>NC_088401.1:37077674-37758924 GCF_034236695.1 Oncorhynchus nerka | reverse complement strand
CAGAGTCAGTAGGAAGGCCTCTTTAGTGTCCTAAGCTTTCATAACTGTGACCTTAATTACCTACCGTCTGTAAGCTGTTAGTGTGCAAGTTCTTTAATTATTGATTGATCATTGAACAAGCTTGGGAAACAAGCTTTACAATGAAGATCTGTGAAGTTAAGATTTTTACGAATTATCTTTGAAAGACAAGGTCCTTGAAAAAGAGAGGTTTTTTTGCTGAGCTTAGTAACAAAAACTGAAGACAAACACATGATATCAAAACTAGTTGAAATACCTGCTCTTGTGACATGTCTGTCAACCCTCCTGCTTAGGCAGAGTCTCTTCTCTGTTGACCTCTCATAGCCCAGAAAGAGCATTGGGTATGGGTTATCCTGCGTTGGCGTCTTATCAACAAAGTGAAACGAGCAAACATAACTTTTTGGGGGGCTTTGAAGTTTAAATTTTGATTCAATTTCTTTTCACTTCATCGTCATTTAGGGGGCAATGGAACCTGTACCATCTATGCCAGGAACATTCTGAGTTAGTTTTAGGTTTATGGTCGAAGCCTTAAATTGGAGTGCTATCATTAAGTTTTGTCTGGTTGTATGTACAACCACGAACAGCACATGTTGAGCACATGTACGAGTAAATATCTTATTATTGCTTATCCCAGTTGGCTAGCTTCTAAAACCCAAAATTTCACCGGTCAACTCAGTACTTCGCTGTAGTGCCGGAAGTGCCACCTATAATTGTTTCCCTAGTCATCTCCAAGGAAAATTGTGGATAGAGACATAAACAAAACAAAAATGCAGCATGGAGGAATGTGGCAGAAGTCATTGGAATCCCTGGTGAGTTTTATAAAATAACATAACATTTATGTCAATATTAGCTAGCTGGCTAGCTAGATTGCTCCCTGTCTAGCTATAAATCTCAGTTGTATTGACTTCAAGACACTCTGAATGGCATCAATGAAGCCTATTGATTGAGTAGAATATAATCTAACTTTATGGTGCCAAGAATGCAAGTCGTATTTTGCTACATGTAGTTGTAACCCCACATTGTAGCCTATACATGGAATTTATTCACTGTAGTCAATTCTCTGTGTGACATGCCATTGAATTACTTTCAGATATCACCTTGCATTTACATGTCATTCCTCTATGAGAACATATGCTCAATCTAATACCATAATAAGAATAGGTTAGATCATATAATAGATCTGGTAAAATATACAGTACATTACATTTGATTATGTTATATTTTCATTTAATTAATTTGATTTTTCACCTGTTTTCATTAGAGGAACCTTTCAGGAGAAAGTGGAAGTACCTTTGGAACACTTTGGTCAAGGAAAGAAACAAGTAGAAGTAGTTGAGCAATACAGGTCATGGCGCCTCACGGCTGTCATGGGTTTCCTCAACCCCTTCTTTGTCCCGCCAGACCACTTCCAACATGGCTGCAGGGGTTAGTGGAGCAATGGACAGCCATGGAGCGTCAGGAGGAGGAGAAGTAGGAGCAGCAGTAGCAACGGCAGAAGAAGGAGAAGTAGCAGCTGCAGTAGCTGCGGCAGGAGGAGATGGAGGAGGAGCGGCAGGGGACAAGAGAAAAAGAGGGAGTGAAGGAGCATAGGAGTGAGGATAGTGATGGTGAGAGAAGTGGTCAACCACAAGCAATTCAGTGCTCCCTCCCGGTGTTGAGCCACAAGCCTCCTCTGTCAAGAGACACATCCTCCCCAGAAACCAATTAATATTTTCGAGAAAGAGCTCCTTGTCGTAGCAAGGAAGGCATCGGAGGGTCCGCCATCAACACCACCCACCCAGGGCACTATCCTGGCTCCTCTGGATGAGGACAAGCTATTATTTTATATACTGTATATAAAAAAAAGCTTACTCCTATCCACGAAAAGGCTGACCATTGCCAAAAAAGTAGCCGTCAGGTTCCACATCCATAGGATACTTTATGAAGCAGAGGCCAAGGAGGACTAGCTCTGTGTGTGTGCACGCACGCGCATGTGCGTGTGTGTTTGTGTGTGTGGACCATGACTGTGTATACTTCCCAAACTGAAACTTAGACTCAATGGTTCACTCAGTGTCTGACATGTTAATTAAGGTGAAAAGGATACAATTATTGCACTATAATCTTTAACACATAACCTATCTTGGAAATTGTCATTTTTGCAAAGAGCTCACTATCAGTGTTCATGCTATTGATGTCAAGTTCAATTCACAACCTCCTAAAAGTTGAATATCCACAAAGTTTTAATACCACTCGTTTCTGACTATCGAGTCAGTCAAGAGTCTTTTGCCAACTGTACATCACTAGTGTGTGTGTTTGTCATTATTGTTGTTTGCTATTAAGTTATTATGCCTTGGAAAATAAAGGTGTTGTTCAAGTATGAATGTCTATAAAACATAATTTTGCAGTCATATCCAATACCAGGAGTATCAAACTCCAGTCTTTGAATGATGCTATGTCCGCATGTACTTACATATTACAATTACACACTTCAGTGTTTACCAATCCTGGTCCTGGGACATCAATGGTTCCACAATATAACTCCGTAGCAGACTAAATCACATGATTTAACTAGTAAAATGCTGATTGGTAATTAAAATATTTCGGTCCAGAATTTTTTTAATGGTTTATTGAACTTCCTATGCGTCATGTAAATACTGTACAGGAGAGGTGTAGTATTTCATGAAATGAGATTTCATTTCAACCAGAAGAGAATGTTAAAAGGTTTATTGGAAGAAGTTCAAAATCCAAGTGTTATAGGATGAAATGTGATTTTAGCTTCTAAAATGTGAGATTTGGGTTTTCATAAGATAGGGCTGCTCAATCTAAAATAGAATGACGCTTTCATTTTGACTCCGCCTGTATAAAATTGAAAAACAGATTACATAATATACCAAGTTTATCGTACAAGTTTTTGGAGTGGTAGACAAGCATTATTGTGTGTGTGTGTGCTGAAGATTCCCCCGCCTCCATGTTGTTTGCTGACGTAGTCAGTGGGTAACGTAAGCGAATACATTTCTGTATGAGGGCCGAGAAAGCTAATGATATAAATCTGAGAAATAGAGCGTTTTGCCAAACGCAGGGCTATTTCTGCCTGGCGCGTTTCAGACGCGGGTAGGCTCGGTCATTATTCATTTCTCGAGCGAGGACAAAGAGCCAGCCGATTTAAATTAAGGAGATATAAGTTTGACCAGTGATATATATCTCTGTCTCTCTCGCAAGTAGACCAAGGTGCATTTCGTTGTTGCCGCGTGTTCCGGTTAAAACATCGTCAAAAAAACGCTGAAAAGGGTTTGAACATAATACGTTATAAGTAAAACCTTTCCCCTGCCAAGGGAATCCTATGTGCTGCATTTTCAGGCACAAAGGAGGTTTTAGCTTGCATGATAAAGCTAACAAGGGAAAAGAGCCATTTTGTTTTCTTGTGCTACGTTGAAATTGCTCCGCCTTGCGGAACGGAATCCCGGCTAGTTCCGTTTGATTTCAGCGTGTGAAATCATTGACCGCTGATGTGCCCTAGTATATTCTTTCATGAAGAATTATTCAGGTCACACTCAAGTCATTACTTAGGATATCCAGACGGATATCAATGTCTTATCCAATTGAACTAATCTGGCAATTTACATTCTGAAATCTTTCAAATAATATCCAAATTGATAAGTTTTCTAAATAAGACATTGTGAACTTTTTCCAAACTAACCTAGATGAAGCAACTTCTCAGGTTAATTAAAGTTTAATACCCAGATAGCCTACCCAGGTAGGATTAATCATTGGTATTGATTCATTAATTCAATTTGCTTTTGCAAATTCATTCACGTCCAACTTCCACATTACTGGTACAGTACTGATAGTTTGTCAACATCTATAAGTAGATTAAACTTGTCTTTGCAGCTTCCAATTCCAAACCCAAACTTTGAAAGAAAATAGGGACACTTTTCCTCTAACTTTTTCTAATAATGTGCAAGCTATCAAAGGAGGTGGTCATCACTCCTCCGCTAATTAGTGAACCTCCACCCATAAAATGATTGATCTCTGACCTCAGCAGCAATACCAACCCTAATTATGCCAATAGCGAAAAAAACAGCCGAAATTGTGAACGCTCTCCAAAATCAACCATCAAACACAGGCTTTGTGACGGTTCTCCCCACTTTTGCACTGATGTATCGCCATAAAAATGTGGCATTGGTCAAATACCACAGTGCACAGCTGAAGCACGTGCCAGACATGGCTAACATGAGGGGACAGGTGGAGGGAACTGAGCAACTATTGACAAAAGCAGGAAATTATAACATTCTGCCAGTCGAGGAACTGCGTTTGAAATCTGAACAATTAAAAGCAATTGCAAATACTTATGACGATGAACGAGCACAAACTCTTCATCAAAATCGTTGTCTCCAGGAACAACTCAATTTAGCCAAAACTAAATACGATGTTGTCCACTCCAAACTAGATACAGTGGGGCAAAAAAAGTATTTAGTCAGCCACGAGTTGTGCAAGTTCTCCCACTTAAAAAGATGAGAGAGGCCTGTAATTTTCATAGGTACACTTCAACTATGACAGACAAAAAGAGGAAAACAAATCCAGAAAATCACATTGTAGGATTTTTTATGAATTTATTTGCAAATTATGGTGGAAAATAAGTATTTGGTCACCTACAAACAAGCAAGATTTCTGGCTCTCACAGACCTGTAACTTCTTATTTAAGAGGCTCCTCTGTCCTCCACTCGTTACCTGTATTATTGGCACCTGTTTGAACTTGTTATCAGTATAAAAGACACCTGTCCACAACCTCAGTCACACTCCAAACTCCACTATGGCCAAGACCAAAGAGCTGTCAAAGGACACCATAAACAAAATTGTAGACCTGCACCAGGCTGGGAAGACTGAATCTGCAATAGGTAAGCAGCTTGGTTTGAAGAAATCAACTGTGAGAGCAATTATTAGGAAATGGAAGACATACAAGACCACTGATAATCTCCCTCGATCTGGGGCTCCACGCAAGATCTCACCCCGTGGGGTCAAAATGATCACAAAATGATAAAAAAAAAATCCCAGAACCACACAGGGGGACCTAGTGAATGACCTGCAGAGAGCTGGAACCAAAGTAACAAAGCCTACCCTCAGTAACACACTACGCCGCCAGGGACTCAAATCCTGCAGTGCCAGACGTGTCCCCCTGCTTAAGCCAGTACATGTCCAGGCCCGTCTGAAGTTTGCTAGAGAGCATTTGGATGATCCAAAAGAAGATTGGGAGAATGTCATATGGTCAGATCAAACCAAAATATAACTTTTTGGTAAAAACTCAACTCATCGTGTTTGGAGGATAAAGAATGCTGAGTTGCATCCCAAATTTTTTTTTTTTTAATTTTACCTTTATTTAACCAGGCAAGTCAGTTAAGAACACATTCTTATTTTCAATGACGGCCTGGGAACAGCGGGTTAACTGCCTGTTCAGGGGCAGAACGACAGATTTGTACCTTGTCAGCTCGGGGGTTTGAACTCGCAACCTTCCGGTTACTAGTCCAACAGCTGTTTTTCTGCAAAGGGACCAGGACGACTGATCCATGTAAAGGAAAGAATGAATGGGGCCATGTATCGTGAGATTTTGAGGGAAAACCTCCTTCCATCAGCAAGGGCATTGAAGATGAAATTTGGCTGGGTCTTTCAGCATGACAATGATCCCAAACACACCGCCCGGGCAATGAAGGACTGGCTTTGTAAGAAGCATTTCAAGGTGCTGGAGTGGCCTAGCCAGTCTCCAGATATCAACCCCATAGAACATCGTTGGAGGGAGTTGAAAGTCCATGTTGCCCAGCAACAGCCCCAAAACATCACTGCTCTAGAGGAGATCTGCATGGAGGAATGGGCCAAAATACCAGCAACAGTGTGTGAAAACCTTGTGAAGACTTACAGAAAACATTTGACCTCTGTCATTGCCAACAAAGGGTATATAACAAAGTATTGAGATAAACTTTTGTTATTGACCAAATACTTATTTTCCACCATCATTTGCAAATAAATTCATAAAAAATCCTGCAATGTGATTTTCTGGATTTTCTTTTCTCATTTTGTCTGTCATAGTTGAAGTGTACCTATGATGAGAATTACAGTCCTATCTCATCTTTTTAAGTGGGAGAACTTGCACAATTGGTGGCTGACTAAATACTTTTTTGCCCCACTGTATGTATATATAGAAAAATATATATATATATATATATATATATATATATTTACAAAACAATATATGGTGATTTGTGATGGTGAAATTGGTGGTGAAACTACATTTTATCTGGAATATTCAAGCTGATCTTCCCCTTAAAAAAACAGCCTTGACCAGGAGAAGGCCTTTGACAGGGTTAGCCATGGCTTCCTGCAGAGGGTGCTAACCAAGATAAAATTTCCCCAACACCTCATCCACTGACCCAAACTCTACTACCAGAATATTACAAGCAGAGTTCTGGTAAACAACTCCCTCACAGACCCATTCCCCATCATATTCGGAGTAGGCCATAGTTTCCCCCTAGCCCCTCTGTCGTACGTCATCTACCTAGAACCTTTCCTCCAGAAGATCAGGTCAACACCAGAAACCCCTGCCTACCAAATTCCAGGGGCCGAGGGGGAGGCTTAAAAGTGATGGTGAATATGATGACATCACCATCATCAGGACAGATAGTCGCTCCATCGCCACAGCAACAAAGGTGGTGGACGACTACTCTGCAGCCACTGGCACCCTCGTCAACAGGGGAAAGAGGGAACTGTTCTTGTCACAGGACTAGTATGAGACTCTTACCACCTATTTCCCTGTCAAAACTGAGTAAATGTCTACATACTTATTAAAGCCTCAAACATAAATTGTCTGCAATAGTGAAATGGGCTACTTCTGTGTGAATTATGAGGAGGTGGAACCCACCACACTTAAAACTGTTAGATAAAAGATTTTAAATTGAAATGTTGAAACAGCCTATAGAAAAATAGCATGCAGTGTGTGTTGGTTTGAGGGCAGCACAGGTTAACTTTTGCATAACAATCAGATTTTGGAACGTGGAGTAAATTCAGACATAAGACATTAAAAAAAAACTCACGCTGGGGCGACCATTAGAGATATTTGGCAAGGTTAAGGCACCCTCTCATAGTGGCAAGGTGCAACAGCTGACCTGTGGAGTGGCTTCTTTTGCCGTTTTCACATTGGAAGTTTGAAGTGACTGAAAGATTTTTGCATATTCAATTAGAATCTGTTATTTTTTCCTGCAGTCTGAATATCCAAATATCCTATTTTTCAAGACACATTTCAAAAACCACCTTTGCAGGTGGTTTTAAGAGATACAAATCAGATTTCTGGCAATGTGACTTGCTTCTGATTGGTCAAATCTGATTTATTTGCCCTCAAGTGGTTTTTAGACTGTTATTTAACATATCTTGTTGCTTGTTAGCTACTCTGTTGACAGTTTGACAAGAACATGTGGCAGCTAGTAAGCTTGTTAATTGTTTACAAACTAATTAGTGAATGTGCTAGAAAGTTAAACAGCTAACTAGATAGCTAGTTGACAGTCTTGGCTAGCCAAAAATGACTTGTTTTAAAAGTTGGATCATCTTATCCTTGAAAGCTTTAAACGTGTTCTTACGCAATGATTTTTAACATTCAAAGCAACTGGGAAATGTCGATGACAGGCATTGTTGTCACCTTAGCTTGCTCCATAACTGAGTGATCGGAAGCACGAGCACCACCACCAATCAGTCTACACCACGGTGCACATACCCGTTGTTACTTGACAACTAACATAGCCATGTCAATAAAGTACTGCTGTCTGAACACACACATCCGATTTGGTCACTTGTAACTTGCTGTTTGGACCGTCAATATATAAAAAAAACATATACAAAAATAAAATGATTTGATCATTGCAGTGTGAACAATGCTTTATACCTGTCTTGAACCTTCTTCCTGGCCCTTATCGACAGCACACTTCAAAAGTTTGATCACAGGTGGATGGATATACATTGCTGACATTGCAGAATGCATAAGGGTTGGAGAAGCTCTTCAGCCTTCAACATTTTATATAACAGCTGTGCTCCTGGGCCAATTAACACTCCATGCAGTTCAACCCAAAAAGTGCAAAGTACTGAATGTTTGCTTTACAAACAACCCACCACTTTGGCACCAATCTATCTAAATGTACAGACTCTGCAAACAACATCTGATATTTAACTGCTGGGATCCAGGATGTTCAGTTGGACCTACAGATGGAGTCCTTGGTGAAAAAGGGGAACCAGAAGACATGGTTCTCTTTGGCTCAGTTGGTAGAGCATGGTGCATTCAACTGTTACAATTCCCACTGGGGCCACCCATATAGAAATTGTATGCACAGATGCTTCGGGTGCTACTGTCAGCTAAATGGCATTTACTGTATGTTACTTTATATATATTTGTGTTGTGTCGTCTCAAGTGTTTCATTGTCAACAGACCCGGCCTGGTGACCATCTACACCACCAACTTTAGGCCTGTACTACAATACCTCAACCATAACTGCACAATTGGAGGGAATACAGAAGTGAGCATGCTGGAATATCTTTGGACCATGATACATCAGCAGACTCAACCCTCAACCTCTCCCCATCACCACCTCCAGTCTAACAACCAATCATCACAACCTCTGGATGAAAAACACCAGTCAAAGCAAGAACTGGATGATCTCGAAAATATTCCATCCCCTACATCACAGATAGTCAAGATACTGCAGAATTTTGTTCCAACTACGCACCACACCTGGCCAACTGAGCTAATTGATCTGTTCAGTGATTGCCTAAAATCAATACACCTGGTCTTCCAGGTCAGTTAAATCAAAATCAGGACATGAGTTGCCTAGCCCTGCACTACATGAACGTCAACTCCAAACAACATCCACAACAATAGTTCCCTAAATGTATGTTTGTTTAAAAATGTTTTAATCACGCAAGTGAATAAATTAAATTAATTGAAATATGTAATATCAAAATGGGGTGTGGGGACGCTATCACGCTTTAAGGTATGACCCAGATGCAGACAGTGTTGAAGAAACAAAAGTGTATTCCTTAACAGGGGCAGGCAAACAACAGGTCAAGGCAGGCAGGGGTCAATAATCCAGAGAGGGTGTAAGGGTCCAGAACGGCAGCCAGTCTCAGGGTCAGGGCAGGCAGGGGTCAAAACCAAGAAAGACTAGAAAACAAGCGCAAGACACAGACCGTAGCAGGGAAACAAAACGCTGGTAGGCTCTACTAACAAAACGAACTGGCAACAGACAAACAGATGACACAGGTTTAAATACACAGGGGATAATGGGGAAGATGGACAACACCTGGAGGGGGATGGAGACAATCACAAAACAGGTGAACCAGATCAGGGTGTGACAGACACAAAGGATTACGATATTAGTACAATAGACTGACTTGAGTTTAGTGTGCTAGATTGGGGCTTTACAAATTAATGTGTATACAATATATTTGGCATCTGTTGTCAGAAAGTGTACACTATATTCCTCTAGAGTGGTGGGTATAATAAGGAGCCACAGGGCCAAATCTAATGGTAGGGTATCACAATATGGTATCACAATATGGACTGGGATACTGTAGATAGCAGAAGGTTATGCTAAGAGAAACTCAGATTGCAGAGTACATTCAAACAAAGCACACATCACCCATGAGCATAACACTCCTCACCTCTCCACCCTGATAGCTGATGTGTGGTGAACATTCTGGCACAATATGGCTGCAATGCATTGGTGATGGATAAGGTATATGTAAAGTGCTTTGAGAAGTCCTTTTGATTTAAACATTTATTTCACATCATCAGAAATCTTCAGACGTGGAGTAATACGTTTTTTTGTTGATTATCTGATTGTAGTCAAAGATGGTCCAAAGCAGAGAAGACTAAGGAAGAAGGCCTATGCAGTTTCCCAGATGCAGGTATGCAGCTGTGGAGGCTGTTGAGGGGAGGACAGCTCATAATAATGGCTGGAATGGAATGGAATGGCATCAAACACATGGAAATAGTATTTGATACCATTCAACTTATTATGCTCCAGCCGCTTCCATGAGCCCGGCATCCCCAATGAAGGTGCCACCAACCTCCTGTGGTATGCAGTGTCCCATTCATATTCATTTGCAGGATGAAATGCCATCAACTACACTAGGGTTTACCAACGTTTTCCACGACAGCCAACCATTTCACAGCTGATTAAATTATCCCACTTGCATTTAGCTTTAAAATGATTAAACAGCTTACTTTGGAGTTGGAAGGATTAACCTAAAACATACATTTATGTGCACTGGGTTGTGACTGTAATAACTTTCTTAAATTAGTATTTTTATATAGGTATGCAAGAAACCTCTCTTGCTGATTTAAGATGTTGGAGCAAGGATCTGGCGGAATCTCTGAAGACAGCAGACAACTGAAAGGGCAGTAGGAACATTTTTTTTTATATAGGCAGAGGCTGCAGATCCAACTTTTTTGGACCATGTTCCAGACGGTTGACTTCTGAGCATATTCTTTGTTTTTCTACTTTGTGCATTCTGCTCTAGTCGTAGCAACCCTCCCTTCACATTTCTCACAGTCAATCTTGAATAACAATCACATTTTTACCGGTGAAACGTCCATGCAGAATCTGCATACCAAGGATTTGATCTGAAGGCTACAGTTTCAAAGTAGCCTACAGTGTTGTTTAGAATGACGCATAGTGAACGAATTACAGAGCAGATTGTGTGAACAAACTGTAGCATAGCTTACCTGCTTAGTTTCAATCAAAGCACATATTTTGCCTTGTAGCACATTCTAAAAGCAGTGGGTTTTTTTTTATCCAACAATAAAGTTATACTATGCTATTATATTCAGTTTTGTTATGTAGAATTCTATCATTATGTGGTCTTGGAGACATTGACCCAGTATGGATCTAACTTTATTAAACAAACACTTTTTTTCCAGCGTAGGCTAGCCTGTTCTCCATGAGTGGAGCAGAGTCTGGGGGTGGAGTGGAGTGGAGGGTCCCGCCCATGCGCAGAAGCTTTGGGACCTTTAGCTGTCGGAAGGAAGGATTTTGGAAAATTTGCCCGCTGCCACTCGGTTTTTTACATTCCATGCTTTTATTTCACATCATGCTTTCAATAATCCCAACAGAAAAAAAACATAACTAACCCTTTGATGAAATCAACACACTTTAAGGTGTCACTGTAGGATCAATATATATACATTTTTTTACCTATAGAACACAACTTGAAACTTTAGAATGAGGATCCAAAGCGGTGGACCTGGTTTCAAGGACAGAGAAGTAATTTCAACATTTTTACATTTGCTATATTGTGTTGAATACTGTGTTGAATACTGTTTGAAAATATGTTTATTTATATTTTTATGTATTGCATATTTGTTTGCCGTCTGTGTATTATCAGGGCAGAGAAAAACATCCAGGCCATTAATAAAAAAACATAATTTGGTGCAGCGGTGGTCACTAGGCCAGCTTGGTATCCAAGAGAGAACTCAATGCTGCGATGGAGAAAAGATGTGTCGAGGACCATCTACCACTCTGCTCTGGAACCGTCAACATTGAAAATTGTATTTAGTGAGCACATATGAAGCATGTTGCACAGGAGGAAGCGCAGCTGATTCAACTGGCATTTGATAGGGCCCTTACAAGCAAATTCCGTGGGGAGTGGAATGAGAGACTGTTGAGGAGGTTTAACACAGCATCAAGGTGGCTGAAACACTTTTAAATCTGGGTAAGAACAGGCTAGCTTTTGGAAATGCGTGGTAAATGTCAGAAATAGGCAAGGACGTGATTTTCTTTATTGGCGTTGCTGCCAAGTCTACTACTTGATTTCTGTGATGTGTTTGGAAATGTTTGGTTTATAATATAATCTGATTGTTTTTAATGTTGTGTTATATGGTAGAATAGGTGATTTGCATTGCATTGATGAGGGTGGGCAGACTTTGACCAATGGTTGAGTAATGATGTAGCTATAGTGTTGCCATAAACAACTCTTTGCTATGGAAAAATAATTTCTGTTATCATACGCAGTGCCCCCTTGCCGAGTTAATCCTGCCACCGGGCCTGTCTGGAACGTAAATTCATGTGCGGGTTAATGAGGAAATATGCAGGTGGTAGTAATGACAATCTCGGTAGCTTTCTTTGATTTCTATATGCACATTAGGGTAACATTTTCTGAACTGATCTCACTGTTTTGTTTTTGTTTCATTTCGGAGGGTCAAGCAATGGCGACAAGGTTGTCAAGGCAAATCTTGAAATCTTGGAAATTCAGGGCATCAATATAGCTGTACAATTTTAAGAGGCTTGCCATACCCTTCTCCAATCTCCATCAACTGCTGACTATCAAAGTGGCAATCAATCTGGAGGGTAGTGTCTAGAGCCAATGTGGAGAGAGTTTCTGTTTAAGCTCAAACATTTTAATTTCTTTGCCATAAGAATGTGTGAATGAAGACCTTGCCACGTTGCTCTGTAATGTGTATTTACATGATCAGACTTCTCTCATATCTTTGTACTGGAAACATTTTGGGTTTTCAAGGTCTGTATAATGTAATTGTGAATAACATTTATCAAATGCATGTGTCAACATTGATGGTGTACGTTGCTTATGTTTTTCACTTTGGATGTACCAGAATTAAAAGTATTATCAATGTAATAGCAAAAAAAGAACAGCAGGCATGTTTACCAAAGTCATTTGTTAGCATTGCCACTTTTTAGACACATTTTATTGGCAATGATTCCATTAATAGACCTACACTATTTCACGGAAGCAAATATAGAATCCCAGGGGTTATTCTTAACTGAACCAAAATGTCTTCCATACAGAACCCTGTATGGTGCATTAATGAATTATTGCTACTAATACCAAATGATTTGTAGCTAAGGATACAATATAAACATTTAATAATGGACAAAACAACAAATACTAGCATAGTTTAGCAAGTATTGTAATGATTAACTATTGAATCACTAAGAGTTCATATAAATAATGTATCTGTTTGGTGTCATTGTTAATTGAAATAAAAACGGTGAATTGCAGCGGCTGCTACAATCTTGCACCATGCGCATGTTATGTTTAACAAGTGAAAGCGCATTGTGTAAGACAGACTGACAAGCATTGGAGAAAGATACGTCTAGGCTACGTTAAAAGGGACGATGAAGAAACAAAACATCAAACCTCCTCTTTGAAGTGATCTGAGACCAGCACTCAAGCGTAACCGTATTGGCGACACCCCTAGTCCATGTCACATTTTATTAGGCCTAGTCTACTTCTAAAAAGCTTAGAGTGTGTCGTTGAATTGTAACAGAATAATCAGTCAAGCGTTTCATATCGGAACCTTATTTTCAAATGCCGACGTATAGACATAATATGCAAATCGTGCATCTTCAAAGCGGTGTTCATTGGCCTGTCTAGGTCTACCTATCATGTCTACTCTGGTCCTGGCAACCCTTCATTATGCATACCTTTCAACACTCATTACGCACACCTGCGCACCATCATGATGCCCACCTGTACTCCATCACTACCCTGATTACTCCACATTTATCTAGCATCACTCTTCAGGCATTATTGGTTATGTTTATGTTGTTTTGTATCATTTTACGTTCATCATCATCATCATTATTATTAAACTAACTAACTGCACTTGCTTCCTGACTCGATGTTACACTACCGTAATAGGATGACGTTGATTATATAAAAATCATGACAATAAGTGTATGAACTGAATTTTCTCTGGTAGGCTTTTGTGCTTGTGACATATTGCGATGCAGAATTTAGGTGCATGTATGGAGAACATGCATGCCCATCTTCTTGAGCTCTACTTGTCCTTGGCAAACATCATCAAAAGATAAAACACAAATCATGGCACTGCCATCTGTGTGATAAAGAATTCAGTGCTCCATTGACTATTGCTATCCGAAATAGACAAATAAGACCTATGTTTTCTCAATGATTTATGGTAAATGCACATAGCCTAACACACGTGCATGGGTATGCTATAGGGGGTTTAACGCCCACATATATAATGCCTAAATAATGTTTTTTTTTTAGCATCTTGAGGCTCAAATGACGATACACAGTAATATCGGTTTTATACACCTGCATTGCTTGCTGTTTGGGGTTTTAGGCTGGGTTTCTGTACAGCACTTTGAGATATCAGCTGATGTACGAAGGGCTATATAAATAAATTTGATTTGATTTGATTTGATATAAACTCAGCAAAAGAAGAAACCTCTCACTGTCAACTGCGTTTATATTTAGCAAAATTAACATGTGTAAATATTTGTATGAACATAACACGATTCAACAACCGAGACGTAATGAAATAATGTGTCCCTGAACAAAGGGGGGGTCAAAATCAAAAGTAAAGGTCAGTAACTGGTGTGGCCAACAGCTGCATTAAGTACTGCAGGTCAACTCAAATCAAGTCAAATGTATTTATATAGGCCTTCGTACATTAGGTGATATCTCAAAGTGCTGTACAGAAACCCAGCCTAAAACCCCAAACAGCAAACAATGCAGGTGTAGAAGCACGGTGGCTAGGAAAAACTCCCTAGAATGGCCAAAACCTAGGAAGAAACCTAGAGAGGAACCAGGATATGTGGGGTGGCCAGTACTCTTCTGGCTGTGCCGGGTGGAGATTATAACAGAACATGGCCAAGATGTTCAAATGTTCATAAATGACCAGCATGGTCAAATAATAATAATCACAGGCAGAACAGTTGAAACTGGAGGTGGTCTGGGGAAGCAAGGAGTCATCATGTCAGGTAGTCCTGAGGCATGGAGTCCTAGAGTCCATAGAAAGGCCTCTTTAGTGTCCTAAGTTTTCATAACTGTGACATGAATTGCCTACCGTCTGTAAGCTGTTAGTGTCTTAAGATAAGCAACTCTTTCTCTACACATGAGTCATGATGACGGATTTTGGTTGATCACTAGGCGCAAAATAAATAGGTTTATTTACACCATTGCCCTATCTATTTTGCGCCTAGTGATCAATTATTTACCTTTATTTAACCGGGCAAGTCAGTTAAGGACAAATTATATCAATCAATCAAAACCTGTTTGTATGAAGTTCTTAAAATAACACTCAAAGTACTTTCTAATCCGTTCCAATCCAAGTGAAATTTCCACCATAAATTCTTAAAATAAGTTATTGAAAGAACACCAAACTATAGCAGAAAGACACTGTTGTTGTTTGTCTCCTCATGTAAGAAAAAGGTCAAGCTTTGACAATGGAGAAAGAAACAAACAAGTTAAAAGGTACAGTCACAATATGATTGAAATGGACATTAAAGAACTTAAAAAGGAGAACATGTTTCTGAGAGAAGCCTCAATTGAAATACAGACTAGACTATTTTCATAAATGTTTAATATTACAATCTTTGTATTTTGAATTTTGCGCCCTGCAATTTCACCGGATGTTGTCGAGGTGTGCCACTAGCGGAACTTCTCTCCCAAAGAGGTTTTAAATTAAAGAAGTTTGAGACCACCAAGAATCTTCCTAGAGCTTGCCTCCTGGCCAAACTGAGCAATCGGGGGAGAATGGCCTTGGTCAGGGAGGTGACCAAGAACACGATGGTCACTCTGACAGAGCTCAAGAGTTCCTCTGTGGAGATGGTAGAACCTTCCAGAAGGACAACCATCTCTGCAGCACTCCACCAATCAGGACTTTATGGTAGAGTGGTCAGACAGAAGCCACTCCTCAGGAAAAGGCACATGACAGCTCAATTGGATTTTGCCAAAAGGCACCTAAAGACTCTCATACCTTGAGAAACAGATTCTCTTGTCTGATGAAACCAAGGCTGAACTCTTTGGCCTGAATGCCAAGCGTCACATCGTGAGGTACCCTGGCACCGTCCCTACGGTGGAGCATAGCGGTGGCAGCATCATGCTGTGGGAATGTTTTTCAGTTCCAGGGAATGGGAGATTAGTCATGATCGAAGCAAAGATGAACGGCGCAAAGTACAGAGAGATACTTGATGGAAACCTGTTCCAAAGCGCTCAGGACCTCAGACTGGGGCGAAGGTTCACCTTCCATCTGGACAACAAACCTTAGCACACATCCAAGGAAATGCATGAGTGTCTGAATGTCCTTGAGTGGCCAGGCATGACCCGGACTTGAACTCGATCTAACATTTCTGGAGAAGCCTGAAAATAGCTGTACAGCAACGCTCCCCATCTAACCTGACAGAGCTTGAGAGGATCTGCAGAGAAGAATGGAAGAAACTTCCCAAATATAGGTGTGCCAAGCTTGTAGCATCATACCCAAGAAGTTTTGTGTCTAATCGCTGCCAAACGTGCTTCAACAAAGTACTTAATAACAGGTATGAATACTTATGTAAATAGAATTTCAGTTTTACATTTGCTAAAATGACTAAAAACCTGTTTTTGCTTTGTCAATACAGAATATTGTGTGTTACAAAATCTACTGTATACATTTTAGAATAGGTCTGTAACCTAACAAAATGTGGAAAAAGTCAAGGGGTCTGAATACTTTCTGAAGACATATATACTGTATATTATATTTATTATATATTTTAAAATACTGTATATAAAACAATCGAGGTGAGGGTGTTGGAAATGCTTTTGACTGTTGATATGATTCAGTTTTGTGGGTGGCACTGTGTGCTCTTTTTGAAGGATAGGTCCCATGTCTCTTGGGTGGCCTGCCAGTCATTGAGACCAAAACCCAAATTGGGATGAGGGGAGGTTTTAGTGGATGGAATAGTGGGAAAACAATTAAAGGTTTACTTGGTAGCAATGCAAATATCATTGTACAGCTATATGGACACTGAATCATTTTGTAACTTTTTAAATGATACGTTTTCCAACATATATTACGATAAATATAATTTTAACGTGTATCTGATTATGGTAAATTATTAAATAAGTATATCCAGTTATAATTGTAATTGCTTAGCCAATAATACGAAAAGATTATCAATATTTACCTGGCCGAAAGAGAACAAATATAATATCTATTGTTTACAGGAAACTCATTGCACAATTTTAGATGAAGTTGTGTGGAAAAAGGACTGGAGGGGCGAAATATACTTCTCCCATGAGCATGGAAGAACAAAAGGGTTGATGGTATTGATTAACATCTTGGACATCTCTTCATACAACGTTTGCCGTTGAACTCATGGAGCAGATGGAACAGATGGAAGCTCCAGAAGAGATGGCTCATTCTCGAGGAGCATTGGTAAGACCTCAAATCCAGAGGAGGCAACATTCAGGAGGACGATGCTGGTGCCCCATCTGTCCGACCCACAGAACCAACTAATCCAATACTGGAAGTCAGAGTGAGTGATGTGATGTTGTTGCCTAGTGTAACTATATATGTGAGTGAGTAATTGAGATGTTAATAAAATTCCTGTTGTCATCATTCTAGATTGCAGCCGGTAGCAACAAGTGCTGCGATGTGAAGCCCAGAAAGACACTGTACACATGCATCAAGTGCAATAAATACATTTGCAACACAATGCCCATCTTAGCATCAGGTAGCTCGGTCACGAAAATCAGAAAAGCAATCAAATTAATAGTTTACCTTTGATGATCTTCGGATGTTTTCACTCACGAGACTACCCGTTACACAACAAATGTTCCGTTTGTTCCATAAAGATGATTTTTATATCCAAAATTCCTCCGTTTGTTTGTCGCGTTATGTTCAGAAATCCACAGGAAAGAGCGGTCACGACAACGCAGACTAAAATTCCAAATAGTTTACATAATGTCCACAGAAACATGTCAAACGTTTTTTATAATCAATCCTCAGGTTGTTTTTAAAATATATAATTGATAATATATCAACCGCAAATGTCTTTCACAGTAGGAGAGGGGAAAACAAGTTGCGCAAGCAAAACTCATGTGACCACTTGACGCGATGTTATCGTTCTGGCTCATTTTTCAAACTAAAAGCCTGAAACTATGTCGGAAGACTGTTGAAATCTTGATAGGAAAAGGAATCTGGTTCATATCCCTTTAAATCCAGCAAAGGGAGGCTATGGAACATGGAGTTTTCAAAATAGAAGCCACTTCCTGTTTTGATTTTCCTCAGGGTTTCGCCTGCAATATCAGTTTTGTTATACTGTTATACTCAATATTTTGACAGTTTTGGAAACTTTAGAGAGTTTTCTATCCAATACTACTAAGAATATGCATATATTAACAACTGAGACTGAGGAGCTGGCCGTTTACAATGGGCACCTTTTCATCCAAGCTACTCAATACTGCCCCTGCAGCCATATGAAGTTAATAATGCACACCATATGGGCATTGAAGTACAAATTGAACTTGCATTCATAATATTACAATTATCATAATTATTATGCATGTACTATGTATTTATAACACCTGGATAATGAACTTCTTTCAATAAAGGGTTTCACATTCTCCGCTGGTTGAAATAAAGTATCTAATTGAAATACTATTCTGTGTCTTCAGATTAATGCAGATGAAATACTATCCTGTGTCCTCAGATTAATGCAGATGACGGGAGTTAAATATGCATAGTTTTTTTCTCTATATATGAATTACAAATCAGCCTTTACTCAAATCATGTTTCTAGTCTATTGCATAGTTACAATGTGTAATCATTGATGTCCCAGGAGCATGAGTGGTAAACATTGTTCAAGTGTATACTTGTAATACATTCATTCAAATAAAGGAGTTTGATATGACTGAAAAATAATGTCTCAGAGATTCATAGCTGAACCGCACCTTTATTGGCCAAGGAAGAGTACATGATCAGTGACTTGCATCCTTGGCACAAAGTTATTATATACTAATCTATCCATAGGCTTCATTAATGCCATTCAGAAGTTGATACAACTATGATAGCTGAGGTTCATCGATAGGTTCTGAACTAATATTCATACCAAATGTTTTTGGGTCCATTCACAGATCGGCTACATATCTATAGGCATACAGATATTTTTATCCTCCACTCCAGAATAAGCAAGTAAATGGTTAGCTAGCTATGTTACTTCAGCTGCAATGCAAGGCAAGCTTACCCAATTATACATTCAATTTGCAGTAAATGCTTTAGCTAGCTATATTCTTTACTTCCACTGATTCACAAGACGACAGCCTGGTTTGCTGGTTCTCAGGAGTCCCTAAAACATTAAACAACTCAAATTAAAAATCCATTCTCCTGTCATAACACCAGCGTCACCTGAGTGGGTTGATTCACTGATGTGGTCATCCTGTCTGGGTTGGCACCTCCCCTTGGGTTGTGCCATGGCAGAGATCTGTGTGTGCTATACTCAGTCTTGTCTCAGGATGGTAAGTTGGTGGTTGAAAATATCCCTCTAGTGGTGTGGGGGCTGTGCTTTGGCAAAGTGGGTGGGGTTATATCCTTCCTGTTTGGCCCTGTCCGGGGGTGTCCTCGAATGGGGCCACAGTGTCTCCTGACCCCTCCTGTCTCAGCCTCCAGTATTTATGCTGCAGTAGTTTGTGTCGGGGGGCTAGGGTCACTTTGTTACATCTGGAGTACTTCTCCTGTCTTATTCGGTGTCCTGTGTGAATCTAAGTGTGTGTTCTCTAATTCTCTCCTTCTCTCTTTCTTTCTCTCTCTCGGAGGACCTGAGCCCTAGGACCATGCCCCAGGACTACCTGACATGATGACTCCTTGCTGTCCCCAGTCCACCTGGCCGTGCTGCTGCTCCAGTTTCAACTGTTCTGCCTTATTATTATTCGACCATGCTGGTCATTATTGAACATTTGAACATTTTGGCCATGTTCTGTTATAATCTCCACCCGGCACAGCCAGAAGAGGACTGGCCACCCCACATAGCCTGGTTCCTCTCTAGGTTTCTTCCTAGGTTTTGGCCTTTCTAGGGAGTTTTTCCTAGCCACCGTGCTTCTACACCTGCATTGCTTGCTGTTTGGGGTTTTAGGCTGGGTTTCTGTACAGCACTTTGAGATATCAGCTGATGTACGAAGGGCTATATAAATACATTTGATTTGATTTGATTTAACTAGCTGGCTAATGTTAGCTAGTCAGCTAAATAGCGATTTTCATGAATTAACTTCATGACAAAAGATATGCACAAATGTTTGTCTCTACATATTCCTCTCAATTGTAAATGTTTTGCTTGACTCGTTATGTTATTAAAACTACTTCCATTTGGTTCCACCATAATGTTTTGTCAGCCATCTTCACCCAGGAACGGGTGGCTCGTGTCAAATTTGTCATTGGAACCACTCATTATGATTGGTCAAATAAAAACCTTGGGTCCCAAATGCACAATGGGTGCTCTAACTCCCCCTTGTGGTAATCTGTAGCAATAAAGCCGTGATGCTGGGTACCTCTAAATTCCACGGTGCAAGCTTGCAACCTTTAGAGGAGGAACCACTGTACCTCCCTGCATGATTTATTATTTTTGAATAAACCTATTTCCCTCCCCCTGATTTGCTTTGGGGTCTGTGTTATTGAAGAATAACATCAACTGCTAACATTTGGTGCCGTGACCCAGATGATTTGGTCGTGAACAACAAGAAAACTCATCAACTGTGCGTTGATCCAGAAGAAAGAGAGAAGGCTGAGCGCAACCCACTTTGGGAGTACACTCTTAATCTCCTGATTGATGGCATACGGGCTGGGTGAGTTGAGACCAATATCATTTTAAAAGAACCAAATCAGGTTTAAATTAGTGCATGCAATGAGTAATACGTATCTGTGATGTATAAGGTTTCAAGTCCTTTGTTCCATTACAGAGGTTAGTCCTTTCTTTGCTTGGTTAGGTGTTTGAGTCCTTTCTCTACTATAGGAGTTCAAGTCCTCTATTTAAAGGTTGGACGCCTTTCTTTTTGTGAAACCGTCTTGTTGCATAAAAGTGAGTTGCTAGTTGAGTAGCTTTTGAGGTTAAATAAATATAAAAACATATGGATGTAAATTATACAACTTTTGAAGTTGATGTAATGTCATTGTTAAGTGAGAAAATCACTCTGGAATAGGGCGGAACAGCTCTTCTGGATGTGAACATGAAACAGATTTTAAATTCACTTTCTAGTGACATAAAGAACCATTTCGAAGTAGAGGAGGAGACATTGGTGAAAAAGCAAGACTTGACCCCCACCTGTGGACCATTTGTTCCCTCAACCTACCCTCACACTGAGTTATGCAAGGATGATTGGGTTTCAAGCATCTAGTCAGCATTTCCTGGATATGAGTAAACAGATTCTAACAGCGGTGACAAAATGTGTCTTAGGTCAACCAGAACACTTATGGAGAGCCATACATGTTTTCTGACAAATGCAACCACCAATTGGGAAGAGATAATCATGTGTTCAAAACAGACAGAACCGTTTGTTGAATTTTTTTTTTGATGATGATTTGCGAAAAACCGTTGTTCCACAACTAATGACTGGGAGAGGCATCATCAAAACTACGGTGACATCATCGACAGGTTGTCACGACTAGACAGAGACATCATTCAACATAGTAAACAGGCTGTTATGCAGGTTCCGAGTGAAACCAACAACATTATTCGTTCAGCAGAAGAGAAACCTGGTGTATGTCATTTTCCAGGATTTCTGGTCACTGGCAACGAAAATGTCAGGAAAGAGAACATGTTTTTATTAGGCCAGGAGAAGCAGTGTCCGTCTAAGGGAAAATGGAATCAAGGCAACAGCCCCAATGTCACAATGCTGGTGCAGAAATCTAAGAAGCTCCCTCTGGCTCAGCAGCAGAGTTTGCTGGATGCTGTGGAGGGAAACTAACAGACCCCCTCTTACGTCCCATCTCAGCTGGTGAACATATGAAATTGGATGGAAAATACCCTACCGTTCAAAAGTTTGGGGTCACTTAGAAATGTCCTTTTTGAAGGAAAAGCACATTTTTTGACCCTTAAAATAACATCAAATTGATCAGAAATACAGTGTAGATTTTGTTAATATTGTAAATGACTATTGTAGCTGGAAACGGCTGATTATTAATGGAATATCGACATCAGCGTACAGAGGCCCATTATCAGCAACCGTCATTCCTGTGTTACAATGGCACGTTTGCGTAAACTAATCCAAGTTTATAATTTTAAAAGGCTAATTGATCATTAGAAAACCCTTTTGCAATTATGTTAGCACTGCTAAAAAAACTTGTTCTGATTAAAGAAGCAATAAAACTGGCCTTCTTTAGACTAGTTGAGTACCTGGAACATCAGCATTTGTGTGTTCGATTACAGGCTCAAGGGTAAGAAACAGAGGACTTTCTTTGAAACTCATCAGTCTATAATTGTTCTGAGAAAGGAAGGCTATTCCATGCAAGAAATTGCCAAGAAACTGAAGATCTCGTACAACGCTGTGTACCACTCCCTTCACAGAACAGCGCAAACTGGCTCTAACCAGAATATAAAGATGATTGGGAGGCCTCGGTGCACAATTCCGGGATGCTGGCCTTCTAGGTAGAGTTGCAAAGAAAAAGCCATATCTCAGACTCGCCAATAAAAATAAAATATTAATAAGGGCAAAATAACACAGACACTGGACAGAGGAACTCAGCCACTGCTGTCCCAAAAACAACATTGCTGCACATCTGAAGTTTGAAAAAGTGCATTTGGATGTTCCACATCTCTACTGGCAAACACTTCTATGGGCAGGTGAAACTACAGTTGAGTTGTTTGGAAGGAACATACAACACTATGTGTGGAGAAAAAAGGCACGGCACACCAACATCAAAACCTTATTCCAACTGTAAGGTATGGTGGAGAGAGCATCATGGTTTTGGGCTACTTTGCTGCCTCAGGGCCTGGACAGCTTGCTATCTTCGATGGAAAAATTAATTCCAAAGTATATCAAGACATTTTGCAGGAGAATGTAAGGCTCTCTGTCTGCCAATTGAAGCTCAACAGAAGTTGGGTGATGCAACAAGACAACGAACCAAAACACAGAAGTAAATCAACAACAGAATACCTTCAACAGAAGAAAATACGCCTTCTGGAGTGGCCCAGTCAGAGTCCTGACCTCAACCCGATTGAGATGCTGTGGCATGGCATCAAGAGTTCACACCAGACACACCAAGAATGTTGGTGAATGAACCTAAACAGTTTTGTAAAGAGGAATGGTCCAAAATTCCTCCTGACTGTTGTGCAGGTCTGATCCGCAACTACAGAAAATGTTTGGTTGAGGTTATTGCTGCCAAAGGACGCTCAACCAGTTATTAAATACAAGGGTTCGCATACTTTTTCCACCCTGCACTGTGAATGTTTACATGGTATGTTCAATAAAGACATTAAAACATATAATTGTTTGTGTGTTATTAGTTTAAACAGACTGTCTATTGTTGTGACCTAGATGAAGTTCAGATAACATTTTATGACCAATTTATACAGATTGCGGAGGACTGTTTTTCGTTAGTCCATTTTAGAATAAGGCTGTAACGTAACAAAATGTGGAAAAGTGAAGGCGTCTGAGTACTTTCCGAGTGTGCAAAGCTGTCATTAAGGTAAAGGGTGACTACTTTGAAGAATCTCAAATCTCATATATTTTGATTGGTTCAACAGTTTCTTGATTACTACATTATTCCATATGTGTTGTTTCATAATTAACAAATTATCATTGTAATAATGTAGGCAAACTGTTACATCTAACCAGGATTGCCATTACAAAAAGGACATTATTGTGATTCCTCCTATATTGTCCCTAACATCTTCCCACCCTCGCAACAGTTGTGGGATACATACACACACTCAACCTCTTTCGCTATCCCCAACAGCTAGGTACAAGTTTGTCAAGGTTCTTATTAGCAGCTTTGAAAAACGATTTGTATTATTTGCTCTCCCATCAGGAGGCTTTGACTTTGTAGGACCAACCCTGCCAGGCAGGCTCAAAATCTTGAGGGGGCAGTGTTGCTTTAGTAGGTCTCTGACCGTATTCTTCGACATTTCCAAGATGGCATAGCAGTTTAGACGTCTTTTGTCCTCGTCTTGTCGTGTCCCGTATATATATATATTTACAACTTTTTTTATATATATTTTTTTATTTTCCATAAACTCATCGTCAAAACAGTCTCCTGTAACCCGCCTCACCAATTTATATTTATATAAAAAAGTATTATTTACCTCAAATCTGTAATCCTCCATAGAAACTAACCAGAAGCTAATCCAGAAGCTAGCCAGAAGATAGCCAGAAGCTACTCAGAAGCTAGTTAGCTTCTTTACTGGCTAATCGTTAGTATTCAGCTAACCACGGTTTGTGGTCATCAGCTAGCTATCCTTTAGCTCGAATATCTATCGCCAGTTTTGTACGGCGCGGCTCGGAACATACCGGACCTATTTTTCTCTCCATGTCCCTGGATTTCAACCGCTAACTCTGGACATTCATACCTGGATCTCGCAGCTGGCTAGCTGCTATCCGTGTGACTATCGGCCTTCGTCGATTCCGGAGCAAACATCAATTATTCCGGAGCTAGCCAGCTGAAGAGTTCCATCGGTCACTCCTGGGCTACAATTACCTATCCGGACCCGTTTTGCTGCCGACGCGGAGCCCCACCGGGCCTTCACGGCTGGACTGCCAACGTTATCTACCCGAAGGAGTTGTCCAGCTGGCTCCTCCGTCGCGACGTTACCTGAACACCCATCTGCGGTCCGCTAACCGTTAGCTGTGTTATGGGCTGCTATCTCCTCTACTTTTTTTTGGGGGGGGGCTCTATAACTATATCTATTGTTTTTTTTGTTGTTGTGTGATTTGGATTCATCCCCTCTACCACACGGAACCGCACTGATCCTACCGATGGAGACGCACGAGGTGGCTAGTAACAGACCTCCATCCTATGCTGGCTTGCTACCGATGGCCCGGCTAGCTGTCTAGATCGCTGTGACCCCAACCAACCTCTCTACTTACTGGACCCTTTTGATCACTCGACTAAGCATGCCTCTCCTTAATGTCAATATGCCCTGTCCATTGCTGTTCTGGTTAGTGTTTATTGGCTTATTTCACTGTAGAGCCTCTAGTCCTGCTCACTATACCTTATCCAACCTATTAGTTCCACCACCCACACATGCGATGACATCTCCTGATTTCAATGATGTTTCTAGAGACAATATCTCTCTCTTCATCACTCAATACCTAGGTTTAACTCCACTGTATTCACATCCTACCATACCTTTGTCTGTACATTATACCTTGAAGCTATTTTATCGCCCCCACAAACCTCCTTTTACTCTCTGTTCCAGACGTTCTAGACGACCAATTCTTATTTCCTTTAGCCGTACCCTTATCCTACTCCTCCTCTGTTCCTCTGGCGATGTAGAGGTGAATCCAGGCCCTGCAGTGCCTAGCTCCACTCCTATTCCCCAGGCGCTCTCTTTTGATGACTTCTGTAACCGTAATAGCCTTGGTTTCATGCATGTTAACATTAGAAGCCTCCTCCCTAAGTTTGTTCTATTCACTGCTTTAGCACACTCTGCCAACCCGGATGTTCTATCTGTGTCTGAATCCTGGCTTAGGAAGACCACCAAAAATTCAGAAATTTTAATCCCAAACCACAACATTTTCAGACAAGATAGAACTGCCAAAGGGGGCGGTGTTGCAATCTACTGCAAAGATAGCCTGCAGAGTTCTGTCCTACTATCCAGGTCTGTACCCAAACAATTTGAACTTCTACTTTTAAAAATCCACCTCTCTAAAAACAAGTCTCTCACCGTTGCCGCCTGCTATAGACCACCCTCTGCCCCCAGCTGTGCTCTGGACACCATATGTGACCTGATTGCCCCCCATCTATCTTCAGAGCTCGTGCTGCTAGGCGACCTAAACTGGAACATGCTTAACACCCCAGCCATCCTACAATCTAAGCTTGATGCCCTCAATCTCACACAAATTATCAATGAACCTACCAGGTACCTCCCAAAAAGCCTTAAACACGGGCACCCTCATAGATATCTTCCTAACCAACTTGCCCTCTAAATACACCTCTGCTGTCTTCAACCAAGATCTCAGCGATCACTGCCTCATTGCCTGCATCCGTAATGGGTCAGCGGTCAAACAACCTCCACTTATCACTGTCAAACGCTCCCTGAAACACTTCAGCGAGCAGGCCTTTCTAATCGACCTGGCCGGGGTATCCTGGAAGGATATTGATCTCATCCCGTCAGTAGAGGATGCCTGGATATTTTTTTTAAATGCCTTCCTAACCATCTTAAATAAGTATGCCCCATTCAAGAAATTTAGAACCAGGAACAGATATAGCCCTTGGTTCTCCCCAGACCTGACTGCCCTTAACCAACACAAAAACATCCTATGGCGTTCTGCATTAGCATCGAAAAGCCCCCGTGATATGCAGCTGTTCTGGGAAGCTAGAAATCATTATACACAGGCAGTTAGAAGAGCCAAGGCTAGCTTTTTCAAGCAGAAATTTGCTTCCTGCAACACTAACTCAAAAAAGTTCTGGGACACTGTAAAGTCCATGGAGAATAAGAACACCTCCTCCCAGCTGCCCACTGCACTGAAGATAGGAAACATTGTCACCACTGATAAATCCACCATAATTGAGAATTTCAATAAGCATTTTTCTACGGCTGGCCATGCTTTCCACCTGGCTAATCCTACCCCGGTCAACAGCACTACACCCCCCACAGCAACTCGCCCAATCCTTCCCCATTTCTCCTTCTCCCAAATCCGTTCAGCTGATGTTCTGAAAGAGCTGCAAAATCTGGACCCCTACAAATCAGCCGGGCTAGACAATCTGGACCCTTTCTTTCTAAAATGATCTGCCAAAATTGTTGCCACCCCTATAACTAGCCTGTTCAACCTCTCTTTCATGTCGTCTGAGATTCCCAAAGATTGGAAAGCAGCTGTGGTCATCCCCCTCTTCAAAGGGGGGGACAATCTTGACCCAAACTGTTACCGACCTATATCTATCCTACCATGCCTTTCTAAGGTCTTCGAAAGCCAAGTCAACAAACAGATTACCGACCATTTTGAATCTCACCATACCTTCTCTGCTATGCAATCTGGTTTCAGAGCTGGTCATGGGTGCACCTCAGCCACGCTCAAGGTCCTAAACGTTATCTTAACCGCCATCGATAAGAAACATTACTGTGCAGCCGTATTAATTGATCTGGCCAAGGCTTTCGACTCTGTCAATCACCACATCCTCATCGGCAGACTCGACAGCCTTGGTTTCTCAAATGAATGCCTCGCCTGGTTCACCAACTACTTCTCTGATAGAGTTCAGTGTGTCAAATCGGAGGATCTGCTGTCCGGACCTCTGGCAGTCTCTATGGGGGTGCCACAGGGTTCAATTCTTGGACCGACTCTCTTCTCTATCAATGATGTCGCTCTTGCTGCTGGTGAGTCTCTGATCCACCTCTACGCAGACGACACCATTCTGTATACTTCTGGCCCTTCTTTGGACACTGTGTTAACAACCCTCCAGGCAAGCTTCAATGCCATACAACTCTCCTTCCGCGGCCTCCAATTGCTAAAACTAAATGCATGCTCTTCAACCGATCACTACCTGCACCTGCCCGCCTGTCCAACATCACTACTCTGGACGGCTCTGACTTAGAACAACTACAAATACTTAGGTGTCTGGTTAGACTGTAAACTCTCCTTCCAGACCCATATCAAACATCTCCAATCCAAAGTTAAATCTAGAATTGGCTTCCTTTTTCGCAACAAAGCATCCTTCACTCATGCTGCCAAAAATACCCTTGTAAAACTGACCATCCTACCAATCCTCGACTTCGGCGATGTAATTTACAAAATAGCCTCCAATACCCTACTCAACAAATTGGATGCAGTCTATCACAGTGCAATCCGTTATGTCACCAAAGTCCCATATGCTACCCACCATTGCGACCTGTACGCTCTCGTTGGCTGGCCCTCGCTTCATACTCATTGCCATGTCATCTACAAGACCCTGCTAGGTAAAGTCCCCCATTATCTCAGCTCGCTGGTCACCATAGCATCTCCCACCTGTAGCACATGCTCCAGCAGGTATCTCTCTAGTCACCCCCAAAACCAATTCTTTCTTTGGCCGCCTCTCCTTCCAGTTCTCTGCTGCCAATGATTGGAACGAACAACAAAAATCTCTGAAACTGGAAACACTTATCTCCCTCACTAGCTTTAAGCACCAACTGTCAGAGCAGCTCAAAGATTACTGCACCTGTCCATAGCCCACCTATAATTTAGCCCAAACAACTACCTCTTTCCCTACTGTATTTAATTTATTTATTTATTTATTTTGCTCCTTTGCACCCCATTATTTTTATTTCTACTTTGCACATTCTTCCACTGCAAATCTACCATTCCAGTGTTTTACTTGCTATTTTGTATTTACTTTGCCACCATGGCCTTTTTTTGCCTTTACCTCCCTTATCTCACCTCATTTGCTCACATCATATATAGACTTGTTTATACTGTATTATTGACTGTATGTTTGTTTTACTCCATGTGTAACTGTGTCGTTGTTTGTGTCGAACTGATTTGCTTTATCTTGGCCAGGTCACAATTGTAAATGAGAACTTGTTCCAACCTGCCTACCTGGTTAAATAAAGGTGAAATAAAAAAAATTAAATTAAAATTCTACTTTCTGATTTGGCTGTGTAAAGTACTACTTAAAGTAGTCCCATAAAAATGACTTATATTTAGTGAATGGGTCACTCAGGTGGTTGTCTAGGGTATAGTGTTGGGGACCATTCCATCATGATAGGACAATAAATACAATTAATATTTATAATACATTTTTACATGTATATCCCATATCTGCACAAAATTGAAAGCTCTCTCTCACAACTCCTGCTCACAAAACACACATAGATCTGGGATTTGTAACAATTATCCTTTTTCACTCACTTAACTCCACACTTTTCCGAGCACAAAAACACACACCCCACCTTCCATCACAATACATCTGCAAATACTGTACAGTGCATTTGGAAGGTATTCAGACCCTTTGACTTAACACATTTAGTTTCGTTACAGCCTCATTCAACAATAAATTAAATACATTGTTTTCATAAATCTACAGACAAAACCTCTTAATGACAAAGCGAAAACACGAGTATTCTGACCCTTTGCTATGAGACATGTAATTGCACCAAGGTGCTTCCTGTTTCCATTGATCATCTTTATTGAGATACGGTGTCCACAGATCCATTTATAAGTGAAAATGTCAGTCAGAACCGGTACCAGAACCATACAGGTACCTAAACAGGGAACTTTATATGTAAGGGGTTTAAAGGAACAGTTACAATAAATATAGCTTCTTACAAGGAAAATATGTTAATGAGCTAGAAAGAGCAATACTATGCACCCACTAGTGTTTAAAATGTTTTTGGTGCTGTATGGTACTGTATTCTGCAGAGTGGAAATTAATTACAGTATATTAATGGCAACATAATAGCCAGAAAGTTACTGTAGATTTACAGGGCAAGGTTATTTGATTCCAAGAATAAGGTATAGTACTGTATTCTGTGGGGTACAGAATTTTCACTAACGGCGCAACAATTATAGCCTCTTACAATACATGCCTCAAAATATGTTAATGAGTCAAACTATAGTTTTGGCAAGTCTGTTAGGACATCTACTTTGTGCATGACACAAGTCATTTTTCCAACAATGATTGTGTCCCACTTGTTGTTGATTCTTCACAAAAAAATACAGTTTTATATCTTTATGTTTGAAGCCTGAAATGTGGCAAAAGGTCGCAAAGTTCAAGGGGGCCGAATACTTTCGCAAGGCACTGTATATACACTAAGTTGACTAAGTTGCTTTAAACAGCTTGGACATTTCCAGAAAATGATGTCATGGCTTTAGAAGCTTCTGATAGGCTATTTGACATCATTTGAGTCAATTGCAGGTGTACCTGTGGATGTATTTCAAGGCCTACCTTCAAACTCAGTGCATCTGCTTGACATCATGGGAAAATCAAAAGAAATCAGCCAAGACCTCTGAAAAGAATTTGCAGACCTCCACAAGTCTGGTTCGTCCTTGGGAGCAATTTCCAAACACCTGAAGGTACCACATTGATCTGTACAAACAATAGTATGCAAGTATAAACACCATGGGACCACGCAGCCGTCATACCGCTCAGGAAGGAGACGTGTTCTGTCTCCTAGAGATGAACGTACTTTGGTGCGAAAAGTGCAAATCAATCCCAGAACAACAGCAAATGACCTTCTGAAGATGCTGGAGGATACAGGAATATTAGTATCTATATCCACAGTTAAACGAGTACTATATCGACATAACCTGAAAGGCTGCTCAGCAAAACTACCATAAAAAAAGCCAGACTATGGTTTGCAATTGCACATGGGGACAAATATCATACTTGTTGGAGAAATGTCCTCTGGTCTGATGAAACAAAAATATAACTGTTTGGCCATAATGACCATTGTTATGTTTGGAGGAAAAAGGGAGAGGCTTGCAAGCCGAAGAACACCATCCCAACTGTGAAGCACGGGGATGGCAGCATCATGTTGTGGGGGTGCTTTGCATTAGGAGGGACTGGTGCACTTCACAAAATATATGGCATCATGAGGTAGGAAAGTTATGTGGATATATTGAAGCAACATCTCAAGACATCAGTCAGGAATTTAAAGCTTGGTCACAAATGGGTCTTCCAAATGAACAATGACCCCAAGTATACTTCCAAAGTTGTGGCAAAATGGCTTAAGGACAACAAAGTAAAGATATTGGAGTTGCCATCACAAAGCCCTGACCTCGATCCTATACAGTATAAAATTTGTGGGCAGAACTGAAAATGTGTGTGTGAGAAAGGAGGTCAACGAACCTGACTCAGTTACACCAGCCCTGTCAGGAGGAATGGGCTATATTTTACCCAACTTATTTTGGTAAGCTTGCAGAGGGCTACCCAAAACTTTTGACCCAAGTTAAACAATTTAAAGACAATGCTACCAAATACTAATTGAGTGTATGTAAACTTCTGACCCACTGGGAATGTGATGAAAGAAATAAAAGCTGAAATAAATCATTCTCTCTTCTATTATTCTGACATTTAACATTCTTTATATAAAGTTGTGATCCTAGCTGACCTAAAACATGGGACTTTTTACTATAATTAAATGTCAGGAATTGTGAAACTGAGTTTAAATGTATTTGGCTAAGGTATATGTGAACTTCAGACTTCAACTGAACCTTGTTTTTCATGATAATTTGTGTTCTCTCTCTTATGAGGCAGCCAACCAGTCAGGCAGGCAGGCTGTACAGAAGTTTCCACTAGATAATACAGCCACAAAGTCAGATTACCAAGACCAGAAAAGTGCGTGAGCAAAGAAAGAAACCAAGTGAAGAGTGCAGTCAAAAAACGAGGTGCTGGTTCAACCAAACTAGTTGTTCAGTGGCGTGGTTGATGAGGCTCTGTATGCTGTAGCTAGGAGATCACTCTGACTGACAAGTGAATCCACCTGTAGCGGTGAGTGTGGGGGTCACTGCGTGAAATCCTAGGAACAGGGTTGTATTCACTCAACAAAACAGAGGCAGATAGTTGCAATTGGGGCAGCTACTATGTCAAATTGTCCAATACGAAACACCTGTTTTTTTTCTATTGCAAAACATTTTTCTAAAATTTTCTATGATGTGATTTAATGAATATGTCTGGTAAAAGTACTGGGGCAAATGCTGTCTCACTACATTTTTTCCAGCGTCTTTGCAACCAGTATAATCAGCTAGACCATGCTGGTCAGACCAGCTAGACCATGCTGGTTAGTCCAGCTTGACCAGCAGTAACCAGCAGAGAAGCATGGACAGGTAAATACCAGCATGGACCAGCTTGAAATGTATGCTGGTGTATGCAGTTTTTTTCAACAGGGACATCCATATCACCACAATAAGTAAAATGTTAAATATAATACATTTTCTGCTGTGCAAACAACACATGGAATCACTTAGAATTCATTTAGAGTTTAATACAAACATGTCTAACCGTCTGCCCATGTAATGTCCCATTACTTCAGTTCAGCTAACAGTGAAGGGCATTGCTTTAAACATGGATTGAACATTTCTTTTGAGAGCAGGGACCATTTGTATTAACTAGATTTGGCCCCTGCAGCTCCTACTCATCAAAAATGTAATTAGCAAATGAATTCCGTTTTCATTCTTCCATTTACTGTGGTTACCGGTATACACATTTTGGTTCCCAATATAGTAGCTCATTCATATTTTAGTGATTACAGTGCGATGGGGAATTGGAGTGTACATAATGTTTCATCCAGGGCCAGGCCTCCCACTGACTCATAATTATCTGTATTATCTGTATCCAGCGGCAACAGGGTCAAATGGATTAAAAGGGGAATAAGCGAACAGAAAGAAAAAAGGAGCCAAGGGTAACCTAATATGGTCATACACTGCATAGCCAACACCTGCTTGTCGAACATCTCATTCCAATGTGGATTAATTTGGAGTTGGTCCCCCTTTTCCTGCTATAACAACATCCACTCTTCTGGGAAGGCTTTCCACTAGATGTTAGAACATTGCTGAGGGGATTTGCTTCCATTCAGCCATGAGCTTTAGTGAGGTTGAGTACTGATGTTGGGCGATTAGGCCTGGCTCGCAGTCGTCTTTCCAATTCATCTTAAAGTGGTTCGATGGGGTTGAGGTCAGGGCTCTGTGCAGGCCAGTCAAGTTCTTCCACATCGATCTCGACCAATCTCTGTTTCAGCATTGTCATGCTGAAACAGGAAAGGGCCTTCCCCAGCTTGTAGCTGCAACCAGCACCGACTTCCCAAAAATCACAAATAGCGATATAATAAATCACTTACCTTAGAAGATCTTCCTCAGTTTGCAATCCCAAGTGTCCCAGCTACAAAATGAATGTTTGTTTTGTTCGATAAAGTCTTTCTTTATATCCAAAAGGTCAGTTTAGTTGGCGCCATTGATTTCAGCAATCCACTCCTTCAACGTGCATACAAAGGAATCCAAAAAGCTACCGTTAAAACTTCTTCCAAACAAGTCAAACAATGTTTCTAAACAATCCTCAACTACCCTAATACACCTTGAACACCTTGGATAAGCTACAACTACTTGTTCCTTTTTCAAGAAACAAGCTTGAAACCCTTTCTAAAGACTCTTGACATCTAGTGGAACTGCACTCTGGGTCCTATTTTTTTTGTATATCCCATAGGCTAGTAACCTCAACCTGTGACCTCAAAAAAAAAAAATTCTGGATGGATTTTCCTCGGGTTTTCACCTGCCATATCAGTTATGTTACACTCACAGACATTATTTTAACAGTTTTAGAAACTTATCCAATGCTTCCAATTATATGCATGTCCTGGCTTCTGGGCCTGAGTAACAGGCAGTTTACTTTGGGCACGTCAGTCATCCAGAAATTCACGATACTGCCCCCTAGCCTTAAGAAGTTTTAACATTCCTTAAATTGGTTTCCATCACTGCTCCATTTTCTCTGGACAATGTGATCTGGATGAATGAAGTTATTCTAATAGGAAGTGTTGGTCAATGAAGGAATAGTCTAGCATGCGTCCCAAATGACACCCTATACCCTTTATATTGCACACTACTTTTGGCCAGGGTCCATGGTCAAAAGTACGGCACTATATAGAGAAAAGGGTCCTAATACCGGATGCAGGCTATGCCAATAATGTTAGCTTTTGTTTCACACGAGATGTGCAATATTGACTGTATGGGTGCCTTCCTACAAAAGTAGTGCACTATAAAGGGATCAGGGTGCCTAGCTATTCCTTGTCATTGAATGTCTAGCACAATCTTATTCTGTAGCCTATGCCCTTTATTTGCTTTAAAAGATTTATACAGCAAAATGTCATAGCATCGTTTTAAAGGGCACTTCGTTATTTTTAACTTTCCCATCTACATCAACAGCATTGAAACAAATGTGCATACTCAATGAGTTCTATTTTTCCATGCATTTACCTTCATCATATTTTTCTTTGCTTTTACTCTAAAGTAAATGTCAACAGCAAGACATTATACCGGTTTGTAGATTCAATTCCAATATTCCATTCAATATTACACATCTCCAGAGAAACAAAAGCTGACATTGTTGATATAAGGTGCATCCGAAATGGCACCTTATATGCAATAAAGTGCAGTACTTTTGAGCATTGGCCCTGGTCAAAAGTACTGCCCTACAAAGGGAATAGGGTGCAATATAGAAGCTGACACACTGGCTCACTGTTGTCAATATTGATATCGACCCCTCTTCCTTCACAACTACTGGGAGCTGAAAACAGTCGACTCCCAGGTGCGGTCATTGACCTTGTCAGGTTCACCTTGGGGTCATTGTAGGGGCTGTACCAAATGTTTGATGTATTATAATACTGCTTATGTTATATTAATAGAAGGGGAGGGGTTATAAAACCCTAGACTTCAGATTAACAGTATATATACATTCATCATAATGTTTAATATTGTTCCACAGTCTTTTCTAGTCTCTGCCTCTTATAAAAGGGGGATGTCTCAGGATGGTAAATTGGTGTTTGAAGATATCCCTTTAGTGGTGTGGGGGCTGTGCTTTGGCAAAGTGGGTGGGGTTATATCCTGCCTGTTTGGCCCAGTCTGGGGGTATCATCGGATGGGGCCACAGTGTCTCCTGACCCCTCCTGTCTCAGCCTCCAGTATTTATGCTGCAGTAGTTTGTGTGTCGCGGGGCTAGGGTCAGTCTGTTATATCTGGAGTACTTCTCCTGTCTTATCCTGTGTCCTGTGTGAATTTAAGTATGCTCTCTCTAATTCTTTCTTTCTTTCTTTCTCTCTCTCTCTCGGAGGAGGACCTGAGCCCTAGGACCAGAACTCAGAACCATGCCTCAGGACAACCTGGCATGATGACTCCTTGCTGTCCCCAGTCCACCAATGAGCCAATGATTGACAAGGAACAAGGAATGAACCCCCAAAACCTTACTAAGAGCACAATTGAGTATAATCTCAGTCTCTTTATATTCCCAGTCTCTCTGCAGATCCATATAGTACAGTGATAGATAAATGTACTGAACAAAAATATAAATGCAACATGTGAAATGTTGGTCCCATGTTTCATGAGCTGAAATAAAAGATCTCAGAAATGTTCCTCACGCAATTAATTGATCAATTTGGTCACAGATTTGTTTACTTCCCTGTTAGAGAGCATTTCACCTTTGCCAAGATAATACATCCACCTGACAGGTGTGGCATGTCAAGAAACTGATTAAACAGCATGTTCCACCTTGTACTGGGGACAGCAAAGTTTGTCACACAACACAATGCCACAGATGTCTCAAGTTTTGAGGGCGTGTTCAGTTGGCATGCTGACTGCTGGAATGTCCCCCAGAGCTGTTGCCAGATAATTGTACATTTATCTACCATATGCCACCTCCAACTTCATTGTAGAAAATTTGGCAGTATGTCCAATCAAACTCACAAACGCAAACCACATGTAACCATGCCAACCCAGGACCTCCACATCAGGCTTCTTCACCTGCAGGATTGTCTGAGACCATTCAAGAGGACAGCTGAAGAAACTGAGGAGTAAGTATTTCTTTAATAAAGCCCTTTTGTGGTGAAAATAATATTTTGATTGGCTGGGCCTGGCTCGCCAGTGGGTGGGCCTATGCCATCCCAGGCCCACCCAAGTCTGCGCCCCCTGCCCAGTCATGTGAAATCCATAGATTAGGGCCTAACAAATTATCCTTATATGAACTGTAACTCAGTTACTTCGTTGAAATGATTGCATGTTGTGATTTATATTTTTGTTCAGTATACTTTGTTTATCCTTTTGGAAAAATTCAGTGGCAGATACTACACAACAAAGAATAGGAAAGGCAAAAAAGTGTATATACTGGTACAATTGACCATTTCTGCACATTGACACACAAGCAAACCGAGAGAAGATTATATTTTAATATGAATTACATTTGTCAAAACTATTAAATGAAGTTGACAGAATTTGAAATATATTTCTATTCTCTGTTAAAAAAAAGTAAAAAAAAAATTTAAGAGTAGTATAAGCACTCGGAAGCCGAAGTTAGCATTTTAGATTCCCATAGACTTAACATTGGTGGGTTAGCTAGCTAGCTTATTAGACTATCTAATAGTTATCCATACAGACTGTATCCATTTTCAATGAAAGATCAATGCCTGAAAGAACATTATCGTAAGAGAAAAATAAAGAAAATGTCCTCATTTCCATTTTAATGAGATCCTCCCACATTGAGACAGTTTATCCAAATATACTCTACCATTCAAAACTTAGGGGTCACATAGAAATGTCCTTGTTTTTGAAAGAAAAGCACATTTTTTGTCCATTAAAATAACATCAAATTGATCAGAGAAACAGTGTATACATTTTTAATGTTGTAAATGACTATTGTAGCTGAAAATGGCAGATTTTCTTTATGGAATATCTACATAGGCGTACAGAGGCCCATTATCAGCAACCATCACTCCTGTGTTCCAAAGGCACATTGTGTTAGCTAATCCAAGTGTATCGTTTTAAAAGGCTAATTGATCTTTAGAAAACTTTTGCAATTGTGTTAGCACAGCTGAAAACTGTTGTTCTGATTGAAAAGCAATTAAACTGGCCTGATATAGACTTGTTGAGTATCTGGATCATCAGCATTTGTGGGTTTGATTACAGGCTCAAAATGGCCAGAAAGAAAGCACTTTATTCTGAAACTCATCAGTCTATTCTTGTTCTGAGAAATGAATGCTATTCCATGTGAGAAATTGCCAAGAAATTGAAGATGTCATGCAACACTGTGCACTACTCCCTTCACAAAACAGCTAACCAGAATGGAAAGAAACACTATCCAGAAAGGAAAGAAGAGTGGGAGGCCCCGGTGCACAACTGAGCAAGAGGACAAGTATATTAGAGTGTCTAGTTTGAGAAACAGACGCCTCACAGGTCCTGGACTGGCAGCTTCATTAAATTTTACCAGCAAAACACCAGTCTCAACGTCAACAGTGAAGAGGTGACTCCAGAATGCTGGCCTTCAAGGCAGAGTTCCTATGTCCAGTGTCTGTGTTTTTTTGAAAATCTTAATATTTTAATTTTAATGGCCAGTCTGAGATATGCCTTTTTCTTTGCAACTCTGCCTAGAATGATCTGTCACATGATATCAGTATATCTACACCTGTTCTGAAAAGCCCCAGAGTCTGCAACACCACTAAGCAAGGGGCACCACCAAGCAAGCAGCACCATGAAGACCAAGGAGCTCTCCGAAAAGGTCATGGACAAGGTTGTGAAGATGCACAGATCAGGGTTGGACTACAAAAAAAAACAGAAACTTTGAATATCCCACAGATCACCATTAAATCCATAAAAACATTGAAAGAATATGGCACCACAACAAACCTGCCAAGAGTGGGTTGCCAACCAAAACTCACAGACCAGGCAAGGAGGGAAAAATCTGAGAGGCAACAAAGAGACCAAAGATAACCCTCAAGGAGCTACAAAGCTACACAGCTGAGATTGGAGCATCTGTCCATAGGACCACTTTAAGCAGTACACTCCACAAAGCTGGGCTTTATGGAGGACTGGTCAAAAGAAATCCATTGCTTAGAACTTCTTAAGCCTAGGGGGCACAATTTTCACGTCCGGAAGAAAAGTGTGCCCAAAGTCAACTGCCTGCTACTCAGGCCCAGAAGCTAGGATATGCATATAATTGGTGATTTAGATTTCTAAGGCACTTGCAGTTCCTATCGCATCCACTAGATGTCAACAGTCTTTAGAAATTGGTTGATGTTTTTCCTTTGAGAAATTAAGAAGTAGGGCTGTTATGAACGAGGGTCGAGTCTAGTGTACTGTTGTGGTTGAGGCGCACGACCTGAAAGCTCGCTCCACTTTGTTTTCGTCCGGTATTGAACACAGTATATCCCGTCTTAAAATGTATCAATTATTTACATTTAAAAATACCTAAAGTTGGATTAGGAAAGTTGTTTGAAATGTTTGGATCAAGTTTACAGGTGTAGTCATGTTGCGCGAGTTGGAACCAGTGTTTTTCTGGATCAAACGCTCCAAATAAATTGACATTTTGAAGATATAACAACAGAATATATCGAACAAAAGGACCATTTGTGATGTTTAATGTTTATTAAAGAATGTTAATTAAATGACAACATATTCACATAGAAGCTCACTTGGTGAAGGCTACAGGACTGAAAATGAATAAATGCAATAATCACATCTCCATCACTGGTACTGGTAACTCTTAAAATTAACTTGAAAGGCACCTTGGGAAACATGTAAATAAGGCTTTATAACTCTACAGCAGGGTTATCCAATTAGGTTCCTGGGGTCTCGTTTATAAATATTGAGTCAAAACTATTCTAAAATACAACCTCCGAATGGGATTTAAAATGTTTGCATGTATAGCGCCAGGGTTGTGGGTTCAATTCCCACGGGTGACCAGTATGAAAAAAATATTAAAATGCGCTCTGGATACGAGCGTCTGCTAAATTGTTCAAATGTACATGACCCCAGTATGAACTGTACATTTAAGATTGTGTAAATGTATGCATGTCATAACATAATTTATACAAGGCTCTGAATATATCTACCTTTGCTATACCTTTTGTGCCAGCTCAAGGTTTCTGCCCATCTGGAATGGATGTGATTTCCTCCATAATACTGGTATATTCACTCTTCCAGAAAAGAGGTCTTCTGACTTCAATGGGACTTCCCGGTTAAAAAAAATTCTAACCGTATTGCTGAGTGTTTCTGTCTGTATATAAATTGGAGATAATGAAAGGATTGACGCAGGAGATGCGAAGCAGGTACAGGGAGTGAAGGTTTAATAACAGACATGAAACAGAACGGGAACAGCGTCTGGACAGGAACACGTAACAATTCATGCGGACACAGGGAACACCACGGAGGAACAGACAGATATACAGGGGCAATCAACCACGTGAAGGAGTCCAGGTGAGTCCAATGAGAGCTGCTGCGCGTAATGATGGTGACAGGGGAGTGTAAAGACGGGTAGCCTGGTGCCCTCAAGCGCCAGGGAGGGGGAGCGGGAACAGGCGTGACAGTACCCCCTCTAGGGGCGCCACCCAGCATCCAAACAGCATCCAAACCTGGGCGAGACAGACAGGCCGGCCTGACAGCCTGACGATCCTGCTGCTGCGTAGAAGCCCCATGGGCCAGCTGAAGCATGACATGAGACGGGAACCTGCCGAGCCAACCGGAGAAAGGAAACCTCTTGAGCCAGCTTGGGCATGACAGCCCGACGAGCCAGCTCGGGCACCCCTGGTTCCATCGGCGGCGGAATCCAAGCCCTACATCACCAACAAAACAAAATAACTCATGGGACGGCTGAGGCATAAGAGCCCGACGAGCCGGCTGAAGCATGAAGTGGGATGGGAACCTGCCGTGCCAACCGGGGCAAGGAAACCTCTCGAGCCAGCTAGGGCATGACAGGCCGACAAGCCGACGTAGGCACCCCCGGTTCCATTCGCATCGGCCCGTACGTAGTGGCTCAGAAATGATCTTATCTAATCTTAAATATGTCTATAATATGAAACTCATTGTATTATAATAGCAATATTATATATGTTCTTGAATAAACCAACTACAGGCAATATTGATCACTTCCCCTCAATGCTTTCTGTTTTGATTGAGCTGTAGGCTGCAGGATCACATTCTGACTACTTTGGCTAATAGATAGTATTGGGTCAGTAAATTAGAACGCAACAGGACAGGATTGTTATGATCGTTACATAGCTCCTGAGAGTTTGATGTGTGGGTCTTTTGACTCAACGTATTGTTATCCTGAAGGGCCAACGCACTTTGGCTAAACCTTGTTGTTATGCTAGCTCAGGAACATGAGCATGTTAGACTGGTAGCTAATTAATCCAAGCTATTTATGATGAACAAAGTCTCATTCTTCCAACATAACAAGGATGCCTTCATCTAATGGTTAGATTTGGAAGAAGATATCGACTGTGTGTTTGTGTGTGTGTGTGTGTGTGTGTGTGCATCCTTTCAACCTGCTTTACCCTCTGGGTGTGTACGTGTATCTCTGCACAAACCTCTGATCTTTCAGGATTGCACACATTGTAACCCTTATGAAATATGTACATATGTAATGGAATATCAACAGCATATGGGTATATGAGCATGCAGAACATATTATTCACATACTATAGCTTCATACTTCATATCGACCCCTCTTCCTTCACAACTACTGGGAGCTGAAAACAGTCGACTCCCAGGTGCGGTCATTGACCTTGTCAGGTTCACCTTGGGGTCATTGTAGGGGCTGTACCAAATGTTTGATGTATTATAATACTGCTTATGTTATATTAATAGAAGGGGAGGGGTTATAAAACCCTAGACTTCAGATTAACAGTATATATACATTCATCATAATGTTTAATATTGTTCCACAGTCTTTTCTAGTCTCTGCCTCTTATAAAAGGGGGATGTCTCAGGATGGTAAATTGGTGTTTGAAGATATCCCTTTAGTGGTGTGGGGGCTGTGCTTTGGCAAAGTGGGTGGGGTTATATCCTGCCTGTTTGGCCCAGTCTGGGGGTATCGTCGGATGGGGCCACAGTGTCTCCTGACCCCTCCTGTCTCAGCCTCCAGTATTTATGCTGCAGTAGTTTGTGTGTCGCGGGGCTAGGGTCAGTCTGTTATATCTGGAGTACTTCTCCTGTCTTATCCTGTGTCCTGTGTGAATTTAAGTATGCTCTCTCTAATTCTTTCTTTCTTTCTTTCTCTCTCTCTCGGAGGAGGACCTGAGCCCTAGGACCAGAACTCAGAACCATGCCTCAGGACAACCTGGCATGATGACTCCTTGCTGTCCCCAGTCCACCAATGAGCCAATGATTGACAAGGAACAAGGAACGAACCCCCAAAACCTTACTAAGAGCACAATTGAGTATAATCTCAGTCTCTTCATATTCCCAGTCTCTCTGCAGATCCATATAGTACAGTGATAGATAAATGTACTGAACAAAAATATAAATGCAACATGTGAAATGTTGGTCCCATGTTTCATGAGCTGAAATAAAAGATCTCAGAAATGTTCCTCACGCAATTAATTGATCAATTTGGTCACAGATTTGTTTACTTCCCTGTTAGAGAGCATTTCACCTTTGCCAAGATAATACATCCACCTGACAGGTGTGGCATGTCAAGAAACTGATTAAACAGCATGTTCCACCTTGTACTGGGGACAGCAAAGTTTGTCACACAACACAATGCCACAGATGTCTCAAGTTTTGAGGGCGTGTTCAGTTGGCATGCTGACTGCTGGAATGTCCCCCAGAGCTGTTGCCAGATAATTGTACATTTATCTACTATATGCCACCTCCAACTTCATTGTAGAAAATTTGGCAGTATGTCCAATCAAACTCACAAACGCAAACCACATGTAACCATGCCAACCCAGGACCTCCACATCAGGCTTCTTCACCTGCAGGATTGTCTGAGACCATTCAAGAGGACAGCTGAAGAAACTGAGTAGTAATTATTTCTTTAATAAAGCCCTTTTGTGGTGAAAATAATATTTTGATTGGCTGGGCCTGGCTCGCCAGTGGGTGGGCCTATGCCATCCCAGGCCCACCCAAGTCTGCACCCCCTGCCCAGTCATGTGAAATCCATAGATTAGGGCCTAACAAATTATCCTTATATGAACTGTAACTCAGTTACTTTGTTGAAATGATTGCATGTTGTGATTTATATTTTTGTTCAGTATACTTTGTTTATCCTTTTGGAAAAATTCAGTGGCAGATACTACACAACAAAGAATAGGAAAGGCAAAAAAGTGTATATACTGGTACAATTGACAATTTCTGCACATTGACACACAAGCAAACCGAGAGAAGATTATATTTTAATATGAATTACATTTGTCAAACCTATTAAATGAAGTTGACAGAATTTGAAATATATTTCTATAAGCACTCGGAAGCCGAAGTTAGCATTTTAGATTCCCATAGACTTAACATTGGTGGGTTAGCTAGCTAGCTTATTAGACTATCTAATAGTTATCCATACAGACTGTATCCATTTTCAATGAAAGATCAATGCCTGAAAGAACATTATCGTAAGAGAAAAATAAAGAAAATGTCCTCATTTCCATTTTAATGAGATCCTCCCACATTGAGACAGTTTATCCAAATATACTCTACCATTCAAAACTTAAGGGTCACATAGAAATGTCCTTGTTTTTGAAAGAAAAGCACATTTTTTGTCCATTAAAATAACATCAAATTGATCAGAAATACAGTGTATACATTTTTAATGTTGTAAATGACTATTGTAGCTGAAAATGGCAGATTTTCTTTATGGAATATCTACATAGGCGTACAGAGGCCCATTATCAGCAACCATCACTCCTGTGTTCCAAAGGCACATTGTGTTAGCTAATCCAAGTGTATCATTTTAAAAGGCTAATTGATCTTTAGAAAACTTTTTCTCTGGGTGTGTACGTGCATCTCTGCACAAACCTCTGATCTTTCAGGATTGCACACATTGTAACCCTTATGAAATATGTACATATGTAATGGAATATCAACAGCATATGGGTATATGAGCATGCAGAACATATTATTCACATACTATAGCTTCATACATAGCATGATTGTTAAACAGCAGGGAAGACATTAGTCAGTAAACAGTGTACTATACGTGCCCTGAGACATTACACTGTATGAACTTTCATAATGTGCCTGAGGGTGGTACACATTATGCAAACACCAGACGTACTCATCTGAATTAGACAGGCAAGCTTACAGGGTAAAGTCAGTACATATCAACACCCACACATCACATAGTTGAAGCATTACCACCTTGAAAACCCACGTTTCATAGTTTGTTGGTCCAGCAGGGGCTAATGCCTCCAGATCATAAGTCATGGTTTACGAGTGTGTTTTTCATGCATTACAAGCGTATGGAGAGGGTAGCCAGAGGGTTCATGGTCAAAGACCACAACTTATTAAATAGACCTTCAAATCAAGACCGTGACTAGGGTGGTAAAATTCTGTTAACTTTCCAGAAATCCTGGTTGGAGGATTCCCGGATTTGCTGCGTATTCCCTCGTGATTGCAGGGATCTTCCAACCAGGATTTCTGGAAAACAGGGTAATTAGGGGAGAGTTACCAGATATTTGCAAACCTAACCCGTATTTTGGAGTGATTGACAAACATTTTGGAGTGACTGAGAGTAAGCGTGCGCCTCAAATGGCAGCCTTTTCCCTATATAGTGCACACGTTTGACCAGGGAAGATAGGAAACTGGGAACAATTTAGGAGACATTCTAACATTAGCCTGACTAGTAAGGTCTGAAGCCTGTATTTAGTTTAGCATTCAGAATCAGACACAAAAAATGCGCTGTCTACCATGCTCATCATACTGCATAATAGAGTCAATAGCTTCTCTTAGAAACAGGTGCTATGTACCTCTACACAAAACACGATGCTTGTTCTCGGCAGTGTGTATTGTCTGGGCTTATCAATGCTGCCTGTATTTAATTGTAAAATACAATTGTCTGGTATGCGTATATTGTGGCAGAGTGTATTGTCTGAGCTTATCAATTCTGTATTTAACCAGTAAATACAATATAGTCTGGGGATGGGGCTAATGCTGTATAACTTGACTAAGTAACACTGAGGAGGAGAAGAGATATGACATTGAGCTTAATTGGTTTTAAAGGGTCATAAAGTTGATGAGAAATGTGCCACTTGTTGGAGTCCAATCAGTGTTATAGGATTTCAACACAAGGAGGTAACACGGAGTCTGAATATTGAGAGACAATAATACGTTTCTTACTTGGGTTATGTTTGAATGATTTGATGATAGTTTTGGTGACACGTCTTTGCCGTGCAATAGTGTACATCTGTTGTGAAAGACCTCTTCTGACCTCAATAGGACTTAAGGGGAAGCAAAATCAAAACAATAAACAAACATTTGAGGTATCTTCATTTTTGACTGGGTGATGTTTGAAAGGTTTGCATGTCAGGGCCCTGACATGCAATAGCCCCTCTGTTGACTGGAGAGTAATATAAGGGAGGATGACTGTAGATCCACAGGCTGCTTTCCAAATGGCACCATTTTCCCTTTATAGTTCACTTTTGACCAGGCACCATAGGGAACGTGGAAGTTATATACTGTATGTTCAACACAGAAAAAGATGAACTGTATTTTACACATGGTATCTGCAAGGCTTTCCGCTGCCTGTCTTGGTTTACTGCAATCTATCAGAGTGATCTTAGGGAAGGAGAGCTTAGTTTTTAATCCCATGAAACGTGGAAGTTATATACGGTATGTTCAACCCAGAAAAATATTAACTGTATTTTACACATGGTATCTGCAGGGTTTTTCTCTGCTTCTCTTGGTTTACTGTAATCCATCAGAGTGCTCTTATTACACCGGGCCAGTTCACACACTCAACTCTAAGGGTCGAGTCCTAAATGGAATGCTTTTCTCTATATAGTGCACTAGTTTTGACCAGGACCCATAGTGGGTCTGTCTCCTTCCCATAGGGTTCTGGTTGAAAGTAGTGCACTATATGGGGAATAGGATGTACACTACATCTGTAGCAATGAGGATTGAGCCTCGTGTCTGCTGGATTAGGCAGGAGAGACCTGGGACCCAACCCCTACAAAAGACATACATATAGGTTTTGGAGAGGTGCGAGAGGTTGCCACACTGGGTGCTCAGGGAGCTGTTGTTGTTATGGGGAGTTAAGTGCCTTACTCAAGGGCACAACGGCAGGCACCGGCATTAAGGATTTGATACCAGCAACCCTCCGGTTGCCAGCTAACTTTCCGCCAGACCCGGGATTCAAACTGGCAACCCTCTGGTTGCTGGCTCACCTCTCTAACCGATAGTGTACCTGCCTAATGAACAACATAACTATTTACTATCACATTAATTTGTCAATCACATTACAAATTTGATCTAAATCACCTGACCTAAATCACCTGATACCTAAATACAGTGTTTTATCAAGGCAATCTACTCCCACCTCAATGGAGTACAAATTGAGCATACTTTCCAAAGTGATTCTGTTTATTCTGATGTAACCATAGCTCCCAAAGCCATATTGGCCTAGAGGATTTGTATTTATTTTAATGATGATTAATGACAAATTTACTGTATTTGTAGAAATTACTGTGAACAGCTCAAATACTGCAACCAAAACAATATACAGGTAGACCTACTGTATTTCTGTTGGCTTTGTGTCTCGGCATGGCTACTTGAGTAGTGAGTGAGCTATCTTTGTCTCAGTCAAGACACTAAAGTCAATCGTGATTCAGTCTTTGAATTGTTCAACAAGCTCATGTCCACAGACGGTTTTAGAAAATAGAATATAGAAAATATAATATATATCACCTCCGGGGAAGGATTCATATTGATAGGTCCTCAAAAAAAACTCAAGAGTCTTCTTTAATATACAGTGGGATCTGACATTATTGACACCCACATGCCAAGTTGACTTAATGTAGAAGTGGTTCATGTAGCCAGTTCAGAATAATAATACCCACCTGATGTTGCACGTTTTCTGTGTGAGTTTCAAAACTGGGTTCAAGTAGTATGTTTATTTTTTGTTGAGTTTGATTGAGTGTCAGATGAGCAGGGTGTGTGCATTTTTGTGATAATTCCATTGATTACACTGCGCCTCAATCATACACTGCTAAAGTATGTGAAATAAAAACCAGTGCAATCCAATCCCACGTCTGGTGTCATTATCCACAGTTCTACTTGAGAAAGCCCTCTTCAAATTAAGGGGCACTATTTTTATTTTTGGAAAAATAATGTTCCCAAAGTAAACAGCCTATTTCTTAGGAGCAGATGCTAGAATATGCATATAATTGACAGCTTAGGATAGAAAACACTCTAAAGTTTCCAAAACTGTCAAAATATTGTCTGTGAGTATAACAGTACTGATATTGCAGGCGAAACCCTGAGGAAAATCCAATCAGGAAGTGCCTCTTATTTTGAAACCGTTGTGTTCCTATTGCATCCCTATTGGCCATTGAAAGGGATATCAACGATATTCCTTTTTCTACGTATTCCCTAAGGTGTCTACAGCCTTTAGATGTAGTTTCACGCCTTTATGTTGAAGAATGAGTGTAAACGACTGCATTGCGTAAGTGGCCAGCTGAGGGCTCTTAAAGTGATTCGTGCGTAAAAGACAGAGGTAGTCATTTTTCCTCTCGCTCCTACTGAAAAGCCAATTGTCCCGGTTGATATATTATCGAATAGATATTTGAAAAACACCTTGAGGATTGATTATAAAAAACATTTGCCATGTTTCTGTCGATATTGTGGATATAATTCCGGTGGATTTCTCAACATAACGTGACCAACAAACGGAGGTATATTGGGTATAAAAATAATCTTTATGGAACAAAATGAACATTTGCTGTCTAACTGGGAATCTCGTGAGTGAAAACATCCTAAGATCATCAAAGGTAAACGGTTACTTTGATTGCTTTTCTGATTTTCGTGACCAAGCTTCTTGCTGCTAGCTGGACATAATGCTATGCTAGGCTATCGATAAACTTACACAAACGCTTGTCTTGCTTTGGCTGTAAAGCACAATTTCAAAATCTGAGATGACAGGGTGATTAACAAAAGGCTAAGCTGTGTTTCGCTATATTTCACTTGTGATTTCATGAATATGAATATTGTCTAGTAATATTTTTTGACCGTTGCGCTATGCTAATTAGTGTAGTTGACGACAATTCTCCCGGATCCGGGATGGGTAGTTCCAAGATTAACAATGCCTCGTAGCTACCTTATTGACCATTCCGGTCCCGCTTTAAATTATATCGAGCATATAAAAGCTTCATAATGCCTTCATAAACACTACATAATGTGTTACAAAGAATCTATAACATACTTTATAAAAGGTTCATAAATGTGGCATAACCGTGTGACATAATCACCAATATCAAATGTGATATGTGTGACATAACCCACTATGTTGAACATGATATACATTTACATTTACATTTAAGTCATTTAGCAGACGCTCTTATCCAGAGCGACTTACAAATTGGTGCGTTCACCTTAAGACATCCAGTGGAACAGCCACTTTACAATAGGGGGGGGGTGAGAAGGGGGGGGGGGGGTGAGAAGGATTACTTTATCCTATCCTAGGTATTCCTGAAAGAGGTGGGGTTTCAGGTGTCTCCGGAAGGTGGTGATTGACTCCGCTGTCCTGGCGTCGTGAGGGAGTTTGTTCCACCATTGGGGGCCAGAGCAGCAAACAGTTTTGACTGGGCTGCGTGGGAACTGTACTTCCTCAGTGGTAGGGAGGCGAGCAGGCCAGAGGTGGATGAACGCAGTGCCCTTGTTTGGGTGTAGGGCCTGATCAGAGCCTGGAGGTACTGAGGTGCCGTTCCCCTCACAGCTCCGTAGGCAAGCACCATGGTCTTGTAGCGGATGCGAGCTTCAACTGGAAGCCAGTGGAGAGAGCGGAGGAGCGGGGTGACGTGAGAGAACTTGGGAAGGTTGAACACCAGACGGGCTGCGGCGTTCTGGATGAGTTGTAGGGGTTTAATGGCACAGGCAGGGAGCCCAGCCAACAGCGAGTTGCAGTAATCCAGACGGGAGATGACAAGTGCCTGGATTAGGACCTGCGCTGCTTCCTGTGTGAGGCAGGGTCGTACTCTGCGGATGTTGTAGAGCATGAACCTACAAGAACGGGCCACCGCCTTGATGTTAGTTGAGAACGACAGGGTGTTGTCCAGGATCACGCCAAGGTTCTTAGCGCTCTGGGAGGAGGACACAATGGAGTTGTCAACCGTGATGGCGAGATCATGGAACGGGCAGTCCTTCCCCGGGAGGAAGATATATAGACATGTTAGACTGATTGATGGCACACACTCTAAAGTTAAGTAATTTTAGTAATATTAAACCTAATCTCATTCCCAGACACTTCTGCTGAAATGCGTGAAAGGTCTTGTGGACCAACGCATCAAACTAGGCCTTCACTAGTTAGGGTTAGGTTTCAAATCTAATTTTAAGAAGATAAATTATGGAAATGGGATGTCCATAGTGGATTCGGCTATCTCTGCCTGCTGAAAGGTGTATACAATCAAGAACACAGCCATGCAATCTCCATAGACAAACATTGGAAGTAGAATGGCCTTACTGAAGAGCTCAGTGATTTTCAACGTGGCACCGTCATAGGATGCCACCTTTCAAACAAGTCAGTTCATCAAATTTCTGACCTGCTAGAGCTGCCCCGTCAACTGTAAGTGCTGTTAATGTGAAGTGGAAACGTCTAGAAGCAGCAATGGCTCTGCCACAAAATGGTAGGCCACACAAGCTCACAGAACGGGACCGGCGACTGCTGAAGCGAGCAGTGCATAAAACATTGTCTCTCCTCGGTTGAAACAAACACTACCTGTTTCAAACTGCCTCTGGAAGCAAAGTCAGCATAAAAACTGTTAGTCGGGAGCATGAAATGTGTTTCCATGGTCGAGAAGCCACACACATGCCTAAGAGCACCATGCACAATGCCAAGCATCGGCTGGAGTGGGGTAAAGCTCTCCGCCATTGGACTGTGAAGCAGTGGAAACACTATTGCAGTGATAAATTACTCTTCACCATCTGGCAGTCGAACGGACGGATCTGGGTTTGGTGGATGCCAGGGTCATCAGCAAAGCACCATCGCACCTCCTCCTCCATGGATCTTGATGGGAACCACACATGCAGAGATCATCCGTTCGCCTATTCTGCATCTCACAAAGACACAGCGTTTGGAACCAAAAGTCTCATTTGGATTTATCAGACCAAAGGACAGATTTCCACCAGTCTAATGTCCATTGCTCATGTTTCTTGGCACAAACAAAGTATCTTCTTCTTAATGGCGTCCATTAGTAGTGGTTTCTTTGCAGTAATTCGACCATGAAGGCATGATTCAATCAGTCTCCTCTGAACAGTAGATTTTGAGATTTGTCTTTTACTTGAACTCTGTGAAGCATGCATTTGGGCTACATTCTTTGTTGCAGTTAACTTTAATGAACTTTTCCTCTGCAGCAGAGATAACTTTGTGTCTCCCTTACCTGTGGCGGTCCTCTTGAGAACCAGTTTAACCATAGCGCTTGATGATTCTTGTGACTGCACTTGAAGAAAAGTTATTGAAATTGTCTGGATTGATTGACCTTCATGTCTTAAAGTAATGATGGACTGTCATTTCTCTTTGGTTATTTGAGCTGTTCTTGGCATAATATGGACTTGGTCTTTTACCAAATAGGTGCTATCTCCTGTATACCATCCCTACATTGTCACAACACAACTTAATGCTCAAATGCATTAAAGAATGAAAGAAATTCCACAAATTAACTTTTAACAAGGCACACCTGTTAATTGAAATGGATTCCAGGTGACTACCTCATGAAGCTGGTAGAGAGAATGCCAAGAGTGTGCAAAGCTGTCATCAAGGCACAGGGTGGATAATTTGAATAAAAACTTTTTGGGTTACTACATGATTACGTACATGTTATTTCATAGTTTGTGTTTTCACTATTATTCTACAATGTAGATTGTCAATAATCAATATTCTCTGATTGTCAATCATTTCAATGACAGAAAACACACCCCAGTGTCAATGATCCTTTACTCATCCTGACACTGGCTGCATTCAATTGATGAGTTACAATAGCTACACTGTCAATGAGATTATGTTAGGGTATGTTTTGCAGCATGAGAGTGAAGGATGCTTTGTTGAAAAATAGGAATCCGATTCTAGATTTAATTTTGAATTGGAGAGGCTTAATATGAGTCTGGAAGGAGAGTTTACAGTCTAACCAGACATCTAGGTATTTGTAGTTGTCCATATATTCTAAGTCAGAACCGTCCAGAGTAATGATGCTAGGTGGGCAGGTGAGGACAGTAATCATTTGAAGAGTATGCATTTAGTTTTACTTGCATTTAAGAGCAGTTGGAGGCCACGGAAGGAGAGTTGTATGTCAACCAAGCTCGTCTGGGAGATTAGTTAAAGTGTCCCAAAAAGGGCCAGAAGTATACAGAATGGTGTCGTCTGAGTAGAGGTGGATCAGAGAATACCCAGCTGCAAGAGCGACATCATTGATGTAAACAGAGAAAAGAGTCGGCCTGAGAATTGAACCCTGTGGCATCCCCATTGAGACTGCCAGAGGTCCGGACAACAGGCCCTCTGATTTGACACACTGAACTCTGGTCAAGGGCAGTGCTGGTCAAGGGCAGTCAGGTCTGGAGTGAACCAAGGGCTGTATCTGTTCCTGGTTCTAAATTTTTTTGAATGGGGCAAGCTTATTTAAGATGGTGAGGAAAGCACTTTTAAAGAATAACCAGGCATCCTCTACTGACGGAATGAGGTCAATATCTTTCCAGGGTACACAGGCCCGGTCAGCTGAAGTGTTTTAGAGAGCGTTTGACTGTGATGAGGGGTGTTCGTTTGACTGCGGACCCATTACGGATGCAGGCAATGAGGCAGTGATCGCTGAGATCCTGGTTGAAGAGAGCAGAGGTGTATTTAGAGAGTAGGTTGGTCAGGTTGATATCTATGAGGGTGCCCGAGTTTACGAATACTGATCGATAGTCTCAGAGTTTAACCATTTCAGGCTGTGTAGCCAGTGCTCCACGTGGTATGGTCTTCTGGTCTTGTAGTTTTAAGCCATTTCATACATATCTTTAGCTGTATGTTTTCTAGTCTAATGTGAATTTCATCAGGAGTGGGTTTTATACACTTCAGAGAAAAGGGCGGTCCATGACGCCAACATAATTCCTGTGCTCACGTGGGCGTGGTCATTGATTTGGTTAACTTGATATGAAAAGCCACATTTTCGAATTTAGACCGTTAACCTGACAGCTGGGAAATGTACACTTTAAGAGATACAATTGTGTGTTTCCTGTCCTTCGAGTGATCACTAAATGAAACAACATTGTTTTTTAAATACCCACGGACCATTCCCAAGAGAAGCTCTTTGTTCAACTGTGAAATCCTCTATCCCCATACTGCAAGTCCAAAGGGGGAGAGGGTCCCTTCCAGGAATTTACAACCTGTCATTAAGTTGTAGAGAGAGAGAGAGAGAGAGAGAGAGAGAGAGAGAGAGAGAGAGAGAGAGAGAGAGACTATGATCTTTCTCCCAGGGCACGGGATGACACCTTGATGACAGCTTTGCAGCTTTGCAGCTGTTGCAATATTAATATCCTCGGAGCATTCTAGTCGATACAAAATGTTTCAATATTCTCTGAGCATCCTCGTCTGTTGAAACAATGTTTCAATATTCTCTGAAATGCCTTGTTTCTATGCTTCAATATTCGCAGAATGCTTACCTGGCGAATAATGCATGCAGGCAAATACCCAAAAAACTGGGCACACAAATTATAAGGAAATCTATAAATGCAGAGCAACAATTTCAGTGCGAAGCACACCAGACAATGACACTGTCATAGTATACTGTATGCGCCATTCCACAAGGGTGACTTCATATAGCCTACAGTAACCTTTTTCATAATTTCCGGAGTTTCTCCCATTCTTCTCTGCAGATCCTCTCAAGCTCTGACAGATTGGATGGGGAGCGTTGCTGCACGGCTATTTTCAGGTCTCATCAGAGATGTCCGGGATCTGACTGTGCCACTCAAGGAAATTCAGAGACTTGTCCCGAAGCCACTCCTGCGTTGTTTTGACTGTGTGCTTAGGGTCGTTGCCCTGTTGGAAAGTTTCCTCCAGACGTGACACATGGCATTCAGGCCATGAAATATTGGTTTCATCAAACCAGATAATCTTGTTTCTCATGGTCTGACAATATTTAGGTGCCTTTTACTGAGGTGTGGCTTCCGTCTGGCCACTCTACCATGTAGGCCTGATTGGTGGAGGTTTGTAGAGATGATTGTCCTTCTGGAAGTTTCTATCATCTCCATAGAGGAACTCTAGATCATATATCAATATTCTCAACAAGAGCGCCTGGTTTGGTCTTCAGCCTTTATATGTCAGGGCTGCCATTGCTCTAACCTGTAATACAAACTCTATGTAACTACATATTAGGTTGTTTAAGATGATTTCCCAGTCTTATTTGTCCAAACCATCATTTTGATAAGAAAATAAATTACATTAATTCCATAGAAAGCTCCCAGCCTTCATAGAGATCTTCTTTGTTTGTGACTGACCACATTTTTGAGTTCTCAAAGGTTAAAGTCTAAACTGGGAGAAGAAAAGTATAAAATCCTCATTTGCTGTTTCAAAACACTGGGGGGGGATTTGTAGATAGCTACTCGTAGAAGTTGTCTAAACACATAGGCCTATTGATCTAAGCTCACAGGGTCGGCAACACTTTTAATGAGAGTAAGGCTGCCTTTGAGTAAGCTTTAACACAATACTAAGGGTGCAGCTTTCATCTAAAATAAAACTATAACCAATCCGAATAAATTATGATACTGAGTATGAACTGCAATGAAAGAATAACACGAGAAACAGAGGGTTATATCGTTCTGTAAACAAGAGGCTTTTACACATGATTTTATTAAAATATGTATATATAACACCGCCGTTGAAATTGTTATTTTACATCACAGTGCAACATGTTTAAGACCAGAACAAGAAGCGACATGATATAAACACAAAAGCACATACTCACATGGTTTAAATTTGAGAGCAAAATACAATATCAATAGAATCTAGAATTAGGGTTGGGCTTAGGAAATTATAGAATTCATACATAAGAAGTTACATGTACACTGTAAAATAAGTCTGCAAAGAATTATCCAAGCACTTGATGAACGCATATTGAGGATGAATTAAAAATATAGATGAAAGTGTGACTGTGTCATGTAATGGTGACTTTATAAATGCACATGTCCACACAAGGTTTGTTTTTTCCCCCAAGCAGCATAGGTCGCTTTTAGCTTTTAAACAAATGAGATGTAGCTCTCCCGACTGGGTTTATTCTCAACAGAAATCATTTCAATTAGTGCTTCACTTTGTTCAATTTAGAGCCACTATGTGTTGTAGTTGTCAGGCTAAGATAGGCTAAAGGAAAAATCCTCTGACATTTATTCTACAAAGCACGGTGCAAGACTTTAGTTTTTTTTTTTTTACTGTTTGCTCACAATATCTAACAGCTACATTGTGTTTGATCCGGGAGGTAGGTGATCTTTTTGAAGCTTTCCACTTTCAATCGTTCAGAGTATGAAATAAACGTACACTGTCATATAGTGTGCCATTTAAAGATGCAGTCCTGGATCTTAAGCACTTACAAATATATTCCTAATATATCATATGAATTGGATGACGTAGTACACGACTGTGCACAATTTTCGGTGACCAGTTTTGGCTCGTGAGCACTACTTTCAGTGTGTATGTTATCCTTGAAAAAATACCGTAGTGTGTAGGCAGCTGCCACTCAGTACTTCAAATATGTTTTAAATATTAAAATATCCAACTTATTTTAAATAGATATCTTTCTCATATCATCATCATATCTTCTCACATTATGGGTCAGTTACTTTAAAAACAGAATTGTTCGAGACAAACAAAAAGATACCTGATTGTGCTGTAGAGAACAAATGGGTTTTGTGTTGTGTTCTGTTTTTACAGTTTGTATGTAAACCAACCTTCTCTTTGGCTACCCGAGCCATGGTAACCAGAACCGGTTAAGAGGAACTACTTTTGAAGAATTTACAGCCATGTCCTGGAGCACGGGCAGAAAGAGGGCAAATCAGTCCTCACCAATCACAATCAGCACCTACATCAAAGACCTCATGCTGTACACAACGTCTCAGCTGTCTCTTTCATGTGAGGAGACAAAGGCAGATGCCACCTCAGCAGTTGTCAGCTGTTCAAAGGGTCACTATTTCCCGGGGAGCTCACACACACACAGGTTTGGCAAGCTGTACCAGCAGAAGATCTCCTTGAAGGTCTTCCTCATCTCCTGGCTACGGAGTGCGTAGATTAGAGGGTCGATGACCGAGTTACACATGATGAGGATGAGGTACATGTTGAAGTGCGACATGAAGCAGGCACAGTAGGGATTCCTGGGGCAGGCGATAATGAGGATGAGGTGGAGGAAGAAGGGAGCCCAGCACACTACGAACACACCTAGGAGGATGGTGAGGGTGATGGCGCCCTTCATGTTGGCATGCTGGCGGATGGGCGCGTTCCCAGGCAGCATGGCAATCCTCTTCATGTGTAGCCGGGCTAGGAGGAACATGTGGATGTAGAGCGAGGTCATAAGTGCCAGCATGCTGAAGAACATGGTGATAAGGCAGATGAGGACAGTGGTGCTCTCAGAGTAGATGATGAAGAGCACGCCCGACGCCACGCAACACAGCCATATGAGGGAGATCACCGCCAGCGCTCTTTTTACCGTCACAATGTTATGGTAGTGGAGCGCGTAGAATATGGTGATGTAGCGGTCTATGGCGATTGCCAAGAGACTACAGATCGACGCCAGCAGTGAGCTACAGATCATGGAGTCAAACACGTTGTCCATGCTTTTTATCAGCGACCCAGAGATGCTCAGGTTGCCGCTGTTGATCAGGGCTATGACGATCGTCTCGGAGGCATTGGAGACGCTGACCAGCATGTCGGCCACAGCCAGAGAACAGATGAAGAAGTACATGGGAGAGTGGAGGTTCTTGTTCTTGATGATAGCGGCAATCACCAGGATGTTCTCTAATAAACTGACAATCCCCAGCGTGAGGAAGACCTCGGTGGAGATGAGGAGCTGGTCGTAACATCCTGTCGAAGAGTCATTGAGACCAATGCCCTCTGTGTCTTTGTTGACGGATACCAGACTCCCAGCAGTGCTGGAGTTCCCGTTAAAGCTCACAGAGATCAACCCATGGTGTTCTGTGACATTCATTGTGTAGTTGGTAGTTCTCTTAGTTGGTTCTCTAAGCCTTTTAGTAAAATGTTAATGTCACCATTCTAGCCTTGTTGTTGGCTATTAATCCACCTAGTTAAGTCCATCAGTATACTCCGAAATTCTCAGTGCTGCGTGCTCAATGGTCCTCTTGTTCTGTTGTCTTCCATGCTCAGAGTCAGGCGCCCGGCAGGTGGTGGAAAGCAGAATGAATCCCAATGTTTGATCCTCTTCTTTGCCTCATCCAGCCCCCAAACTGGTCAAGCAGAGTCATTTTCTTCAGACATCTGCTGATGTTAGCCTTCCTTAGCCCCTGGCACTCTCTCTACACTGCTATCAACTGGCAGCCTCCAGGAAGAATGAGAAAGAAAGAAAGCGAGAGAGAGAGAGAGAGGGGGGGGGGGGGGGAGAGGTAAGGATGAAAATAGAGTGATGATAAAAGGAGAGAGATAGTGAATTGAGAATTGAGAGATGATAGAGATATGAAGTAAAACGTATGTAAATAGAAAAGTGATCGAAGGAGGAAATGGAAAGAAAGAAGGACTGAAGATAAAGAAAGCAGAGGAGTGAGAGAGCATGGCAGAGAATGAATGAAAGAACAGGAGCTGAGTTGATCAGTGACAGGAGTGTGAACCTCAGAGATGGAGAGGGCGGACCACTTTGCAGACTACATAATCTCTTCCCTTTCCTTCCAGAGTTATACAGTCAAAAAATAAACCTCCCCACAGCCCCTCCCCCTAGTCATGTTAGCCATTCAGCTCACAAGACAAGAGTAGGGAGGGGCAAACTGTGTTGCTGGGGTTGATAAACATAAAAAGGCACAGCAGATTTAAGAATGAAGGATTATAACAGATCAATGTTTTGTTGCCTACACACTAAAAACAAAAATGGATATATATAGTGCCAAATAATGGTTATTTGGCTTGTAACCTTAGCGGATCCCTTTTTGGGGCCCCCCACCTGGGTGCATGCTTTGTTTTTTGCCCTAGCACTACACAGATGATACAAATAATCAAAGATTGATGAGGAGTTGGTTATTTGAATCAGCTGTGTAGTTCTAGGGCAAAAACCAGAACGTGCACCCGGGGGCGGGCAGGGGTTTGCCAATGTGTGTATCGCTTAATCAGAAGTACATCGTCAATGACGTCCCGAACCTTCATTTGATCATGTGCTTTATCTAACTGTGTGTTGCAAAATGTGAGATCACACTGATTTCACTGTGGTTCTGATGCTTTCTTTGATTCCAAGCTACCTTCAAACACCGACCTATTCTGGACACCGTATTTACAAATATAGTTAAGATTCTGTAGTTTCACCTGACAGGGAGCTTAGCAGGTAGAGTAGGGAGCTATGGAACATTTAGGGATGTGAGGGTATGAGGCCAAATACCGTTGAAAACACAATATTCATTAGTTTTTCAAAGAAATTAGCATAGTATACATTTCTGTCTTAAGCATCCCAAATAATGACAGATTCTGTTTTTTTATATACTAGTAAACTTGAAGTTATAAAAAGGAAAGCATGGTGTAAGATGTATCCAGGCAAAAACGCAGTTTCCCATTACTAGTGCTAGCTATAGTATAGTTTTGAACCGCTAAAGAGAGAATTAAGAATCTCAGACAAAGTCAATGGTCTGAATCCAAAGCTTGTCACTAGCTGCAAACATCAAGGTTATCTGTCCCCACCTAATAATGTGGTGTGTGTGTGTGTGTGTGTGTGTGTGTGTGTGTGTGTGTGTGTGTGTGTGTGTGTCCAATCAAATCAAATCGTATTAGTGACATGCGCAGAAAACCGGTGTAGACCGCACAGTGAAATGCTTATTTACAAGCTCCTAACCTACAGTGCAATTTCAAAAAATACAGATAAGAATAAGAGATAAAAGTAACAAGCAATTAAAGAGGAGCAGTAAAAAAATGTATATATATATATACAGTGGGGTGCTGGTACAGAGTCAATGTGTGGGGTCACCGGTTAGTTGAGGTAGTATGTGCATGTAGGTAGAGTTAATTAAAGTGACTATACATAGATGACAACAGAGAGTGGCAGTGTTGCTACTTAATATAATGTTTACATACCCTACATTACTCATCTCATATGTATATACTGTACTCGATACCATCTACTGCATCTTGCCTATGCCGTTCTGTACCATCACTCATTCAGATATCTTTATGTACATATTCTTTATCCCTTTACACTTGTGTGTATAAGGTAGTAGTTTTGGAATTGTTAGGTTAGATTACTCGCTGGTTATTACTGCATTGTCGGAACTAGAAGCACAAGCATTTCGCTACACTCGCATTAACATCTGCTAACCATGTGTATGTGACAAATATATTTGATTTGATTAGATTAGATTTTTTTGTGGAGAGGGGGGGGGGGGCAATGTGAATAGTCTGGGTAGCCATTTGACTGGATGTTCAGGAGTCTTATGGTTTGGGGATAGAAGCCTCTTGGACCGAGACTTGTGTGTAACTATATATTTGTGTGCATCTGTTTGTGAGTGCATGTGTGTGTGCACATGTTTGTGGGTAGCTCTCTCCTGCAGTCAAATGACCAGAAGAGCTCTCTAGTGGCCTCATGGGTGGAATGTTAATATTTTCATACATTCACAATAAATAAACAATTTTATTAACACTGTCTAAGTCAGGAGAGGGGGTTCTATTAAGCTATATTTAATTGTTTAAAGAAGGTGATACCAAGGATAATTTTGCTATTTAACTTTGAATTTGAAGACCCCTTGAAATATAAAAAAAACACTTTTTTTTTGTTGAATATTTTTTTTATTTGGTGTTACTGCCACTTGTCCGTACAAACCCATTGAATAATAGATTCACTACATGGAACAACAGATAGTCCCCCCCAAATAATCTAAAGGAAGGTACCGGGAGACCGTCAGCAGAGTCTTGTGAGCTCTGTTGGCATCCTAGAGCAAAAGTGTGTAGCCCAAACTGTTCGGACGCTACAGACAGAGTTTGGCAAACGAGGCCCTTGACTCTTGTGGGGGTCGTAGAGCAAAACAGAGAACACTATTGTGTTCGTCTCATCTTTCCATAGAAGGTTCACAATATGCCAAACCGTTGGGACGCTACAGACGTTTTGGGATGTCTCATTGTCTGACTAACACAGCTCTAGTTCTGTCACCTTTCACCGCAGATATCTCTAGCTTAAACTGACACCCCTTTTTCATGATATCCAATTGGTAGTTACAGTCTTGTCCCATTGCGGCAACTCCCCTATGGACTCAGGAGAGGTAAATGTCCTCCAAAACAGTATCCTCCAAAACACAAACCTGCCAAGCCGCCACTGCTTCTTGACACACTGCTTGCGTAACCCGGAAGCCAGCCACACCAATGTGTCGGAGGAAACACCTTCCAGCTGGTGATGGCACCAGCTTACAGGTGCTTGGCCTGCCACAAGGAGTCAATAGAGCACGATATACAAGGAAATCCCAGCCAGCCGGACCCTCCGGCACTGGGGCGATTGTGCAGCAACCGGACGGCTGTCACACAGCCTTGGATCGAACCCAGGTCTGTAGTGATGCCTACAAGCACTGCCTTAGACCAATGCGCCACTCGGGACGCCTAACTGACAGATTTTTATAGGGATTGTTGTGTTATGCTAATTAGAATTTGGTGGGGCATAGACTCTAAATCCTGGGCTTCTATCTAAAACGGTTTTGTTAGATTTCAGTCTTTTGTGATTTATATGAAGTGTAATATTGGGATGCAAACTCAAATGTAATAAATGTCAACTATGGCTGACATTGTACAAGTGTCTACTTTTTAAAACCCATAACCATGTGTGTGAGGTGTATGCTTTTGTTTCAAAGTAGATTTGTTTAAGACTACCAATAAATTGGCTCGGCTATTTTGACTGACGAGTGTATAAAATCGAGCACACAGCCATTCAATTTCTATAGACAAACATTGGCAGTAGAATGGCCTTACCAAAGAGCTCAGTGACTTCCAACGTAGCACCCTCATAGGATGCCACATTTTCAACAAGTCAGTTCATCAAATTTCTGCCCTGCTAGAGCTGCCCCAGTCAACTGTAAGTGCTGTTATTGTGAAGTGGAAAATTGTCTGTCCTCGGTTGCAACCCTCACTACCGAGTTTCAAACGGCCTCTGGAAGCAACATCAGCACAAGAACTGTTCAACGGGAGCTTCATGAAATGGGTTTTCATGGCCGAGCAGCCACACACAAGCCTAATATTACCAAGCGCAATGCCAAGCATCTGCTGGAGTGGTGTGAAGCTTGCCGCTATTGGACTCTGGAGCAGTGGAAATGAGTTCTCTGGAGTGATGAAACCAGTGGAGGCTAGTGACTTGAAAAATGTAGGAGGGTGGGAGACCCACGGTATAAGCACGGAAAGCATGGTGACCACAAAGTGTGTTTAAAAAGCATCAAAGACTAATTATTTTAACCTAAACATTTAATAAAGACATTTATAGTACAATATTATGGGGAAAGGAATGAGAGGGCTACTTACAGTGTTGGAAAGGGATCACAGCAGTGATTGTATGAGGGTGCGTGGCATGAGTTGAGGTGTTCAGAGTCTTGACCAATGCAGGACAGGATTTTACTGGGAAGACAAAAAATAATAACACAGACAAAGAGCTAAGAATGAGTTAGTCTAAGCAAAGAGTAAAATCATTGATGTGTAATAATGTGATTTTGTATGTGATTGACTCTACATACAGTAATGAGAGAACATTTATAGGGGTACTCCCAGTGCTTGGAAGGGAAACATTCAATGTGCCAGTGGATGAGAGGGCACATGAGATGTTGTGGCTTCAGTTCACGTCAGGAGAAAGTTGACAATGGTAGTGGAATGGAGTAGTCATCACCTCTTAATCAGGGAACACAAGGGGATTTATCTGTAAATCCAAATAGCAGATACATTCCATTATAGCTGTGCCATCGTAGGTTTGGGCAACGAGTTTCTCTATGAAGTTAAAGTCAGACATCTCAAAATCCATAAAGTCAAACACAGACTGCGCATCTCGCCCACTTGACACATCACAGTAGCCCAAGAACTGTTCCTGAATAAAGCCCTGATCATCCACATACCTGACAATAACTGACAAATGTGAGCAGACTGGTGGTCCCAAAGCGGTTTTGCAATTTTTACCTCTTGGGGCCTAGTGTTTTTCCTTATATGTTAACCTAACTAGGAAAACACTGGACCCTATGAGGTATGACAGTGATTAATCAGTTGCAAAAAGGTTTTATATGGGCTATGATGGGACCGAGTCACATGGTTTTAAAACAAACTCCTGGCCCCGGGGGGGGGGGGGTGAAAACCCTATAAAACTGCAGCTACCTTATATGTGTTCAAAGAAATTATATTTAGACTAGATTAGGAGAAGATTCTCTACCCAGACACAGACAACAACTGATAGGCAATAGAACTCACAAGGCTGAGCTTGCTTTCTGCGTGTTTGCATCATGCAGGCCTATGTAACTGTAGGCCTCGTTTAAAAAAAATATTCACATCTGCCATCACTATTATGTCGACTGATTAATTTCATGTAATACTTTTGAATTAAAAACGAATAGGCAGCCTAGCCAGCCAAATTTTGAATAGAATCTAAATTTGATCACATTTTCTCCTGACACACAAATGGACTATAAATACATAACATTACCATTTAGTTTACCCTGACAAGATGGACAGGGCGCATAGGCTGTATGCAGCTGCTCTTATTAGTAGCCTACAGTTGATCAGATGGAAAAATAGTATTGTTTTCATCACATACAGCATGTCAGATTTCTAATGTTTAGGTGTAGCCAAGGCTGCTGCAACATTTATGTCATTCGTTTTTGCTTGTGTCTATCCGGAGTGATTGTGTTATCATCTTTGCTAAATAAATACTGTAGGAAAGTGCAAAGCCTATTTGAGCGCACGCAAAAAAAGATGTGCTGCATCATCCTCTCTCTTTAATCTGAAGTTTAATGCTGTATAATGATGGAAGCTTTCAAATCATTTGGATATTGTTTTCGACACCCCAGAAAATATGTTCAGCATTTAAAGCAGCATAACGTGCAATTATAAGCAGCTTGATGATAGGCTCCCTGTTAACCAGCTATACATTTGATAACAGTAGGTATTAAAACCTCACTTTTTTTCCTTCTTCATGAAACTGATCTCAGGCAGAGGTCGACCCTCGCTTTTAATTTGCACCTTTTCCTTGCACCCCAGAGAATGAAAGTGGTTATTCAACAAAATGTCCATAACATTTTCAGCAGCGTTGGCCATTCTACCCTTCTGGCAGAGAAAACTGCAAAAATGCGCTGGTAGCTAGCTACTGAAGTTAGCAAGGCAACTTGTCACGTTCGTCATAACGAGGAGACCAAGAAGCAGCATGATATGTATACATACTATTTTAATTAACGAATAAAGACTAAACAAACTAACAAAATGAACGTGAAGCTATAATAACTGAGTGCTGACATGCACCTACACAGACAATAACCCACGAAATACCCAAGGAATATGGCAACCTAAATATGGTCCCCAATCAGAGAACGATAAACAAAACACTGTCTCCTCTTGGCCTTAACGAGGAGTTTGACATGAAACCGTTTTAACAGTTTCAATATGTCCAAATTGTGTTTGTTTTTTAATCCAAATTGAATATTGTATGTGTATGTATATTACTGTCAATCTTGATCATATTTCCTGTGTATGATCATATATTTTGATACATTGAATGATAATATTGTGAAACTATGTTATACATTTTTTTACTTGTGTTTCAGGAGGTGATATATATATAGGCCGTTACAACTATGTTGTAAATAAATATAACCTGGGAGCATGAGCAGCATTTTCCTTTCTGTTTTCCATTAGTTTGCGTACAGCAACCAGCACCTGTGAAAGGTACCTGGATGCACGTATGTTATTTTGCTTTTGTCTACACGCATGTGGCCATGTAGTGCAACTTTGCTGCAATACCAAATCATTTATAAGTGTCATTTTTGTCCTGCTTTCATAGTGAAGTTTAATTGTAACAGAAATATAAACTCATGATACGAATGCTGTAATACCAAATCGTTTGTAGGTTACTTTTTAAAATGTATTTTCATTCCATAGTTAATAATAACACAAGTATAAGCTCAAAAGCCTGGTCCCAGATATGTTTGTGCTATAATTTCATCCTCTCATAATGCCAAACAAGGAGTGGGATTCTAATGATAATAACAGGGGTAGTGCCAGAAATGTTTTCCAACAGTCTGTTAGTCCAGTCCTACAAAGGATGACTTTTCAGATGTGAATGACAATCCACTCTAGGCTACAGTACAAAAAGTAGTTTCTGACTAGATTTGTGTATTTCACCCCACATACTGTAACGATCTTCTTCTTCTGATGAGGAGTATGAAAGATCGGACCAAAATGCAGCGTGGTAAGTGTCCATTTTAATGAAATATCAAATCAAATCAAGTCAAATTTATTTATATAGCCCTTCGTACATCAGCTGATATCTCAAAGTGCTGTACAGAAACCTAGCCTAAAACCCCAAACAGCAAGCAATGCAGGTGTAGAAGCACGGTGGCTAGGAAAAACTCCCTAGAAAGGCCAAAACCTAGGAAGAAACCTAGAGAGGAACCAGGCTATGTGGGGTGGCCAGTCCTCTTCTGGCTGTGCCGGGTGGAGATTATAACAGAACATGGCCAAGATGTTCAAACTGGAGCAGCAGCATGGCCAGGTGGACTGGGGACAGCAAGGAGTCATCATGTCAGGTAGTCCTGGGGCATGGTCCTAGGGCTCAGGTCAGTTGAAACTGGAACAGCAGCATGGCCAGGTGGACTGGGGACAGCAAGGAGTCATCATGTCAGGTAGTCCTGGGGCATGGTCCTAGGGCTCAGGTCCTCCGAGAGAGAGAAAGAAAGAGAGAAGGAGAGAATTAGAGAACGCACACTTAGATTCACACAGGACACCGAATAGGACAGGAGAAGTACTCCAGATATAACAAACTGACCCCAGCCCCCCGACACATAAACTACTGCAGCATAAATACTGGAGGCTGAGACAGGAGGGGTCAGGAGACACTGTGGCCCCATCCGAGGACACCCCCGGACAGGGCCAAACAGGAAGGATATAACCCCACCCACTTTGCCAAAGCACAGCCCCCACACCACTAGAGGGATATCTTCAACCACCAACTTACCATCCTGAGACAAGGCTGAGTATAGCCCACAAAGATCCCTGCCACGGCACAACCCAGACAGGATGGCCACAACAGTGAATCAACCCACTCAGGTGACGCACCCCCTCCAGGGACGGCATGAGAGTGACTCGGCCAGTGACTCAGCCCCTGTAATAGGGTTAGAGGCAGAGAATCCCAGTGGAAAGAGGGGAACCGGCCAGGCAGAGACAGCAAGGGCGGTTCGTTGCTCCAGAGCCTTTCCGTTCACCTTCCCACTCCTGGGCCAGACTACACTCAATCATATGACCCACTGAAGAGATGAGTCTTCAGTAAAGACTTAAAGGTTGAGACCGAGTTTGCGTCTCTGACATGGGTAGGCAGACCGTTCCATAAAAATGGAGCTCTATAGGAGAAAGCCCTGCCTCCAGCTGTTTACTTAGAAATTCTAGGGACAATTAGGAGGCCTGCGTCTTGTGACCATAGCGTACGTGTAGGTATGTACGGCAGGACCAAATCAGAGAGATAGGTAGGAGCAAGCCCATGTAATGCTTTGTAGGTTAGCAGTAAAACCTTGAAATCAGCCCTTGCTTTGAAAGGAAGCCAGTGTAGAGAGGCTAGCACTGGAGTAATATGATCAAATTTTTTGGTTCTAGTCAGGATTCTAGCAGCCGTATTTAGCACTAACTGAAGTTTATTTAGTGCTTTATCCGGGTAGCCGGAAAATAGAGCATTGCAGTAGTCTAACCTAGAAGTGACAAAAGCATGGATTTAACTGAACACTGAATACAAAATAACCAAAGTGAAACACAGAAAATCAAAACAGTTCTGTATGGTGAAACACAGACACAGAAAACAACTACCCACAAACACCAGGTGGGAACAGGCTACCTAAGTATGGTTCGCAGAGACAACGATTGCCAGCTGCATCTGATTGGGAACCATACCAGGCCAAACACATAGAAATAGAAAACATAGAACACAAAACATAGAATGCCCACCCCAACTCACGCCCTGACCAAACTAAAATAGAGACATAAAAAAGGAACTAAGGTCAGCACGTGACACATAAACAGTACAGCAATTGAAAACTAAGGTCAGCTATTCAAAACAATAGTCAAACCAGTACATTTACGCAACCATATAGATTACTGCAAAATGTTATGACTGCTGTCTCACACATTAAAATATGTGCAATGGAATATAATGAACATGAAATTAGCTAGGCTAAAGCAAATCTATCCCTATGTGGAAAGTAATAACTGATATAAAACTAAGCAATACAAGTAGGTTGGCTACAATTAAAGTACTTTATGACAAATACTGTAAAAAAATATGAATATTAATCTGTGTGTAAATGTAATGCTGCCTGACATTTACATGTTGGTGTTTTAGCAGTATTCAGAACAACTCAAGTAAAGTAAAGTAACTCCTCCAATGACCTTGCTGGTTCCAGGTCAATGCCTTCAAACCCACCCTCAGGGCAGAACCTCCCTCAGTGCAGAGAGCAACGTACTCTTGCTCCTCCCTATGCTTTGAAGGTACACTGTAACAAATTGCTGTAAATGTACAGTAAAATGTTTTGTTAGCTACTGTAATTCTATATTACAGTACAGTACTGCAAAGAACAATACATTATGGGGGCTCAATGGCATTGCACTCCACTACTGCAAAATGATTTTACAATACAATACCATTTCACAGTAAAGTACTGAATTACATATTTTTCTGTACACAGTGTACAAAACATTAAGAACACCTTCCTAATATTGAGCTACTGTGCTGGCAGCTATTCTCTCTAGTTCATCTCCAAACTACGGTACTATCCTGTGTTATTGGAGCTCCAAAAACATGTTGAACACTAGTGGGTGCATGGTATTGTCGTTTCTGGTTAATTAACATATTGTGAGGCGTGCTTTGTAAGCGTCTATAATTGTTGCACCTGTTCGTGAGACCGCTCTATTAATTTAACTGAAATGTGGTGTTAGTTCCATAACAACGTAATGTGTATAGGGGACAGATCAGTGTTAGCAAGTCTCAAACATTCATGGCCTCTCCAAGTGCAAGTGATATAAAACACCAAATATTCATTGGTATGCTGTAATATATAAATGTATATTCACTGTTAGCGCTGCAGTAATTTTATTACAATGCAATTTAACAATAAAGTACTGTATTGCTGTTTTGCTGTATATCTACTGCAGAATTCAGAAAATTATGGTGCATTGTAGACATGTTTTCGTGGGAAAGAATCGTTGTCTCTTTAACATAATTCGAGACTTGCCTTTTAAGTGCCTATTTTTTGTTGAACCTGTTAATGAGAATGCTGTACCAATTGAACTGATATGTGGTAGTAGTCACCCGCCAATTTAATGTGTAGGGGACAGATCAGATTGGCAGCAAGTCTTAAACCTCTTAAATGTAATTACATGTAATCAAGACAGAACCATAAACAATAACTAGAAGGCTTAAATCCCCAAAAGCTTAAAATCTCACCATTCTGGTAACAAATGGATAGAAATAGCTGAGGTGTAGTCACTTTTGAGAACACAAGCTCATGTACACAGTACAAATATGATAAAATGTTTTATATGACCTATTTCCTGTTCAATAAAAATGTATGAATAAGGCTTGAAATGGTTTTTATGCTTTCTAAATATAGTATAATAAAAATATAAAACCACTAACTATAAGATTTTACATTCCTTATAACTGTGAAATACATATTTATATGTTTCGTGTTAGAGAAAATGTGCATATTTTCAAAACTTCTGCCCCCATCGCTGTAAACGTCACATGGAGCTCTAGCTTGGCATCCTGAACTCGTTAGGAACTCGCCAATCATCTCATATTAAACTTGTCCATCTATGACAAGCAGAATTATTTTTTGTTTAAATTCAATGAATTATTTTAGATTAATGCTATAAATTAATCTCTGAATGTGCTATAGTGACAAAACCACTCTTTCCTGCTGCACTATGAAGTAAGGATTGCAGACATGTTCTTTGTTAGTGGCTGTGATGTAGGGTTCAGCCAGGAATTGACAGACAGTCAGAAGAGCGAATTAAATGGTAGGAGGGACATCCCAGCTTCAAGGGGTTTCAGATTTCACATCCTACAAAATATGCTACCGTGTCTGTGAGAGCCATTTCGATCTACGGTGCCCATAGATCCATGTATAAGCAAAAATGTTCGTCTGAGCCAGTACCAGAACCACACAGGTCTCCTAAACAAGTGACTTTACATGTGAAAACATGATCTCATGTGAAATAAATGTGACAACATGGGGATGCAAAATTTCAACATGTGATACCATGCCACTACACATCTGATGCCATTTCAGCACGTGAAAACCCAGGTGTCAAATGTAATTTATAATATTTTACCTTAAAAGGCATGATTTAACTTCATTCGGTCCCCTGCAGTTTTTTTCCCCAGTTTGTTCCAGGGACATCCCCAAGGATTGTGTCATGGTCCCATAGAGTGTTTGTCTAGTTTCTGTGAAAATATGATCAATTTACAACCAGCTATTTATACAGCTAAATTAATGTGTTAAAAGGATCTATCGTAATTTTGGCAATGAGGCCCTGCATCTACTTCCCCAGAGTCAGATGAACTTGTGGATACCATTTGTATGTCTCTGTTCCCAGTATGAAGGAAGTTAGTGGTAGTTTTGCTAACTAACGTTAGTACAATAATTGAATGTCTATGGGTTTCTGCTAGAATGCTAAGTGTAGCCCACTCTCCCCACTATAGCCCCTCCACTGTATGAATGAGAGCTGCAGGGTGCAAACAGCTCCGTTGTCACGTTCTGACCTTGATTTCCTTTGTTTTGTCTTTATTTAGTATGGTCAGGGTGTGAGTTGGGGTGGGCAGTCTATGTGTGTTTTTCTATGTTGGGTTATTGAGTTCAGCCTAGTATGGTTCTGAATCAGAGGTAGGTGTCGTTAGTTGTCTCTGATTGAGAATCATACTTAAGTAGCCTGGGTTTCACTTTTGAGTGGTGGGTGTTTATTTCCGTGTGAGTGTTTGTTGCCACACGGTACTGTTTCGGTTTTCGTTCATGTTCACGTTTATTGTTTTGTATTTCATAGTGGTCAGTTTATGTCTTAAAATAAACGTTATGGACACTTACCACGCTGCGTATTGGTCCTCTGATCCTTCTCACTACTCCTCCTCAGAAGAGGAGGAAGAATGCCGTTACATCCGTGAGTGAATGACAGCTGTCTGAGGAGAGAAGTAGCTAAAAATGCCCAGATTTAAAGCAGAGGAGCTGACGAGGAAACACTTGGCGACCAGAATAACAGTTAGGGACAGGGAGTTTCCAGCTGAACTGTACAAGGATAGAGGAGTACTGTTCTGCAAAGTCTGTCAACATTTAATCGACTAACGTAAACTAACTCACTTTTGTACATCGCGCTGGTCCATACAATTGACCTTATTTTAGCGCCCAGAAAACATAATACTTCCAGATCAACTGTAATATCAAAAATATTGTAAAGCATAATTTCTCCCCTTTCCAACAAAATCAATGACGAGGCCTTCATGATGCCCATCTCTGCATGATTCAAGAAGGCAATGAGCTCCGTCGGGTCTTTTTAAAATGGCGGATGGGGAAGCAAAACCTATTGCGGGATAGTGAGAAGGAGAGATGTCGTATGGGGAAACATTTTTTCACTCGATCTATCCAACTTATCACCTTATTGCCTCTAAAATGTAAATAAAACACTATAAAGAGTTTAAATAATGTGTCATTACATGCCTATTTGAAGGTTTGTGTCAAATTTGAATCGAGATTTTAGGGCGGTGCTAAAGTGATCATCAGAAATAAACAGGGGCTTTTGAGAGTCATATCTTGCAGTGATGATGCAAAAAAATGACTAGGTATAACCCTGTCCATATCCCTTACTTGTTTTTAAACTGTAAGACAGAATTAGTTGCTTTATGCGTGCTGTACGTTACACCATGACACGTCACGATGTAACGTACAGCATCGGAGAGGTCAATTTTTTCAATTTTCTCCAATACTATAGAGACATTAGCATGTCAATCAATGCTTGAATATAACCTTAGTTCACACCCCAGATTTTGATGTCAACACAGTCGCTACAGTCCCATTCGTTTTCTTTGCAGCCTCGTTTGAATGTCGCGGTTATGTTCATTTGTACTGGATGGGGTTAGCGTACGTTACATATGACGTCAAACTGTGGTGGAGCACCTGAGGTCACTCCGACACAAAAATAGGAGGGCTAGTAGTGGACTAGGTAAGCATTATGATGCTTTAGCTAGATATTGATTTATTAACTAGCTAGTAGATTTTCTCTATCTCGCTATTATCTGTTCTTGATAATTCCATTTTTGTCTGTACCTAGATAGAGTGGCACGTTATTTAGCTAAAGTTAGCCTGGAAAGCTTCCCAACTTGTGACTCCAGCTCCATCACTATGTTTAGGTTAGCTAGATCGCTAATTTAGCTGAGTTAATGTTAGCTAACTAATAAGTTAGCAAAACTGACTTGGTGGAGCTATCAAAACAAGTGACAAGTTGGGAATTACAAAATAATATGTGATTTGTTGTATGTGCGACATTTATTTTTAATTACTTTCATTATTTGAAAAAAATGGTGTGTGAGACATACTGTCAGGTTTATGGACGGTGTGTGTGTGTGTGTGTGTGTTCCAGGTTTCTGTGTCAGGGTTATGGAATGTTTGTTTGTTTGTGTGTGTGTGTGTGTTTCGCTTCAGGAGAGAGTGCTTAGCTTCAAAGCTTGAGATCTACTGTAGGCCTGCTATGAACTGAATATCTGAGAATCCTTCATTTGAAAAATGGAACCATTGTGCTTTATATATTTTTATTTTTCAGTACAAACAAGCACACAGACCCTGGTCTCCTGTCTGGAAAATACCCCCTCCACAGCTGAGAGAATTGAGTTCATCTTGGATGAAAAATATCTGTTATCTAAGAATTCAAAGGACCAATAAAAAGGGATAAAAACGTAGGTGCTGGATTTTAGGCCGGTAGCAACGACCACAGGGTGTACGTTCCGAACACGAGGAAGCATTAGTTCCAGTTCAATGGTTTAATGAAGATCCACACACACACATACAACACCACTCTCTCTGATACTAATTTTGGTTATGTAAAGAAAAGAGGAGAACTTAGGCTAAAGCACGGTATGGGAAAAATATGCCTATTTGCATGTCAAAAACTAAACAGGCTATGTGGACCCAAACAACAGGCTAGATGCACAAAGAACAAAAGAGCAATGTATAAATATCTAAACATTATGAAACATAATAAGCATGAGTGATCTACAACCAAAAATAACCTAACACAGACAAATGCTAACAAATGCTAATCGCTAATAAGCATGAAAAATAGTAATGTATTCTGGATAAAAAGGCTAATGCCAACACTAGCAGGAGTACGTGAGCTAGCTACCTAGCAAGTTTAACACAAATGGTACATATTTACAACAGACACTATTTAGCTCCAAACAACAAGCCACCGGGATTTTGGAACTTTCATTTAGCTGCACGCACAATAAACATCAGAAAGAAAAACAATTTATTCTAAGGAGGTAGAATAAGCAGGAGGGAAAAACAGGTTGGTCATCGGAATGGAAAGTACAGACTGCCTTTGGTCCTGCCTGTTTCGGGTATTAAGCTGAGTCCTGGGAAAAAAGGCTGCTGATTGGCTACTATAATCATGATGATTGGCGTGACCTTATTCCAATAGGAAAACCAAAATAAAGTTGGGGGCTTGTAAGGGAAGACCCCCCTGTATTGGACAAAAATGAATGGCAACATATTGGCAGTGGCCAAACCATATACACATTGTCCAATACCACCCAATTCGGCGTTGATTCATGCAAAGCATATTGCAAATGCCATATGGCTATTGCCAGTTGTAACACTTTAAAAATTCAACAGGTGGCGAATCCGCTCCACCGTGGTTTTTCATATTGGATATGTAACCCAAGTCAACGTCCAAAAGCAAAATTTTGAAAAAATGAATTTTTGTAAAAACTTATCACCCCTTAAAAAAGTGCTTTCTGGACCGTTTTTCGAAATTCTTTCGATTTTTTTTGTCAATTACACATGTGTAAGAACTGTATGAATACACTTTTGTCCAATTATATTATAATTTTTTTTTTTTTTTACATGCGCATAAGTAATATGTTTTGTCCAATTTCAATATGATTTCATAGGAAGTCAAAAGTCAAAAGTAAAAAATGTCAAAATTTTGTAAAAAACTTCACCACACCCTTAAAAAGTGCTTTCTGGACCGTTTTTCGAAATTCTTTCAAATTTTGTGTCAATTACACACGTATAAGAACTGTATCAACATACTTTAGTTGTATTTTAATATCATATATATATATATTTCTTTTTACTTGTGCATAAGGAATATGATTTGTCCATTTACAATATGATTTCATAGGAAGTCAAAAGTCAAAGTCAAAATTCACTTTTTTGGGGGCCAAATGCCATATGAAATTTGACATGCTCAAAAATGCAAAATTGACTGGTCTGATGAACACAGGATGGCCGAGCAGTGATAGTTGTACATTTCCATCACTCGTTGTGTTGATTTCATCATGTCCATTAGGTGATTTTTTTTCACTATAGAATCATATTGCAAGTGCACGTGCATTTGCAATATGGTTCAATGGACAATTACCATATGAAATTTGACATGCTCAAAAATGTTAAATTGACTGGTCTGATGAACACAGGATGGCCGAGCAGTGATAGTTGTACCTTTCCATCACTCATTGTGTTGATTTCATCATGTCCATTTGTTTATGTTTTCTCACTTTTGCAAAGTCACTGTGCATTTGCAATATGGTTCAATGGGCATGTACCATCACGATTTTGTCATGCTATAAAAATCCTGCAGGAATGCAAAATTGACTGGTCTGATGAACACAGGATGGCCGAGCAGTGATAGTTGTACATTTCCATCACTCGTTGTGTTGATTTCATCATGTCCATTAGGTGATGTTTTTTCACTATAGAATCATATTGCAAGTGCACGTGCATTTGCAATATGGTTCAATGGACAATTACCATATGAAATTTGACATGCTCAAAAATGCTAAATTGACTGGCCCGATGAACTCGGGATGGCTGGGCAGTGATTCTGGTTCATCTCAATCGCTCGTTAGGGTTGATTTCAGAATGTCCATTAGGTGATGTTTTTTCACTATAGGATCATATTGCAAATGCACGTGCATTGTTGTGCAACTGGTAACCCAAAAATAAAAATAAGGTGATTTCTATATGTCCATTTGTTTATGTTTTCTTACTTTTGCAAAGTCACTCTGCATTTGCAATATGGTTCAATGGGCAGGTACCATCACGAATTTGTCATGCTATAAAAATCCTGCAGGAATGCGAAATTGACTGGTCTGATGAACACAGGATGGCTGAGCAGTGATAGTTGTACCTTTCCATCACTCGTTGTGTTGATTTCATCATGTCCATTAGGTGATGTTTTTTCACTATAGAATCATATTGCAAGTGCGCGTGCGTTTGCAATATGGTTCAATGGACAATTACCATATGAAATTTGACATGCTCAAAAATGCTAAATTGACTGGCCTGATGAACACAGGGTGGCCGAGCAGTGATAGTTGTACCTTTCCATCACTCGTTGTGTTGATTTCATCATGTCCATTAGGTGATGTTTTTTCACTATAGAATCATATTGCAAGTGCGCGTGCATTTGCAATATGGTTCAATGGACAATTACCATATGAAATTTGACATGCTCAAAAATGCTAAATTGACTGGCCTGATGAACACAGGGTGGCCGAGCAGTGATAGTTGCACCTTTCCATCACTCGTTGTGTTGATTTCATCATGTCCATTAGGTGATGTTTTTTCACTATAGAATCATATTGCAAGTGCGCGTGCATTTGCAATATGGTTCAATGGACAATTACCATATGAAATTTGACATGCTCAAAAATGCTAAATTGACTGGCCTGATGAACACAGGGTGGCCGAGCAGTGATAGTTGTACCTTTCCATCACTCATTGTGTTGATTTCATCATGTCCATTTGTTTATGTTTTCTCACTTTTGCAAAGTCACTGTGCATTTGCAATATGGTTCAATGGGCAGGTACCATCACGAATTTGTCATGCTATAAAAACCATGCAGGAATGTGAAATTGACTGGCCCGATGATCTCGGGATGGCTGGGCAGTGATTCTGGTTCATCTCAATGGCTCGTTAGGGTTGATTTCAGAATGTCACTTTTGGTGATGGTACCTCACTGTTTAAACATATTGCAAATGGACAAGAGTCACCAGCAAGTCACCGTCCATCAGTCAATTAGATATCATTCTGACAACAAACTGATACAAACTGACACTAAACCCACTTTTTCCAACTCGTTTAGTAGCCAACTATCACATACTTCAGAGCTGGCCCAAAATTCACAACGTCTTATGTTCAAACCATAAAAAAAACATAAAACACGTAGTTACGTTCTAGCTGCGGGTCCATTTCTTATGTTATGTGTAGGCCTAGCTGAGGCGACCCCGAATCCCAAGTTTCGGCTCGATCGGTCATTTGGTGTCCGAGCAAAACCCTAATTGGTGCTGAAAATCCACTTTTTTCCATGACTTGCTACGGGGTCCTTGAATGAGCTATCGGACCGAAACGTTGGGGTCTGTCTATATGGGCCGAGACGGTCACAATGCACCTAGTCTTGTGTCTCTGAGACATTTCTAAATGTCGCCATTTTCGTAATGGTCAAAATGAATTGAAGTCATTGCAAATGTACGAATCTGTTTCTCGGTCCGAGAACCATCTAGAGCCACGTAACTCACCACGCACTATCGACCTGAGGTCTAGAACAGGATTCTAAAGTTTCGGAACTCTAGGTCTGACGGTTCTTTAAAAGTTCCAACAAGGTTAACTAATGCAGGCAGTGTATGTCTCTACGCACCCCAATGGGTCCCTCCTTCCAAGCTGTGTGTGTGTGTGATTTAGTTTTCCTTTGAAATTTTATGGGAAAAATGACTGATTTACAGTTCATGGGGGTTGCCTAATCACATATGTGAAGTTTTGGAAAGATCTGACTTTTTTAACCCCTCGAAACAGCCCAAGAGACACCAATTATGGCACTTCCGGTTGGCACAGGAAGCTATAAGTCAACATATATCCTCACTGGGGTATGCTGTTACAGAATCCTGAGTTTTAAGTCCTTACATTAAGAATTGACTGATTTACACAGGGTTGAATGCACTATGTCTATCAAACTGCAGGCAGGTAATGGAAAAACACTTTTAGGGTGATTTTAACCACTTCCGGTTGATCCAGGAAGCTCAGAATCAACACAGGTAGACCTCATACTGGCCTGATGGACTGTTACCAAAGACAGGTTCATACGGCATTCATAACCCATATAGGCTTCAGGTTGAATTTAGGGGTGCAGGCAATGTATTCCTATGGGGAGAGAAGTCAATGCAAACTCTTTGAAGTAAACACCTTCTTTGAACTATTAAGGGTTAATGCCACACGGTCAAGGTTAGGCTTGCACGGATCGGGAGGACCTTAGGAACGTACCTGAGGTCGAATTGTGCTTCTCACCCTAACGGTTCACTCTCTGTCACCCAAAAGCAAATGACGTTGTGGGGCAGGCTTAATTTTGGGCCTACTTTTCTAAATCAAATGTATTTATATAGCCCTTCGTACATCAGCTGATATCTCAAAGTGCTGTACAGAAACCTGCTTCTAATGGTCGCTGCGCTTAGACCGAGCGAGCTACGGTCAAGCGGGATATCTCGTTGAACTCGGCACGGCCTAGAGATTATGGTAATGCCATTGCCTGCTCTCTGTGTCTTTAAGAACCGCACTTTTTAACTCCATCCTTGCTGTGTGTGCGTGTGAGAGCTTTTCTTTGACATCTATTGGGAGAAATGACTGATTTACAGTTTAGGAGGGTTACCTAGTCACACATATGAAGTTTTGGAGAGATATGACTTTTCTAACCCTTCAAAACAGACAGTGTGACCCAATTAAAGGCACTTCCGGTTGGCACAGGAAGCTATAAGTAAACACATGTCTTGATTGACATAAACACTTACAGAATCCTGAGTTATAAGTCTTTAAGTTAAGAATTGACTGATCTACGATCTACACAGTGTTGAATGCAGTCATTTTCACCTTTGAAGGTTATGTACATCAAAAAACACCTTTTGGGTCAATTTAACCACTTCCGGTTGCTCCAGGAAGCTTAGAATCGACACAGGTAGACCTCATAGTGGTCTGATGGACTTTCATAGAAGACAGCTTCATTAGGCATTCATAACCCACATAGGCTTCAGGTTGAATTTAGAGGTGCAGGCAATGTATTCCTATGGGGAGAGAAGTCAATGCAAACTCTTTGAAGTAAACATCTTCTTTTAACTATTAAGGGTTAATGCTACACAGTCAAGGTTAGGCTTGCACGGATCGGGAGGACCTTAGGAACGTACCTGAGGTCGAATTGTGCTTCTCACCCTAACGGTTCTCTCACTGTCACCCAAAAGCAAATGACATTGAGGGCCAGGCTTCATTTTGGTTCTGCTTTTTTTCAAGGTCACTGCACTCAGAGCGAGCTACGGTCAAGTGGGGCGTCTCGTTGAACTCGGCACAGTCTGGAGACTATGGTGATGCCATTTTTTGTGTTGATTTCAGAATGCCATTTTGGTGATGGTCCCTCTCCGTTTAAACATATTGCTAATGTACAAAAGTCAACTAGCAAGTCAGTGTCCACCAGTCAATTAGATGTCATTCTGACACCAAACTGATACCAATTGACACCAAACCCACTTTTTCCAACTCATTTAGAAGCCAACTATCACATATGTCAGAGCAGGCCCATAATTCACAGCGCCATTAGTTTAAAACATAATAAAAACGTAAAACACATAGTTACGTTCTAGCTGCGGGTCCAGGTCGGACATTATGTGAAGGCCTATGTGAGGCGACCCCGAATCCCGAGTTTCGGCTCGATAGGTCCTTCGGCGCCCGAGTAAAACCCTAATTGGTGCTGAAAATCCACTTTTTTCAATGCCTTGCTATGGGGTCCTTGAATGAGCTATCGGACCGAAACGTTGGGGTCCGTCTCTATGGGCCGACCCGGTTTCAATGAACCTAGTCTTGTGTCTCTGAGACTTTTCTAAATGTCGCCATTTTCGTAATGGTCAAAATGAATTGAAGTCATTGCAAATGTACGAGGCTATTTCTCGGTCCGAGAACCTTCTAGAGCCACCTAACTCACCACGCACTATCGACCCGAGGTCTAGAACAGGTTTCTAAAGTTTCGGAACTCTAGGTCTGACGGTTCTTTTTTAGCTCGAACAAAGCTAACTATTGGAGGCACTGTCTGTCTCTACAAACCCCAATACGTCCCTCCTTCCAAGTTGTGTGTCTGTGTGATTTAGTTTTCCTTTGAAATTTTATGGGAAAAATGACTGATTTACAGTTCATGGGGGTTGCCTAATCACACATATGAAGTTTTGGAAAGATCTGACTTTTTTAACCCCTCGAAACAGCCCCTGAGACACCAATTAAGGCACTTCCGGTTGGCACAGGAAGCTATAAGTCAACACATATCCTCACTGGGGTATGCTTTTACAGAATCCTGAGTTTTAAGTCCTTACGTTAAGAATTGACTGATTTACACAGGGTTGAATGCACTATGTCTATCAAACTGCAGTCAGGGTATGGAAAAACACGTTTAGGGTGATTTTAACCACTTCCGGTTGGTCCAGGAAGCTTAGAATCAACACAGGTAGACCTCATACTGCCCTGATGGACTGTTACTAAAGACAGGTTCATACGGCATTGATAACCCATATAGACTTCAGGTTGAATTTAGGGGTGCAGGCAATGTATTCCTATGGGGAGACAAGTCAATGCAAACTCTTTGAAGTAAACATCTTCTTTTAACTATTAAGGGTTAATGCTACACGGTCAAGGTTAGGCTTGCACGGATCGGGAGGACCTTAGGAACGTACCTGAGGTCGAATTGTGCTTCTCACCCTAACGGTTCTCTCACTGTCACCCAAAAGCAAATGACATTGAGGGCCAGGCTTCATTTTGGTTCTGTTTTTTTTCAAGGTCACTGCACTCAGAGCGAGCTACGGTCAAGTGGGGCGTCTCGTTGAACTCGGCACAGTCTGGAGACTATGGTGATGCCATTTTTTGTGTTGATTTCAGAATGCCATTTTGGTGATGGTCCCTCTCCGTTTAAACATATTGCTAATGTACAAAAGTCAACTAGCAAGTCAGTGTCCATCAGTCAGTTAGATGTCATTCTGACACAGAACTGATACCAATTGACACCGAACCCACTTTTTAGGCTTTGTGTGTCTTTAAGCACCGCACTTTGTCACTCCATCCTTGCTGTGTGTGTGTTTCTGTGTGTGTGTGTGTGAGAGAGAGCTTTTCTTTGACATCTGTTGGGAGAAATGACTGACTTACAGTTTATGGGGGTTGCCTAATCACACATATGAAGTTTTGAAAAGATCTGACCTTTTTAACCCTTGGAAACTGCCACTGTGACACCATTTAAGGCACTTCCGGTTGGCACAGGAAGCTATAAATAAACTCATATCATGATTTGGGTATGCCTTTACAGAATCCTGAGTTTGAAGTCTTTATTTATTTACGGAGGGTTTAGAGTTATTTACGGAGGGTTTAGTGAGTGTGTGTTATTTCAGAAAATCATAGAAAATCACAGAAATCTCGCAGAGCTCCGCAGCACACTTTAAAAAGATTCGTAAGAACACCCTGCAACTGGATCTGTAACCGTTGAAAAAAAAAAACACCTATCCGTGAACATCACCTAGGTGTCGTTGTACGATTTCTCTTAAATGACGATAGATAAATGGCTGGTTCTTTTTTTATTGACACTGGAGGCTCCTTGACTTTGACGTGAAGTGGAAAAATAATTTCTCTATTTTCATTTTGGACCTTTAATCCCAGATGAATGGCCATAACTCAAAAACCGTTGAGGCCTAGACGCCATCTTGTTCGGGGCCAACTGCCCATTATGCCGCCCCTACGCTCACCGAGTTTCGGCTTCTAAATATTTTCAGTTTTCGAGATAAGGCCCCGTCGTGAATCGTGATGTTTTGTCCAATACCAATATGATTGCTTATGCCCTCTTGTGGGAATTTCCGGGACGGCGGAAAAATGACCTAAATCTTATTATTTTTGTAAAACGGAAACCCGAATGTCCGACAAAGTTCATTTGATGACTTCCTGGTAGGTCCGGCCCTGCCGCTCGGCCCGGCGCCGTCCGCGAATTTTACAAACGATTTCGGACGTCTAGTAAGGGACCGTACATTTGCAATATGGACTTTCTCACTAACCATACAGGTACTGCCAAAATCTTCCCTTAACCTGTTAGTCCTATAGGGGCAGTATTTCATTTTTGGATAAAAAGACGTGCCCGTTTTAAGCGCAATATTTTGTCACGAAAAGATGCTCGAATATGCTTAGAATTGATAGCTTTGGAAAGAAGACAGTCTTACGTTTCCAGAAATGCAAAGATTTTCACTGTGAGTCCCTTAGAACAAATGTTTCGGGCAAAACCAAGATGTATGACCGACCAGGAAATGCACAGGATTTCTGAGGCTACGTTTTCCATGATCGCCTTATATGGCTGTGAATGCGACAGGAATGAACGGACTCTTTCTCTTGTTTCCCCAAGGTCTCTGCAGCATTGTGACGTATTTGTAGGCATATCATTGGAAGATTGACCATAAGAGACTACAATTGCCAGGTGTCCCTCTTGGTGTCTGCGTGGCAATTGGTGCGCAAAAGTCAGGTCCTAGTATTTTTCCAGTCACTTATCAGAACGAGGCAAGATACAAGGACGGTGCTTTCAATGGAGAGAAATATGACAAACCACCTTCAGGATTGATTCAAACAACGTTTTCCATGTTTCAGTCAATATTATGGAGTTAATTCGGAAAAAAGTTCGACATGTAGGTGACTGAATTTTCGGTTAGTTTCGGTAGCCATATGCATAGTAACAAAAGGGAACGATGTGTCCTACACAAGAATCTTTCAGGAAAAACTGGACATCTGCTATGTAACTGAGAGTCTCCTCATTGAAACATCTGAAGTTCTTCAAAGGTAAATTATTTTATTTGATTCCTTGGCTGGTTTTTGTGAATATGTTGCGTGCTAAATGCTAATGCTAACGCTAAGCTAGCTATCACCACTCTTACACAAATTAGTGATTTTCTCTGGTTCTAAAGCATATTTTGAAAATCTGAGACGACAGGATTGTTAAGAAAATGATAAGCTTGAGAACAGGCATATTTATTTCGTTTCATTTGCGATTTTTAAAAATCGCTAACGTTGCGTTATGGTAATGAGCTTGAGGCTGTAGTAACGATACCGCATGCGGGATGGGGCGGACTAAGAGGTTAAGGTATGGAAAGGAGATGAGCTGGCCGTTTCTACATTTGACTTCACAAGAACATTAATCGAAGCAGATATACGTCTTGAGAAGGGGCCCAAGTTGTCTACATTTCTGAAGAAACAATGCACCCAAGGGAGGGTCTTTCCCAGAGCCAACTCATCTGACATTTATGTAATCCTTGAAGAGATGACAGATGCCTTTGAAAGATGTTAACTCGCCATCCTACTCCATCCTGTTGTGGCAGCTGTCATTTCCTGTCTCAGCAACAATGGCCTTGACTTTAACTAGGTGTGGGCTTTTGTAGGTGACTCAGCTGGCTACATGAAGAAGGCTTTCACCAGCATCTTGAAGGGCGTCTTCCCCAACTCCAGACACGTCACCTGCTTTGCCCATCTCCTAAATCTGGTGCTGAAGGTTTTTCCAGAGGTGTTAAAACGTCTCATGCCTGAGATCCCGCTAACGGATTGATATGACAACAGCCAGTGAAGTGCAGGGCGCCAAATTCAAAACAACAGAAATCCCTCATTAAAATGTCTCAGACATACAAGTATTTCACAACATTTTAAAGATGCACTTCTTGTTAATACCACCAAAGTGTCCGATTTCAAATAGGCTTTATGGCGAAAGCACCACAAACAATTATTTTAGGGTTCAGAGCCAAGTCACAGAAAAACACAGAAATTTTCCAGCCAAAGAGAGGAGTCACAAAAATCTGAAATAGAGATAGAATTAATCACTAACCTTTGATGATCTTCATCAGATGACACTCATAGGACTTCATGTTACATAATACATGTATGTTTTGTTCGATTAAGTTCATATTTATCTCAAAAACTATCAGTATACATTGGCGCGTTATGTTCAGTAGTTCCAGAAACATCCGGTGATTTTGCAGAGAGCCACATCAATATGCAGAAATACTCATCATAAATATTGTTTTAAATACAAGTGTTATACACAGAACTTTTGATACTCTTCTCCTTAACATATAGCGATGAGCAATCCCGTATCCGGGAGCGTAATCATAGCCTCAAGCGCATTACCTTATTAACGCAACGTTTCCTATTCATGAAAATCGCAAATGAAATGAAATAAATATATTGCAACCCAAGCTTAGCCTTTTGTTAACAACACTGTCATCTCAGATTTTCAAAATATGCTTTTCAACCAAAGCTACACAAGCATTTGTGTAAGAGTATTGATAGCCTAGCATAGCATTAAGCCTAGCATTCAGCAGGCAACATTTTCACAAAAACAAGAAAAGCATTAAAATAAAATAATTTACCTTTGAAAAACTTCGGATGATTTCAATGACGAGACTCTCAGTTAGATAGCAAATGTTAATTTTTTCCCCCAAAATTATTTGTGTTGGCGAAATAGCTCCGTTTTGTTCATCACGTTTGGCTAAGAAAAAGACCGGAAAATGCAGTCACTACAACGCCAAACTTTTTTCCAAATTAGCTCCATAATATCGACAGAAACATGGCAAACGTTGTTTAGAATCAATCCTCAAGGTGTCTTTCACATATCTATTCGATAATATATCAGCCGTGACAGTTGGTTTCTCATCAGAAGCGAACGGAAAAATAATGCAGCTGGAGATTACGCAATAATTGCTACGGAGGACACCAAGCGACCACCTAGTAGATGTAGACTCTTATGGTCAATCTTCCAGTGATATGCCTACAAATACGTCACAATGCTGTAGACACCTTGGCGAAAACGTGGAAAACGTAAGCTGACTCCTAGCTCCTTCACAGCCATATAAGGAGTCATTGCCATGAGGCGGTTTTAAAAAATGCGGCACTTCCTGATTGGATTTTTATCTGGGTTTCGCCTGTAACATCAGTTCTGTGGCACTCACAGACAATAGCTTTGCAGTTTTGGAAACGTCAGAGTGTTTTCTTTCCAAAGCTGTCAATTATATGCATAGTCGAGCATCTTTTCGTGACAAAATATCTTGTTTAAAACAGGAACGTTTTCCATCCAAAAATTAAAATAGCGCCCCCTATATCCAAGAAGTTAACCTCTTCAGTCGACCCTCTACTTTTTTGAACATTTTGTTAAAAATCGCGCAACATTTCAGCGCCCTGCTACTCATGCCAGGAATATAGTACGTTCATATGGTTAGAATGTGTGTATAGGAAACCCTCGGACGTTTTTAAAACTGGTTAAATCACGACTGTGGCTATTACATAACGTGCGTTACATCGGAAAGCGCAGGAAAACCTGATCACAGAAAATGGAAATAAATATCCTTGCGCCACTACCGCAATTGTTAACAGTGAGCCGAATTAGATAAGACCGAGCATTCAACTCCCACAGCATCCCCATGTTGTCGAGTATCTTGTGAATTTAATCCTCTTTGATTCTTGGTTGAACCGAAAGAGGGGCACGACGTACCTCCGGTCTCCGCCCAGATCATTCCGGAAGAGCTCTCTCCTGAAATTTTTTCCAAGACGACAGCTAATGATATGTACATCGCCTACGGATGATTTTTATCGCTTATTAACGTTTACTAATACCTAAAGTAGCATTACAAACGTATTTCGAAGTGTTTTGTGAAAGTTTATCGTCTACTTTTTGAATTTTAAAAATGACGTTACGTTGTGAAATCGCTGTTTTTTTCGTTTATCACACAGTCTACATATAACGATATCTTGGCTTTATATGGCCCGATTTAATCAAAATAAAGACCCAATAGTGTTTATGGGACATCTAGGAGTGCCAACAAAGAAGATGGTGAAAGGTAATGACTGTTTTCTATTTTATTGTGCGGTTTGTGTAACGCCGAAATGCTAATTATTTTGTTTACGTCCCCTGCTGTGCTTTTCTGTTGTAGTGTATTGGTGCATGCTATCAGATAATAGCTTCTCATGCTGTCGCCGAAAAGCATTTTAAAAATCTGACTTGTTGCCTGGATTCACAACGAGTGTAGCTTTAATTTGATACCCTGCATGTGTATTTTAATGAACTTTTGAGTTTTAACTAATACTATTAGCATTTAGCGTAGCGCATTTGCATTTCCAGAGCTCTAGTTGGGACGCAAGCGTCCCAGGTAGAGGTAAGAGGTTAAAGCAACCGCTGTGTCAGATTTCAAAAAAGCTTTACGGAAAAGGCAAACCATGCAATAATCTGAGTACGGCGTTCAGAGCCCAAACAAACCAAAAAGATATCCGCCATATTGTGCAGTCAACAGAAGTCAGAAATAACATTGTAAATATTCACGTACCTTTGATGATCTTCATCAGAATGCACTCCCAGGAATCCCAGCCCCACAATAAATGTTTGTTTTCTTCGATAATGTCCATCATTTATGTCCAAATTCCTCCTTGTTAGCCCAGTAATCCAACTTCATGACGCACAAGCAGACGAAAGTCCAAAAGTTCCGTTACAGTCTGTAGAAACATGTCAAACGAAGTATAGAATCAATCTTTAGGATGTTAACATAAATGTTCAATAATGTTCCAACAGGAGAATTCCTTGAATTGCGATGGAACAGAGCTCACTCTCACATGAACGATCTTCATGAGCGCAAGGCATTCTGGCAGACCTCTGACTCATTCCCCTCTCATTCCCCCCCACTTCACAGTAGAAGCATCAAACAAGGTTCTAAAGACTGTTGCCATTTAGTGGAAGCCTTGGGAAGTGCAACATGACCAATATCCCACTGTATCTTCAATAGGGAATTAGTTGAAAAACGACCAACCTCAGATTTCCTGGTTGGATTTTTTCTCAGGTTTTTGCCTGCCATATGAGTTCTGTTATACTCACAGACATCATTCAAACAGTTTTAGAAACTTCAGAGTGTTTTCTATCCAAATCTACTAATAATATGCATATATTAGCAACTGGGCCTGAGTTTACTCTGGGCACCTTATTCATCCAAGCTACTCAATACTGCCCCCAACCATAAGACGTTAAATCTAGTCAAAGGGAGTGTCATGTAATTTGTAATTGATGAAATGTCAATATTTCTCCTTGTTTTAGAGTTAGTTGCTTATTAGACTTTAAATGGATGTGTGCCGATGCCGCCCCTAATCTCTGATTCTACTCTATGCGCACAATATCAAGTGAGCCTAGGCTATTTAGTGTTGTCTCAATTAAATTGTCCATAACCTATAGTGCAGTGCACAATTGGCCCAGCATTGTCCAGGTTTGGCCTGTGTAGGCCGTCATTGTAAATAATAATTTGTTCTTAACTGACTTGCCTGGTTAAATTAAATGATATATATTTTTTTTAACTCCTTAGGGCTCGACAACTTCAGATGAAATTGAAGGGCACGCAATTCAAATAAATGATCATAAAAATTATGGATATTAAACATTTAGGTACATACAAGTGTCTTATATCGCTTAAAGTCTTGTTCATCTAACTGCATTGTCCAAAATACAATAGGCTTTAAAGCAAAATCATGCCACGTGATTGTTTGAGGACGACGCCCCACATCAGCATATATTTCAACCAGCACAGGCTTCATAAAATCACAAATAGCAATCAATTACTTTTGAAAATCTTCCTGATTTGCAATCCAAAGGGTCCCAGCTACAACATGCATGGTCATTTTGTTCGTTAAAATCCTTCTTTATATCCCAAAAAGTCTTAAATTGGCGCCATTGATTTGAGTAATCTACTCGTTCAACATGCAGAGAAAGGAATCCAAAAAACTACAGCTAAACTTTGTTAAAACAAGTCAAAATACTTTTCTATTTAATCCTCAGGTACCCTAAAATTTAAATAATCTATAATATTTAATATGGTTAGAAGTATGTTCAATAGAAAAGCATATAACCAATAGCTTTTTGAGAGCATGGGATCTAAAATAAAAACAATTGTGGTTGGTTTCCCTTTGGATTTTCTCCTACCATAACAATTGTGTTATAGTCTCATACACTATTTTAACATTTCTACAAATTTCTAAGTGTTTTCTGTCCAATGGTACCTATTATATGCACACCCTAGCTTCTGGACCTGAGTAACAGGCAGTTTACTTTGGGCACATAGTCAGACAGGAAGTGGAGAAAAATAGACCCTAGCCTGGAGAAGAAGGCTTCGAAGTGCATACTTGGAGAAGCACAGAGAGAAGTTACATTTCTTTGAAAGTCGCTGGGATGGTGTAAATAAAACTAGGCAGCATTACACACTGCAATTAATATTCCATCGCTGAGCCCTGGCCTGCCCTGTGCTGCATAACCAATGCTGTAGAACTACAGTCGCAGTTCAGGAGGAGAGTCAAAGGCTTCTTTTTTTTATTAGGCCTAGTCCAAAAAATGTAATATCTTTCTGGTGGACTTGCCTATAGGCTATGTTCTGTTCAGTTTGAGAAGGAGAGCACAAAGATGAGAAGGAGGCTAGTCTTTGATAGCTTGCCAATATTAGGACTGAATTGAATAAAAAATATATATGTTTCTTCTCCATGATGTATTTATCAGAGGCACAATAAGCCAGATTCAAGTAACTGACACTGTGAAGCAACAGCCACGGCACAATCAATCGGAAATGGTCAGCTTGTGCTGCTCAAAGTAGGTAAATTCAAATAGGAAAAATTCATTTTGACCCACTTCATGTTAATTAGACTTTATTAACAACAAGAGTAATTTGTGTTGGTGCCCATTTCTTCTTATTTAAGGAATAAGAGGTAGGCTTACATGTTTTACAGACGCAATTAGAATGTACAGTGCTTATTCCACATTTTGTTGTGTTGCGGCCTCAATTCAAAATGTATGAAATATGTTTTTTTTCTCACTTACAATACCCCATAATGACAAAGTGAAATTTTAGCACATTTATTGAAAATTAAATAATGAAGTATTCACAGATGCAACTTTTGCAATGATTACAGCTGTGTCTTTTGTCCTATCTTCTTTTAAAAATTCTTCAACCTCTTGTCAAATTGGTTGTTGATCATTGCTAGACTACGACTTTCAGGTTTTGCCGTAGATTTAAAAACTGTAAATCGGCCACTCAGGAACATGCACTGTCTTCTTGGAAAGCAGCTCCAGTGTAGATTTAGCCTTGTGTTTAAGGTTATTGTCTTGCTGAAAGGTGAATTAATCTCCCAGTGTGTTGGATAGCAGACTGAACCAGGTTATCCTCTTGCATTTTGCCTGTGCTTAGCTCCATTTACCAATAGGTGCCCTTCTTTGTAAGTTATTGTAAAACCTCCCTGTTCTTTGTAATGGTATATGTGTTCACTGCTCGACTGAGGGACCTTACATATAATTGTGTGTGTGGGGTACAGAGATGAGGTAGTCGTTCAAAAATCATGTTAAACATCATTCCACTCCTACTCTTGTCCACAGAGGTCTGAGAAAGCCACAACCATCTACTGTCTAAAAATTCCTGCATTGGCATGTAATGCTTAGGGCTCTGGTTTGTCCAAGAAGTGTGGGTAAAGATATGTTCTCTGCTATAAACTTTTGTAATATTGTTTTTACCCCTTTTTTGTGATATCTAATTGGTAGTTACAGTCGCTAGAGCGCGATGGGACAAGGACAACACGGCCGGCCAAACCCTCCCCTAACCCGGAAGACGCTGTACCAAATATATATTTGCTGATGGGAGGCCATTCAGTTTCATTTCAGAGAGGTGCGATTTTTTCCATGTAACACTTCATAAATTAAAAATATTATATATAATGTTCACTCCCTTAGTCAACGTAGAAGGAGCCTCGCAGATATGTTTTTTAAAATGTTGATCACAAAGTACAATATAATTTAGCATTGAAAAGGATGCCATTCACACAAACACACACAAACTCTCCCACACTTTCTGTGTTTTGGTTTGAAGCAATTTGATAATAGTTATGGTATATGGAACGAAAAGACAGCATTGTTATTCTAATCTATTTGATGTTTATGTATTTATTTGACACTATTTATTTATATATCATATTTTTCCATGAGAAAAAGTTTACAAAAAAATGATCATAGTCTGTGTAGACGTTATTTCTGACAGAATTTTAGTTGAAGGATGGATAACTGTTTGTTCATTGTCATCTAACACACATAATTAAGTGTTTATTTACATAAAATAAAAACTTGTCCCTAATTTTACTAATAAATTATGTTAGTTAGTACTCTAGAGGCAAAGCAGAGATCACATCAGGAGATAGAAAAAATCCTAGAGGATTCCGTTTGGGTTTGGTTATAATCAACTAATTGCAGCATTATCACAAAAATGGAAGAGGCAAGTGAAGGGGGAGAAGGGAACTTGTTTGTCTGCCAAATATTAAAGTCCAAAATTGGCAGAAAAATATTGGCATAAATAGACAGATATACCAGTTTCATTTGAGTACAAAAATATTTACAGCTGCACCAAACAGATTGCAAAGTAGCTAGGAAGAGATTTTCGATGTACCAATTCCATGACACATGGTATATGAACTGATTCACATGTGTATATATATATACACTGATTCACATGTTAAAGCTTGCCACCAACAGAATGTTGCCACCAACAGAATATATATATATATAGAATGTTGCCATCAACAGAATGTTGGTGGCAACATTCTGTTGGTGGCAAGCTTTAACATGTGAATCAGTGTATATATATATATTTGCATTTGCTATGATGTATAATGTATTTATTCATTGCTATGATCATTGATCTACTGAAGAAGCTGTCCCTTTACCTTTCTTTCTGTTCCCCCAAACGTTTGGATGAAGTTACCTTGTTGTTAGCTAGCTAGCTACATGACTGAACAATGTGAACAAGTGGCAGATAGCTTAGCGGTTAAGAGGGTGTGACCAGTAACTGAAATGTCGCTGGTCTGAATCTCCGAGCCAACTAAGTGAAAAATCAATCGATGTGCCCTTGAGCGAGGCACTTAACCCTAATTGATTCTGTAAATCACTCTGAATAAGAGTGTCTGCTAAATGACTGAAATGTTAATGGCCGCAAGTACTTTCAGAACTGTTTATGATTATGAATGTAAAATACGGCCCGCCAATGTGTGACAAAAGGGGAAAAAAGTAGCGCAGGTAATCTGAGTCACAACTTTCGTCGTTTCGTCTGCAGTAACAATAATCTTTGGTAGTACTGGTGCAATCACAATGGTCATGAATATGCCCTCATTTTTTAAAACTAATTTTTTATTAAAAAAAGAAAATTCTAGGCACACTGGGGCCCCAAAAGTTCCACAGACACATATTTAGTTAATAGTTGGTCACAATTTAGAGCCCTGTGCATAGGCCTTCTCCACTGCTCTTGAAATAGTATCATGCAGTGTAAAGGAAAACTGATATCATGACTTATTGACATGGACTGCTCCATGTTCCTGCTGGAAGCAAGCCTCAACCTGGATGCAGAGAAATGTCCTGCTTTGGAGTATGGTAGCATCTACAGTCTCTCCACCAGGCTCCATGAAATCAAATGACAAACTAGAGATTAACAAAGTAAAAAGGTAGTTATTTAGGATTCATTCATCAGTTTGCCTACTTCACAGTGTCACAAACAAAACCCAGATACATTGCTTGATGATTACAACCTACTTGAAGACAAGAATACAATATCTGACCTGCTCTTCTCTGGAGAACATACTGATGCTTGGTATTCTGCAACATGTAGGCACTTTACCCTTGCCAGATCGAGAGGAATCCCTAATGGTTGACAGTATTTGATGAACAGAAGTTGTACTAATCCTCTATAGAGTTTACATCATTGAAAGAGCTAGCAGACACCTTGAAAGAGAATGGCACTAACTGCTACACTTCAATGTAAAGACAGACCCAATGAGAAAGGTGTTAATTCCAAAAGTCCCCCACGCTCAAATCTAACCTAGCCACCCTGGCAGACATGGAGTGTGACAACCTGTCCCAGCTGTCCCAGGCCTTTGAGGGGTATCTCCCTATTGCAGGTAGAGGTGAATGAGCTTCGAGGTGAGGTGACAGTTCTGAGGCAGGATAAGGAGGAGCTAAGACAGAAACTGGCAACGGTCGAGCATCATGAGGAGAGAGGTAGCTGACATCAGGGAGGAGCTACAGAGGAAGTTGTTAGCAGTCAGAGGATTGCTACAACACAGAGACACCACCCTCCACACTCTAAGAGAACAACTGGAGCCAACCACCACAACCCTCACTACCACACACACATATCAGCAGTCCCACTACTAGTCCCAGGTAATCTCTGTAACTCACACAGACTCAGCACAAGAGGTCTGTAACAAGACACAGAATAACTCCAACTCCATTATATAAACTCCTTCTCCCACAACAGCACATCCCCTTACCCAAGATCCTCATATCCCAGCCCCAGAGCACCCCCACTACAGGCCCTGACATGGACATCCATCCAAAAAATATAACTCCAGACACCACAACAGAGCACCATATGGCCTTTATTCTATGTGATTCCAATGGAACAATTCTCACAAAGAAACTGCTACTCCCTGGCATGTCAGTCAGAACGCTACAGTACCCAACAGCAGCAAGTGCCATCTACTTAGCAGTACGGTGCTCCTGGAGCAAATTAGGGCTATGTATGACCCTGTAAAACATCACATTCCACTGCACCTTTCCAGTATTGTGTGTTAATATAGGCAATTTTTAAGACTTTTCTGTGATGCTTGATTGTTTTTCTTGCTATACTGGGAAGTTTAGCAGAGGTAGACATGCTCGGGTTATTTATGTTAGTTCAGGGTGAGCTGCACACAGTGGACTTCCTGCTAGGGCACACTATCTCAGTGCTAACATTATTACTCTGGTTAATAGGCCTATGATTACTGCATGCAATAGCTGTAGGATCCGCAGAGGCATTCAGGGCAGTAAGAAGGACATCAATAAGGCTATTTACATTGTGTCTTCCAATGCCCCTGGGATAATGTACATTTGCTGAAGAATTATGACAACTCGGTGACACTGGTAGGGATTAAATGAGCTGGGCTTGGGTCATTGATAAGTCATTGTCTCAATGCATACTATGAAAAGATCCAGGAGCCCAAATAATTTGGGTGGAAGAAAGAAAGCAGCTATGTCGAGAGTGATTCTCCTTCTTACTGGTTCTGACACGCATCCATTTACGTTAACCTGGAATCGAACTTGTGATGCACGTGTGTATCATGGAGAGTAATTATAATTTGCAGGGCATTACTTGTGAAATCTCAAGTGAAAATTTGAATCACATGTGAAAGGTTATGTATGTGTTGATGATACATGTCATGTCAGGTTACACTGAAGTCTCCCACACTGTCCACTACAAGGGACATGGGTTGTCAATGGGAACATAGACCAAAGGCAACACAAGATATGGGCTCACAGAGCGACCCCGAGACTTGGAGAGGAAGAACAATTGGAATTCAGCTTTCCATGCTAACTCTACAGCCGAATACAAGCACTCAAGGTGGGTTGCAGCAAAAAAAAATCTGTTTTTGCCACATCACCCTGTGATGATAGTATAATTATGTTCAAAATATTGTAATAATTTCAAAATTAAGAATCAAGTCCACCAAAAATGTGGCAGCTGCAAGCACAATGCCAGTAGATAACTTTGGCCGAGTATTAGCATCGACTCCTGTGAAAGACGGCTCATCCAAACCTTCACCATTTAGTGGTCACGGATGGAGTATATAGAGGTGTTGACACAAACCTCACACTGAACTAACCTCTCTTTTCGTTTTGTCTCTGTAGGTTTCTCCATGCCCATTGCCATCCTAGGCCTGCGGGACATCAACAAGGTGTTCAAAGATGGCAGCTGCCTGCTGACAGATTAACGTTTTGTCCTGGTGAGCATCTTCATAACCTACTTCGAACCCCTCCCAATAGTACCATTCATGTGATTACACGTTTAATTGATTACATGATTGAATTAAATCATGCAACAATTATCTGATTAATGACCTGGGGCACCACGGAGAAGTTTGTTTAAGGAGATCTAAAGATCCAAAGATCTCTTACATTTCAGTCATCAATCAGTCATTAACTATTCTTTACCTTCTATCTCATCTGAACGTCGTAAGATCTAGGATGTGCATGAACAGTAGTGTCATGCCCTGACCTACTGAGCTTTTTATGTCTCGATTTTGGTTTGGTCAGGGTGTGATTTGGGTGGGCATTCTATGTTCTTTTTTCTATGTTTTTGTATTTCTTTGTTTTGGCCGGGTATGGTTCTCAATCAGGGACAGCTGTCTATCGTTGTCTCTGATTGGGAACCATACTTAGGTAGCTTTTTCCCATATGGTTTTTGTGGGTAGTTATTTTCTGTTTAGTGTTTTCTGCACTATAGGATCGAGGTCAGGGCTTTGAAAATGGCCACAACTTTGTTGTCATTAAGCTTTTTTGCCACAACTTTGGAAGTATGCTTGGGGTCATTGTCCTTTTGGAAGACCCATTTGTGACCAAGCTTTAATGTCCTGACTGATGTCTTGAGATGTTTCTTCAATATATCCACATAATTGTCCTTCTTCATGGTGCCATCTATTTTGTGAAGAGCACCAGTCCCTCCTGCAGCAAAGCACTCCCACAACATGATGCTGCCACCCCCATGCTTCACGGTTGGGATGGTGTTCTTCGGCTTGCAAGCCTCCCGCTTATCCTCCAAACATAACGATGGTCATTATGGCCAAACAGTTCTATTTTTGTTTCATCAGACAGGAGGACAGTTCTCCAAAAAGTTTGATCTCTGTCCCCATGTGCAGTTGCAATCCGTAGTCTGGCTTTTTGATGGTGGTTTTTGAGCAGTGGCTTCTTCCTTGCTGAGTGGCCTTTCAGGTTGTCGATATAGGACTCTTTTTACTGTAGATATAGATACTTTTGTACCTGTTTCCTCTAGAATCTTCACAAGGTCCCTTGCTGTTGCTCTGAGAATGATTTGCACTTTTCTCACCAAAGTACGTTCATCTCTAGGAGACAGAATGCGTCTCCTTCCTGAGCAGTGTGATGGCTGCGTTGTCCCATGGTGTATAAACTTGCATACTATTGTTTGTACAGATGAACGTGGTACCTTCAGGCGTTTGGAAATTGCTCCCAAGGATGAACCAGACTTGTGGAGGTCTACAATTTCTTTTCCGAGGCCTTGGCTGATTTCTTTTGATTTTCCCATGATGTCAAGCAAGAGGCACTGAGTTTGAAGGTATGCCATGAAATACATCCACAGGTACACCTGCAATTGACTCAAATTATGTAAATTAGCCTATCAGAAGCTTCTAAAGCTGTGACATCATTTTCTGAAATTTCCCAAGCTGTTTAAAGGCACAGTCAACTTAGTGTATGTAAACTTCTGACCCACTAGAATTGTGATACAGTGAATTATAATTGAAATAATCTGTCTGTAAACAATTGTTGGAAAAATTACTTTTGTCATTCACAAAGTAAAAGTCCTAACCGACTTGCGGAAACTATAGTGTGTTAACAATACGTTATACATAAGTGGTTGAAAAACAAGTTTGAATGACTCCAACCTAAGTGTATGTAAACTTCCTACTTCAACTGTATTTTTACGATTTACTTTGGAGTACCCTGTAGTTCTTAAAGGAGTGTCTATGTCTCGTCCTAGGCCAAGTACATTCTCAGCTGTAGACTGATAACTACGACGACTAGTTTTTAATCACTTATTTTATGTAGTGATCAATAGTTCAGAGTTCATACATTTTGCCATACTCAGCTTGCTCTGTATTCTGGCTAGTGATGGTTCGTTCGTGAACAAGTCGGCTCTAAGATCCGGCTCATGTAGGTGAACATTGGGAGCCGGCTCGCATGTCAGAAGAGCCAAATCTATTTATAAAAATATTTATGAATTAAGATATGAATAATCAAAAGATTTAAATGAATAGAATCAACTAATTCAAAGAATGAAAAAATAAATAAAATAATATAGGCCTAAATGCTCAAGCGCACAAATTTGTTCTGACTTTCTGCTCAGACTAACAGCCTCACCTGTTGTTTCTGTCAATCAATGAACCAAATATGCGTGAGCGAGGTCCGAGCCAACTCACTTACAGTCACATACTTAGCAGCCGAGGAGAGAGAGGAAGGACACCTGTGAAAACAACAGCTAGAAAATGAGTCAGAAGCACAGTAGAATTTGGATGCATTTTAATAATGTAGACAATGTTAGAGCACAGTGTAGAATTTGCCAAAACAAAATATCATATGAATCCGGTTCTACACACAACTTACACCGGCATATGTGAACTGAGCACCCAACTGTGAAGCTAGCTGTAGCGGAGCTTTGCGAAACTAGTGGGCCTTCTAGTGAGAGAGCCAGCACCTAAAAATGTGGATATGTATCCACTCAGTCAAGTAGGCCCACTCCGTGACCCACAGCAACGCTGTCTTCTATGGACCAGTTTATGGCTAATTCTATGTCTGTCGCAAAACAAGGCCAAGTTAATACTGCATTGGCTAAATGATTGCCACCGATTTCCAGCCATTTCCGATCGTGGAAGACAGAGATGTTAGAAATTATAGCAATAGTCTAAATCCAATGTACACAATTCCAAGCAGGAAAACCCTTTCAAAATCACTTATTCCACAACTGTATGAGAGCACACAGGCTTCAGTGCTGGAAAGAGTCCAAAAAGCTACTGCAGTTTGCCTTACCACTGACTGCTGGACATCAAGGGTAACCACTTCTTACATGTCGGTTCATTGAAGGTTTTTCAATGTCTAGCTGTCTTCAGGACTGCTTTGAGTTCAGTGACACACACCTCAGAGAACTTGGCAGAGGAACTGCTGAGAGTGGCCAGAGAATGGCAAGTAGATGGAAAAGTGGTCTGTTGTGTTAGCAACAATGCAGCTAATAACCAAAGCCATGAAAATGTTAAAATGGACCCATCATCCATGTCTTGCCCACACAAGACATCCTGTTTGTAAGAGCTGCTCTGAAGGTGATGAAGCCCACTGTGGACAAAGTGAAAGCACCTGTGGAATACTTCCACAGGAGCACAGTAGGTGCTGAAAAACTAAAGTCTACACAATGCCAGATGGGGATGCCTGAGCTGAGGCTTAAACAAGACTCCACTACAAGGTGGAATTCAACATTTTATGTTGAAGCGGTTTCTTGAGTCAAAGGATGCCATCATCTCTACCCTGGCCATTGTCAATGCAGCTGTTGATGCTCTGACCCAAAAGGGATGGGAGCTGGTGGAGGAGGTGTGCAGAGTCCTGGAACCCTTTCAGCAGGTCACTGTGGAGATCATTGGAGAGAGGTACAGTAAGCAGTTATTACTACATGATTATTTAATCCAGTATCATTTATCTATATGAGCAGTAGATGATAATGTAGTATCAGTAGACAAAACATGAACCTGAACTAATAAGTTACTATTCTCGTTTTTCAGCTATGTGACAGCCTCAAAAATGATACTCCTTTCTAAGGGTCTGCTGCGAATCACAGCCAGCCGCCAGAGAGAAGCAACTGTAAGCACAAGAAAGGTGACAGAGTTGATGGACACCCTATGTTCATCAATGGACAGAAAGGTCCACAGAATGGAATATAATCATGTGCAAACAGAAACCGCTGCACTTGACCCCAGGTTTAAGAAGTTAGCCTTCAGTGTTGCCAGAGCAATTGATGAGGCTCTTCAGAGAATAACCTCAGCTGCAGGGAGGGACAGCCCCAGCAGTCAGCTGGCTCGGGTACCAGGGCAACTGGAATAAGATGGAGCAGAAGCACGAGCAGTAGTACCACAAACGTCTGCTGTTTGACGAGAGAGAGCAACTGGAGATTCAGCACGAAGGAATCCCTCAGCAGATTCCATAATGAAGGTCCGATCATATTTGGAGGAGCCCCTCCTGCAGATCTGCAGAGCCTCTGAGCTGGTGGAATAACAAGACCTCCGTCTACCCACAGCTTACTAAAGTCATGACAAAGAGACTCTGCATAGTGGCCACATCCTTTCCCTCTGAGAGGGTCTTCTCGAATACGGGACAAATAGTTACTGAGAGAAGAAACCGCATCAGCCCCTCGAAACTGAGGCAGCTTGCATTTCTGAATGCAAATCTCTCATAAAAGCAAAATATGGTCAGCATTGCTTTGTGCTGCTGGTTATAACATGGCAATAAAGAAGAGAGAAAAGGGACCAGATTAATGTTTTAAGTGGGATGCTGCAGTTTTGCTCATTGTTATTCATCTTTGATATGGTGCAATATGTTGTTCAGACTGTATTCATTTTTAATTGTTAATTTATCTGCACTTTGTACATATACTTTAAAAGCACATTTGTAATAGCATCCTTGTTGTTGCAGTTTTGCAAATTGTTATTTATTTTTCTTTGATATGGTGCAATGGTATTCTGTTATGCTGTTGATTGTATTAGTTTTGAATGGTTAGATTTGTTACGCGGAGTGGACACAGGGGAACCAAAGAGCGGAAGCAGGGATGAATGAACCAAAATGTTTATTGTATACAGGGAGATATGGAGTGCAGAACCGGGGTAGCTCAGATGAGTTGCTGAAAAGCCCGAAGTGTAGAGTGAGATTGGAGTTGAACAGGGTAAAGCGGTCCTGAGGGGAATCCAAGGTGGTGGTGGTGAGATGTGGTACAGGAGACAGGACCATGAGACAGAGCGGTAATTGCAATGAGAGGACAAAACGGTGTAAGGCGGGGAAACAAGCACAGCAGAGCAACAGGATCTTGATAACGAACAAAAGGCTAGGATAATAACTGACTGAGCAGTATTTGTAGAGCAGTATTTGTAGAGGTGTTGATTTATGGAACGAGTTGCAGCTGATAGGGCTCTGCTCTGACTCCAGCACACCTGTCTCCAACTCCACAATCAAACAGAGAGGGAGAGGGAGAGCGAGAGAGAAAACAGGGGGAGAACTACAGGTCAATAAGACCACGGACGAACACCAGAAGTGTCACACCCTGACCTTAGAGTTCCTTATTATTCTCTGTTTGGTTAGGTCAGGGTGTGACCCGTGTGGGAAAGTCTATGTTTTCTAATACTTTGTTTTTGGCCAAGTGTGGTTCCCAATCTATCGTTGTCTCTGATTTGGGATCATATATAAGTTGTCATTTTCCTTTTGGGTTTTGTGGGATCTTGTTTTCTGTTTAGTTCCTTAGCCTTACAGAACTGTGGGCTTTCGTTTTTTTGTCTTTGTTATTTCGTTTTGGTGTCATCAATAAAAAAACGATGTACGCCTACCATGGTCCACTCTTCCTTCTACAAACGAGAGCCGTTACAAGAAGGCATAGAAAGAGATGTGACAAGATATGCACATTGTTTATATACATGAAAAAGTTATACTTTAACCTCTTAAGTCGACCCTCTACTTTTTTGAACATTCTGTTAAAAATCGCGCAACATTTCAGCGCCCTGCTACTCATGCCAGGAATATAGTATATGCATTTGCTTAGTCTGTGTGGATAGAAAACACTCAGACGTTTAAAAAACTGGTTAAATCACTGCTGTGGCTTTACCAGAACGGCATTTACATCGAAAAGCACAGGAAAAACTGATCACTGAAAATGGGAAAATATATCCATGCGCTACTTGAACCCATTGATAAACGTGAACCACAATTAATTGACTGAGGTTGCAGTACCTACAGCTTCCACATGGTGTATAGAGTCTTGTCATTTCCCTTCGAGTTTTTTCTTGGTCAAACACATGCAGGACACCGTATCTCATCCGGTCTAGGACCGGATATTTTAGTTGAGTTTCTAGCCGGACATTTTTCCAGACGGACAGCTAATGATCTTTACATCGCCTCCTGATGAATTTTATCGCTTATTAACGTTTACTAATACCTAAAGTTGCATTACAAACGTATTTCGAAGTGTTTTGTGAAAGTTTATCGTCGACTTTTTGAATTTTAAAAAATGACGTTACGTTTTGAAACAATGTTTTTTTCGTTTATCACACAGTCTACATATAAAGATATCTAGGCTTTATATGGACCGATTTAATCGAAATAAAGACCCAAATAGTGTTTATGGGACATCTAGGAGTGCCAACAAAGAAGATGGTGAAAGGTAATGAATGTTTTCTATTTTATTGTGCGGTTTGTGTAACGCCGAAATGCTAATTATTTTGTTTACGTCCCCTGTGGGTCTTTTGGGGTGTTGCATGCTATCAGATAATAGCTTCTCATGCTTTCGCCGAAAAGCATTTTAAAAATCTGACTTGTTGCCTGGATTCACAACGAGTGTAGCTTTAATTCGATACCCTGCATGTGTATTTTAATGAACTTTTGAGTTTTAACTAATACTATTAGCATTTAGCGTAGCGCATTTGCATTTCCAGAGCTCTAGTTGGGACGCAAGCGTCCCGAGTAGAAGCAACAGGTTAAGAAGATTATTTTTCATAACAAACCAATGCATTTTAAAATCCATTGTGGTTAAGGTAGAGTATGATTTCACTTAATAATTTCATTTGAATTGTTTTAATCCCAGTCATAAAGCCTTTGGGAGCCAAAAAAGCCGAACAAAAAAGCCAAACGAGCCAGCTCACTGAAAAGAGCCGGTAAGTCCATCACTAATTCTGGCTGGTCTAGTATGGTCTAGTTGAAATTCACCATTTCAACGTGGGGATCAACACTTCCACGTTATCTGGTCTCCTGTAAATTTTATTATCTACTATTGTAGTTCAACCATTTGCAACCTCAGCTGACACCATGGTTTGCATAGTCTGGTGTGAATTGCGTCACGGGGACTCTTATACTTGGGTAGAAAAGTGGCCGTCTCATCATGTTTGTGTCCACCCAACTTTATATGAAAACCCATACTCTCATTTAGAAGGTTAACAAATCATTTACATTGTTTCACAAATCGTTTCATGTTTAATCACATACGTTTCACAATATTTAGATGTAAACCTGACAGCTTGGAAATATACACTTTAAGAGGTACAGTTATGTGTGTTTCCTGTCCTTCATGAGCTCACCAAATGAGATCACCACACTCGTCATAACTGTCCCCTAAGTGTCCATGGACCCTTCCCACATTCTCAAAGTAGAAATATTGTTTAAATCTCCCATTTTGGGGATTAGGAGTTTGGCCAGGAGAGGTTCTTTGTTCTCTCTCCCTCAATACTGCATGGCAGTTTCTCAAAGGTATTTATGACCTGTCGTAAAGTCATAACACTGTAGAGAGAGAGAGAGAGAGAGAGAGTTATGATCCTCCCCCCAGGGCACGTCATGACAGTGCCCTTCAGACTGAAGCTACCTTCTGCCTGGACCAGTTGGTTCTCTGGCCCAAGTGGAGCACCACCCTGACCCTGGGCTTCTTCCCCCAGGCTTTGGCCTCAGAGAAACACTTATTCAGGCGCTCGCTTAGCTGCGACACGGGAGGGGTAGGAGGAGCGATCTTCGGGACCTGGGTGGACCCGCGGTAAAGGCATTGCAACATGCATTCAATCAGCAATGAGCCGGTCTCTAAGGTCCTGGGCATGGTCTTTTTCCTGTTTGTGGTCATGTAATCCATTCTTCATCTTCATCACCAACATAATGGCAGTGGTGTGATGGGGTGGGGCTGCTGCCTGTTTGTGTGGGTGTGATACCTCTCCTCAGCCATCAGCCATCTGGAATCCACCCCACAAGACATACTGTTCAGCCTTCTTCTGCTACATAAGCTTCCAGTACAGACCAGTGAGGAAGCCACAACAGCTCATACTGGTCATCACCATCCCTCCACTGGCATAAAACACCACTCACCTGGCCCTGGAGGAAGTGGGTTCCCTCAGGAATGGGGTCCATAGTAGTGGAGAATCCAGAGATTCCTATCTCTGTTGTGAGACTCGAAGGCATTTTCTCAATTGCAAAATCCTCGTTGCTGGCAGCATGGACTTTTCTGAATAGCAGAATCCTTACATCCTCTCTCTACGCCTCCTCAAAACCAGAGAAATCCAGAACTTCTCTGTTGGCCCTGCATTAAAATACTGTAAATAATGTAAATTATTATACACATTCTTGCAACCAATAGAATATCATATAAACTCAACAAAAAAAGAAATGTGCTCTCACTGTCATCTGCATTTATTTTGAGCAAACTTAACATGTGTAAATATTTGTATGAACATAACAAGATTCAACCACTGGGACATAAACTGAACAGGTTCCACAGTAACAGAAAGTGAATAATGTGTCACGCCCTGATCTGTTTCACCTGTTCTTGTGGTTGTCTCCACCTCCTCCAGGTGTCGCTTATTTTCCCCAGTGTATTTATCCCTATGTTTCCTTTCTCTCTGTGCCAGTTTGTCTTGTATGTTTTCAAGTCAACCAGCGTGTTTTTCCAGTGCTTCTGTTTTCTATTCTCTTTTTCTAGTTTTCACGGTTTTGAGCCTTGAGCCTTGCCTTTCTGGACTCCGCACCGGCCTACCTGACCCTACCTGAGCACGTTCTTTCACTCACGCTGCCTAAAGGCGGCACAGCCTTCCCTTAACCTCTTCAACCTATGGGGTCGCTATGTCATTTTTGGATAAAAAACGTGCCCGTTTTAAGCGCAATATTTTGTCACGAAAAGATGCTTGACTATGCATATAATTGGCAGCTTTGGAAAGAAAACACTCTGACGTTTTCAAAACTGCAAAGATATTATCTGTGAGTGCCCCAGAACTGATGCTACAGGTGAAACCAAGATGAAACCTCAAACAGGAAATGACCTGAATTTTTGAGGCTCTGTTTTACTATCGTCTCCTTATATGGCTGTGAATGTGCCGTGAACGAGCTTATGCTCTCTGCCGTTCGTCCAAGATGTCTGCAGCATTGTGACGTATTTGTAGGCATATCATTGGAAGATTGGCCATAAGAGACTACATATGCCAGGTGTCCGCCCGGTGTCCTTTGTCTAAATTGGTGCGCAATTCTCAGTGGCAATCATTTTACCATGCCATTCAGAGGGAGAAGCACACTTCCAGGAATGATACATCATTGAAGAGATATGTAGAAAAACACCTTGAGGATTGATTCCTGGTGATGCTAACGCTAAATGCTAATGCTAAATGCTAAATGCTAGTTTGCTATGGTTGAGAAGCATATTTTTGAAAATCTGAGATGACAGTGTTGTTAACAAAAGGCTAAGCATGAGAGCTAGCATATTGATTTCATTTCATTTGCGATTTTCATTAATAGTTAACGTTGCGTTATGGTAATGGACTTGAGGCTGTAGTCATGATCCCGGATCCGGGTTGGCTCGACGCAAGAAGTTAAACGTCTGCCTGCTGGATTAAGTTCGGCCTCGGATCTCTCTGCCATTCCCACAGAGTATCATGACCTCCAGGAGGTTTTCAGTAAGGCCCGTGCTACCTCCCTTCCTCCACATCATCCTTACAATTGTGCAATTGATCTCCTCCCGGGCACCACACTGCCTCAAGGCCAGAACTATTCCCTGTCAATCCCTGAGACCAAGGCCATGGCTGAGCACATTGATAACTCTCTGGCGGCTGGAAGCATTCGCCCTTCAGCCTCTCCTGCCGGCGCAGGGTTCTTCTTCATGGGAAAGAAAGACAAGACCCTGCATCCATGTATTGATTACAGGGGTCTCAATGACATCACGGTCAAGAACCGGTACCACTTACCACTCCTCTCCTCGGCTTTTGAACCTATCCTGGGAGCAACCATATTTTCTAAACTGGACCTCCAGAATGCCTACCACCTTGTTTGGATACGCAAAGGAGAAGAGTGGAAAACTGATTTCAATACAGCTAGTGGAGACTGAGTACCTGGTCATGCCGTTTATGGAGACGGCACTCCCTACTGCTCCTGCTGTCTTCCCGGCTCAGGTTAACGATGTGTTCCGGGACATGTTGAATCGGTTTGTTTTTGTAAACCTCAATGAAATCCTGGTTTTCTCCCGTTCTGCCCAGGAACACGTTCTTCAGCGCCGTCTCAAGAACCTGTTTGTTAACTTCTTCGGGATAGGAGGCAGCATTTTCACTTTTGGATGAATAGCGTGCCCAGAGTAAACTGCCTCGTACTCAGTCCCAGATGCTAATATATTCATATTATTAGTATTGGATAGAAAACACACAGGTGAAACAGATCAGGGTATGACAGTACCTACTCCCCTCTAGGGTCGCTACTTGGCATCCTACCTCATCCATCCGACCCGTCAGTTTGTGGTAGAGGTTGACGCGGTTCTTTCCCAGCAATCCATCCAGAACCAAAAGCTTTTTTCCTTGTGCCTTCATGTCCCCATCATCTCAACTCGGCAGAGAGGAACTGTGACGTTGGCAACCGGGAACTCCTAGCAGTAAAGATGGCCCTGGAGGACTGGAGGTATTAGCTGGAATGGGCGGAACATCCATTTTTGGTTTGAACTGACCAGAAGAATTTGGTATATCTCTGCACAGCCAAGTGCCTTAACTATAGGCAGGCCCAGTGGGCTCTGTTATTCACTAGGTTTAATTTCACCATCTCCTACCGCCCAGGGTCCCAAAATGTGAAGCCGGAATCCCTTTCCTGCCTGTATAGTTCTGCTGCCACACCCCCGGAATCAGAGACCATCCTCCCTGCCTTATGTTTGGTGGCTGCGGTTGTCTGGGGTATTGACGCTCTGGTTCGTAAAGCACAACGTTCCCGGCTAACCGGATGTTCGTTCCTGATTCTGTCCAGTTCCAAGTCCTGGAATGGGCTCACTCTTCCAGGCTTAAGCTTACCTGTCATCCTGGTGCTCGTAGTAACAGGGCTTTCCTCCGACAGCGCTTCTGGTGGGCCACCATGGCTCCTGATATCTCGGCCTTTGTCGCCTCATGCATGGTGTGTGCTAAAAGCAAGACTCAGTGTAAAGCTCTGTCTGGTCTCCTTCAGCCAGTTCCTGTTCCTCATTGCCCCTGGTCCCATATTCCCTGAATTTTGTCACCTTGTTTCCTCCGTCAGATGGCAACACAATCATCCTGACGGTGGTTGGCAGGTTCTCCAAGGCTGCCCATTTCATCCCGCTTCATAAATTACCTTCTGGCAAGGAGGCGGTCCAGCTCATGGTACAGCAGGTCTTCCGAATCCAAGGACTCCCGGTCGACATTGTCTCAGATCGGGATCCTCAGTTTTTGTCCCAATTCTGGAAGGCATTTTGCACCATTATCAGGTCGTCGGCCAGCCTGTCCCCCGGGTTTCATCCCCAGTCCAATGGCCAGTCGAAGCGAGCTAATCAAGATATGGAGACGGCAATCCAGTGTCTTGTTGCCAGTACCCCACCACCTGGAGTCAGCAACTGGTCTGGGTGGAATATGCCAGGAACACTCTCCCCTGCTCGGCCACTGGACTATCCCCCTTCGAATGCTGCATGGGATATCAGCCCCCGTTTCACTGGTTCTTTCCCCATTTCTAGAGTCATTAGTCCCACTGCTGTCTGTCTGTTGTTGCCCTGTACCCTCTGTGTTCACCCTACTTTTCATGTGTCCAGGATTAAGCCCGTGTCTCACAGTCCTCTGTCTCCTGTTTCTATGCCCATCCCCCCCGGGTCATCGATGGCCAGCCGGCATATCCGATGAGATGCCTCCTGAGGGTTCGAATACAGGGCAGGGGTTTCCAGAACCTGGTTGACTGGAAGGGTTATGTTCCGGAGGAGATGTGCTAGGTTCCTGGTAAAGACATCCTGGACCCGGCCCTGGTCGCCAATTTTCACCGGCGACACCCTGGTCAGGCAGGTATGCGCCCAGGTAGGATGCCAGGTGGTGACCCTAGAAGGAGGAGGTACTGTCACACCCTGATCTGTTTCACCTGTTCTTGTGGTTGTGTCCACAACCTCCAGGCGTCGCTTATTTTCACCAGTGTATTTATCTCTGTGTTTCCTGTCTCTCTGTGCCAGGTCATCTTGTTGAATCTTGGTTTCATCAGACCAGATAATCTTGTTTCTCATGCTCTGAGAATCTTTAGGTGGCTTTTGGCAAACTCCAAGTGGGCTGTCATGTGCCTTTTCCTGAGGAATGGCTTCTGTCTGGCCCCTCTACCATAATGGACTGATTGGTGGAGTGCTGCAGAGATGGTTGTTCTTCTGGAAGGTTCTCCCATCTCCACAGATGACTAGAGCTCTGTGAGATTGACCATCGGGTTCTTGGTCACCTCCCTGACCAAGGCCCTTCTCCCCCAATTGCTCAGTTTGGTCGGGCGGCCAGCTCTAAGAAGAATATTGGTGGTTCCAAACGTCTTCCTTTTAAGAATGATGGAGACCACTGTTTTCTTGGGGAACTTCAATGCTGCAGACATTTTTTGGTACCCTTCCCCAGATCTGTGCCTTAACACAATCCTGTCTCTGAGCTCTACAGACAATTCCTTTGACCTCATGGCTTGGTTTTTGCTCTGACATGCACTGTCAACTGTGGGACCTTATATAGACAGGTGTGTGTGCCTTTCCAAATCATGTCCAATTTAATTTACCACAGGTGGACTCCAGTCAAGTTGTAGAAACATCTCAAGGATGATGAATGGAAATAGGATGCACCTGAGCTCAAATCCGAGTCTCCTAGCAAAGGGTCTGAAAAGTTATATATAAAAAGGTATTTCTGTTTTTCTATCTGTAATAAATTAGAAACATTTATAAACTTTTTTTTGTTTTGTCATTATGAGGTATTGTGTGTAGATCGAATTTGATTTATTTAATCCATTTTATAATAAGGCTGCAATGTAACAACATTTGGAAAAAGTCAAGAGGTCTGTATACGTGTGTACGTGTGTGTGTATGTACAGTACCAGTCAAAAGCTTGGACACACCTACTCATTCCAGGGTTTTTCTTTATTTTAAATTTGGTTTACATTTTAGAATAATATTGAAGACATCAAAACTATGAAATAACACATGGAATCATGTAGGAACCAAAAAACAAATCAAAATCTATTTTATATTTGAGATTCTTCAAAGTAGCCACCCTTTGCCTTGATGACAGCTTTGCACACTCATGGCATTCTCTCAACCAGCTTTATGAGGTCACCTGGAATGCTTTTCCAACAGTCTTGAAGGAGTTCCCACATATGCTGAGCAATTGTCGGCTGATTTTCCTTTACTCTGCGGTCCGAGTCTTCCCAAACCATGGCAATTGGGTTTTTAATTTCTGTATGAACAGTCAATGAAATTCGCTAACGTAATCACATTATTACACTGTAAGGCGTTTCTGTAATTTCAACAATAAAACAATGTAGAATGCACAGTATAATACCATACATGTGTTTTACAGCATTAATGATGTAGATTACACTGTATTATGGGTAAAATGCTGAAAATACTGTTATTAACTGTAATTGGAAGCCTCCAGTAAAAAACATGCTGTATTTCTTTACGAAAAGAAGCCAAACATGAGATGGCTTGGGGGTGTTGTTTGAATAGGGTGTGTCCTTGCCACCACCAAGACACATCCATCTGTCAGAACCTTGTCCGCAGCTGTTCCCCCACTCAATCACAACAACAAAAAACTCCTGTAGGTTGAGTTCAATAACTACAGGTCTCCTGTAGATGGTGGCGAGATGGTGAGATGCCAGAGGAAGCTTTGAATAGGTCAGTTGCCCACAGATTAATGTGAAAAGAATGCAATTGCTGAATATATGTAGATATTCTAAACTAAATGTATTAGAATAATCAACCAATTACATAATACCATAGAAGCAGTGTTCTGCTAATATAATAATGTACACTTTCATCATCATTCCCAGCTGACACAGATACTGTGCCAATCGGGAATTTTGTCTGGTGGTATTGGGGCTACCTTGGCAAACATGTCAGAGTGGTCATACATTCCTGTGTGGTGTCTCATATTCAACAGTAGTTCCCTGGTGCAGAATAAACAGGGTTTCTCCCTCCCCATATTGACTGATATTATTCAATAATAAAAATACAATACAAGTAAAAGTTGTATCTAGTAAAATGTTAAAGCCGAGTGCCAGGTCTCTCTGCATTTAGAGACATCAGTATCAAGCCTGTCTGTCAGTCTGGAGCTCATCCCATCATCTGGGCTCCCGAGTGGCATAGCGGTCTAAGGCACTACATCTCAATGCTTGAGGCATCACTATGGACACCCTGGTCCGAATCCAGGCTGTAGCAAAACTGGTTCTGATTGGGAGTCCCACAGGGTGGCACACGTTTGGCCCAGCGTCGTCTGGGTTTGGCCAGTGTAGGCAGTCATTGTACATAAGAATGTGTTATTAACTTCTTCGATATAGGGGGCGCTCTTTACATTTTTGGATGAAAAATGTTCCCGTTTTAAACAAAATATTTTGCCATGAAAAGATGCTCGACTATGCATATAATTGACAGCTTTGGGACGAAAACACTCTGACGTTTCCAAAACAGCAAAGATATTGTATGTGAGTGCCACAGAACTGATGTTACAGAAAAAACCCAATCAGGAAGTGCCGCATTATTTGAAACCGCCTCATGGCAATGACTCCTTATATGGCTGTGAAGGAGCTAGGAGTCAGCTTACCTTTTCCACGTTTTCCCCAAGGTGTCTGCAGCATTGTGACGTATTTGTAGGCATATCACCTAGAGGATGATTCTAAACAACGTTTGCCATGTTTCTGTCGATATTATGGAGTTAATTTGGAAAAAAGTTTGGCGTTGTAGTGAATGAATTTTTTTTTTTTTTTCTTAGCCAAAAGTGATGAACAAAACGGAGCGATTTCTCCTACACAAATAATATTTTTGGAAAAAATGAACATTTGCTATCTAACTGAGAGTCTCCTCATTGAAAACAAAGGTTAATGATTTTATTTGAATGCTTTTCTTGTTTTTGTGAAAATGTTGCCTGCTGAATGCCAGGCTTAATGCTATAGGCTAGGCTATCAATACTCTTACACAAATGCTTGTGTAGCTTTGGTTGAAAAGCATATTTTGAAAATCTGAGATGACAGTGTTGTTAACAAAAGGCTAAGCTTGTGTTTCAATATATTTATTTAATTTCATTTGCGATTTTCATGAATAGGAAACGTTGCGTTATGGTAATGTGCTTGAGGCTATGATTACGCTCCCGGATACGGGATTGCTCGTCGCTAGAGGTAAAAAAAAAGGTTGTGTTAAAAAAGGTTGTGCCTTTTTTAACTTAACTAGTTAAAAAAGGCTCCATACATGTTTCTGTGAACACATTAACACAGTCACTGTTCTGTTACCAATAGCAGTTAGGATAAATAATATCACACAAGCAGGTACTATGTTGAAGTTTGAACAGGTGAAATAAAACCTTCCCAATGATGACGTTCCCATCAAAAGACTGACCCTGCCGTCTGGCAAAAGCATCTGCAGTCCATCTGTAGAAATAGGCAGAGGTCATCAGTAACACAGTTTTACGAGGGTATGTTTGGCAGCATGAGTGAAGGATGCTTTGTTGTGAAATAGGAAGCCGATTCTAGATTTAAGTTTGGATTGGAGTTGCTTAACCTCTTGAAACTAGGGGGCACTAATTAGCCTCTTGGAACTACTCATCCCGGATCCGGGAGAATTGTCATCAACTACACTAATTAGCATAGCGCAACGGTCAAAAAATAGTACTAGAAAATATTCATATTCATGAAATCACAAGTGAAATAGAGTGAAACACAGCTTAGCCTTTTGTTAATCACCCTGTCATCTCAGATTTTGAAATTATGCTTTACAGCCAAAGCAAGACAAGCATTTGTGTAAGTTTATCGATAGCAAATGTTCCTTTTGTTCCATAAAGATTATTTTTATACACAAAATACCTCCGTTTGTTTGTCACATTATGTTCAGAAATCCACCGGAAATAACGGTCACGACAACGGCGGAAAAAAATAAATAATTATATCCATAATATCGACAGAAACATGGCAAACGTTTTTTATAATCAATCCTCAAGGTGTTTTTCAAATATCTATTCGATAATATATCAACCGGGACAATTGGGTTTTCAGTAGGAGCGAGAGGAAAAATTACTACCTCTGTCTTTTACGCAAGAATCACTCTGAGAGCCCTCACTTACGCAATGTAGTCGTTTACGCTCATTCTTCAACATAAAGGAGTGAAACTACGTCAAAATGCTGTAGACACCTTAGGGAATACGTAGAAAAAGGAATCTGGTTGATATCCCTTTCAATAGGGGTGCATAGGAAGACAACGTTTTCAAAATAAGAGGCACTTCCTGATTGGATTTTCCTCAGGGTTTCGCCTGTAATATCAGTTATGTTATACTCACAGACAATATTTTGACAGTTTTGGAAACTTTAGAGTGTTTTCTATCCTAAGCTGTCAATTATATGCATATTCTAGCATCTGGTCCTGAGAAATAGGCGGTTTACTTTGGGAACGTTATTTTTTCCAAAAAATCAAAATAGTGCCCCCTAGCTTCAAGAGGTTTTAAGATCAAGCACATGTAATTAGCAAAATATATAAACGTAACATGTAATGTGTTGGTTTCATGAGCTAAAATAAAAGATCTCAGAAATGTTTCATATGCACAAAAAGCATATTTCTCTCAAATTGTTAGCACACATTTGTTTACATTCCTGTTATTGATAATTTCATTTTCAAGATTTCATTGACTTGAAATGTGTGGCATATCAAGAAGCTGATTAAACAGCATGATCATTACACAGGTGCACCTTGTGCTGTGGAGAATAAAAGTCCACTGTAAAATGTACAGCTTTGTCACACAACACAATACCACAGATGTGAGGGAGAGTGCAATTGGCATGCTGACTGCAGGAATTTCCACCATAGCTGTTGCCAGAGAATTGAATGATCATTTCTCTACCATAAGCCACCTCCAACGTAATTTTAAAGAATTTGGCAGTACGTCCAACCAGCCTCACAACCGCAGAACGCTTGTAACCACGCCAGCCCAGCCCTGAGACTTGCCACCCCGACAGCTGATGAAACTCTGGGTTTGCACAACCAAAGAATCTATGCACAAACTGTCAGAAACCATTTCAGGGAAGTTCATCTGCATACTCGTCATCCTCACTAGGCTCTTGACTTGACTGCAGTTCAGCGTCATAACCGACTTCAGTGAGAAAATGCTTACCTTCCATGGCCACTGCCACGCTGGAGAAGTGTGATCCTCACGGATGCATCCCAGTTTCAACAGTACTGGGCAGATGGCAGACAGTATGTATGGCATCGTGTGGGTGAGTGGTTTGCTGATGTCAACATTGTGAACAGGGTGAACCATGGTGGCGGTGGGGTTATGGTATAGAAAGGCATAAGCTATGGACAACGACCACAATTGCATTTTATCGATGGTAATTTGAATGCATAGAGATACCGTGACGAGAACCTGAGGCCCATTGTCGAGCCATTCTTCCGCCGCCATCACCTCATGTTTCAGCATTATAATGCACGGCCCCTTGTCAAAAGTATCTGTACACAATTCCTGGAAGCTGAAAATGTCTCAGTTTTTCCATGGCCTACATACTCACCAGACACGTCAATCATTGAACATGTCTGTTCCAGCAAATTCACACAGCCATTGAAGAACATTCCACAGGCCACAAGAACAGCCTGATCAACTCTATGCGAATGAGATGTGATGCGCTGCATGAGGCAAATGTTGGTCACACCAGATACTGACTGGTTCTCTGATCCATGCCCCACCTTTTTTAATTAAGGTATCTGTGACCAACAGAGGCAGATCTGTATTCCTAGTCCTGTGAAATCCATAGATTAGGGCCTTATGAACTGTAACTCAGTATTCTTTGAAATTGTTGCATGTTACGTTTTATATTTTTGTTTGTTACGCACGCCTCTTGGAGGAGGAGGGAACGCAGCACCCCGCTACATCTTAACTCCCCGTGGAGTGAAAAAGTATGTGGAGTGAAAAAGTATGTGATCCTAGGTGCGGGGAAGGACGACAGAGGCAGAGAAAAATACAGTTTACAGGGAATTTATTCTTCCTTAATTAACACGGCAATGTGGGAAAAAAGGGGCTGGACGTAACCAAAGCAAAGAAAGTAAAGGTAAAGGGAGTCCCCCCTCCTACCTTACCTGCCTACCCACTACTTACCTAATCTTTTAGCAACTCCTCGCGAACTAACAAAAATACAGGGGGTGGTCCGCGCAGGTCTTACTTAGTGTGCATAGACAGAGTAAATACTATGGGTTAGGTATGCCCACAGGCCTCTTGCCTAAACACTCTCAAGGTGAACTTAACCTCTAGCGTCGAACAAGCCCGTATCCGGGAGCGTAATCATAGCCTCAAGCTCATTACCATAACGCAACGTTTCCTATTCATGAAAATCACAAATGAAATGAAATAAATATATTGAAACACAAGCTTAGCCTTTTGTTAACAACACTGTCATCTCAGATTTTCAAAATATGCTTTAACCAAAGCTACACAAGCATTTGTGTAAGAGTATTGATAGCCTAGCATAGCATTAAGCCTAGCATTCAGCAGGCAACATTTTCACAAAAACAAGAAAAGCATTCAAATAAAATCTTTTACCTTTGAAGAACTTCGGAGGATTTCAATGACGAGACTCAGTTACATAGCAAATGTTCATTTTTTCCAAAAATATTATTTGTGTAAGAGAAATAGCTCCATTTTGTTCATCACGTTTGGCTAAGAAAAAAAAATGAAAATGCAGTCACTTACAACGCCAAACTTTTTTCCAAATTAGCTCCATAATATCGACAGAAACATGGCAAACGTAGTTTAGAATCAATCCTCAAGGTGTTTTTCACATATCTATTCGATAATCTATCAGTGGTGGCAGCTGGCTTCTCATCAGAAGAAAACAAAAAAATACTGCAGCTGGAGATTACGCAATAATTGCTACGGAGGACACCAAGCGACCACCTGGTAAATGTAGTCTCATATGGTCAATCTTCCAATGATATGCCTACAAATACGTCACAATGCTGCAGACACCTTGGGGAAAACGTGGAAAAGGTAAGCTGACTCCTAGCTCCTCCACAGCCATATAAGGAGTCATTGCCATGAGGCGGTTTCAAAAAATGCGGCACTTCCTGATTGTATTTTTATCTGGGTTTTTTCTGTAACATCAGTTCTGTGGCACTCACAGACAATATATTTGCAGTTTTGGAAACGTCAGTGTTTTCTTTCCAAAGCTGTCAATTATATGCATAGTCGAGCATCTTTTCGTGACAAAATATCTTGTTTAAAACGGGAACGTTTTTCATCCAAAAATTAAAAGAGCGCCCCCTATATCGAAGAAGTTAAGGTGAACAATTTCCATAATCAAAAACACTAAGTCCTATTGGCATATGTAGAAATACAACAGTTAAAACAGATTAGAATTGGTGCTTCAATGGTATTGTTGTCAAGACAAATGAGAAACATACAGAAAATGGTTTGCCCTTGCATCAGGCCACTCTGAATTGTACAATTAAAGCTGCCCTGGAATGCAGTTCTATTCAATCCACATCTAAACTGTACTACTGCTACTACATTTCTCTCTTTTTTTTCGTGAGCTTCCATGCATTTACTCATTCATCAACATGAACATTGGCATAAACACTTTGTGTCTTGTTGGGCTTTTGTGGATCCTCTGGTTGGAGAAGCATGCCAAGGAGTTTGGAAATCCTCCCAACCTCTCCCTTGACGATTGTCACATTAGGTGGCTCGAAGAGCGAGGAATGAATTTGGGCAAACTGCTCTATTTTATGTGCCAGAAGAGAGCCTGTGCTGCTGCTTCCCCTGACATCAATGGAAACCACTTAGGACATACAAAGGGGACAGCCCTGATGCGTCAGATGCACACTAATTTGGAGATAGTCATCTGAATGTTCCCTGGGACAACAATGGTCTTCTCTGACATCGTTCTCTGGAACAACGGTTGTCTATTCTGACATCGCACAGTGGAGGATCTAGTTATTCCATTGGGAGGAGGACATTAACAAGCACTTAGAGATGGCCTGGCAGTCTGTCAACAGTTGGTGTTTGCATTTATCCATCACAGGCTGATGCCCATAATCCGCAACCCTGTTTAGGCAAGAAGCACTACATCCATGGGCAGTACCTTAGGGATGGCATGCATATCACGGATGAGGGAAATTACCTCTTACTTGAGAGTCAGAGCTGGTCTTTCCTTCATTCTAGCAAGACACATGCAGTAGTACACAACACCACACTCTGTCACATGCCTGCCACCACAAACCCAAATGTTTTTTTAAGAGCCACCGAATAAATGTTTTTGTCGCTGGAACTATATATCGCTGGAAGCTTTCATTCCAAAAAAATATTTTGTTCATTCAGTTAGCCACAAGAGCCTAGCTAGCCAACATGACCATGCAGAAATCACAGGAAAGGTGCCAATAAACATAAAGGTGCCACACAATCTAAGTGTCCATGTAGCTTAATAATTATGCATTAGCTCTGGCACAACAGATATCTGAACACTTAAAATAGCTAGATATATCCAAAGAAGCTAAATTCATCACAAAGCGTTAGCTGGCATGCTAACACACATTTACATTTTACATTTGACATTTAAGTCATTTAACAGACGCTCTTATCCAGAGCGACTTACAAATTGGTGCATTCACCTTATGACATCCAGTGGAACAGTAGTGCATCTAAATCTTTTAAGGGGGGGAGGGTGAGAGGGAATACTTTATCCTATCCTAGGTATTCCTTAAAGAGGTGGGGTTTCAGGTGTCTCCGGAAGGTGGTGATTGACTCCGCTGTCCTGGCGTCGTGAGGGAGTTTGTTCCACCATTGGGGGGCCAGAGCAGCGAACAGTTTTGACTGGGCTGAGCGGGAACTGTACTTCCTCAGTGGTAGGGAGGCGAGCAGGCCAGAGGTGGATGAACGCAGTGCCCTTGTTTGGGTGTAGGGCCTGATCAGAGCCTGGAGGTACTGAGGTGCCGTTCCCCTCACAGCTCCGTAGGCAAGCACCATGGTCTTGTAGCGGATGCGAGCTTCAACTGGAAGCCAGTGGAGAGAGCGGAGGAGCGGGGTGACGTGAGAGAACTTGGGAAGGTTGAACACCAGACGGGCTGCGGCGTTCTGGATGAGTTGTAGGGGTTTAATGGCACAGGCAGGGAGCCCAGCCAACAGCGAGTTGCAGTAATCCAGACGGGAGATGACAAGTGCCTGGATTAGGACCTGCGCCGCTTCCTGTGTGAGGCAGGGTCGTACTCTGCGGATGTTGTAGAGCATGAACCTACAGGAACGGGCCACCGCCTTGATGTTAGTTGAGAACAACAGGGTGTTGTCCAGGATCACGCCAAGGTTCTTAGCGCTCTGGGAGGAGGACACAATGGAGTTGTCAACCGTGATGGCGAGATCATGGAACGGGCAGTCCTTCCCCGGGAGGAAGAGCAGCTCCGTCTTGCCGAGGTTCAGCTTGAGGTGGTGATCCGTCATCCACACTGATATGTCTGCCAGACATGCAGAGATGCGATTCGCCACCTGGTCATCAGAAGGGGGAAAGGAGAAGATTAATTGTGTGTCGTCTGCATAGCAATGATAGGAGAGACCATGTGAGGTTATGACAGAGCCAAGTGACTTGGTGTATAGCGAGAATAGGAGAGGGCCTAGAACAGAGCCCTGGGGGACACCAGTGGTGAGAGCACGTGGTGTGGAGACGGATTCTCGCCACGCCACCTGGTAGGAGCGACCTGTCAGGTAGGACGCAATCCAAGCGTGGGCCGCGCCGGAGATGCCCAACTCGGAGAGGGTGGAGAGGAGGATCTGATGGTTCACAGTATCGAAGGCAGCCGATAGGTCTAGAAGGATGAGAGCAGAGGATAGAGAGTTAGATATAGCAGTGCGGAGCGCCTCCGTGATACAGAGAAGAGCAGTCTCAGTTGAATGACTAGTCTTGAAACCTGACTGATTTGGATCAAGAAGGTCATTCTGAGAGAGATAGCGGGAGAGCTGGCCAAGGACGGCACGTTCAAGAGTTTTGGAGAGAAAAGAAAGAAGGGATACTGGTCTGTAGTTGTTGACATCGGAGTGATCGAGTGTAGGTTTTTTCAGAAGGGGTGCAACTCTCGCTCTCTTGAAGACGGAAGGGACGTAGCCAGCGGTCAGGGATGAGTTGATGAGCGAGGTGAGGTAAGGGAGAAGGTCTCCGGAAATGGTCTGGAGAAGAGAGGAGGGGATAGGGTCAAGCGGGCAGGTTGTTGGGGGCCGGCCGTCACAAGACGCGAGATTTCATCTGGAGAGAGGGGGGAGAAAGAGGTCAGAGCACAGGGTAGGGCAGTGTGAGCAGAACCAGCGGTGTCGTTTGACTTAGCAAACGAGGATCGGATGTCGTCGACCTTCTTTTCAAAATGGTTGACGAAGTCATCTGCAGAGAGGGAGGAGTTAAGTGAATGGGCAATAGTTATTGCAATTAGCTTAGCATCATCGGAACTTAGAATAAACATGTAAAAAAATATATATATTCTAGAAACACAATTTGAATTAGCAAGAGCATGTTCTAATAACTATAAAGTACCTAGGGAAAGGGGTAAACCTAGTCAGTTGAATGGATTCAACTGAAATGTGTCTTCCATGTTTAACCCTACCCCTCTGAATCAGAGAGGTGCGAGGTGCTGCCATAATCGACATCCACGGCACAGTGGGCCTTGCTCAGGGGCAGAATGGCAGATTTTTACGTTGTCAGCTCCAGGATTCGGTCCAGCAACACTTCGGTTACTGGCCCAACAATCTAACCACTAGACTATCCTGACTTTCAGTCTTATCTTTAACCAAGGCCTAGTAAGATGGAAAAACAGAGCTTGTCTGTTTGTCAACCAGATTGTTTCAACAGGATTTTGCTCTGAACTGAAAGTTAGCAAATTAAAAGCTACAGTATCCAAATTCGCCACTAGATGACAACATAGGGCAATAGCTGTACTTCTGTACAATGTATTACATCAGAACACTCCCTGCTTGGCATAATGACCTTTTTCAAGTCAGTATGTTTACTTTTGGAGGATTAGGGCGACTTCGGAGAAAGGTCTGAAGAACATCTTAGGGGTGCCCTGTCTCACGACTTCCACTTTCCTGACGCTTGGTACAGTTTTGACGATGAGTCCATCAGGCCACTCGTTTCGGTGGACTTGCGTGTCTTTTAGTAAGATGACATCTCCAACTTGCAGGTTTGTCAACTTGACTTTTTCTGCGTGACTGGAGTGTCACCAGGTATTCTTGTCTCCATCTTTTCCAGAATGTGTGTGCGAGGCTCTGAACTTGCTTCGTTGCTTGCTGTTGAAGTCTCCTGGGGGTGCTGTTGTAGTTTCAATATTTTCTGTCAGAAGCATTGCAGATGTAAGAGCGGCTGGCATCTCTGGATCCATGGACACTGGAACTATGGGTTGAGAGTTCATGATGGCCATGACTTCAGCTATGAGTGTGGTGAAGACTTCATGTGAGACGAGTAGAACTAACTTGCGACAAGCGATTCCAATGATCCTCTCCCCAGCTCCTCCCATATGTGACACATGAGGGGGATTGAAAGTCTACGTGCATCCTTGGGCTTGAAAGTAAGTACTCATCTCAGAGTCAGCTGTTCTGATATTCAGCTCTTTGCAGGCTCCAATGAAGTTTGTGCCACGATCCGAGCGTTGTTGCTTTGCAGGTCCTCGGATAGAGAAGCATCTTCTCAAAGTGTTAAAACAGGCCAAAACCAGCATAATCCATAAACTTGTAATCTGCAGAAAATGTCAGATTTATCTGCAGACAGACTTACCTCTGATCCTATATTCTCTCATTTTGGACTGGACATCTTTGGATCCTGGAGCATCACCTCTCGCCAGAGGAGGCAGCACTGAAAGTAAATGCTGGACCGTCCTGTTCTCTTGCATGAGTACAAGAGCGGTACACATCGAAGTAATAGTGTCTACCCTGAGCTTCAACCTCTCTGGGATAGGGGGGACGCAAATGTACCACTTGGCCAATTGCCAGGGAAAATGCAGAGTGCCAAATTCAAATAAAATGCTATAAAATTCAAACTTTCGTTAAATCACACATGTAAGATACCAAATTAAAACTACACTCGTTATGAATCCAGCCAACATGTCAGATTTCAAAAAGGCTTTTCGGCAAAAGCATAAGAAGCTATTATCTGATGATAGCATTACAGTAAACAAAGAGAAAATAGCACATTTCAACCCTGCAGGCACCACACAAAACGCAGAAATTAAATATAAATCATGCCTTACCTTTGACGAGCATCTTTTGTTGGCACTCCAATATGTCCCATAAACATCACAAATGGTCCTTTTGTTCGATTAATTCCATCGATATATATATCCAAAATGTCAATTTATTTGGCACGTTTGATCCCCCCAAAAAACAGCTTCCAATTTGCGCAACGTCACTACAAAATATCTCAAAAGTTACCTGTAAACTTTGCCAAAACATTTCAAACTACTTTTGTAATACAACTTTAGGTATTTTTTGACGTTAATAATCAATCAAATTGAAGACGGGTCTATCTGTTTTCAATACAGGAGGATCATAAACTAACGCTACATTTCAAGTCTTGCGCAACTCTCAAACAGTACACATAACGTTATCCTGTTCCAAGATGGCCGTACTTCTTCATTGCACATAGGAATAACCTCAACCAAATTCTAAAGACTGGTGACTTCCAGTGGAAGCGGTAGGAACTGCAAACAAGTGCCTTAGAAATCTCGTTTCCCAATGAGAAATCATTGAATAGACAGTGACCTCAAAAAAAACTGAATGGTTAGTACTCGGGGTTCTGCCTGCTACTTAAGTTCTGTTATACTCAAACACATGATTCAAACAGTTTTAGAAACTTCAGAGTGTTTTCTATCCAAATGTACTAATAATATGCATATCATATATTCTTGGCATGAGAAGCAGGAAGTTGAAATTGGGCAAGCTATTTATCCAAAAGTGAAAATGCTGCCCCCTATCCCAAAGAGGTTTTAAGATGGTTTTGTGTTCTTTCAAACACTTTGCATCCAAAGTAGTCCATATCTCCAGCTGGGATAGCGGCTCATATGCAACTCTGAGCTTCCTGAAGTTGTGCTGTTTTATTCAGTCTCTCTTTTTATCTGAATGATGTTAGCACAAGGGCTAAGGAATGATGAGCATCCATTTCACAGCACATTTGTTCCGTAAACACTAACTTCAACTGGCCTGTGAGATCAGTTCAGACATACTGCACATCACCAATGATGATCCATCCGTGGTCAAGGCGTTGTGCATAGGTGTTGCAGGAATTCAATTTCTCTGTTTTAATACCCAATTAAAATGAATCACTCTGTCAATTCATAAGAGTTTGTAAGACCCTTATTTGTATAAAATGGACAGAGACCAGCCTTTGAAATCAACCAGCTGCATTTATTCTCGTGAGTACTGCCCATTACACATTTTACCACAGGTTATAAACTGAAAATGACATCATTAGTTTTAGTACTAGCCCATGTCATCTCCGCTCCAGTACAATGGCTGTGTGGTTCTCACATCGTCTCTCCCTATTAAGATAATATATGACCGAGCCAAGGCCAGCTTGTGTAGATAAACCTTCTAGCCAGTCTGGCTATAAGTTCATTCATTTCTACCATGGTACATTATATTTACACACAATATATTCAGTATTAGGATTAAAAAGAAAATTCATACATATACAGTAACATAATAGTCTTCTGATTAGTACATATACAGTAACATAATAGTATTCTGATTAGTCAGTCCTGATTGAAATGTATACATAATTAGTCATTATTGATAAAAATTCCAATAGGGCACGTTGTTAGGCCCGTTGTATTGCTCTCTGACTGTGCACTCTTAGTATGTCTCTTCCGAGCAGGAGAAGGATTGAGTGCTGGAATCCTGTCTGCAACAGGCATCAGATGCCGGTGATGACATGCAATTTCAGGTGAGGGAATCTCTGATCTATCATCGGTCGTCACGTCTCATTCTATGAGAGTGGGAAGAGTAAGCTGTTTTTCCTTCTAATGACTCCACAATGTAGTTTCTCACAGATGTCTCCATAACTCCCGAACATGCCTTCAGAGCGTAGGGAGCTGAACCTCTGACAGCGAAGCGGTCGAAGTACTCAGTTCTGGCTAATGACCTGTTGCTCTGTTCTTCTAAGAGGGCATACATTCTGACTGCCTTTTCTCTCTGTGACCTGCGGGATACACTTTGACTAAGCGTATATTGCAACACAATGTAGAGCTAACTGCCTCTCTGCCCCATGGATAGAGGGCCGTAGTAGGGTGTTCACAGAGTGGGCATGGATATCTGGAACATTTAGGACCATATTTTTATTTTTGGGTTACCAGGTGCCTATTTCAAATCACCAGTTGCACGGATGTATATCCTCATCCGCATCCAGCATTTGGCTACCTTGAGAGGGTCATAGTTACTCCCACCGTTTACCTGCGCAGATCTCAGTGCACTTTGACATTACTGCAGGTGTTGCCCTTTCCCTTTGCTCCCCGCCATGGTCTTCCTTGGCTGTGGAGTTCTAGGTTCTCCGTGGGGCTGGCCCCAGATGTAACACAGACTGATGTTTATCACTGTCACATTCTATACACTGGCCAGCTTTTGTGATATGTTTGGTTGAAGCAAAGCATCTGAAATAGATGTGGACGTCCTTGAGGTAAGATTTGCTTTCATCCAGTGTCTTGCATCTGAAGCTGCTGCATTTTCTCAGAGGGTGAAGCTTGTTGTGTAATGGACACTCTTTGTATGATGAGCTTGGGTTACCTCCCTGTGATGATGTCTGATGGCTGAAGAGTCTGGCTGGATAGCGATGTGAAGAAGGGATCCACTCTTCCTGTGGCTGGGCCCATCATGTAGTCAGGCTTTTTACTGTTCTGCCCTCACAATGTGTAAGCTACAAAGCTTGGCAGACAGCTTACACTCTTCCAAAAAATAATCAGGAGGCATTGGTAGCATTAAGATTCTTTAGTAGAAGATATTTTGTTGTTTTGTTTGTTAAACTGTAACAGATACAGAAAGGAGAAAATATGAGAAAAAGTCACTATATAAATTCACACAAATGGATACAAATAAAAGAACAGCATCTCTATCATGAGTTAGCAACAAGAAAATGAGCCTAGCTTGACAACATGACCATGCAGAAATGACAATTTGCATCACAGGAAAGGTGCCACTAAACATATGCACAAAATCTAAGTGTCCATATAGCTTAATAATTATAATTTAGCTCTGGCACGAGATATCTGAACACTTAAAATAGTTGGATTTGGTGGGCTCCTGAGTGGTGCAGTGGTCGAAGGCACTGCATCTCAGTGCAAGAGCTGTCACTACAGTCCCTGGTTTGAATCTACGCTGTATCACATCTGGCTGTGATTGGGAGTCCCATAGGGTGGTGAACAATTGTCTGGGGTTTTGCCTGGGGTAGCCCATCATTGTAAATAAGAATTTGTTCTTAACTGACTTGCCTATTTTAATAAAGGTAAAATAAATACAATTCTCTCTCAGCCTGTGATAGATCTAGGGTTGCTTGAGAGGGTTAGATATGTTGAGGAAGGAGTAGATTCAGTTGTAAGTGAACATTTAAGAACAAAATACTATGCTTTCTTGAATATATTCACAGATGGATCTAAGGACCCTATTACAGGGAGGACAGAAGCAGCGTTTAGTTTGAGGAGGCAGTGACGAAAAGAGCAACGATAATTTATCTGTTTACACAATCCAGATTGGGTGGAGTAGGTGAGGCCAGACAAAGTTTTAATCTGCTCTGACTCCTGTGACGCACCGATGAGCTTAAATTAATTCATGTGTCAGAGCAGACAGTATGTATTGTATTAGGTTTTGCAATGCTTGCATAGGGTGAAACAGATAGGGGTATTTGATGTTCCTCCGGGTACCAGCTCATGTGGGATTAGAGGGTTCCAGGCTATTAAACATCCTAATATTGAGATAGAACTGTCAATCAGAAGCAGAAGCCAAGGGGTAAATAAGAACTCTGGTTAAAAATAGGTATCAAGAGTTGTGGAACATTGAGAAAAAGGGAAGACCATTGTATAAGATTCAGGAAAAGGTGGGGGCAGGGAGGTCCTCAAGTTGAGAGAGAAGGGAGGAAAGTGTAGTCACAAGGCTGAGACTGGGACACACAAAGCTCAGAAGTACACTGAAATTGGTGGGGAAACATTCAACTGGGAGGTGTGATCATTGTCAGGAGGAGATGGAGACAGTGGAACATGTTCTACTTCAGTGCAAAAAATATGTGAGGGAAAGAGAGCGATTGTTATTAGGTTTGAGTAATAGGGTCGAAGAGCCAGGATTAAGTGAACTGCCGGGTTAAGTGAACTGCTGGGGTAACATTCAGGGGATGCAGTATTTCATTATATATTTTGTTTTCTTAGGGAGACAAGATTATTGGGTAGGATTTAGACCTTGACTGTCTCTGGTCCACACTCCAGTCCAGTTGGTTGTGGTAATGCACCATATTAAAGTTAGTTGCCAAAGGCCATATAAAACCCACAGAAGAAGACACATATGAATATTAGATGTTTGGGGTTCAACCATATGCAATTCAATACAGCTAGCTAACTTTCTTCTTCAAAGCCATTTGTTTTCTCGACTATGGTTTGTGCTGTGGTCTTGATTGTTCTTAGCTGAGGAAATGTAGTGTAGCTAACTGCAGTTTTTGACCTGTCTGAAATCTGGCTACCTCATCTTACCATAGCTTGGTCTGTGGATTAGTCTTCCTAGCTACTTTTGCTATGCTCATTGCATGCATTTTAAGGTAGCTGGCTGTTTTGTGGAAGAATGTACGCTATATAATCAACATTTTATTGTGGTACAGTCTTGTTGGGGTAACGTTGGCTACCTAACTAGTTCGGGAGCAAACATAAGAAATGCATCTCATTGATCTCATGTTTTGTATAAGAAAGTAGCATATATTGTGGTAAATGAACTGGTCTTACATTGGCTAACGTTACTTAGCTAGCTAACGGTGACTATTTTTTGCGCAACCTAGGCATTCAAATGAGGCTGCAATGAAAACTAATGGGACTGTAGAGACTGTGTTTGCATCAAAATCCAGGATATGAACTACGTTTCTAATCAAGCGTTGATTGACATGATAAATGGCCTGATTGTATTGGAGAAAAGTTGAAAAAAACAGACCCCTCTGACGCTGTACGTCAAATTGTGACGTGTCATGACGTAACGCACTGCACTCATTATGCAACTCATCATTCTGTGTCATACAGCCACCTTTCCACCAGGCGTAGCGCTTCTCTAGCAGATTAATAACAAAGGGACAGGGTAAGGGGTAAGGGGGATACCTAGTCAACTGTACAACTGAATGCATACATTTTTTTGCGTCATCGCTGCAAGTCATCATGACTCTCAAAAGCTGCAACAGCCGCTGTTTACTTTGCCCTAAAAACCCGATTCAAATTTGACACAAACCTTCAAACACAATACATAAACTCTTTGTAGTGTTTTATTTACATTTCAGAGGTAATAAGTTGGACAGATCGGGTGAAAAAAAGCCATTTCCCCACATATCTCCCCCTGCCACTATCATGCAGTAGGTTTTGCTTCCCCACCCACCATTTTTAAAAACACTTGACGGAGCTCATTGCCTTCTAAATCATGCAGAGACTGGCAGCATGAAGGTCTCGTCATAGATTTTGCTGGAAAAGGGAGAAATGGTGCTTTACAATGGTATTTATATCTTACAGTTGACTGGAAGAATTATGTTTTTGGGGCACTAAAATAAGGTAAATTGTTTGGAACAGCGTGATGTATAAAAGTGCGTTAGTTACCGTTAACTGATTATTATAGCAGCCAAGGACGTTCACTAGCTTATTTGTGCATATTTGTTTGTGCTTTGATTAAATGCAAGTGTTTAGGTCAGCAGTGCACACAGATGCCTTCAGCCTTACTATACTAAATATAGCTAGCTTTCCTCACTTGTTTGTTAACTACCTAGCCAATGTTAGTGCTCATCTGACTGGTATAAGCTAGCTAGCTAATCGAAACAGACCATATTAATTGCCTTATCAAATCAGAAACAGCTCATTAATAACTGACCCATTTTTTTGTCTGAACTAAATTCATTAGCATTTTGGCATGTTTTCTTTGTCCATTTTTTCTTTTTACAGCAAATATTATCCCTTAGATCTAGCACAGCAAATAAGTCAATAGTTCAAGCATATATTTCAGAACAGTGATTAAAATGTTATTTCAGAATATTGACAAACTATTTCATCTTAACCCTATCAGTCCCGAGATCCCAGCAAAAATCGGCTTTTCATTCATGTCCAGCCCTTATATTTAGCCTTAAGTATGAACTGTTTGACCATTTTCAGGAAAACCAGGGCTAAAAGTAGAACACAAAACAGTTTGACATAAACTGTTGTATTTAAATGTCAATAAAAGGTCTGCCTGTCACGGCTGTTGAAGGATGAGGACCAAGGTGCAGCGTGGTGAGTGTAGATCTTACTTTATTTAAGAAATGTTTCCGACAAAACAATAAACAATGCAAAACAAACCGTGACGCTTAAGGCTATGCGCCATTAAACAGTCAACTTCCCACAAACACAGGTGGGAAAAGGGAACCTAAGTATGGTTCCCAATCAGAGACAACGATACACAAACATAGAAAATCATAGAAACACATAACATAGAATGCCCACCCCAACTCACTCCCCGACCAAACAAAAATAGAGACATAAAAAGGATCTAAGGTCAGGGCGTGACACCGCCAAAGAAAAAAAGTGATAAAAATGAATTGAAATTAATGCTGTAAGTACATAAATGTTTTTGCACACTGGGAAATGAATGTCCAACTAGTCAGTGACAACTGTGTGGAGTTTGTACTTTGTGACAGTCACTGTGACATTGACAGTATTATAGACACTGCAATGTTTAAAAGCGGTCAGAAGTCAGTACAAATCGCGCCAGCAATATGGTGGAACTCATTGGGTTATGGGGGTTAGCCATCAGTGATGGAGTTAACAAGCCACTGATGGAGATGCCGACAAATACACAAAACAGACATATTTCTGCCTACAAAAATAAGTTAAAAAATTGTTTTAATGAAATATTGAAAATTAGATTGAGCAATCTGTTGGAGTTGACATTAGACAAAAATCTGACGGAGTTAACAAAAATGTATTTTATTCTTCTTCAGTGGTATACGAAGTAGCAATTAAATTTTTCCTCTTTTGCTTCCTGATGAAAATTAACATATTGAACAAGAATTTATTTTAATCTTAATCTATCAGGTAGATGGAGTTGACCATTCATTGTTGTGACCATGGTGATTTCAATAATGTTTGTTTGAATCTATCAAAAGTAGAGAAATTCACAGACCATCAGTGGTCTTGTTGCACTACATCTACATGAATGAGGACATGAAATATCGGTGTTTATGGTGTAGCTGACGCTGCTCAATCTTGATTCATTTTAGACAAATCTCTGGACACATTTTTTAGCAATCACAGTTAAGGGAAATATTTTAAGTGTCACGAACCGGCTCAAAGCCCGTAACAAAAGGGAGAAAACGTGGAGATAAGGAGTAACAAAACATATATTTATTAAATAAAGTAAACTAAGTACAATATACAATGGTGTGTGTAATCAGTAGTGTAAGTGAGTGTTTTGCATGCATGAATGTGATAATGCAGGGTGTTGAAAGGTGCCAAAGCAAACAACCAAAAGGCCACCACGATACACAACAAAATCTAGAAAGGTGTCTGCTTGGAGAGAGTCTCTTCCATGAATGTGGTAGAGGTCTATTTATCCTGGGACGCACCTGGCCCAGGTGTTTCCCATGTAGCTGACGACCCTCCCAACTCCGCCCACCGGCATCCTAATAAGGAAACAAGAACAAAGAGAGAATATGGCAGACAGAGTGGGAGGGTCGTCACAGAGATGGATATTGCAAGAAACTACATCAGATCCCTTTTAAGTTAATAATCATTATTGCCAGTTCTTTAAAAATGTTAAACCCTTTTTTGAAAGGTTTAAAATTGGGATCCTTTGCCCTGGACAAGGACATTTCCGGGCATGGAAATGAATAATATTGAAAATATTTCAAAAATTCCAAAAGCCATGTATAAAATTAACCTAAATACAATTTTTACACTAAAATAATGCAACAAATATTTTTCTATATAGTTCACTGCCGGACAAAGATTGTCCCGACTTTCAAGAATCCCTGACAAGCAGGCGTCATTGTTCAGGCAGGAATCGTTGGACTGTGGCTTCATCTTTGTTGTCAATACACCTCTATTTAACCTCTAGCGACGAGCAATCCCGTATATAGATTAACTAAATCACTAGCACTGCTAACACTCAGAACAAAGAGAGAAGCAGTGCCTGGACTTTGCCGACCACCCACACAGAAACCACCACCTTTATATTCCACACACCAGAATTCAGTATTTTAGTCTATGGTTGCCATTTGTGTATAAAAATAAAAATAAATTATGACTAAACTGTATCAAAAAAATATCGAAGTTCATGTATTAAAATATTAAATATTGCCACGTTGGTTTTCACAGCTTCTTCCCAAGGTGTTAAATATTGTACGTTTTAAGGTAACCTTTGATGGTATTTATTTGTTCCATATTATTCATTGTTCTATAATATGACCTACAATAGATATAGATATCTATACAATATAGGACTTTTTTGGTTACTACATGATTCCATGTGTTATTTCATAGTTCTGATGTCTTCACTATTATTTGACAATGTAGAAAATAGTAAAAATAAAGAAAAACCCTGGAATGAGTAGGTGTGTCCAAACTTTTGACTAGATTTAGGCCTGGAATTGCAGTCTTTTAATCAACTGATGAATCTATGTGTAATACTGATTAGAAAGGTCAAGTCTGTAAACACTCTGATTGTAAGGGGAGTCCAGCTAAACTGTCTTTGAAGGGTACCACCTCCCCATCTCTACCCCAACCAATTAACGTTTGCTTAATTACAAACAAAAATGCTATCATTGGTGCATTTCATCACCATTTTATTTCAGCTGGCTATATCTCTGAAATAACTTCTACACGCTATGAGATTCAGCATAATGCTGATAGCGGAAGTAATGCAGAATGATTTGGAAAATGGTAGTAGAGCATTTACTTTTCTGCAATTCACAGAAAAAGAAGTCCTTGATGCCCTGATAGCTTTAGACACGAAGAAGTCCACAGGGGCCGACAAACTGTCGCCGGGTCTGTTTAAGTGCGCAGTGCCTTTCATCCCTGTGTCACGTTCTTTCAAAATCGAACCCAGAAGCAGACCAGGACAAGGAGAGTAGGAAGAAGGGTAGAGTATTTATTTACAAGTGAATGTGAATGGGTAGATATATCCAGGTGGCGTAGTGGGCAGCGGTGGTGAGTTGATGGGAGTAAATAGGTGGATCCAATGGGGTAGGGGACGACCAGGCGGGAATGGGGTAAATGATCCGGGTGAGTAACTGAAGATAGAACAAACGGAGGTAAGTTTAAGGCAAGCAATACGTAAAAAAACAACAAAACAAATTCTATCCAACTTGAGGCTGATACTATGGCACAACATACTGTTCATGGCTAACGATCCGGCAGGGAATGGATGTCAGGTCAGAGCTTTTGAAGGGGAGAGGTGATGATCAGGACAGGTGTGCAGATTACTGATGGGATACAGGTGCGGGTGAACATCGATCTCCCAACAAGCTAATTCGCCCAGCAGCCAGACAGGGTGCGGTCCAGGACACCGGAAACACACTCCAGGACAGAAACACAGGCAAACACAGACTCAGGAAGCGGGATTCGTGACACCCTGACTCAATAACACACATTTTAAATGTAGCATTGAGCTCTGTAACTATTCCAAAAGTATGGAATGCTGCCTATGTGCCTCATTTCACTTATTGAATCTTTGGTAAGTGTACAACTTCATTCCTTTTTATCTGATAATTAAACTCTGAATGTACATCAGTTGGGGTTTAGACCACGGCACAGGATTATTACTGCAATAACATTAGTTCTAAATTATATTGTCAATACTTTAGATGCCAAAATTAATTGTGATGACTTGTTTGTGGACTTGTCAAAGGATTTTTACACAGTTAATCATTTTTTAATCAGTAAGTTGTCCTCAATAGGCCTGGACACTGACACTTGTTCTCTGTTTTATAATCTGTAAACCAAGACTATTCCCATGTTCAGTCTGATTTCCAAGTGCTACAGAAGTCGCCCCAGCGTGAATATTTTTACGCACGTGATGTTAGAATGTTCTCTCTGCAACAGTAGATTTAACCACGCTGCCCTCAAACCAAGGCACACGGCCTGTTTTTATTTATAGGCTGTTTTCAACCTGTACATTTCTAATTATTTTCTAATAAGTTTTTTATTTTCTATGAACAGTTTGAATTGAGGAGTGTTTCGCCTCATTCATTCACATAAAAATAGTTATTTTTACCTTTGCGAACCAATTAATATTTTTTAAATTTCTGACCCGAACAAAATTGCCCAAGCACTTCCCAATTGTTTGTGCAGTTCAAGACTGCAGACATTTGCTCATCTCCCATCCGGCACACACGTGTTCACATTGACCGTCTGTTGCCTGCATCGCAGTCATAGTTGTTTTTGTTACCAATAATAACTTTGGAAATGTGTACGTTTCTATCAAAGTAAATGCCTTATTATTACTTTATAATAGTTTATGCATGTCGTGTTATGTCGTTTCTACTGTAGCATAATGTTTTTGTGTATTTTCCTTATAACCGCGGACAAGCGAGGTAAAGTTACTTATTTCATAACCTTTGTGGTGTTATACTCAATACTTAAGATAGCTTGCTACATTATTCAAATAGCTCTGGAAAACAATGCTAATTGTATCAGAGAAGTATTAGCATGTGTTGTATTTTGAAGCTACCCTGGCCCTTTGACTCCCAATTGGCGCAGCTGTCTAAAGCACAGCGTCTCAGTGATAGAGGTTCAAATCCAGACTGCATTTCTATCAAAGTAAGTGCCTAATTACATTATACCATTTCTACTGAAGCTCACTGTGTGCATGGAGCATAATATATTTGTATATATTCATTATAACCGCGGACACGCAAAGTAACGTTACTCATTTCATAACCTTTATTGTGTTATATTCAATCGTGCGTATGTAGCTAGCTACATTATTCTATTAGCTCTGTAAAACAATGCTAATTGTGTCAGATAAGTATTGGCTTGTTGTATTTTGTAGCTACCCTGGAAAAATGGTTGGTTGTTTTCTGAGTGCATTCCACAAAGCTGTTTATCATGTCCGCCTTATCCACTGCCCCCATTTTGAGGTTATAGTCAAGCACACAGTCTGGTTTGTTTCTCTCTCCCGTCAAGTGGTCCATCTTCCCTGTGGCCAACATGGTTGCTGTATGGACAGTGGAGAGGACATGGATGTCTCGTTTGTCAGGCCACTTTACTGCCAGCTGTTGACATTTCTTATTTTGTATTACGGGTCATTTAGGATGGCAGTAGCATTGTTGATGAAATGCAGTCATCGCAGCAGAACTAGGAAGCATTCTTGGGGAAAGAGGGTGGCAAAGAAGGGAGTTGCAAACATAGGGTCTGTGGTCCAGTATTCTCTTAGGGAGTTCTTCTTTACTATCCCCATGAGAAGTACTGTCACCGGGAAGGTATACATTTCACAAATATAGGTTGTCCCCCACTAATATTGGTTGTCCCTCAGATTCACTGTTCTCAATGGCTGGGAGGCAGCTCCGCACTGTCATTGTCAGAATCTGATTCCTGACTTTCAGACTCATTGATTCATTGTTAAAAATCAACAACCACACTGAATGGCTCAGAGTGGGAGTGAGAGGTAACATGATTGATTGCCTGCACCCACCATTTGTATCATTAAATCACTATCAGAAAATGTTTTTTGTGGTAATTATTGATATATTTATGTTTTTCAAGTTCCGGTGACAAATCATGCATTCTGATATTTCCATAGATTGTAATAGGCACATATTATGTGTGTAAAATACTTTTTTGAAGGTTGTACTGATTATAATGAGCTAAGCTATTTCCAGCTTTGTGTGTGGATGTCATGCCCTGACCATAGAGAGCTGTTTACTCTGTATGTTGGTTGGGGCCGTGACTAGGGTGGGTTATCTAGGTGATTAATTATCTATATTGGCCTGGTATGGTTCCCAATCAGAGGCAGCTGTTTATCGTTGTCTCTGATTGGGGATCATATTTAGACAGCCGATTTCCCCATTGTGCTTTGTGGGATCTTGTCTAGGTAAAGTTGCCTGCGAGCACTACTTTGAACTTCACGTTTCGGATTTTTGCTTTATTGTTTTTGTTCTTTGAGTTTCTCTTCCAAATGAAAGGATGGAAACATACCACGCTGCATCTTGGTCCACTCCTTATAACGATCATGACAGTGGAGTCATGTTTGTTGACATAAAATGCATTCTGGGTTTCACGTAATTGTTTGTCAGCCCAAAGATGCTATAACAAAATGAAGTGAGTAAAGGTTCACTCATTTTGAGAATTTCAGGAAGTGAATGGTGGCATGTGAACGATGGTAGACGACACACCAACCTCAACATGCATACTACAGTATAACCAGACAAAACTCATCCTGTCTTCTCTTATTATCTTTGGTTTCTGTGAGGGAAAAAAAGTATGGTGCCGCGCTGAAACTTATCATTGGGTTACTTTTGATTTCTAGAAAGTGTTTTACTCAATTATTTCGATCAATGGTGAACTCACCTGTGATGTGATTTAATTTTAAATAGCAATTGCTATTGGCTAATTCATATTGTAGTGTATGTCTGCCGAGAGTTATAAAATATGACCACTGGTGTTGCTTCAATCTTTCCTCAGTTAGCGCTAGGACAAATATAGCCTACATTTTTCCGGTTGGATGATTGGGTTATGCTATAGATACTTTTGTGAATATCTGAACGATGCATCCAAAAATAAACTACTCACATTCTGGACATAACTTTGTAAGGACTGTGTTTGTGTAAATAGTTTCTGAAAAATATATGGCCAGCTCAAATGCTGATTGTTGTGTCATTCGAAACTGGCCATTCTAAATAAGCGTTCTAATCACATGTGTGTGATGGTACATGTGAAAGGGTTAATGCAAACAAAATACATGCTATTTTCTAGGTCCGATAACTTGGACTTAAATTACCTTCAAATTACTAGCCTGAACGGAACACAAATTGAACAAGATCCCTCATATAAAAATCTTGGTATCTAGCTACATGATAAATCGACATTTAAAACATGTTACTGAGCTGGTAAAGAAATTGATCAAATTTTAAGCACGTCTGTAGTTTGATTAAAGAAAGGATGTTTTCCATGCCAATGTTATGTCTGATTTAGATTACGGGCATATATTCTACATGCATGCAGCAGCTTCCACACTTAACCTGTTGCGTCGAGCAATCCCGTATCCGGGAGCGTAATTATAGCCTCAAGCTCATTACCATAACGCAATGTTAACTATTCATGAAAATCGCAAATTAAATGAAATAAATATATTGGCTCACAAGCTTAGCCTTTTGTTAACAACACTGTCATCTCAGATTTTCAAAATATGCTTTTCAACCATAGCTACACAAGCATTTGTGTAAGAGTATTGATAGCTAGTATAGCATTAAGCCTAGCATTCAGCAGGCAACATTTTTCACAAAAACAAGAAAAGCATTCAAATAAAATAATTTACCTTTGAAGAACTTCGGATATTTTCAATGAGGAGACTCTCAGATAGCAAATGTTCAGTTTTTCCAAAAAGATTATTTGTGTAGGAGAAATCGCTCCGTTTTGTTAATCACGTTTGGCTAAGAAACAAAAACGAAAATTCAGTCATTACAACGCCCAACTTTTTTCCAAATTAACTCTATAATATCGACAGAAACATGGCAAACGTTGTTTAGAATCAATCCTCAAGGTGTTTTTCACATATCTATTCGATGATAAGTCATTCGTGGCAGTTTGGTTTCTCCTCTGAAGCAAATGGTAAAATGCATGCAGCTGCGCAATAATTGCAACGGAGGACACCAAGCGGGGCACCTGGTAAATGTAGTCTCTTATGGTCAATCTTCCAATGATATGCCTACAAATACGTCACAATGCTGCAGACACCTTGGGGAAACGACAGAAAGTGTAGGCTCATTCCTTGCCCATTCACAGCCATATAAGGAGACATTGGAACAAAGCGCATTCAAAATCTGGGGCATTTCCTGTTTGAAATTTCATCTTGGTTTCGCCTGTAGCATCAGTTCTGTGGCACTCACTGATAATATCTTTGCAGATTTGGAAATGGCAGAGTGTTTTCTTTCCAAAGCTGTCAATTATATGCATAGTCGAGCATCTTTTCGTGACAAAATGTCTTGTTTAAAACGGGAATGTTTTTTTATCCAAAAACGAAAAGAGCCCCCCCTATATCGAAGAAGTTAACGGAGATAAATAATAAAGAAAGCATGGAAAGACTACAGCCAAAATGGGAGCCACTTAGAAAAACTACAACTTCTAGCTAATTTTTCAAAAAAAACAGCCTGAATCTCTTTCTAAAGACTGTTGACATCTAGTGGAAGCCCTAGGAACTGCAATCTGGGAGGTTTTTGCCTTATAATAAAAATGACAGCCATTGAAAACAGTGGTAGGCTGAAAAAAGTTTTGCCTGCAATATCAGTTCTGTTATACTCAGACATTATTTTAAGTTTTAGAAACTTTATTGCGTTTTCTATGCAAATCTACCAATTATATGCATATCCTAGCTTCTGGGCCTGAGTAACATGCAGTTTACTTTGGGCACGCTTTTCATCCAGACGTCAAAATACTGCCCCCTAGCCCAGATATTATTAAACAGGAGAAAATAATTCAAATTTTATGCATTGGTTTTTTGAAATTGCATTGGTATTCACTGCAATGTTGTAATTCTCAAGGTACAGTATGTCAATTCTGATTAGCCAATGGGCTTTCATGATTTTTCAGGAGTTTCATATTTTTAGTTCAGTGCAAGACAACCCACCTCTCCTGCAAATTCAAAACCAAGGCAGCACTGAAGATGAGAGATTTGTTTTACTGAAGGACCGGTTTGTTTGCGCTCTCTGTTGTAAAACTGGTGTTTGTCGGACATCAAGTGTATGGCATCATTTTGAAACAAGACATGAGAAAAACCTCAAGGATGAGGCGGACAAACTGAAGGAATCAAGAAGGCCGTATCCATATGAAAGCAAAGCAGTTGTAACGGCGTTCTTCGTTTGTCGAAAGAGAGGACCGAAATGCAGCGTGGTGGTTACTCATGTCTTTAATGAAGAAAATGACGATACATGAAATAACTATTTAATACGAAAACAACAAACGGAACGTGAAACCTAATACAGCCTATCTGGTGAACACTACACAAAGACAGGAACATTCACCCACCAAATACAAAGTGAAACTCAGGCTACCTAAATACGGTTCCCAATCCGAGACAACGAGAATCACCTGACTCTGATTGAGAACCGCCTCAGGCAGCCAAGCCTAACTAGACACACCCCTAATCATTAGCAATCCCAAATCCTATAAAACCCCAATACGAACACAACACATAACCCATGTCACACCCTGGCCTAAACAAATAATTAAAGAAGACACAAAATACTAAGACCAAGGCGTGACAGAACCCCCCTAAGGTGCGGACTCCCGGACGCACCTCAAAACCATAGGGAGGGTCCGGGTGGGCGTCTGTCCATGGTGGCGGCTCCGGCTCGGGACGTGGACCCCACTTCCTTAATGTCCTAGTTCCTCCCCTTCACGTCCTGGGATAATTCACCCTCGCCGCCGACCATGGCCTAATAGTCCTCACCCAGAACCCCACTGAACTGTGGGGCAGCTCGTGACTGAGGGGAAGCTCGGGACTGAGAGGCAGCTCGGGACTGAGAGGCAGCCCAGAACTGAGGGGCAGCCCGGGACTGCGAGAAAGCCCAGTACTGAGAGGAAGCCCAGTACTGAGATGAAGCTCAGGCAGGTAGTAGGCTCCGGTAGATCCTGGCTGGCTGGCGGATCTGGAAGATTCTGGTTGACTAGCAGATCTGGAAGATTCTGGTTGACTGGCAGATCTGGAAGAGACTGGTTGACTGGCAGATCTGGAAGAGACTGGTTGACTGGCAGATCTGGAAGAGACTGGTTGACTGGCAGATCTGGAAGAGACTGGTTGACTGGCAGATCTGGAAGAGACTGGTTGACTGGCAGATCTGGAAGAGACTGGTTGACTGGCAGATCTGGAAGAATCTGGTTGACTAGCAGATCTAGAAGATCATGGCTGACTGGCGGATCTAGCTGCTCTATGCAGACTGACAGCTCTGACTGCTCCATGCAGGCTGACAGCACCCTCCAGACTGTCAGCTCCTTGCAGACTGACAGCTCCTTGCAGACTGACAGCTCCCTGCAGACTGGCAGCTCCCTGCAGACTGGCAGCTCTTTGCAGACTGACAGCTCTGGCTGCGTCATGCAGACTGACAGCTCTGACTGCTCCATGCAGGCTGACAGCACCCTGCAGACTGGCAGCTCTTTGCAGACTGACATCTCTGGCTGCTTCATGCAGACTGACAGCACCTCTGGCGGATCCTGGCTGACTGGCACTTCTGGCGGATCATGGCAGACTGGCGGCGCTGGGCAGACTGGCGGCGCTGGGCAGACTGGCGGCGCTGGGCAGACTGGCGGCGCTGGGCAGACTGGAGACTCCGGCAGCGCAGGAGAGGAGACAGGCTCTGGCTGCGCTGAACAGGCGAGGCACACTGGAGGCCTGGTGCGTGGTGCTGGAACTGGTGCTACAGGATCGAGGACAATCACAGGAAGCCTGGTGCGGGGAGCTGCCACCGGAGGACTGGAGTGTGGAGGTGGTACAGGATGGGCTAGACCGTGAAAGCGTACTGGAGATCTTGAGAGCAGTGTTGGCACAGGACGTGCAAGGCTAGGGATGTGCACAGGAGGCCTGGTGCGTGAGGCTGGCACCAACTTCACCAGCCGACTAACACGCACCTCAGGTTGAGTATGGAGCGCTAACTCAGGTGCTATCAAATCCCCGACACGATCCGTCGGACGAATATCGTATCTATAGCACCAAGCTAGCAACTCCCTCAATACTCTCCACTCCACTTTCCCCATTAACTCCTTCACAGTCTCTGCTTCGCTCACCTCTAACACCGGCTCTGGTTCTGGTCTCCTCTTTGGCTCCTCACGATAAACAAGGAGAGTTGGCTCAGGTCTATCTCTTGACTCAGCCACTCTCCCTCTGAGCCCCCCTCCACCAATAATTTTTTTGGGGTGACTTTCGGGTTCCGCTCTGCGCCGCCGTGTCTGTTTCTTCGACTCCATTCTCCTATAGCCCTCTTCGCATTGCTCCAGCGAATTCCAGGCGGGCTCCGGCATTCTCTCTGGGTCGGCCGCCCACCTGTCTATTTCTTCCCACGTCGTATAGTCCCGGCCTCTGCTATCCATAACGTCCTCATAACAGCGTCTCTCAGCTCTCGTAAGTACCTCCTTTCGCTCCTGCTGTCGCTGCCTGTAACCACGCCACTCGGTCCGTGTGTGGTGGGTGATTCTGTAACGGCGTTCTTCGTTTGTCGAAAGAGAGGACCGAAATGCAGCGTGGTGGTTACTCATGTCTTTAATGAAGAAAATGACAATACATGAAATAACTATTAAATACGAAAACAACAAACGGAACGTGAAACCTAATACAGCCTATCTGGTGAACACTACACAAAGACAGGAACATTCACCCACCAAATACAAAGTGAAACTCAGGCTACCTAAATACGGTTCCCAATCCGAGACAACGAGAATCACCTGACTCTGATTGAGAACCGCCTCAGGCAGCCAAGCCTAACTAGACACACCCCTAATCATTAGCAATCCCAAATCCTATAAAACCCCAATACGAACACAACACATAACCCATGTCACATCCTGGCCTAAACAAATAATTAAAGAAGACACAAAATACTAAGACCAAGGCGTGACAGCAGCATGTTTCCAAATCTACATGCAGTCAAAAATCAAGCTACAGAGGGCAGCTACAAAGTTGCGCAGTGCATTGGTAAACATGGAAAACCATTTACTGATGGGGAATATATCAAGGAGACTTTCCTCAGTAGTTCACAGGCTTTATTTGATGGATTTCCTAACAAAGACACAATCATCTCAAAGATAAAAGCCTGTCTGCCAGAACTGTTGAAAATCACGTTACCGAGATGGTTGAAAAGTAAAGGAGCAGCAAACTGTAGTGTTAAAAGATGCACCTGTGTGGCTCTTGATGAGAGTGTGGATGTGAATGACGTTCCATGTCTGGCAGTTGTTGCAAAACGCTGTGACTCAGAGCAGGTAGGTGAGGAGCTGCTTTGTCTAAAACCCATGCATGGTACTCCTTAAGGGGAAGATGCAGCAAAAGCCTTCACAGATCAATTTGAGGAGAGAGGTGTCGATATTAAAAACCTATTCGCTATTACAAATGACGGTGCCCCCGCTATGGTGGGGAAAGCTGATTGAAGATAGGATTGCCCACACCGTGGTTAAATGTCACTGTATCATTCACCAAGAGAATCTGTGTTCCAACATCAATCCCGTGGTGCTAATGGACAGCGTCTCTGTTTAGCAATCTATGGAATTTTTCCATTTGTGGGTAATTAGATATTCAACAGACACAATCAGTTGCAATGTGTAACCTTTATTTTACCTGGCAAGTCAGTTAAGAACAAATTCTTATTTACAATGATGGCCTACGGGGAACATTGGGTTAACTGCCTTGTTCATGTGTAGAACAACCTTGTTAGCTCAGGGATTTGATCCAGCAACCTTTCGCTTACTGGCCCAAAGCTCTAACCACAAGGCTACCTGCCACACCAAATGCACATATGAAAAACATAACTGGCACACAGATTGTTAGAAATGGTAGGATAAATGGTAAATTGGCACTCAACTCAAAGGTTGCCGACCCCTGGTGTATACAATGGTATTCACTGTAATATTTTTACAGACGGAAGTATACATACTGTACTATGTACTGCAGTATACTGTAGGTTTTACAGTTTATTATTGTAGTAAAACATTGGAGTATATACTATAGTATTTACTGTAGTGTTTACTGAAGTGTTTCTATTTTACTATCATTGACATAAGTGGGGGCTTTCTCCTTGACGAAACCTACTGAAGAAATACTAAAAGAGCAAATGTTGTATAACCTGTATGTAGGAGAGTTCAGAGATTCTGCTCTTTTCTATAACCATAGGGCACACAATATATGTTTTATACTTGGCATATAGGTTTCTCACTTACAGGTGGCACACATTGGGATATGGGGGAGGGGAATAGTCAGGGTATGCAAAGTAAATACTGTTTACTATAGTTTGTTTATGTATTATTCTCGCGGACTGTAGTGTTTTTGCGAACATTTCTGAAGGATTTATTACATTGCTTTGTGGTGGATAATACTGTAGTATTTACTATATTATTCTACAATATACTACAAAAGTATATACTAAGAACTACACATGATCGAGGGATACTACAGTATATAGTACAATACAGTTTACCGTGCTGCTGCTCCAGTTTCAACTGTTCTGCCTGTAATTATTATTATTTGACCATGTTGGTCATTTATGAACATTTGTTCTGTTACAATCTCCACCCGGCACAGCCAGAAGAGGACTGGCCACCCCACATAGCCTGGTTCCTCTCTAGGTTTCGGCCTTTCTAGGGAGTTTTTCCTAGCCACCGTGCTTCTACACTTGCATTGCTTGCTGTTTGGGGTTTTAGGCTGGGTTGCTGTACAGCACTTTGAGATATCAGCTGATGTACGAAGGGCTATATAAATAAATTTGATACTACCGAATACTATAGTAAACTGTAGTATTTTATGTGAGCAAGTCAAAGAAATAGCAATTTTAACTTGTGTGAGAGAAACATTTGCTGGTTGTTTTCAGAAACATTTATTGGTTATTGGTTTGCAGTGCACTAGCACTCATCGAGGTGCCTCACTTTCTTACTCTTGGATTTTTGGGATGTTATGTAATATATACTGAACAAAAATATGAATGCAACATGTAACAATTTCAACAATTTACAGTTCATAAGGAAATCAGTCAATTAAAATTTAATAATTAGGCCATTATCTATGGATTTCACATGACTGGGTAGGGTTGCAGCCATGGGTGGGCATGGGAGGGCATAGGCCTACCCACTGGGGAGCCAGGCTCAGCCAATCAGAATAACTTTTTCCCCACAAAAGAGCTTTATGATAAACAAAAATACTCCTCAGTTTCATCAACTGTCCGGGTGGCTGGTCTCAAACCGAAACAGTCCTATCTGGTGCCACAAAGACAGGAACAATCACCCACAAGAGACCTAAAGAATATGGCTGCCTAAATATGGTTCCCAATCAGAGACAACGATAAACATTGAGAACCACTCTAGGCAACACTCTCTGATTGAGAACCACTCTAGGCAACCATAGACTTACCTAGAGTACTACTCTAACCCCAATCCCATACCCACAAACAACCCCAGACAAAACAAACCACATAAATCCCCATGTCACACCCTGGCCTAACCAAAATACTAACGAAAACACAGAATACTAAGGCCAGGGCGTGACAGGTGGATGGATAATCTTGGCAAAGGATAAATGTTCACTAACAGGGAAGTAAACAAATATGTGCACAAAATTTGAGAGTAATATGATTTTTATTTTATTGCAGATGGAACATTTCTGGTATGTTTTATTTCAGCTCATGAAACATTGAACTAACACTTTACATACTTGACTTAAGCCCTTGGCTGTCACTGATCCCTCCGGAACTTTCATCACGCACACCTGTCCCCTATTCCCGCTGATTAGTATTTGTATATATGTGTCCTTTGGTTTCCATGGTCTTGTTGATTATTGTTACAATGTTTGTGAGTACCAGTGCTGTGTGTTTTGGGGATTTCATGCCCTCGTGGATTGCGCAGATGATTACGGGTCTCTTCCCGTCTGTTAATCATTGTGCGCGTGTGTATTTATTCGAGGTTCTCCTCACTATTTTGTTTGGGTATCAACCCTTTGTTACGTTTTTTTTTCACTCTTCGTCCAAGTGCCCTTACATGACACGCCGTAATTTGGGGTGTAATAAAAAACCCTATTACGCATTCCTGCGCCTGTCTCCAGCGTCATTCATGCCAACGTGACAAAATAATCAAACATTGAGGGAGACAGCGGGAATGGCCAATTGACGACGCTGCGACTTGTCCGTCAAGGGCAGCGGCAACTTCGGCAGCTGCAACTGGGTCATCCGACGTCGCCACAACAGGTCCGTCCGACGACGCAACTTCAGCAGCCACTACTGGCCCGTCAGACGCCGCCACAACCGGTCGGTCCAACTCCACTGCTAATGGTCCGTCCGCCGCACGTTGCAACTTTGGCAGCTGCATCGGGTCCTGTTCGATCCGCACTGCGTTACTGTGATCGTCCTCGGGGCTGGTGTCGTTGCCCTGCTGGTGCAGAGCATGGGGGGGGGTACTGTCACTGATCCCTCATGAACTTTGATCACACACACCAGTCCCTTATTCCCACTGATAAGTATTTGTATATACAGTATGTACCCTTTGGTTTCCATTGTCTTGTTGATTATTGTTACAATGTCCGTTGGTGCTTGTGAGTACCTGTGCTGTGTGTGAGGTTTTGTGCCCTTCTGGAATGCACAGATGATTACGGGTCTCAACCCATGTGCTAATCATTGTGCACGTGTGTATTTTAATCGAGGTACTCCTCGCTCTTTTGTTTTAATTTCAACCCTGTGTTTTTGTTACATGTTGGTTTGGTCCCCATGCTCTTACACGGCATGCTGTAATTTGGGGTATAATAAACCCTATTACGCGTTCCTGTCTCCCGACTTATTCATACCAACTTGACATTGACTCCTGTAAGGTACATAGGCCATTGACAAATGTCCTCCATCTCCCTCTGTTTTTGGACAGGTTTTTGTTTTAGGGTAATTTCATAAAGTTCTGACATATTACAAGTACAATATGATTTTTATTAAAGAATGTGAGTGTCTGGGTCACAATGAAGTGAAGGTAAATCAACCACTGCATCACATGAACATTTTTACCTCACTGAAATGTAATCTAATCAATTTGTGTTGCCCCAGATACCTAAGAAGAATACTAAACAGTGAAAACAAAACCACTTATTATGCATGTATTTACAACCCCATTGTGTGTACTGTATTGTTTACTTGGTAAACAATATGCGTCCGAAACGGCACCCCTCTCCGTATGTAACGTAGTTACCTATGTAGTGCACTATATAAAGAATAGGGTGCTATTTGGCCTTTGTGTTTCTTCTACCTAGCAGTTGTCCATTTAGTTTTTAGCCCTCTATAGTGATCTCAGTGCATGACAGATGTTTAACCACCTATTGGAGTTCCTGTGTCATCAGCTATTCATGTAGAGTTCCGCAGGTACTAGTAATCAAACCATAAAAAGGACAAACCAAGGAGCCAGAGGTGCAAAACATATATTTAATTTGATGCTCACATACATTTCATTGTCTATACCATCCATTCTGTTCTAGGATCGGGTTCCCCATCTTACTCATGATGTAGAAGGGGAAAACCCTCCTAAATCAGCACTAGTCTGAGACGCTATTTAAACGAGTGCTTGTTCAGGAGTCTGTAGGGGCTGCATTTTACATGTAATAGAAACCTTAACTTTAATTATGTAACATCAATAGTTTCCTTGAGTATTTTTTGCTATGTTCAATGCCAATGAAAAACTAAGAGATCTTTGAATATCCTCATCTGGAACACTCTGAAAAGCTCTGAAAAGTTTTCAGATAGGAGTGTTTTAGAGAGGAGCTAAGCTTCCATTATTACTCATGAACCCAATGGGATTATGGGTAGACAATGGTCATCATTCGGAACCCCTCAGAAGGTTGGCAGTTCCCATTGGGACAGATTGGGAAATACTGACTTCTGAGACAGTGTGGCGTTCCTTAGGGACTTGTATGGGTGCATTCCAAATAGGACGCTATCCTCTAGTGCACTGCTTTATACCAGAGCCCTGTACTGTATAGGGAATAGGATGCAATCTGTAATTTCACTGACTTGCAAACCACCTGACATTCCTTGAGGGGTGACAAAGTTCCTTATCTGAGGCAAACAATTTGAAATTCTTCTGGGCATGTGTCACTCAATAATGTGCATAGAGATGTATACTGGATCACACAATTAAAAGCTGTGATTTAACTCCACCTCTAGGATTGAACTCTACTGTTACTTCCACAAGATGGTGCTCAGGTATACCCTTTAAATGTGCCAACTCACTCTACCCATTATTTGTCTTTTTCTTTTTGCTCTCCAGGAACTATGCCTTCAAAGAAACATACATTCACTCTACATTAAAACTTAAACATTATGCACTTAGATTTAACAATAAGTGTTCTTATCTTAGATACAGACATTTAGTATGAAACATTAAACATGATAGTCAACTTTTCCCAGTCAGTTTCCAAGCAGTTTCCAAACACTAGTGTTTACTTTCCCATCATCCTGTTTAGATTGCATTTTATTCAGATCAGGGTTAGGAAAATCTGTCACCGTACCAACATTTCGGCACAGTCAATCAATCAAATATATTTTTTAATCAATTTTTACATCAGCTTATATGGAAACCCAGCCTAAAACTCCACTGCCCTCTGACGAACCATCAAACAGACAATACAGGACCACGATCAAATTGTACACCGGCACCAACACTCATTGGATGTGGCAGGGCTTGCAAACTACTACAGACTACATAGGGAAGCAGAGCCGTGAGCTTCCCAGTGACACGAGTCTACCAGACAAGCTAAATTACTTCTATGGTCACTTTGAGACAAGTAACTCTGAAACATGCATAAGAGCAACAGCTGTTCCGGACGACTGTGTCATCACGCACTCTGTAGCCGTTGTGAGTAAGACCTTTAAACAAGTCAAAATTCACAAGGCCAGATGGATTACCAGGACGTGTACTAAAGAACACTAAGGTAACCTGCCTAAATGACTACCAACCCGTAGCACTCACATCTGTAGCCATGAAGTGCTTTGAAAGGCTGGTCAAGGCTCACATCAACACCATCATCCCAGAAACCCTAGACCCACTCCAATTTGTATACTGCCCCAACAGATCCAAAGATGATGCAATCTCTAATGCACTCCACACTGCCCTCTCAACCTGGACAAAAGGAACACCTATGTGAGAATGCTATTCATTGACTACAGCTCAGCGTTCAACACCATAGTATCCTCAAAGCCCTTCACTAAGCTAAGGACCCTGGGACTAAACACCTCCCTCTGAATCTTGATCCTGGACTTCCTGACGGGACACCCCCAGATGGTAAGGGTAGGTAACAACACATCCGCCATGCTGATCCTCAACACGGGGCCCCTCAGGGGTGCTTGCTCAGTCCCCTTCTGTACTCCCTGTTCACTCATGACTGCATGGCCAGGCACGACTCCAACATCATCATTAAGTTTGCTGATAACACAACAGTGGTAGGCCTGATCACTGACAACAACGAGACAGCCTATAGGGAGGTCAGAGACCTGGCCGTGTGGTGCCAGGACAACAACTTCTCCCTCAACGTGATCAAGACAAAGAAGATGATTGTGGACTACAGGAAAAGGAGGACGGAGCACACCCACATTATCATCGACAGGGTTGTAGTGAAGCAGGTTGAGAGCTTCAAGTTCCTTGGTGTCCACATCACCAACAAACGAACATGGTCCAAGTACACCAAGACAGTCATGAAGACGGCACGACAAAACCTGTTCCCCCTCAGGAGACTGAAAAACTGTGGCATGGGTCCTCAGATCCTAAACATGCTCAGCCTCTGACCGTAAGGCTCTACAGATGGTAGTGCGTACGGCCCAGTACATCACTGGGGCCAAGCTTTCTGCCACCCAGGACCTCTATATCAGGCAGTGTCAGAGGAAGGCCCTAGAAATGGTCAAATACTCCAGCCACCCTAGTCATAGACTGTACTTTCTGCTACCGCACGGCAAGTGGTACCGGTTCGCTAAGTCTAGGTCCAAAAGGCTTCTAAACAGCTTCTAACCCCAAGCCAAAAGAATCCTGAACACCTAATCAAACGGCTATCCTGACTATTTGCATTGCCCTCCCCCTTTTACACTGATGCTACTCTCAGTTTATTATCTATGCATAGTCACTTCAATAACTCTACCTACTTGTACAAATTACCTCGACTAACTGGTGCCCCGCAGATTTACTCTGTACCGGTACCCCTTGTGTATAGCTTCGCTATCATTATTTTACTGCTGCTCTTTAATTATTTCCTGCTTTATTTCTTGTTTTTTAAAGGTATTTTTTCTCAAAACTGCATTGTTGTTTTTCTTGTAAGTAAGCATTCCACTGTAGTGTTCCTGTTGTATACGGCGCATGTGACAAATACGATTTGATTTGAGCAAGCAATGCAGACGTTGAAGCACGGTTGCTAGGAAAAACTCCCTAGAAATACAGGATACAAGAGTAGATCATTCTTCAAGATGTTCAAACCTTCATAGTTGACCAGTAGGCTAAAAAAAAATCACTGTGGTTATAGAGGATGCAACAAGTCAGCACCTCCGGAGTAAATGTCAGTTGGCGTTTCGTAGCCGACAACTCGAGAGTTCGAGAGAGAGAGAGAACAAAACACACCACACCATACCAGATAAGACAAACTGACTCTTTCCCCCTCAGCACATAATCTATTGCAGTCTAGATGCTCGGAACTGAGACAATTGGGGTGGTGGGGTTATATCCAGGAAAGCACCACCAAAGGAATAAACAGACCACTAATTTACTACCCAGACACAAGGCAGAGTATAGCCCCCGAAGATCTCCCCCACTGAACCAGCCCGAGGGTGTGCAAAACCAGACAGGAAGATCACGTCAGTGACGTAACGTACACAAGTAGAGTATAGCAAAAAAAAGCCTGCTATGACGTGATGCACTTCTCCTCGGGGAATGGGAGAGCGCGAGCAAGCTAGTGACTCAGCTCCCGTAATAGAGTCAGAGAATCCCAGTGGAGAGAGGGGAGCTGGTAAGGCAGTGACAGCAAGGGTGGATCGTCAATCCAGTGCCTTGTTGTTCACCTTTGCACCCTTGGGCCATAGGACTGAAGAGAAGAGTCTTAAATAAATACTTAAAGGTTGCGACCGAGTCTGCGGCTCCCACATGGATTGGCAGACCATTCCATAAAATTTTACCTCTATAGGAGAATGTCCTGCCTCCAGCTGGTTGCTTAGAAGTCCTTGGAACAATAAGGAGACCTGTATCTTGTCATTGTAGTGTAGGTATGTACAGCAGGACCAAATCAGAGCAATAGATAGGAGCAAGTCCATGTAATGCTCTGTAGGTTAAAATAGTAAAACCTTGAAAATCAGTTGGAGTAATATGATCTACTCAAGATTCTAGCAGTCGTATTTAGAACTATCTGAAGTTTATTAGTGCCTTTATTTAGCACATGCAGTAGTCTAATGTTGAAGTGACAAAAGATGGATTAGCTTTTCTGCATAATTTTTGGACAAAATGTTTCTAATTTTTGCAATGTAACGAAGATGGAAAAAAGCTGCTTTTATGTTTGTCAAAAGAGAGATCAGTGTTCAATGATCTTCACAGTTTTTTTAGACAATATTCATTGTCATTGAACTCTTTGTTTCTTCTGACCTAGAACTCGCATTTCTGTTATTTGTCAGAGTTTAAAAGTTAAACATATTCAGCCATACACTTCCTTATATCTGAAACACAGGCTTCCAAGGGTAGGCATTTTGGGGCCTTGCCATGTTTCATCAAAATGTACAGCTGTGACTCATCTTGCAGAGCAGTGAAAGTTGACATTCTGTTTCAGAATAACATCACCACGGGGTAGCATGTACAGGGAAAACAAGTGTTCCTAGAACAAAACCTTGAGTAACACCAAAACGTACCATTGATTTGTCAGAGGACATGGTTTCATGAACGATGGTTTTGAAAGCGTCACTAAGGTCTAGGACCATGAGGACAGACACAAAACCTTGGTCTGACGCATTAAAAGGTAATTCACCACCTTCACAAGTGTGGTCTCAGTACTATGATGAGTCTAAAACCAGACAGGAGGATTTCATATACATTATTATAGACCATTACTATTTTAATGAATGTGTCGAGTGATAAAGAATAAAATAAACGTGTGTGTCCATTGATCCGATGTCCTGGCAGTTCTGTGCAGACTAGGTACAACTGAACAGGACGAGATTTAAGACATCTTTTTTAATCGCATGGTGCTGTTTACTGTGTTGAGTTAATTTCCGTTCACGTTGAGTATTAAGGACGGTGAGAGGGGTGCATTATCATATTTCCCAGCATGCTCTGTTGCAAGTCAATTTTTTTATTAGTTTGTTTTAATATCTGTTTCCTTATGCACATTCATTGATTAATTTATCTTATACAACACAAATATGAATTACTTTGATTTTTCTAAACTACTCCAATCTGTAATGTCTTGGATTTATTGTACCCATTACTGAGATAGATAGTTATTCCAGTTTACATGGTTTATTTAGTCTTGTATTTTAAGTCCTTCACCTTAGTGGATATTCTGAGAGGAGGTATTGGTGATAAACTATTTAATGAAAATATATTCACTTAGGCAGTTACTTGGGGAAGGCTTCAGGAATATTAGTTATTTAATGCAACAACCATGTCTCTGTCACTAACAAACACATACATGGGTGGGCAGATATGGCTTTTCACCCTAAAGTGTTAAACCCCCCCACTGATGCTTTTCATAGAAATTCTAAATGCCTTGATGCATTTGTAAAGTGTTTAGTTATGTGTTCAGATCCTAAACACTTGGTTTTACAGTGTACATATTTCAATCAAATGTTAAAATAGGGAATAAAAGGGGAAAAAATTAAAGTGCAGTATCAAAGATTCAACAGTAGAGGGCAATGTGGTATGCTACTTTTCCAGGATTTCTTGGACAACTATAAACTACCTTAGAGGAACTATAGAGCAGCAATGACCAGTTCCATTATATTCAAATAACTTTATTTCAACCATATTGATAAACTGAGTCATCTTTCTCTGATGTTATTCAGGCTCTTACTGACTAGTCAACTCCAATGGGCAGGAAGGAAAGAAGGAAATGTCTCTTTCTAAATGGAGCTGTGGGTTTCATATGTGTCTATGTTGGCTTTGACCCAGTCTCCCGCACCTCCCTACCTGCCTGCATGCATGTATTGGTATCAAAGTGTGTGTCTCAAAGTTAACCCTATTATATGGTGCCATTTAGGACCCACACTCTGAAATATGACTTCTGTGCCTAACCACCCTGCCATACCTCAGTCTCACACAGCTGCCTGGCTAAACACCCTGGTGTTTTACTCATTAAACATTGATGCCACCACTTGAGGAGAGACGCCACTTAAAATGAATACATACTGTAGCTTAATTTGAGATGACAAAGAGAAGCAACTCCTCTCACTTCAAAAACGCTTTTGACAACTTTTACAAACTTTTAAAACATTATTTCACCCCCCACTCATTAAAGGAATCTTTCATCACATATATTAAATTGACAACAGTGTATTCAACTGTGAACATATTGTTATTTTTGTATGTTCTCTTTTTACAGTTTTTCTCAATTGCTAAAACACTAAAACCCATTGGCTGAACAAAGTTCTCAGTTGCCTGGACTCATTTAGCTAATTATGCAATCTGTTGTCAATACCTTAAACCATTTCACATGGTAAAACACAATTTGCAGATCTCACTTAGACTTTTCAGCAAAACTCTAAACACATTCTCATTCTCAAAACACATTCTGCACTCTAATGCACATGTCATCCATACTGGTAAACACAAGTGGCAACAATCAAATACAAATATAGAAGACTTGTCATTGATTGAACACAACCACTCAAAATGGATTTAACCTGTTTCAAATGATGCGACACAACCAGTATAAGCCAATTCAGAGAGCAAACAGGTTGTTGAAGGTGGGAAGGAGAAAGTCTGGGAATGGATACTGTAGTACAGTGCATTGTAGGCTGTATACTGTACAATGGACAAATTGTATGGCCCTGAACATTGTGCTGTCCATTTATTAACAGTACTGACTGCTCAATAGATTTTGACTGATTGCAGGTTCATATCAACAAAGAACAAGAATTACAGTATCACAGAGACAAAGGACACGTTTGTGAGATGCAGGGTACTGTAAAAATAGGGGTACAAGGAGGAGGAAGAACAAAACAAAATTGTAAAGAGCAAAGCAGAGTAGTAATTTCGTATCAATTTTGAGCTACTTATAATAGAACATGTTTTCGTTCATCAAAAGACAATGACGGAAAAATATGAATATTTTTTTAGATTAAAAATGTACTTCTCCCTGAAAATTGTATGTTTTGAACAATGTGTTTTCTATTTTTCGGTGTATTGTTTACTGACTGCTGTGATCATTTTGATCACTTTGTTTATGATTTGAGAGCCGTGTTTGATTTTGAACACAGGTAAAACTGTTTTGAGGCGAATGTTTCATTTTGCAAGAGGAGTTAGAGGTTATGTAAATAGTGCTTGAAGATGAGGTTTTGTGTTTAATGTTTTCAGGAAATGGAGCAAGGTTTCAGAAATTGTGTTTTAGTAATTGAGAAAAACTGTAATGACACTAGGATCTGAGGGAGAGAAACACATCTGTCTGAATGCATTGGGACAGAAGTTCAAAAGGGGGAGAAAAAAAAGAGGTGTGCAGAGTGAGAGCATGAGAGAGAATATGTGACAAAGAGAGACATACAGAGCCATAGAGAGGGAGGGAAAGAGGGAGAGAGAGGGGGGAGAGAATGCCAGAGAGACAGTGAGACATAGTGAGATAAAGAGAGGGAGAGAGAAGGACAGAGAGAGAGAGAGCAAAAGAGAGAATGAGAATGAGAAAGATATAGCACAAAGGCAGTGAGAGAGAAGGAGGGCAGGAGGAGGAAAATGTGTCTCTGGTGAAGGCGACCTGGGACTACTCTAGTCCCAGTCCACAATCTCATCCTGGCATCTGTAACCCATCACACAGCAATGTGCTCATCTTTCCCTACCCCAAATTGAGGCTTCAGCTTTGCCACAAAATTCCACTCGCAACAAGACAGGGTAGGCAGGGATATGAGATTTTTTTCCCTCCATGGTATAACATAATTTTGAGCTGTTTCTTGCAGGGTTAGGTTGGGCTTAAGTAATCCAATACAGGAAAAAAAAGAGAAAACAATTTAATGGTCACAGATGGCCATGAGTTATTCCTTTCCAATTGACTATACCATAGGGCCCATAGTTTTACCAGAATGATCCTGTACATTACGAGTAATCCTTGACATGTGTTGTTGGTTTATAAGTGCTTTGTACCGTTGTAATATCAAATGACAGACAAACAAACCATCATTGTGGTTTGGAGTGCCTTCAATAAGAAACCAAACCTACGCTGATAGTGTTTTATATGCATTTCCTATTCACCAGATGGCTGTATAATGATATCAAATCAAATCAAATGTTATTAGTCACAACAGGTGACCTTAGAGTGAAATGCTTACTAACGAGCCCCTAAATGACATTGCATTTTCAAAAAATACGGATAAGAATAAGAGACAAAAGTAACACGTAATTAAAGACCAGCAGTAGAAAAAACAATATACAGGGGGGTGCCGGTACAGAGTCAATGTGGGGGGCACCAGTTAGTTGAGGTAGTATGTACATGTATGTATGTAGTTAATTAAAGTAAGTATGCATAGATGACAACAGAGAGTGGCAGTGGTGAGGGGAGGGGGGCGGGGCAATGTGAATAGTCTGGGTAGCCATTTGACTAGATGTTCAGGAGTCTTATAGCTTGAGGGTAGAAGCTGTTTAGAAGCCTCTTGGACCTAGACTTGGTGCTCCGGTACCGCTTGCCGTGCGGTAGCAGGTAGAACAGTCTATGACTTGGGTGGTTGGAGTCTTTGACAATTTTTAGGGCCTTCCTCTGACACTGCCTGGTATAGAGGTCCTGGATGGCAGGAAGCTTGGCCCCAGTGATGTACTGGGCCATTCGCACTACCCTCTGTAGTGCCTTGCCGTTGGAGGCCGAGCAGTTGCCATACCAGGCAGTGATGCAACCATGCTCTCGATGGTGTAACTGTAGAACCTTTTGAGGATGTGAGGGCCCATTCCAAATCTTTTCAGTCTCCTGAGGGGGAATAGGTTTTGTCAAGCCCGCTTCACAACTGTCATGGTGTGCTTGGACCATGTTAGTTTGTTGGTGATGTGGACACCAAGAGGAACTTGAAGCTCTCAACCTGCTTCACTGCAGCCCCGTCGATGAGAATGGGGGTGTGCTCAGTCCTCTTTTTTCTGTAGTCCACAATAATTTTCTTTGTCTTTGTCACGTTGAGGTAGAGATTGTTGTCCTGGCACCACACGGCCAAGTCTCTAACCTCCTCCCTATAGGCTGTCTCGTTGTTGTCGATGATCAGGCCTACCACTGTTTTGTCATCGGCAAATTTAATGATGGTGTTGGAGTCGTGCCTGGTTGGAGTCGTGCCTGGTCATGAGTGAACAGGGAGTACAGGAAGGGGCTGAGCACGCACCCCTGTGTTGAGGATCAGCGAGTAGGATGTGTTGTTACCTACCCTTACCACCTGGGGGCGGCCCGTAAAGAAGTCCAGGATCAAGTTTCAGAGGGAGGTGTTTAGTCCCAGGGTCCTTAGCTATTGATGAGCTTTGAGGGCACTGTGGTGTTGAACGCTGAGCTGTAGTCAATGAATAGCATTCTCCCATAGGTTTCCCTTTTGTCCAGATAGCCTATTCTTCAAAGTTTAAGACGTGGGGGGGTTCTAAACTGACATATGGAGTTGATTTAAGATAGTCACACTATAGATCATATAACTATTTCATTTAGAGTTTTATGATACCTTTAGGTATGATACCTTTTGGATTTGAATTTGGCCTTTACTTCTATAGCTTAGAGAAACACATTGAATAACATTCATAAACAGCAAAAAAGACAGTAAAAACATATTGCCTTTACAACCAGTTATCAAAGAATGTTAGCTGTATGCAGTTATCTTAGCCGGCAAGTTAGCTAGTCTTCTAGCATTAGCTATTTAGCCAGCTAGCTATTAGCTTAGCCAACCACCACAGTTATGATAGGCAGGCCTGAGCCCAACAACTGGAGACCGCCTACAACACAACACAACAAACACAACTAAAACATAACCGCAGAGTCAGCTGGTTGAGTTAGCTACCACAGCAAGAGTGGGTAGGGCACTTCACCGGGCCGAGGGAGAGTCAGTGAGTGAAATCAAAATAGCTATATAGTGAGAAATCTAAAATTGATAGACTGCAGATTGTGCTAGCTTTAAGCCAATGTGGAAAAAGTTACAAAACTGCCGAAGCCTACTTCACAGTGAACATGCCGAAAAGTTGACAAACAAAAAGGAGAACAGGTGAGGTACAACATAATTAGAGCCAAGTATGTATGATTTTCTCTTTCATTTTGAGCTCAGGGTAAGAAGGCCCCAGAGCATTGTGGGTGGTTTAGAAGATATCCTGAAATAAATATGTAATAACCCCAAAATATAACTGTTTGTAGATATAGTTAACCAGATTGTGACTACAACTAAGTTATTAAGTCTTTGACCACATTGTGTTGTTACTTTGGTGAGTACAAACTCATATTTCCCACCCTTTAAAGTGGAACTGATAGCAATTGAACTACTTTGCAGATATAAAACAGACAATGATAATATCAGTCAAAAATATTAAATTCCCTTTTTATTCTACAAAACCAACTTTATAAAATCCCATGACGTAGAGTAAGGTATTGTTGGCAGAATAGATGGATGCAGTTCAATGCATGATGAATATAAGTCACCAATACATTTCTTAGTAGTCCAATAACTATTGCTATCAGGTTGTTACATCTGACCTGGTACATTGTTTGCTACCTCCAGCCATTCAGGATGCATTGTTTCAGTTTCAGTAGCTACTGTATGTTTCCATTAACTTGTCCAGTAATTTTTTGTCATCATTTAGAAAGTTGGCATAGAAAATAGATGTGACAATGGCCTGCTAGGGTGAGTTTCCATTAAACGATCTTGTGTCACAGCTGGACGTAATGACGTATCACCTAAAAAAAGTGTTGAATAACATTTTTGTGGTTTCAGTGTTTCCATTACCCATTTAGGTAACTAGACACATGCATCTTATAGTATTCCGAGAGGTAGCGCAAGGCTCGCAACCTTCACTATATCCACAGGATACGATTATGGGCCAATAGCATTCACATGATGCTGGAGTCATATTGATAAATGTTGTTTATTATCATTATTCAACATCATTTCTACACGATAGTGGTTGGATTTCCATCACGCCATCACACTAAAGTATATTCAAAGCAATCCATCTTCCTTGAGGATCTATTTTAAACAGATTGCACCTCAAGATATACACTGAACAAAAATATAGAAGCTGAAACTTATGCTTGCCCATAACGTAACCCCACTGCCACCATGGGCCCTGTTCAAAACATCAGCAAACCCGTGCATCCCGCAAAAGGCGGAGGTGTTGCTAACATTTAAGATAGCAAATTTCAATTTACAAGAAAAAAATGACATTTTCGTCTTTTGAGCTTCTAGTCATGAAATCTATGGAGCCTTCTCAATCACTTTTTATAGGTACTGTTTACAGGCCTCCTGGGCCATATACAGCATTCCTCATTGAGTTCCCTGAATTCCTATCGGACCTTGTAGTCATAGCAGATAATATTCTAATTTTTGGTGACTTTAATATTCACATGGAAAAGTCCACAGACCTACTCCAAAAGGCTTTCGGAGCCATCATCGACTCGGTGGGTTTTGTCCAACATGTCTCTGGACCTAGTTTTGTCCCATGGAATAAATGTTGGACTACCTGACATGATGACTCCTTGCTGTCCCCAGTCCACCTGACCGTGCTGCTGCTCCAGTTTCAACTGTTCTGCCTTATTATTATTCGACCATGCTGGTCATTTATGAACATTTGAACATCTTGGCCATGTTCTGTTATAATCTCCACCTGGCACAGCCAGAAGAGGACTGGCCACCCCACATAGCCTGGTTCCTCTCTAGGTTTCTTCCTAGGTTTTGGCCTTTCTAGGGAGTTTCCTGTCTCTCTGTGCCAGTTCGTCTTGTTTGCCAGGTCAACCAGCGGTTTTCCTTGCTCCTATTTTTCCCAGTTTCTGTTTTTTCTAGTCCTCCTAGTTTCGACCCTTGCCTGTCCTGACCACTCTCCCTGTTCTGACTACCAGCCTGCCTTTCCCCTTGTACTGTTTTGGACTCAGATCTGGTTTATGAACTCTCGCCTGTCCCCGACCAGCCTTTGCCTACTCCCTTTGTTATAATAAATATCGGAGCTCTACCATCTGCCTCCCTTGTCTGCATTTGGGTCTGGCCTTGTGACCTTATAGGTTTAAGTTGACACTGAAACAGTTACTCCCTCCCTTAACATTACCCCTTAGACGGCCCGCCTATCTCCAATGACTGTAATGTCATCCATATTAAATCAAATCAAACTGTATTTGTCACGTGCCGAATACAAGTGTAGACCTTACCGAGAAATGCTTACTTTCAAGCCCTTAACCCAGTGCAATTCGAAAAGAGGTAAGAAAATATTTACCAAGTAGACTAAAGTAAAAAATAATAATAAAAAGTAGCACAATAAGAATAACAAGGCTATATACAGGGGGCACTGGTACTGAGTGATTGTGCGGGGGTACGGGTTAGTTGAGGTAATTTGTACATGTAGGTAGGGGTGTAGTGTCTATGCATAGATAATAAACAGCGAGTAGCAGCAGTGAAGAAAAGGAGGAGGGGGGGGGGTCAATGTAAATTGTCAGGTGACGGTTTTATTAATTGTTCAGCAGTCTAATGGCTTGGGGGTGGAAGCTGTTGAGGAGCTTGGGTGACGGTAGTCTCTAACAAATTTATGGGCTTTCCTCTGACACCTCCCATTATATAGGTCCTGATTGGCAGGAAGCTTGGCCCCAGCAATGTACTGGGGCCTTCGCACTACCCTCTGTAGCGCCTTATGGTCAGATGCTGAGCAGATGCCATACCAGGCGGTGTGGCATCTGACAACCGGACCCAATGCTGTCGATGGTGCAGCTGTAGAACCTTTTGAGAATCTGGAGATTATACGTTTTTCAAAATATCTCAAGCTGCAACAGAATACCATTGAGGATACCATTTTTATGTCTCTGCTTCCAGTTTGAGATTGTGGCAATGAAGAAATGTATCGACTTCCCCAGCTTCCCCAGTAGACTTCCAGTCATTGCGCTAATGCTAGCTCATGAAACGACCTCTAACTTCCTTCATACTGGAAGCAGAGACATACAAATTTATATTTTACTGCAATTTTATTTTATCACGGATCCCCTGCGGTACCTCCACGGAGCACAGTTTTAAAATCCCTGCCTTGGAGAACTCTTGCCAGATAAAGAGCCTTCGAGTTACATGTGGGGTTCTTCAAGGTGGCATCTACTGTTCTTCAAAATTCTTAAAGGTTCTTGAAATGTATGGAAGCCTGCAGATGTGTCCGTTCCTTAGCACACAGCAAATTGGCCAGTGTTAACTAGTGTTTACTGTCATAAAGAATACATTTCTAATGACAACATATTCTCTTCTGGTAATGCATCCAACACTTTATAGATTCAATCAGACCAAATCTTCTCTCCAGTATACCTCAGAATCAGTTTTAAGAGTCAAAAGACTTGTGTAGGTCTAGTCCATATCAAGACATATTCACAAACAATACTTACTTTGGAACCTGGACATTGTGTCATGCTCTGACCATAGATTGGTTCTCTATGGTATAGTAGGTCAGGGCATGACTAGGGGGTGATCTAGCATATTTATTTATATTATTGGTGCTAATGTCGGTCCCAATTAGAGGCAGCTGTTTGTCGTTGTCTCTAATTGGGAATCATGTTTTAGTAGCTATTTTTCCCACCTGTGTTTTGTGGGATACTGTTTTTGTGTTTTGTGCATGTGCACCACGTAGTCACGTTTTGTTGTTTCTTTATTGTTTTGTTGTGTGGTTCACTTACCTTAATAAAAAGATGTGAAAGCCAGATCACGCTGCACATTGGTCCGAGTATGCTTCCAACGATGATCGTGACACATTGTCACTTACAATAATTTCTCTCTCTGTGAATTTTTGTTTATAAATGCATTACTTTGTTTTTTGTGACTTTCTGTTGAGTTAATAAAAGTATGTTTCTTAGCCATGTGGAAACTTAATTCTTTCATTTGTATTTTTATGTAAATGTGACCTTTATTTAACTAGTATCTCATTCCAAGGAAATTAAAACCTGCAACGGGGGAATAAAGGGATGACAGATAGTCTTTGAAACGTTACCTCTTATGAAAACAAACACATTTCCCTCATGGTGGGCAAGCCAATTGAATTATATCGTTGAAGAGCTACACCAATTACATATGAAAAATATATCTGCACAAATATTTTTTACAAAGGATATATTCAAATGGATTCAGTTATTTTTTTCCTGATGTATTTTTGTTTCAGTCCAAGTCACTTAAATATGTCCAAAGGAAGGAATTAAAATGTATGCTCTTTCTTCTTGTAATATACTTTAACCCCTGGGTGACTAGCCTTGGTCTCCATGAAAGGGCAGAGCTTCCACCGTGAAATATAGATTATTTACAAATAATTTGGTAACTTTTTCCAATCATCTTTTTTCACAATTCATTCAGGACTATCAGCAATCAAATAGTTTGGGTTGCTGCCGTTCGCAAACAATAATGTGCTTATCACCAAGATCCAAGTCAATAAAAAGAGTCAAACTTCCCATCACTAATGAGGTGGTGTGCAAGTCAAAGACATAATTCTGCTGTGCTAGGAAGTAAATGGGTAATCAAAGATGTACTGTACATGTACGTCTGGTGTTCAACCTTCCCAAGTTCTCTCACGTCACCCCGCTCCTCCGCTCTCTCCACTGGCTTCCAGTTGAAGCTCGCATCCGCTACAAGACCATGGTGCTTGCCTACGGAGCTGTGAGGGGAACGGCACCTCAGTACCTCCAGGCTCTGATCAGGCCCTACACCCAAACAAGGGCACTGCGTTCATCCACCTCTGGCCTGCTCGCCTCCCTACCACTGAGGAAGTACAGTTCCCGCGCCGCCCAGTCAAAACTGTTCGCTGCTCTGGCCCCCCAATGGTGGAACAAACTCCCTCACGACGCCAGGACAGCGGAGTCAATCACCACCTTCCGGAGACACCTGAAACCCCACCTCTTTCAGGAATACCTAGGATAGGATAAAGTAATCCTTCTCACCCCCCTTAAAAGATTTAGATGCACTATTGTAAAGTGGCTGTTCCACTGGATGTCTTAAGGTGAACGCACCAATTTGTAAGTCGCTCTGGATAAGAGCGTCTGCTAAATGACTTAAATGTAAATGTAAATGTAAATGTACCTTCTGGTATTTAAAAACACTTACAATTCCATACTATTATAGGCTGGGAATGCAACTGAATGCAATGACTAGACCTCTGTTACTAACAAACACAGGAATGGGTGGTAATTCCAATGTTCACTCTAAAGGCACACTGGGATATATGGAAAACAGTGTGCCAATGCTTGTATCATTTTATCAGAAGCATGTGATCAATGATGTCCGAAGCTTTTGTCGAACAACAAACTGATTGGTTTGGTAATGGTTTCGGTAGAAGACAAAAGGCTACCGTGCCATGTCATCTATAATCATTTGGCTGTTCTAAATTCTTTTGATCAGCTGGTGCCACTAGTGTACACTGTGTTGATCAAAGCCTTCCAGCCAACACAATTGTCTGGAAATGTTCAATGCTTCAGGAAGCTTTGTTTCCCCATCACTATCTTTTAGTGAATATTGGAATTACCACTCATGACTGTTTGCTAATGACAGAGACAAGGTTTTTACATTCAAGTCTTATCGATCCTGTAGTCTTCATCAAGTGGATGACTAAGTAAATATATCATTCTTAAAACACTTTATGACAATACATGATTGATGAATGATTTACCTGGTTCTAGGGCTGAAACAAAAGGCAGATATTAAGCCCTCCTCTACCCCTGCTCTACAGTCTAGTTTAAACCTAACATAGTGGTCAGAAAATCCTGGTTTGCAGGACACATTAGGCAAGTCACGTTATGATGGCTTGCAAAGTGATATGTAATTCCAATTAGAATCCAGCCAGAGTCAGGAAAAACAGCAATTGGAATGTTTAATCATCCGCAACCAGTAATTTAGGGAGGGAGAATTGGTCAAAGGAGACGACCTAAATCATAACGTTTTGAAAAGTGTATTATTTATCTTTGTTCAACATAAGATTTATCAATCAATCAATGTGCATTTACAAGGAGAAGGAGAGTGCGCTGGCAGAGTGGTGCCAGGAAAATAACCTCTCCCTTAACATCAACAGAATGAAGGAGCTGAATGTGGACTTCAGGAGACAGCGGAGGGAACTCGCCACCATCCACACCGACGGGACCACAGTGGAGAAGGTGAAAAACCTCAAGTTCCTCGGCGTACACACTTTCAATCTGAAATGTTCTACCTACACAGACAGTGTGGTGGAGAAGGCAAAACAGTGCCTCTTCAACATCCGGAGGATGAAGAAATTCAGCTTGGCCACTAATACCCTCACAAACTTTTACAAATGCACCATTCAGAGCATCATGTTGGGCTGTATCACCTGACCTGGTACGGCAACTGCACCGATGTCCAGAGGGAGGTGTGGTCTTCCCAACGCTTTACCGGGGGCACATTGCCTGCCCTCCACGACACCTACAGCACCCAATGTCACATCAAGGCCAAAAAGATTGTTAAGGACATCAACCACCCGAGCTATGGCCTATTCACACCGCAATCATCCCGAAGGTGAGATCAGTACTGGTGCATGAAAGTCCGAGAGACTAAAAAACAGCTTCTATCTCTAGGCAATCAGACTTTTTTAAAATGGCCATCACTAGCCATCCTCCACCCAGGACGCTGCCCTGAACTTAGTCACTGTCACTAGCCGGCTACCACCCAGTTACTCAGCCCTGCACCATGTACATAGACATGGTATCACTGGTCATTTTAATAATGGAACACTGATCAATTTAACCTCTCTGCGCACCGAACCCATTAGCAGGATTAAATTCGACAACATACGGTGATCGCTACATAAATAGTCATATTAAACATTCATGAATATACAAGTGTCTCACATGGGTCGAAAGCCTAGAATATTGCTAATCCAACTGCGTTGTCAGATTTAAAAAAGGATTTACTGAGAAAGAATGCGATGGGATTATCTGAGAACAAAGCGCCATAAAAAGAAAACTATTTCAACCAGCACAGGCGTAACATCACAAATTGCAATAAAATGTTTGCAATCCCAATGCTCATTGTTACACAATTGTTTGTAACACAACCAAACGTGATGGGTCACGGGACGTATTGACTGAAAGAAACTGATTTGAAGACCACAAGTAATGACATTGTGCACCAATGATATGACCGCTGTTTCGTTGATTGACTGTATTTTAACCCAATGACCACTGATCGTCTTGAAATCTAGCTGGGTAGATTGCCAATGAGCTGAGGTAAACGTCAATATGTAATATTTATGTGTTGGAAGACCAACCCATGTAGTAAACTCCAGCGTAAAGAGGGTCATTCGCCATTGAAGATTCATACCGGAAGGAACCACGCATGTTACGCACAACATTGTTTTGGTAAAGCGCATCTTCAGCTGTTTATATATCAATCAGTATGGCGACTAAGTCAGGGAAAGCTAACTCTAAGTCTAGATATACAGATGTACACACAATTTTAGAAGAAATTGTTCGGGAAAGTGAGACAGGTTGTTGGAGGACGATTCATTTAGCGATTCCCAAATGGAGGAATATTTTTTTGAACAGAGAGGACATCGTTTTGGACTGGTAAGTTCTTCTCATGCTAATGCCGTTGTTTGAAATTAATATAAAATATTATTTGTGATTATTTTTAATTTTTAATTTTTTAAAAACATTTTAGTAGCAATATATAAAAATGCAATGAAATGTGTAAAGTACACGTTGGCTATACATTGTGGGTGGGGGTATGTTTGTATGTATGTTTATGACCCATAGGCTATTTGTGTGTGTATATATATTGTGGATTAGAGGGAGCATGGCCGAGATGCGTGTGTTTGCCGCTCCACCCCACCCCCACATGAAATAGCCTATTTGAGGCTGTTGAGGGGAGGGCAGGCCCACAACAATGGCCAAAGTGAAATGGAGACAGTAGATCTAGCTGAAATGTCATAATATAAATGAGACAGTAGATCTCGCAGGTTCATAATAATATATATTCCTCACTGCTCTTTTGTGTATGTGTTTTCCTCTCTCGCCATTTCACGTTCCCAGGTAGGGAGAATAAAGGTCTGGCGGCTGATGAAGACTTGTCAGGTGTGTGTGTGTGCTTGCTTGCGTGAGTGGGTGCATGTGACAGACACATGAAAAGGGTAGCCTAGTGGTTAGAGCGTTGGACTAGTAACCGGAAGGTTGCAAGTTCAAACCCCCGAGCTGACAAGGTACACATCTGTCGTTCTGCCCCTGAACAGGCAGTTAACCCACTGTTCCTAGGCCGGCATTGAATATAAGAATTAGTTCTGCCCCTGAACAGGCAGTTAACCCACTGTTCCTAGGCCGTCAATGAAAATAAGAATTAGTTCTTAACTGACTTGCCTAGTTAAATAAAGGTAAAAAATGAATAAATAAACAAATTGAACCCTGGTGTGCGGCAGGGAAGCAACAAAGAGAGGGTAGGTGAAAGAGTGTGTTTTATGGTCAGTCAAACTTTGGGATAATGTGATGTGTACTGAATTAACATATTTCTCCTATGCAGCCATCAAAATTCTTGCATATCCCAGCCCAGTTATTAACACATATAAAACTCTGTCACTGGCAGTCCCCAACATTGCCACTATAATGCCCCATCACACTCTAGTGACTTTTCTACATTTCAAAAACCCTTATGCAACACCGATACGAATACTGAGAGCAAAGACAAAAAAACAACAACCAACATATTTCAACATTGTTACTTTAATGCAACATTAATATTGTAATTTTTTGAAACATTTGAATGTGTACTTTAGTGCAATATTCATTGTAACAATGCCATTCTGGCATTTTAGTGCAACATTCACTAACAACTGTATAGCAATCGTGTGATTTATTCACATTGAACATAAAGGTAACATTTAGGATCAGAGGTAGGCTTCAGAACCAAGTGCATGATTAGTTTGTGCATCACTATTTTGAACTACGATCAGTCAGACCTACTTTTATACAGTACGTCTTGAATCAATTTAACTTTTTTTCCAAAAACATTTCAGTCATTTTGATTGTCTTTTTCGTCAACTTTTCTGTTCTTCCTAGAGTCCGTTGTACGGCTTCACCTCACCCTTTGACTTTTCTATTTTTCTCTTATTGGCTTTTATAACCCTTATCTCCTTTTCTACTGTCCATGGTATATCTTGAAGCACTCAATGTGCAGTGGTACTTTGCATTTCTCACATGCAAAGGTAGTGCGTTTGTCACAATGACCACATCTCTGGAATCAGTGCATTGTGTTGATTGGCCAAGCTGGGCTTGACAATCTGGACCCTCTATTTCTGAAACTATCCGCCGCCATTGTCGCAACCCCTATCACCAGCCTGTTCAACCTCTCTTTCATACTGTTACAGACCTATATCCATCCTGCCCTGCCTATCTAAGGTCTTCGAAAGCCAAGTCAACAAACAGGTCACTGACCATCTCGAATCCCACCGTACCTTCTCCGCTGTGCAATCTGGTTTCCGAGCCGGTCACAGGTGCACCTCAGCCAAGGTACTCAAGGTACTAAACGATATCATAACCGCCATCGATAAAAGACAGTACTGTGCAGCTGTCTTCATCGACCTTGCCAAGGCTGGCCTCCCGGGTGGCACAGTGGTTAACGGGAGGTCCGTGGGGCGATGCACAATTGGCCTAGCGTCGTCCGGGTTAGGGAGGGCTTGGTCGGTAGGGATGTCCTTGTCTCATCACGCACCAGCGACTCCTGTGGCGGGCCGGGCGCAGTGCACGCTAACGAAGGTTGCCAGGTGCACGCTGTACCCTCTGACACATTGGTGCAGCTAGCTTCCTGGTTGGATGCACGTTGTGTTAAGAAGCAGTACGGCTGGTTGGGTTGTGTATCGGAGGACGCATGACTTTCAACCTTCGTCTCTCCCGAGCCCGTACGGGAGTTGTAGCGATGAGACAAGATAGTAGCTACTACAACAATTGGATACCATGAAATTGGGGAAAAAAAAGGGGTAACAAAAAAAAAAGACCTTGCCAAGGCTTTCGACTCTGTCAATCACCATATTCTTATCGGCAGACTCAGTAGCCTCGGTTTTTCGGATGACTGCCTTGCCTGGTTCACCAATTACTTTGCAGACAGAGTTCAGTGTGTCAATTCGGATGGCATGCTGTCCGGTCCTCTGGCAGTCTCTATGGGGGTGCCACAGGGTTCAATTCTCGGGCCGTCTCTTTTCTCTGTATATATCAATGATGTTGCTATGGCTGCGGGCGATTCCCTGATCCACCTCTACGCAGACGACACCATTCTGTATACTTCCGGCCCGTCCTTGGACACTGTGCTATCTAACCTCCAAACGAGCTTCAATGCCATACAACACTCCTTCCGTGGCCTCCAACTGCTCTTAAACTCTAGTAAAACCAAATGCATGCTTTTCAACCGTTCGCTGCCTGCACCCGCACGCCCGACTAGCATCACCACCCTGGATGGTTCCGACCTTGAATATGTGGACATCTATAAGTACCTATGTGTCTGGCTAGACTGTAAACTCTCCTTCCAGACTCAAATCAAATCTAGAGTCTGCTTTCTATTCCGCAACAAAGCCTCCTTCACTCACGCCGCCAAACTTAGCCTAGTAAAACTGACTATCCTACCGATCCTCGATTTCGGCGATGTCATCTACAAAATAGCTTCCAACACTCTACTCAGCAAACTGGATGCAGTTTATCACAGTGCCATCCGTTTTGTCACTAAAGCACCTTATACCACGCTCCACTGCGACCTGTATGCTCTAGTCGGCTGGCCCTCACTACATATTCGTCGCCAGACCCACTGGCTCCAGGTCACCTACAAGTCCATGCTAGGTAAAGCTCCGCCTTATCTCAGTTCACTGGTCACGATGGCAACACCCACCTGTAGCACGCGCTCAAGCAGGTGTATCTCACTGATCATCCCTAAAGCAAACACCTCATTTGGCCGCCTTTCGTTCCAGTTCTCTGCTGCCTGTGACTGGAATGAATTGCAAAAATTGCTGAAGTTGGAGACGTTTATCTCCCTCACCAACTTCAAACATCTGCTATCTGAGCAGCTAACCGACCGCTGCAGCTGTAAATATTCTATCGGTAAATAGCCCACCCATTTTTACCTACCTCATCCCCATACTGTTTATTTATTTACTTTTCTGCTCTTTTGCACACCTATATCTCTACCTGTACTTGACCATCTGATCATTTATCATTCCAGTGTTAATCTGCAAAATTGTAATTATTCGCCTACCTCCTCATGCCTTTTGCACACAATGTATATAGACTCTTTTTTTCTACTGTGTTATTGACTTGTTAATTGTTTACTCGATGTGTAACTCTGTGTTGTCTGTTCACACTGCTATGCTTTATCTTGGCCAGGTCGCAGTTGCAAATGAGAACTTGTTCTCAACTAGCCTACCCTGGTTAAATAAAGGTGAAATTAAAAATAAAATAAAAATAATAAGAAGCTTAGTCATATCTTGCCTAATATTCAACAGTAGCAGCCAGTAGAGATCTCGTTAAGTGGCTCAGTGGTTTCGTGCCAAACTTTTGCATAAGAGACTGTGTCACTATCCGTGTGTAGGTCGATGGTCCCTCCCATAACGTCTCTGTAAAATAAATGTCTGTTTACGAGGGCACTGTTGAGAGACCATGCAAAGATGGGCCACCACCACTTCTTAGACCTGATCGAGATATGGTATCTTGAAACCTGTAGGTTGTGAAGGTCAACACTCCTTTGAATTCCATGCTGTCACAGTTACCAGCCCTTTCAAGCTTAACATCCTTACCATTTATCGCCCTCCAGGTTCCCTCGGAGAGTTCATCAATGAGCTTGATGCCTTGATAAGCTCCTTTCCTGAGGACGGCTCACCTCTCACAGTTCTGGGCGACTTTAACCTCCCCACGTCTACCTTTGACTCATTCCTCTCTGCCTCCTTCTTTCCACTCCTCTCCTCTTTTGACCTCACCCTCTCACCTTCCCCCCCTACTCACAAGGCAGGAAATACGCTCGACCTCATCTTTACTAGATGCTGTTCTTCCACTAACCTCATTGCAACTCCCCTCCAAGTCTCCGACCACTACCTTGTATCCTTTTCCCTCTCGCTCTCATCCAACACTTCCCACACTGCCCCTACTCGTCCCAACCCAACCTGTTGCGCCTTCTTCACCATGCAGTCTGTGTGAGTGGACCATTTCAGTTTGTCCGTGAAGTGTACGCAAAGGACCTTAAAACGTTCCACCTTCTACACTACTGTCCCGTCGATGTGGATATGTGGGTTACTTTCTCTTCTGTTTCCTGAAGTCCAGATACTAATTACATACATCCAAAACTAATTGTATGTATGTAAACTTCTGACCCATTGGGAATTATGATGAAAGAAATTAAAGCTGAAATAAATCATTCTCTCTACTATTATTCTGACATTTCACATTCGTAAAATAAAGTGGTGATCCTAACTGACCTAAGACAGGGACTTTTTACTAGGATTAAATGTCAGGATCTGTGAAACTGAGTTTAAATTTATTTGGCTAATGTGTATGTAAACTTCCGACTTCAACCGTATGTATGGGGGATACAACCAACCCAGCTCTGCAAATGTTGCTGCGAAGAGACAGAATTAAATCATATGTTTTGGTTTTGTCTATATGTAGCTTGTTTTTGGTCGCTGGTTCAGAAATGGCTGAAGAAATGCAACATTTACCTGGAGTTAACTCTGCAATTAGCACTGCTGGTTGACCTGAAAAGTCGTAGTCAATCGATCAATAATACTCTCAGCAAAAATGTTTATCTTTAATTAACAATCTGTAGAAACTATGAGAATAGAAAGCTTCAGCACAGTGAAAAAGATATGGCAAGTATACATCAAAACTGGATGATTTTCAGATAGATGGAGGGGTTTAATAAAAACAAAATATAACAAATGTAAAATGTACTGTATCCGACAAATGTATATAGTATGTATTTATTTTATTTCACCTTTATTTAACGAGGTAGGCCAGTTGAGAACAAGTTCTCATTTACAACTGTGACCTGGCCAAGATAAATCCTGTTAGGGATGATGTGAATTTTCGCAGCTTTTTGTAAAAAATCGCGCAACATTTCAACGTCCTGCTACTCATGCCAGGAATATAGTATATGCATATGATAAGTATGTGTGTATAGAAAACACTGAAGTCTCTAAAACTGGTTAAATCGTGTCTGTGGCTATAACAGAACGTGTTTAGGAGTAAAAATCCCAGGGAAAACTGTTCTCCAAAAACACAAAAAAAATATTCATCCGCCAGTCAATGTATTGTCTAAGGCGACAGACAAAAAACGAGGCCCCCATTACAATGCCTACAGCTTCCACACGATGTCGCCAGTACTGGCATTTTTTGGCTGCTTTATCCTTGGTTAGATGACGTATAGGCACTTCCTTTCTTGGGGCTCACCCCAGGATGTTGTGAAATTGAAAACATGGACGATGATTTCAAGACTTGCTGCTATCGAATACAGATCGCCCCGTGATTATTAACGTTTATTAATACCTAATGTTGGTTTAGAAAAGTAGTTTGAAGTGATTTGTAAAAGTTTATAGGCAACTTTTGTAATTTTAAAGTGACGTTGCGTCTTGTAAAGCGGAATTTTCCTGAATCAGACAGGCCTTCATGAAATGACATTTTGGGTATACAATGACTGATTTAATCGGGAAAAAGACCCAATTGTGATGTTTATGGTACATATAGGAGTGCCAACAGAGAAGCTCGTCAAAGGTAATGAATGTTTTATATTTTATTTCTGCGTTTTGTGTAGCGCCGGCTACCGCAAAATCTGTTGTTTAGGTGACGGTCTGGTATTTTGGGGGGTGCATGCTATCAGATAATAGCTTCTCATGCTTTCGCCGAAAAGCATTTTACAAATCTGACTTGGTGGCTAGATTCACAACGAGTGTAGCTTTAATTCAGTACCTTGCATGTGGGTTGTGTAATGAAAGTTTGAGTTTTATCGAGTACTACAGGTGGCGCTCTTTAATTGCATGGATTTAGTTTCCTGCAAAGGAACTAAATTCTGCATCATCCCTAAGAGGATAAAGCAAAGCAGTGGGAAACAAACAACCACACATAGTCACACATGGAATAAACAAATATAAATAAGAAATAAGCTGGATAAGCTGGATGTAGAAGCCTAAGTTTTGTTGTCCATTCATTTACTCCAATTAGGGGAGGGGTGGTAGAGTTAAGCTAAAATAATGACTTAAAAATATGTGTGTCCACATACTTTTGTAAATATAGTGTACAGTGACTTGTGAAAGTATTCACTCCCCTTGCCATTTTCCCAATTTTGTTGTTTTACAAACTGGAATTAAAATCATTTTGGGGGTGGGGGGGTTGTATCATTTGATTTAAACAACATGCCTACCACTTTGAAGATGCAAAATAGTTTAATTATGAAACAAACAAGAAATACGTTAAAAAAAAATGAAAATTTGAGCGTGCATAACTATTCACCCCTCCCCCCCCAAAGTCAATACTTTGTAGAGCCACCTTTTGCAGAAATTACAGCTGCAAGTCTCTTGGGGTATGTCTCTAAAAGCTTGGCACATATAGCCACTGGGATTTTTGCCCATTCTTCAAGGCAAAACTGCTCCAGATCCTTCAAGTTGGATGGGTTCTGCTGGTGTACGTACAGCCATCTTTAAGTCATACCACAGATTCTCAATTGGATTGAGGTCTGGGCTTTGACTAGGCCATTCCAAGACATTTAAATGTTTCCCCTTAAACCTCTCAATGGTTGCTTTAGCAGTATGCTTAGGGTCATAGTCCTGCTGGAATGTGAACCTCCGTCCCAGTCTCAAATCTCTGGAAGACTGAAACTGGCTTCCCTCAAGAATCTCCCTCTATTTAGCGCCATCCATCATTCTTTCTATTCTGATCAGTTTCCTAGTCCCTGCCGATGGAAAAACATCCCCGCAGCATGATGCTGCTACCGCCATGCTTCACTGTGGGGATGGGGTTCTCGGGGTGATGAGAGGTGTTGGGTTTGTGCCAAAAAGCTACATTTTAGTCTCATCTGACCAGAGTACCTTCTTCCATATGTTTGGGTAGTCAACAAATGCCTTTTGGGTGGAGCTACCATGTTGGAGTGAACGGTTGTGCGTGAGAGGCTCCTGCAACTTTTTTTGCGAAATAATCTAATTTAACCTACTTTATGGCACTTTTTACAACAAACGTTTCTTTCTAATACAAGATTGTAACTTTTTATATGAAAATGCCGAGTAATAAGCGACCAAAGGACAATAAATCCACAGCGGAGGCCTACTCCCCACTAAACAACGAGACAGACATGGCGGGAGGCACCTGCAACAACGTGACACTTACAGAATTTACCCGGGCTTTGGGGGAGCTACGTGTTGCTATAGCTGAGGATCTTAAGGCCACTATTGCTGAACTGGACACCAAAATCGAGAGCATCATTCGAACGGTCGCTTCGCATGGCCAGAGTATTGTGGACCTTGAGAAAGCTTCTGAATTCAACGCTGGTAGGACCGACGAATTAGAGAAGCTATGCACGTCATTGCAGGATAGTGTGCAGAGGCTTTCTGTGAAAGTGGTAGACCTGGAGGGCCGATCCAGACGTAATAACCTTCGCGTTGTTGGTCTGGCAGAGGGGGTAGAGGCGGGCTCTCGCCCCACCGACTTCTTCGCCAAGCTATTGAAGGATGCAATGAGATCGGATGTTTTGGATTCGGATCCCCACCTGGACCGTGCACATCGCTCCCTTGTCCCAGTGCCTGGACCGGGCCGATGTCCTCGCCCAGTAATCATCTGTTGTCACAGTTTCAAGACCAAGGATCTTATCCTGCGTGAAGCTCGAATGAGGGGCAACCTGTCACATAAAGGGCATCCATTCCGTGTATATGAGGATTATGCGCCGGATGTGGCAAAGCATCGCGCCGACTACAGAGATGTCATGACCAAACTCTACAAACTCCATCTTCGCCCAGCCTTACTCTTCCCTGCAAGACTAAGAATTACCCCGCCTTCCGGTGAGAAGATTTGGCTCTCCTCGGTTTTGGACGCAGAGAAGTTTATCTGGGGATATACACCAATCCCCCGTACAGGTTAGAGTGCCTTGTCATTGCGTGTTAGGTTCTGCTGATGGACTCGAATCCATACTATACCATATTGGGTGAAACCGTATTAAACGGGCTCAACAAGGGCTACGAGGGCGGCCAGAGCTCTCATTTAACGTTAAATTCACGTTCATCCCGGCTGTGCTCAGAGCTATGCATATTTTTACTTCCAGGTTTGATCACTGACACTTTCGGATGGATATGCTTATATTCCCCCACTTGTTTTGTTTCGTTATTTATTTTACAATCCTTACATTCTTACTACCATACCATTTATTTATTGCTTGCAGGGGACTGGGGGTGATGGTTGGGAAGGGGCAGACGCAGACACCTGGTTAGCAAGTTGATGTTTTGTGCCGTTCTGCCTTTGTCTAGCCGTGGGCCGCTCTCCCGACTAGGGCCCCACCAGCCCTCTTTAGTGCTTATGGCTGTGTAGGTGTGCGTACATATAATTACTATTTGTACTTTATTACTATTTTCTCTTAGCATTTTAGAATTATGTATGTGTATATTTTAAATCAGTGTATATTGTTATACTGGGGTATGAATGTTTGTATGTGCATATGGATGTATATACATATTCTTTAAATATATATTTTTATATACGATTTTTTTGTGTGGGTATGTATGTAGGTATGTATGTGTATATATGTATGTGTATGCATGTGTGTGTGTATGTATATATATATATATATATATACTTTTTTTTATTTTATTTTTTTTAAATGGGAACGTTTAATTTAGCAAATCCTTGTTCCGATCTCCTGACCCACAGTATGTAAAGGTACGGCTGACTATGTTGGTTGCGGATGGTTTATTTTTTGACCGGCAGTGCTTAGCAATATAATCTTGAGGCTATATCTTGCTTATCTCTGGGATTGACTCAGGATGTCGCTTAAATGCACAATATGTTTAAGTTGCAACTTATTCTGTTTAGGTTTATTAGATGCCAACTGAACACTTTATTCGCGGGAGCCTCCTCAGTTCATATGTTAGTAGAAGTTCTAGGATAGTGAGAGGTGATTGTATAGTTGGGATTTTATTTTTGTTTTACCTCTTGTTCGAGGTCGCGCCGTGCTTTTTTCGCATCGGCCAGACAATGTGTTATTTTTATTTATCCTTTTTTTTCTCCTGTTTGTGCATGTCTGTTAAATATGGGTTGATTGGGGGGGGGTAAGTGTTGGGGAAATTAGGGGGACAGGGTGGGAAGTAAAGGTGCTTGCAGGGGGGAGGGGTGGGTTGGATACTGCTCGGGTGTAGGTGCTACATATGCTGATCGTGATGGTTTGGTGCGCTTTCTTAACTTTTTATCAAGTTACATGGTATGCAGGCCACCATAGGAACTACAAACGAGAGGAGGGCGAGGCTTACATTCACTTCCTGGAATGTCAAGGGTTTAAACGAACCAATTAAGAGGGGCAAGGTCCTAGCCCACCTGAAAGCACTCTCGTCTGATATTATATTTTTGCAAGAAACCCATCTGAAGAATAACTCTCATAGCAGACTTAAGTGTAGGTGGGTGGGGCAAGTGTATCACTCTAACTTCTCTGCCAAAACGAGAGGAACAGCGATTCTGGTACGGAAAGGAATTCCCTTTCTACATAAAACCACCTTTGCGGATAAAGAGGGTCGGTATGTGATCGTGATAGGAGAAATCCACTCTACCTCAGTAACTCTACTAAATATCTATGGGCCAAACATTGATAACCCCTCTTTTTTCAAAAGAGTCCTTGCACTGATTCCATATATCTCCCATACTAACCTGGTCATTGGAGGGGACCTTAACTGTGTGCTAGACCAGTATTTGGATAGATCCTCTACCCGGCGAACCCCTACCTCCTATTCAAGCGACTTCTTGAATACCTACATAAAAAATGTGAACTTATTTGATATATGGAGGATCGCTAACCCTACGGGTAGGGAATACTCCTTTTACTCTCATGTTCACAATGTTTACACTCGAATTGACTACTTTTTGTTGGATGCTAGACTACTCCCCTATACCTGTAATGTGAGGTATCATCATATTATAATCTCGGACCACAGTCCACTCACCTTCTCCCTGAGATTGGGTGACATTGTACCAAACGAGAGAGTCTGGAGGTTGAATCCTCAGCTCCTCACAGAACCAACCTTCTGTGAATATCTTAAAGACCAAATTACATTTTTCTTTGATACCAACGACAACACAGAGACCTCCCCAGCATTATTGTGGGAAACACTGAAGGCTTATCTGAGAGGCTGTATCATCTCCTTTCAGGCTGCCAGGAGTAGGCAAAACAGAGGAAAACTGGAAGAACTGGAGGGACAAATTCACTTACTGGATAGGGAGAATGCTAGCCACCCATCTATGGAGAAACATACAAAAATTACCTCTTTAAAATTTGAATATAATCAGATTCTCTCAGCTAAAATTTCTAAATATTTTCTCTATGCCAAGCAAAAATATTTTGAGTTTGGTGACAAACCACACAAATTACTCGCCAGACAACTTCGAAAACATGTGAGTGACCGAATGATTCACAAATCTGCATCTGGGGAATTACTCTCTTCCCCCAAAGACATCAATGACAGATTCTGGCAGTTTTATGAGACTCTATATACATCTAAAGCGGATCCTAACCCCTTAATTATGCAAACATTTTTGGACGACTGTAATCTTCCTGCCCTGAACCAGGAAGATTCTAACTTCCTGAATAAGGAAATATCTCTTGATGAAATTCGAGAAACAATTAAATCTCTAAAGAGTGGCAAGACCCCGGGCCCAGATGGATACCCTGGTGAATTCTATAAAACATTCAGCAACATGCTCTCTCCCTACCTGCACACAATGTTGGTTCAGGCCAATGAGGATGGAGCTCTCCCTTCTACTTTGGACGACGCGTTCATTACAGTTATACATAAGAAGGGTAAAGATTCAGAAGAGGTAGGGTCATACAGACCAATATCTCTCCTTAATACAGACCAACATTTTTAATTGGTCCGTTCAGATCAGACCGGCTTTATCCCTAACAGAAACTCATTCTTCAATCTCAGGCGCCTCTTCAATATTATGTATTCTCAGAGGTTACCCAACGTGGACCTTGCCGTCATATCTCTTGACGCCGAAAAGGCCTTTGACCAAGTTGAGTGGCCCTATCTATTCAAGGTCCTACAGAAATGTAATATTGGAGATGAGTTCATAAATTGGATCCAGCTTTTATATAGGAACCCCTGTGCCAGAATACTCACTAACCAATCATTGTCGCCCCGATTTAACCTTAACAGGGGGACAAGGCAGGGTTGTGCGCTGTCGCCTATGCTCTTCGCCCTAATTATCGAACCCCTCGCTCAGACGATTAGATCTCATGCAGCAATACACGGCTATAATACTAAAGATACTCTAAATAAAATGTCCCTATACGCAGATGACATCCTCCTCTATGTAACAGAACCCCAGGCTAGTATCCCAGCTATTCTTGATGTGATCAATTTGTTTGGTACCTTCTCGGGATACAGAATAAATTGGAACAAGAGTGAATTAATGCCCATACGGTCGCAAAACACCTCCTGGCTAGAACATCTCCCATTTAAATTATCTTCAGAAAAATGTACCTCCCTATGAATTTTAGTTACCAAACAATACTCCTTACTATTTAAAGAGAATTTCCCCTCTCTGATACAAAAACTCAAAAGCAAACATACTATTTTGGAGAACTCTTCCAATTTCTCTGCTCGGAAGAATTAATGCCATTAAAATGGTCTTCCTCCCACAACTGCTCTACCTATATCAGAACATCCCAGTATTCATACCTAAATCTTTTCATAAACAACTGGACTCAATTATCAATCCTTTCATCTGGGATTATAAAGCAAACAGGATAGGTAAAAAACACCTCTGTAAATCCAAGATGGAAGGAGGCCTGTCTCTCCCAAATTTTATATTTTATTACTGGGCCGCTAACCTCCGCGTTGTTACGTTTCTGCTGGATGACGCACTTCCGGCATCCAGCTGGCTTAGTATGGAGCGTGAGGAGTGTCACCCCTTCTCTATTGGCGCTGTGATTTTGTCGCCTGTCAATCTGGGGGTGTCACTTTATTGTGACAATCCTATTATACATAGCACAGTTCGAATCTGGAAGCAAATTAAAGTCCACTTTGAGCTTAGACCAATGTCATTCATGCTCCCTGTTTCCAGGAATCCCTCCTTTGCCCCTTCTAACCTTGATAACACCTTTGAGCGATGGGGAGAGCTGGGGATAAGTACCATAGGGGATTTATACATAGAAGGGACCTTTGCTTCCTTTGAGTTGCTGAGCGAAACTTATAATTTTTTCAGATACCTACAAATTAGAGACTACGTTAGAAAACACCTCCCAACATTTGGGAATGCTAAACCTTCCATGTTTGACGGATGCATAAAAATATGCCCCACCTCAGATAAACTGATATCGCGTCTATATGATGCTTTTCAATCTGTTAGCACACCTTCTACAGATGCCATCAAGGCAAAATGGGAGGAGGAACTAGGGACTGACATTTCTGTGGCAGACTGGGAAGAGAGCTTGGAGTATATCCACACATGCTCCATTAATTCCAGACATAGTCTCATACAATTCAAGGTATTACACTATTCCAAAACTAAACTGCATAGGAAATTTCCTGATGCATCCCCTACATGTGATAAATGTCAGGCTGCGCAGAGTACACTACTCCACTGCTTTGCCCCCCTTAAAAGATTTAGATGCACTACTGTTCCACTGGATGTCATAAGGTGAATCCACCAATTTGTAAGTCGCTCTGGATAAGAGCGTCTGCTAAATGACTTAAATGTAAAAAAAAATGTAAATGGTTATTGGTGTGGAATTTTTGGGATCCTCTCTGAAGTTTTGGAGACTTCAATAGATCCAGACCCGCTACTGATAATCCTGGGAGTATCTGGGTCCCTAAACGGATTAACCAACCCCCCAAAACAACTAATCTCGTACGGTCTCATTTCGGCAAAAAAACTAATCTTGTTCTTTTGGAAAAGGAGGGAAGCGCTCTCTACCAAATTATGTCTCAGTGAATTGGCAAACACTGTACACTTAGAAAGAATTAGATATATTCTGAACAATAAATTATCAACATTTGATCAAATCTGGCAGCCTTTCCTCTCCGACTTGGATGAGTCGGCGCTGTGAATTTGTACTTATTAACGCACTCTCAATTGTAATATTTTAATCTACCTTTGGGCAGCATGTGCTGGCTCTGCCACCCGAGCAGTTGGGTGGGGGGGGGGGATAAATGGGGGATAGGGGGGACATCTTCCCTCTTTCTTTCTACGTGTCCTTGTTTTGTATGTCGTGTTTTGTATGTCGTGTTTTGTATTATTTGTTTTGCACCCAGGGCTCTAAGGTCTTTTGTTCCTGAATGCTCTTTTATGTTTAGATAAGAATTGTACACCATTCTTGTTTGTGTTTTAATAAAAAATATTTGAAACAAGAAAAAAAAGAAAAAAAGCCTTTTGAAAACCAAACGCGTTTGCTTATTTTTTTCTTTAAGCAATGACTTGTTTCTGGCCCCGCTTCCATAAAGCCCATCTCTGTGGAGTATACGGCTTAATGTCGTCCTATGGACAGATACCCCAGTCTCCTATGTGTGGAGCTTTGCAGCTCTTTCAGGGTTATCTTTGATCTCTTTGTTGTCTCTCTGATTAATGTCCTCCTTGCCTGGTCTGTGAGTTTTGGTGAGAGACCCTCTCTTGGCAGGTTTGTTGTGGTGCCATATTATTTTCATTTTTTAATAATGGATTAAATGGTGTTCCGTGCGATGTTCAACGCTTTGTAAGTTTTTTTTATAGCCCGACCCTGATCTGTGCTTCTCCACAACTTTGTCTCTGACCTTTTTGGAGAGCTACTTGGTCTACATAGTGCTGCTTGCTTGGTGGTGCCCCTTGCTTAATGGTATTGCAGACTCTGGGGACTTTTACAACAGGTGTGTATATACTGAGATGATGACAGATGATGTGACACTTAGATTGCACACAGGTGGACTTTATTTAACTAATTATGTGACTTCTGAGGTAATTGGTTGCACCAGATCTTATTTAGGGGCTTCATAGCAAAGGGTTTGACTACATATGCACGCACCACTTTTCATTTTATTTTTAATTTTTTTAATTTTTTCATTTCACTTCACCAATTTGGACTATTTTGTGTATGTCCATTAAATGACATCCCAATAAAAAAATCTATATAATTTACAGGTTGTAATGAAACAAAATGGGAAAAGCACAAAGGGGGGTAAATACTTTTGCAAGGCACTGTACGTTACCCAATGATTATCATAGAAGAAGTGTGGAAATGTCAGAATGCCATTTTCTCCTAAATGGGATTATATGTTCATCAACTTTTAAAGCAGCATATCTTGCCCATGTTTTCTCTAACTACAGTGTATGATATACAATTTTGAAGCTCTGAATCTGTTATTATTATTGTAAAAACTACTATTTGTAATTTTGGAAGTAGTCACATATTTGAGTAGCATAATATTCATTAATCAATGTACATGCAAAACATAGATATTGAAAGAAAATGTTTTAAATCAACCTGCAGTAGAGCATGCTGGGAAATATGATAATTATGGCTGTTGTTTTGGTTTAGCACCGGTTATTAACACCAACACTGGGGTTATTTTACACAAATGAGGGTTAATTTAATAACTACTGAGATCATTAATTTAACACCTGAAACAACACTAGAAATATTACACTGAAAAATGAACACTAGTTAACATTGGCCAATTTGCTGTGCAGTCATAGTTTTGTCCAGCACACTGTGAAAAGTAAAAATCTTACATTCTAGCCAAATCACATCATTTTAACAATCTGCACCGGTTCCATAGATACTGAAAATATACACAAATGTATACCATGACCATTGCTTTGTAGGAAGTATGTATGACTTTTGAATACAGCAGTACGTGTCCTTATCCCCAGTGTCAATCTGCATACCTCTCTCTTTTCTGCTTGCTCTACTGTTCATGCACTTTGGTTGGTTAGAGAAGTAGCAGCAACAGTATTAATTTACCTTCACAACTCTCCTCCCTCCATATCTATCCTTGCAGTGCCCACCTTTCCTCATACAGAAGAATTTGTCATAATCAGCAGGATGACATTGCAGTTTTAATAATACATTTCCTATTGTCCACTCCTCTTTTCTTCTATCCTCTTTCCTGCTTCTCTCTATTTCCTGCCTGCCCACCTTTCCCCATTCAGCCAAATGTGTGATAATCATTAAGGTGACATTGTGGTTGAGTTTTAATATTGCTTCCAACACTACCTGTGTCCTCTCATAACCTGTGTCACTGTGCACATGCTATTTTCTCTCCTCTTTCCGGTTGTCCTCTGTTTTCCTGTTTGCCCACCTTTCCCCATTTTGTCAATGTTTTCATAATCAGAAGCAGGGGGACATTGTGGTTGAGATTCCTTGGTTGCTACGGTGACAAATGCAGCTGGTTGAGCTGCTCTCCAAATGGCTGTGGGGCAGAGCAAGAGAGAGGAGGCTCCCCAAAACAAGAGGTGTGGTATTGGTTTATGTCCTAAATGGCACCCTATTTATAAAATGGTGCACAACTTTTAACCAGAGCCAATAGGACTCTGGTCAAAACTCTGGTCAATTGTTGATACAGCCTTGAAGCGCCACGGGGGATGGAGGCATTCCAAGTGGAGAAGAGGGGGGATAATTGGGCGGGGGGGTAAGTGTGCACGGCAATATTTTCTGTGCCACCAGACCCGCAGCCATGAAAGGAAAAGGGAGGGAAAGAAAGAGAGGGAAGAGAGGAGGGAGGTGAGGGCTTATGGTTAAACCGAGCATAGAAAATAAGCTTAGAGCTTTACCTTCCAGTTCCAGCATGGGCCAAGGCAGTGGGTGTGTCCCAAATGGCACCCTATTCCACATACAATGCACTACTTTTGACCAGAGCCCTGTGTACCCTTTCCATAAGTAGTACACTACGAATGGTGTAATTTGGGATGCAACCAGTGACTTGGTTTCTTGGAGTATGTTTGAGCACCTTGGAACAGAACTGTGCGGTGTGCTCCCCATTCCCTCTGTGCTGCCTCTGCTCTTTTGTGACCAGACACCGACATGCTGGTGTAATTTCACATAGGAGGGGATCTGGGCTTGCATGTGGTTTAGGAAGATAAAAGTAGAAGGGGCAAAATAAGAGGTGGTAAGAATTTTATTTTCAAATATTCAGAGAGGAAGGTTTTCTTCCCTGGCCCACACCCACTTAAATCACAAAAATAATGTTTCCAGAGCTTCGTGTTTGTGTGTGTGTGTATGTGTGTGTGTGCAACAACCCTGCCTTCCTTCAACCAACATCCATAATGAGAAGCATATTTCAATGGCACACACGTCTCATTTTACTTTCCACTGATTGCATCTAAATGGATCTGGTGCGATTTTTAAAAATATAGTTTAAAAAAATAATATATATATATATAGTCACGTGGAAGTGGCTGGTTATTCAATGTCATACATATGTGGCTTCTCACAGAGCATATGTAGGCTTTTATGTCAACTTTACCTTCTCGCCCCTCAACAACATTAATGCATCACGGTTTATGGGCTCTGCTTGGCAGCGAGCTCTGCCATTCTCAATTATATTTACTGATTTATTGAATTGTGAGCTCTATTGTTATGCAGAACTGATGGTTGCCTCCAATTGAGGACTTCATCTATCTAAGGTTTCTCAATGACACCTGCAATCCTTGCCTGTGTCCCAAATGGCACCATGTTCCCTACATTCTTTCAAAATAAAGGTGCAAGTTGGAACCGAATAAGGTTATTGATAGCGATGCCATAGGGCAGTGGATCCCAACTTTTTATAGTTCCGTACTCCTTCAAACATTCAACCTCCAGCTGCCTACCCCCTCTAGCAACAGGGTCAGTGCACTCTCAAATGTTGTTTTTTTAACATAATTGTAAGCCTGCCACACACACACGATATGATACATTTATTAAACATAAGAATGGGTGTGAGTTTTGTCACAACCTGGCTCGTGAGAAGTGATAAAGAGCTCTTATGGGACCAGGGCAAAAAGAATAATATAATAATAATCAATTTTGCTCTTTATTTAACCATCTTACATGTAAAACCTTATTTTTTTCATAAAAATTGTGAATAACTCACCACAGGTTAATGAGAAGGGGTGCTTGAAAGGATGTGCATAACTCTGCAATGTTGGGTTGTATAGGAGAGAGTCTCAGTCTTAAATAATTTTCCACACACAGTCTGTGCCTATATTTAGTTGTTATGCTAGTGAGGGCCCAGAATCCACTCTCACATAAGCACTTGGTTGCAAAGGGCAGCAGTGTTTTAACAGCGCAATTTGCCAAGGCAGGATAATCTGAGTGCAGCCCAATCCAGAAATCTGGTAGTGGTTTCTGATTAAATTCAATTTCCACAGAACCGCTTGTCGCAGTTTCGATGAGGCTCTTTTGTTCAGATATCAGTAAGTGGACTGGAGGCAGGTTATGAAAGGGATATCAAATCCAGTTGTTTGTCACCTTTTTCCGGAAAGTCCCTGCGTAATTGCGCACCGAACTCACTCAGGTGCTTCGCTATATCACATTTGATGTTGTGATATATGTTTGTTTGATGTTGAGTTTATTTGCAAACAAAAAATCATGCAATGATGGAAAGACCTGAGTGTTGTCCTTATTAATACAGACAGAGAAGAGCTCCAACTTCTTAATCATAACCTCAATTTTGTCCCGCGCATTGAATATAGATGAGGAGAGTCCCTGTAAACCTAGATTCAGGCCAGAAAAAACATAACCCAGATAAGCCAGTCGTGTGAGAAACTCATCTTCATGCAAGCAGTCAGACAAGTGAAAACTATGGTCAGTAAAGAAAACTTTAAGCTCGTCTCTCATTTCAAAAAAACGTGTCAATACTTTGCCCCTTGATAACCAGCTCACTTCTGTATGTTGTAAAAGCATGACATGGTCGCTGCCCATATCATTGCATAGTGCAGAGAATAGACGAGAGTTCAATGGCCTTGCTTTAACTTGTTATGGCTGCAATCCCCCATTCGGGATAAGTGTCATCAACAACCGCTGAATAGCATAGCGCTACATTCATTAAATATTACTACAAATATTTACAGTGGGGCAAAAAGGTTTTAGTCAGCCACCAATTGTGCAAATTCTCCCACTTAAAAATATGAGAGAGGCCTGTAATTTTCACATGGGTACACTTCAACTATGACAGACAAAATGAGAAAAAAAATCCAGAAAATCACGTTGTAGGATTTTTAATTAATTTATTAGCAAATGATGGTGGAAAATAAGTATTTGTCATTGCCAAAAAAGGGTATATAACAAAGTATTTAGATAAACTTTTGTTATTGACCAGAGGTCAAACGTTTTCTGTAAGTCTTCACAAGGTTTTCACACACTGTTGCTGGTATTTTGGCCCATTCGTCCATGTAGATCTCCCCTAGAGCAGTGATGTTTTGGGGCTGTTGCTGGGCAACACAGACTTTCAACTCCCTCCAAAGATTTTCTATGTGGTTGAGATCTGGAGACTGGCTAGGCTACTCCAGGACCTTGAAATGCTTCTTACGAAGCCAGTCCTTTGTTGCCCGGGCGGTGTGTTTGGGATCATTGTCATGCTGAAAGACCCAGCCACGTTTCATATTCAATGCCCTTGCTGATGGAAGGAGGTTTTCACTCAAAATCTTACGATACATGGCCCCATTCATTCTTTCCTTTACACGATTCAGTCGTCCTGGTCCATTTGCAGAAAAACAGCCCCAAAGCATGATGTTTCCACCCCCATGCTTCACAGTAGGTATAGTGTTCTTTGGATGCAACTCAGCATTCTTTGTCCTCCAAACACGACGAGTTGAGTTTTTACCAAAAAGTGATATTTTGGTTTCATCTGACCATATGACATTCTCCCAATCTTCTTTTGGATCATCCAAATGCTCTCTAGCAAACTTCAGACGGGCCTGGACATGTACTGGCTTAAGCAGGGGGACACGTCTGGCACTGCAGGATTTGAGTCCCTGGGGGCGTAGTGTGTTACTGATGGTAGGCTTTGTTACTTTGGTCCCAGCTCTCTGCAGTTCATTCAATAGGTCCCCCCGTGTGGTTCTGGGATTTTTGCTCACCGTTCTTGTGATCATTTTGATCCCACGGGGTGAGATCTTGCGTGGAGCCCCAGATCGAGGGAGATTATCAGTGGTCTTGTATGTCTTCCATTTCCTAATAATTGCTCCCACAGTTGATTTCTTCAAACCAAGCTGCTTACCTATTGCAGATTCAGTCTTCCCAGCCTGGTGCAGGTCTACAATTTTGTTTCTGGTGTCCTTTGACAGCTCTTTAGTCTTGGCCATAGTGGAGTTTGGAGTGTGACTGTTTGAGGTTGTGGACAGGTGTCTTTTATACTGATAACAAGTTCAAACAGGTGCCATTAATACAGGTAACGAGTGGAGGACAGAGGAGCCTCTTAAAGAAGAAGTTACAGATCTGTGAGAGCCATAAATCTTGCTTGTTTGTAGGTGACCAAATACTTATTTTCCACCATAATTTGCAAATACATTCATTAAAAATCCTACAATGTGATTTTCTGGATTTTTTTTCTCATTTTGTCTGTCATAGTTGAAGTCTACCTATGATGAAAATTACAGGCCTCTCATCTTTTTAAGTGGGATAACTTTTTGGTGGCTGACTAAATACTTTTTTGCCCCACTGTATATGATAACAACATCCTGAAGATTGATTCTCTACTTAATTTGACTGGTTTAGTCGACCTGGAATATAACTTCTTGAAGGTTTTGTCCGAGTTCGCCTAGATTGGCGCCAGCGTTTGGACATGTGAACTAAACGTGCTAGCAAATGTAGCTAATTGGACACTAGTAATGGACATTATCGAACAAAACAACGGTTTATTGCGGAACTAGGATTCCTGGCACTACATTCTGATGAAAGATCATCAAAGGTAAGGGAATATGTATGATGTAATTTCATATTTCTGTTGACTCCAACATGGCAGAGAAATGTTGTGTACCTCTGAGCGCCGTCTCAGATTATTGCATGGTATGCTTTTTCCGTAAAGTTAAATAACAATCTGACACAGCGGATGCATTAAGAACAGGTGTATCTTTAACCCTTTCACACGTACCATCACACGGGTGTGATCGTTCTACAGTGGTCCCTGGAGCGTACGATCACACCCGTGTGATTAGAACACTCATTTAGAATGCTCATTTATAACGGCAGTTTCGAATGACGCAACAATCAGCGTTTGAGCTGGCCACACTTTTTTCAGAAACTATTTAGACAAACACAGTCCTTACAAAGTTATGTCCATAATGTCAGCAGTTTATTTTTGGATGCAATGTTCAGATATTCATAGAAGTAAATATAGCATAACACAATCATCCTAACCGGAAAAATGTACGCTACATTTGTCCTAGCGCTGAGGAAAGATTGACCCAACACAGTCATATTTTCTAACTCTCGGCTGACATAAACTGCAATATGAATTAGCAAATAGCAATTACTATATATAATTAATCACATCACGGGTGAGCTCACCATTGATCGAAATAACTAGGTAAAACACTTTATAGAAATCGAAAGTAATCCGACGATTAGTTTCAGCACGCAGCCATGCATTTTTTCCTCACAGAATCCGAAGATAATAAGAGAGGACGAGATGAGTTTGGGCTGTTTATGTTGAAAGGGTGTGTCATCTACCGTCGTTCACATCCCACCATTCATTTCCGGAAGTCCTCAAAAAATTTGTGAACTCTTACTCACCTAATTTTGTTATAACATCTTTGGTCAAACAGACGTGAAACCCAGAATGCATTCTATGTCAACAAACATGGCTACACAGCTGGAATTAGCTTAGCTCATCATAATCAGTACAACCTTCAAAAAAGTATTTTACACACATAATATGTGCCCATTACAATCTGTGCAAGAATCGGAATGCATGATTTTTCACCTAGAATTGAAAACATGTGAATAAAGCCGTAAATACACAAATAATTGCCACACAAAACATTTTCTGATAGTGATTTATTGATACAAGTGGCGCGTGCCGGCAGTCAACCACGTAACCTCCCACTCTGTGCCATTCAGTGTTGTTGTTTATGTATGTAGCTAGTGAGCTAAGCTGTAGCATTAACAATGTCTTTCAAAAGGAGACAACTCACAAATGTGGAAATATTCTGACAATGAGTCTTGAGTATGAAAGTCAGGAATCAGATTCTGACAGTGACAGTGAGGAGCTGCCCCCCAACCCTTGTAGCCATTGAGAACCCTGAATCTGAATTTCCCTTATCCACTGAGGAAGTACCAGGTCCCTTTGAAGATGCTGGTGGTGATGGAGGCAGACCGACAGTGGATGAAGTACAGGAGTTCTGTCATTTCATCCCTCCTGGCCCTGCTGTTTGCTTTGACGAGTCCCAGTCTGGAGTGCAACGCCCCTTGCCATTTCCAACTGAGGCAGAGTGCTTCAAGTTGTTTCTGACAGAGGATTTGGTGGGAGACATAGTTGAGGAGACCAATCGCTATGCCTTAGAGCTACAGGAGAAGAGAGAGCCAGGAGTGAGGGGGAAACTTGCTAAATGGGTGACAACCACAATTAGTGAAATGTATACCTTCCTGGTGACAGTCCTTCTCATGGGAATAGTAAAGAAGAACTCCCTAAGAGAATACTGGAGCAGCAATCCTATGTTTGCAACTCCCTTCTTTGCCACACTCTTTTCCCAAGATCGCTTCCTAGTTCTGCTGCGATGCCTGCATTTCGTCAACAATGCTACTGCCATCCTAAGTGACCCGTTATACAAAATAAGAAATGTTCTTATCAGCCTGACATCAGCATTTGGTCGGGTCTTTGTGCCATACAAGGACCTATGCATTGATGAGTCCCTGATGTTATGGAAAGGTAGGCTGGCGTTCCGTCAATATATTCCCTCCAAAAGGCACAGGTGTTTGTAATTGGATGTACAGTTCACGTACAAATCCATTGACTGACTGACCTGACAGGTGACTTGACGAGATGGGGGTGGAAATGCAGTTGTTCAGTCACTGCATGGATATTAAATATGGGTTATGCATATTCAGTTTTGTCCTCTAGTAAAACAAGTTGTTGAACCAACTACAAATACTGCAATAAAATAGATGACTATTACATATTGGCACATGTGTTTTCTTTCTGTGTTTTCATCCAGTAAAACTGTTAAGGAGTGTACACTAGCATACAAAAGCTGTCCTCATTCTTCAGCTCCAAAGATGTCCAGCTCCAGTTATGATATTGACAAATAATGTTTGTGGTTTCTGAAAGTGGCAGGGTAGCCTAGTGGTTAGAGTGTTGGACTAGGAACCGGAAGGTTGCAAGTTCAAATCCCCGAGCTGACAAGGTACAAATCTGTCGTTCTGCCCCTGAACAGGCAGTTAACCCCCTGCACAGGCAGTTAACCCACTGTTGAACATAAGAATTTGTTCTTAACTGACTTGCCTAGTTAAATAAAGGTAAAATAAAAAGTTAAGTACAGAATAAAGAGGAATTATTCATTAGAATACAATATAAGGATAAAGCAATAAAACAATACTTCAAGGAAGTAACATAATACACACTGCTATAAGAAATAGTTTATTGCATTGACAAAATCACAGATGTTAGTAAGAAACTAACTTTTGAGCTCCACAAGGGGGCAAGGCAGGGCAGAACAGAGCTATGCTGAATAGATCAAATAAAGAAACCATGGTCATATTTTTTTGTTATTTAACTAGGCAAGTAATTTAATTACAAATTATTATTTACAATGATGGCATACACCGGCAAAACTCGGACAACGCTGGGCCAATTGTGCGCTGCACTATGGGACTCCCAATCACAGCCAGTTGTGATACAGCCTGGATTTGAACCAGAGTGTCTGTAGTGATGCCTCTAGCACTGAGATGTAGTACCATCATCACCACTTGGGAGTCATAAGGCCAGGGTAGCTTCAAAATACAACACAAGTTAATAGTTCTCTGACGCAACTAGCATTGTTTTACAGAGCTAATAGAATAATGTAGCTAGGTAAGCATGATTGACTATAACACCATAAAGGTTAAAATGTGTAACGTTACCTCACGTGTCCGCAGTTATAAGGAATATATTATGATCCATACATACAGCTACAGCAGAAACGGCATACGGAAACGATTCTAACGTAATAAGGCACTTACTTTGATAGAAACGCAGCCTGGATTTGAACCAGGGAGTCTGTAGTGACGCCTCTAGTACTGATGTGCTGTGCCTTTGACCGCTGCACCACTTGGGAGTCATAAGGCCATGTATAGCTTCAAAATACAACACAAGATAATACTTCTCTGACGCAATTAGCATTGTTTTACAGAGCTAATAGAAGAATGTGGCTACATAAGCACGATTGACTATAACACCATAAAGGTTATACAATTTGTAAAATTACCTCACGTGTCCGCGGTGATAAAGAATATACACAAATATATTATGCTCCATACATACAGTACGCTATAATATAAATGTAATAATATAAATGTGGAATGAAAATGTGAACACGTGTGCAGATCCTGTTCTGATGGGAGATGAGCAAATGGGAGATGACACAAACTTCAGAGTGTTTTCTTTAAAATGAAACCAAGAAAATGCATATCCTTGGTTCTGGGCCTGAGCTAATACAAGCAGTTAGATTTGGGTATGTCTTCAGGCTGGAAATTGAAAAAAGTAGCGGGGTAGCTGTAAGAGGTTTTAATGAAGGAAGAACACCAAAACGAACATGACACTATGAACAGCGAGTGCTGACACAGGCAACTATACATAGACAATAACCCACAAACCATCTAAGGCATATGGCTACCTAAATATGGTCCCCAATCAGAGACAACGATAAACAGCTGCCTCTGATTGAGAACCAATCTAGGCAACCATAGACATAAAAACACCTAGACTGGAAAACCCCCACGAACATACAAAAACCATAATGATAACTAAGGTCAGGGTGTCCAGAACCAGAGCCGCAACCGAAGGTGCGGACTACCGGCTGCAAACCTAAACCTATATGGGAGGGTCTGGGTGGGCATCTAACCTTGGTGGCGGCTCTGGTTCTGGACGTCGCCCCCCTTCTTTACTCTGAGTCCTCTCTTGAAGCACCGACCCGTGGATCATCGTCGGAGGCTCTGGACTGCAGATCCTCGCCGTAGGCCCCGGGCTGGGGACCCTCGCTGTGTGGATCATCGCCGGATGTTCTGGACTGAGGACTGTTGCTGGAGACCTCGGACTGGGGACCTTCGCTGGAGACCCCGGGCTGGGGAGTGTCACTGGAGATGCCGGGCTGGGGAACATCACTGCATGGATCATCACCGGAGGCCCCGGGCTGGGGATTGTCGCCGGAGACCCCGGGCTGGGGACCGTCGCTGGAGAACCCGGGCTGGGGACCGTCGCGGGAGACCCTGAGCTGTGGCCCGTCGTGGGAGGTTCCGGACTGTGGCCCGTAGTGGGAGGTTCCGGACTGTGGGCCGTCGTGGAAGGTTCCGGACTGTGGGCCGTCGTGGGAGGTTCCGGACTGTGGGCCGTCGTGGGAGGTTCCGGACTGTGGGCCGTCGTGGGAGGTTCCGGACTGTGGCCCGTCGTTGGAGGTTCCGGACTGTGGCCCGTCGTTGGAGGTTCCGGACTGTGGCCCGGTCTGTGAGTTTTGGTGGGCGGCCCTCTCTTGGCAGGTTTGTTGTGGTGCCATATTCTTTTCATTTTCAAGTAATGGATGTAATGGTGCTCCGTGGGATGTTCAAAGTTTCTGATATTCTGTACTTCTCCGCAACTTTGTCCCTGACCTGTTTGGCGAGCTCCTTGGTCTTCATGGTGCTTCTTGCTTTGTGGTGCCCCTTGCTTAGTGTTGTTGCAGACTCTTGGGGCCTTTCAGAACAGGTGTGTATATATACTGAGATCATGTGACAGATCATGTGACACTTGCAAACAGGTGGACTTTATTTAACAAATTATGTGGCTTCTGAAGGTAATTGGTTGCACCAGATCTTATTTAGGGGTTTCATAGCAAAAGAGGTGAATGCACCAAAAGAGTCACTATGCACACACCACTTTTCCGTTTTTAATTTTGTAGAATGTTTTGAAACATTACATTTTTTTCATTTCACTTCATCAATTTGGACTATTTTGTGTATGTCCATTACATATAATCCAAATAAATGTCCATTTAAATTACAGGTTGTAATGCGGGAGGGATAAATCATTTGCAAGGCACTGTAGTTCTTCTTGGAAAATAAGTAAATTCTTAGCCCAGCAGCAATAACCCGCTCTCATCATGAAGATGATACATCTAGTAGCTTACAGTATGTCAGATGTTAATTATACTTATTGAATGTGACTGATGATAATGTGTTCTTTTACGATGGCTTCTATAGCAAACCCACTTTCTCTTTCTCTGTGAAATATATTTATGTTCAATGAAGGATGACAATGGCATGAACCATGTCGACTGTCTCATGAAATAAGTATTGTGTTTTGAATGGAATCTTTACAGATGGAAATAATGTTATGACCTGCAATTAATTTGGCCTGTCAAATCATGTCCACGCTGATTGAGAAAAAAAAGTGTGCGTGAGAAAGATAAAAAGAGATGTGATCGTGTTTTTGGGACTTTTCACATGCAAAAATGAAAATCAGTCATTATAATACACACATTGCTTTTAACATAGTGTTTCCAACTTGCAGATCTGAAACTCTTTGACTACATTGTGTATGCTTATTTACACAATTATTACTCAACATGTCCTGACTTGGGATTTGAACTCTGACCTTTCTGCTATGCCACAACGCCTGTGTTAGTCACTAATTTCACACGTATTATTACACTTTGGAATTCAAAGTAAATCTCAGCTTTGTTAAAAAATAAACTCAAGAAAAACTATTATATTTACACAGAACAAAAATATAAACGCAAAATGTAAAGTGTTGCTGAAATAAAAGTTAGCAGAAATGTTCCATACACACAAAAAGCTTATTTCTCTAAAATGTTGTGCATTTGTATCATTAAACTAGGCGAGACCCAAATGCAGACACAGGAGGCAGATCGTTGGAGTTTAAGATGTTTAATAAATCCAAAGGGAATACGCAAGAGAATGGTTGTGGACTGGTAAAAGATCAGAGTCCAGGAGGTACAGAGCGGCAGGCAGGCTCAGGGTCAGGGCAGGCAGAATGGTTAGGCAGGCGGGTACAGAGTCCAGAACAGGCAAGGATCAAAACCGGGAGGACTAGCAAAAGGAGAAAAGGCAAAGCAGGAAAATGGGATAAACTGCTGGTAGACTTGGACATACAAGACGAATTGCCACAGAGCAACAGGAAAAACAGGGATACACTGGGGGAAACAAGCGACACCTGGAGGGGGTGGAGACAATAACGAGGACAGGTGAAACAGATCAGGGTGTGACAATTGGTTTGCATCCCTGTTAGTGAGCATTTCTCCTTTGCCAAGATAATCCATCCACATGACAGGTGTGGCAAACCAAGAAGCTGATTAAAACAACATTATCATTACACAGGTGCTCCTTGTGTTGGGGACAATAAAAGGCCACTTTAAAATGTGCCGTTTTCACACAACACAATGCCACATCTGTCTCAAGATTTGAGGGAGCATGCAATTGGCATGCTGTCTGCAGGAATGTCCCCCAGAACTGTTGCCAGATAATTGAATGTTCATTTCTCTACCATACTCTCCAACGTCATTTTAGAGAATTTGGCAGTACATCCAACTGGCTTCACAACAACAAAGCACACAGCCCAGGACCTCAACATCCGGCTTCTACACATGCGGGATCGTCTGAGACCAACCACCCAGACAGCTTTCGCTTCCTCTAACTCCTCCTTAGGACAGCGATACTCTCTCAGCTGTGTCCAGGGTCCTGCTCTAATACCTCCTCCCAGGTCCAGGATGTCCTCCACTCCTCTTTCTCCTGGGTCCAAGATGTCCACTCCTCTTAAGCACGCTGCTTGGTCCTTTTTTGGTGGGTTATTCTGTCACGTTCGTCATAGTGAGGAGACCAAAGCGCAGCGTGATTAGAATAGATTCTTCTTTTAATGAAGGAAGAACACGAAGAACACTTAAACAAGCTAACCAATACAACAAAATGAATGTGACGCTATGAACAACGATTGCTGACACAGGCAAATATACGTACATAGACAATAACCCACAAACCACCCAAGGCATATGGCTACCGAAATATGGTCCCCAATCAGAGAAAAATATAAACAGCTGCCTCTGGTTGAGAACCAATCTAGGCAACCATAGACATAAAAACACCTAGACTTATGAACAAAAACCCTAGACAGGACAAAAACACAAATCACCCTCGTCACACCCTGACCTACCCGAAATAAATAAACAAAATCGTTAGATAACATTTATTTCCTGTTAATTATCCATTTGTTCTGGTGTTGTTACATTTGGCAAGCACAGCAAATAACCACAGAGTTAGCATGATGTGAAGGTAGAGAAAGATCATTTTACCTTGTTAGCCAGGTAAATGGAATCATTTATATCACAACAGCCAACAATGTAACTAAACTACCCTTACAAAAATGCATGTTTTTTTGTTCAATACCATGGCAGGAAAATACCTGATAGTACCATGGTAGATTTTCATTGTAGTACCGTGGCAGGAAAATACCATGGTATTTTCACCAGTAATGTAGTGTAACCTCTTAAACCCTGGGGCCTTGATATGGTATGTGTCACGCCTTGGTCTTAGTATTTTGTGTTTTCTTTAGTTATTTGGTCAGGCCAGGGTGTGACATGGGTTTATTGTGTTGTCGTATTGGGGTTTTAGTAGGCATTGGGATTGTGGCTGAGTAGGGGTGTCTAGCATAGGCTATGGCTGCCTGTGGCGGTTCTCAATCAGAGTCAGGTGATTCTCGTTGTCTCTGATTGGGAACCATATTTAGGTAGCCTGGGTTTCACTGTGTGTTTTGTGGGTGATTGTTCCTGTCTCTGTGTTAGTAGTTTTCACCAGATAGGCTATATAGGTTTTCACATTCCGTTTGTTGTTTTTGTATTGTTCGTGTTTTTCTTTATTTAAGATGTATCGAACTAACCACGCTGCATTTTGGTCCGACTCTCCTTCGACGGAAGAAAGCCGTTACAGAATCACCCACCACACCCGGACCAAGCAGCGTGGTGACAGGCAGCGACAGCAGAAACAGCGAAAGGAGGAATGGACATGGGAAGACGTTTTGGATGGCAAAGGTTGTTACACTTGGGAGGAGATACTGGCCGGAAGAGATCGCCTCCCATGGGAACAGGTGGAGGCACTTAGGAGAGCAGAGGCAGCCGGAGAGAGGAGCCGACGATACGAGGGAACACGGTTGGCAAGGAAGCCTGAAAGTCAGCCCCAAAAATTTATTGGGGGGGAGGCTCAGGGAGAGTGTGGCAGAGTCAGGGTTCAGACCTGAGCCAACTCCCCCTATTTATTGTGAGGAGCAGCGATCACAGGACTTCTGGACTTGGGAGGAGATATTGGACGGAAAAGGACCCTGGGCACAGCCTGGTGAATATCGACGCCCCAAAAAACAACTGGAGGCGGCGAAAGCGGAGAGGCGCTGGTATGAGGAGGCAGCACGGCGACGCGGATGGAAGCCTGAGAGTCAGCCCCAAAAATGTCTTGGGGGGAGGTTCACAGGGAGTAAGGCTATGCCAGGTAGGAGACCTGCGCAAACTCCCTGTGCTTACCGGGGGGCTAGAGAGACCGGGCATGCACCGTGTTATGCTATGGAGCGCACGGTGTCTCCAGTGCGGGTCCATAGCCCGGTGCGGTACATACCAGCTCTTCGTATTGGCCGGGCTAGAGTGGGCATCGAGCCAGGTAAGGTTGGGCAGGCTTGGTGCTCAAGAGCTCCAGTGCGCCTGCACGGTCCGGTCTATCCAGAGCCACCTCCACACACCAGTCCTCCGGTGGCAGCTCCCCGCACCAGGCTTCCTGTGCGTGTCCTCGGTCCAGTACTACCAGTGCCAGCACCACGCACCAGGCCTTCAGTGCGTCCCGCATGTTCAGCGCAGCCAGAGCCTTTCTCCTCTCCTGCGTTGCCGGAGTCTCCCGCCTGTTCAGCGCAGCCATAGCCTTCCTCGTCTACAGCGCTGCTTGAGTCTCCCGCCTGTTTAGCGCAGCCAGAGCCTTTCTCCTCTCCTGCGCTGCCGGAGCCTCCCGCCTCTACAGCGCTGCCAGAGCCTTCCTCCTCTACAGCGCTGCTGGAGTCTCCTGCCTGTTCAGCGCAGCCAGAGCTGTCAGCCTGCATGGAGCAGCCAGAGCTGTCAGCCTGCATGGAGCAGCCTGAGCTGCCAGTCTGCATGGAGCAGCCAGAGCTGTCAGCCTACATGGAGCAGCCAGAGCTGCCAGTCTGCATGGAGCTGCCAGTCTGCATGGAGCAGCCAGAGCTGCCAGTCTGCATAGAGCAGCCAGAGCTGCCAGTCTGCATGGAGCTGCCAGTCTGCATAGAGCAGCCAGAGCTGTCAGTCTGCATGGAGCAGCCAGAGCTGCCAGTCTGCATGGAGCTGCCAGTCTGCATAGAGCAGCCAGAGCTGTCAGTCTGCATGGAGCAGCCAGAGCTGCCAGTCTGCATGGAGCAGCCAGAGCAGCCAGATCTGCCAGTCAACCAGACTCTTCCAGATCTGCCAGTCATCCAGACTCTTTCAGATCTGCCAGTCATCCAGACTCTTCCAGATCTGCCAGTCATCCAGACTCGTCCAGATCTGCCAGTCAACCAGACTCTTCCAGATCTGCCAGTCAACCAGACTCTTCCAGATCCGCCAGTCAACCAGACTCTTCCAGATCCGTCAGTCAACCAGACTCTTCCAGATCCGTCAGTCAACCAGACTCTTCCAGATCCGTCAGTCAACCAGACTCTTCCAGATCCGCCAGCCAGCCAGGATCTGCCGGAGCCAACTACCTGCCTGAGCTTCCTCTCAGTGCTGAGCTTCCTCTGTGCTGGGCTTCCCCTTAGTGCTGAGCTTCCCCTCAGTGTTGAGCTTCCCCTCAGTGTTGAGCTTCCCCTCAGTCCCGAGCTTCCCCTCAGTCCCGAGCTTCCCCTCAGTCAGGAGCTACCCCTCAGTCCCGAGCTACCCCTCAGTCCCGAGCTGCTCCTCAGTCCCGAGCTGCCCCTCAGTCCAGTGGGGTTCTGGGTGAGGACTACTAGGCCATGGTCGGCGGCGAGGGTGGACTATCCCAGGACGCGAGGGGGAGGAACTAAGACATTAATGGCGTGGGGTCCACGTCCCGAGCCGGAGCCGCCACCATGGACAGACGCCCACCCCCGACCCTCCCTATGGTTTTGATGTGCGTCCGGTAGTCCGCACCTTAGGGTGGGGGTTCTGTCACGCCTTGGTCTTAGTATTTTGTGTTTTCTTTAGTTATTTGGTCAGGCCAGGGTGTGACATGGGTTTATTGTGTTGTCGTATTGGGGTTTTAGTAGGCATTGGGATTGTGGCTGAGTAGGGGTGTCTAGCATAGGCTATGGCTGCCTGTGGCGGTTCTCAATCAGAGTCAGGTGATTCTCGTTGTCTCTGATTGGGAACCATATTTAGGTAGCCTGGGTTTCACTGTGTGTTTTGTGGGTGATTGTTCCTGTCTCTGTGTTAGTAGTTTTCACCAGATAGGCTATATAGGTTTTCACATTCCGTTTGTTGTTTTTGTATTGTTCGTGTTTTTCTTTATTTAAGATGTATCGAACTAACCACGCTGCATTTTGGTCCGACTCTCCTTCGACGGAAGAAAGCCGTTACAGTATGGTGAGAAGAATGAAGTGAGTCTGAAACCTTGAAGATTTAAAAATGTTAGTTTATCCTGTGCTTCTCTCTTCAATACAGTTTTCAGTTTGCTCATTCTCATTCAACTGACTTGGCTATTATTTTACAAGTTTAAATAGCCAACATTCTGATAAAAAATGTGAAAAGGTATCAATTATCATCTTATCTCATAGAAACATTTTCATCATGTTATTCTCAACAAATGTCTAAAAACAGCAAGTTACAATGTTTCCCTTTGTTAACACTTTGTGTGAACGCTCAATGGTCCTGTCGCCATGACTATGACAGGCTAGCTTGACTGGAGCTAACAGACTTTTATAAATGAATCAAAACATCATAAAAAAGAACATCTATATCATTAAACTCTGATTAACTTGGTGTTTGATTTGCTAAGTGGTATTACTCGCTCACCGTGATGATAACGTTTAAAATATTTAGCTTATCTAGTGCTTCTCTCTTCAGTTTACAGTTGGCTTGGCTCTCTCATTCAACTGACTCACTGACTAGGCAGCCTAGAGCGAGAGCCACTGTAAAGTGAGAGTGTGTGATGCAACCACTAGAGTGGGTGGCTCCCTCTGAGGGCCGAAACAAGCTCAACACCCCTTGAATATAAATACTGTAAACTATTACAAAACTATTATCTCACATTCTCCCACATTTGAGGTTTTAGGTTTTGAAAAAGTGTACCATAAAACTGTATTACCCCTTTTTCAAAACAACTATTTCCCTTTTTCTTGTATGTCCACGGGCGTGGAAGGAAGCTAAAGTACACAGAACAAAAATATTAAAAAGAACATGCAAAAATATAAAATCAGTCAATTGAAATAATTGAATTAGTCTCTAATCTATGCATTTCACATGGTGAGTAAAGTAGCCATGAAAATGAATGGCAAAATTGAAAGATTTTGTCATAAAATGACCCAACAATTTCAATGAACGATGGAGATGAGTTGGGTTTTCTGCGTCTGTTGGTCACAGATATCTTTCCAAAAAAAAGGTAAGGGGCATGGATCAGAAAAACACAGTATCTGGTACCATAACCCCACTGCCACCATTGAGCATTCTGTTCACAACGTTGACATCAGCAAACCACTCGCCCATGAGACGCCATACAAGCAGTCTGCCATCTGCCCGGTACAATTGAAACCCGGATTCATCCGTGAAGAGCACAGTTCTCCAGGGTGTCAATGGCCATTGAAAGTGAGCATTTGACCGCGGAAGTCGGTTACAACAACAAACTGCAGTCCGGTCAAAACCCTGGGGAGGACTGAGAGCATGTGGATGAGCTTCCCTGAGATGATTTCTGACAATATGTGCAGGAATTCTTTGGTTGTGGAAACCTACAGTTCCATCGGCTGTCTGGGTGGTTGGTCTCAGACGATCCCGCATGTGTAGAAGCCGGATGTTGAGGTCCTGGGCTGCGTGCTTTGTTGTTGTGAGGCCAGTTGGATGTACTGCCAAATTCTCTAAAATGACGTTGGAGGTGGCGTATGGTAGAGAAATGAACATTCAATTATCTGGCAACAGTTCTGGGGGACATTCCTGCAGACAGCATGCCAATTGCATGCTCCCTCAAATCTTGAGACAAATGTGGCATTGTGTTGTGTGAAAACGGCACATTTTAAAGTGGCATTTTATTGTCCCCAGCACAAGGAGCACCTGTGTAATGATAATGTTGTTTAATCAGCTTCTCGGTTTGCCACACCTGTCATGTGGGTGGATTATCTTGGCAAAGGAGAAATGCTCACTAACAGGGATGCAAACCAATTGTCACACCCTGATCTGTTTCACCTGTCCTCGTTATTGTCTCCACCCCCTCCAGGTGTCGCTTGTTTCCCCCAGTGTATCCCTGTTTTTTTTGTGCCAATTCGTCTTGTATGTCCAAGTCTACCAGCGGTTTATCCCATTTTCCTGCTTTGCCTTTTCTCCTTTTGCTAGTCCTCCCGGTTTTGATCCTTGCCTGTTCTGGACTCTGTACCCGCCTGCCTAACCATTCTGCCTGCCCTGACCCTGAGCCTGCCTGCCACTCTGTACCTCCTGGACTCTGATCTTTTACCAGTCCACAACCATTCTCTTGCCTATTCCCTTTGGATTTATTCAACATCTTAAACTCCAACCATCTGCCTCCTGTGTCTGTATTTGGGTCTCGCCTAGTGTAATGATACAAATGCACAACATTTTAGAGAAATAAGCTTTTTGTGTGTATGGAACATTTCTGCTAACTTTTATTTCAGCAACACTTTACATTTTGCGTTTATATTTTTGTTCTGTGTAAATATAATAGTTATTTTTTAACAAAGCTGAGATTTACTTTGAATTCCAAAGTGTAATAATACGTGTGAAACTAGTGACTAACACAGGCGTTGTGGCATAGCAGAAAGGTCAGAGTTCAAATCCCAAGTCAGGACATGTTGAGTAATAATTGTGTAAATAAGCATACACAATGTAGTCAAAGAGTTTCAGATCTGCAAGTTGGAAACACTATGTTAAAAGCAATGTGTGTATTATAATGACTGATTTTCATTTTTGCATGTGAAAAGTCCCAAAAACACGATCACATCTCTTTTTATCTTTCTCACGCACACTTTTTTTTCTCAATCAGCGTGGACATGATTTGACGGGCCAAATTAATTGCAGGTCATAACATTATTTCCATCTGTAAAGATTCCATTCAAAACACAATACTTATTTCATGAGACAGTCGACATGGTTCATGCCATTGTCATTCTTCATTGAACATAAATATATTTCACAGAGAAAGAGAAAGTGGGTTTGCTATAGAAGCCATCGTAAAAGAACACATTATCATCAGTCACATTCAATAAGTATAATTAACATCTGACATACTGTAAGCTACTAGATGTATCATCTTCGTGATGAGAGCGGGTTATTGCTGCTGGGCTAAGAATTTACTTATTTTCCAAGAAGAACTACAGTGCCTTGCAAATGATTTATCCCTCCCGCATTACAACCTGTAATTTAAATGGACATTTATTTGGATTATATGTAATGGACATACACAAAATAGTCCAAATTGATGAAGTGAAATGAAAAAAATGTAATGTTTCAAAACATTCTACAAAATTAAAAACGGAAAAGTGGTGTGTGCATAGTGACTCTTTTGGTGCATTCACCTCTTTTGCTATGAAACCCCTAAATAAGATCTGGTGCAACCAATTACCTTCAGAAGCCACATAATTTGTTAAATAAAGTCCACCTGTTTGCAAGTGTCACATGATCTGTCACATGATCTCAGTATATATACACACCTGTTCTGAAAGGCCCCAGAGTCTGCAACAACACTAAGCAAGAGGCACCATGAAGACCAAGGAGCGCTCCAAACAGGTCAGGGACAAAGTTGTGGAGAAGTACAGAATATCAGAAACTTTGAACATCCCACGGAGCACCATTACATCCATTACTTGAAAATGAAAAGAATATGGCACCACAACAAACCTGCCAAGAGAGGGCCGCCCACCAAAACTCACAGACCAGTCAAGGAGTGGCAACAAAGACACCCTGAAGGAGCTGCAAAGTTCCACAGTGGCGATTGGAGAATATGTGCATAGGACCACATTAAGCCGTACACTCTGAAGAGCTGGGCTTTAAAGAAGTGTGGCCAGAAAAAAGCCATTGCTTAAAACTAGTTAGGGATAGGCGGGACGCAAATGTCTCAACTGGCCAAATGCCAGGGAAAATGCAGAGCGCCAGATTCAAATAAAATACTATAAAATTCAAACTTTCATTAAATCACACATGTAAGATACTCAATTAAAGCTACCCTCGTTGTGAAACCAGCCAACATGTCAGATTAAAAAAAATATTTTTGGCGAAAGCATAAGAAGCTATTATCTGATAGCCTGCACCATCTGCACCAGCAGTAAACAAAGGAGTTATGATATTTCAACCCTGCAGGCGCTACACAAAACGCTGAAATAAAATATAAAACATGCATTACCTTTGACGAGCTTCTTTTGTTGGCACTCCAATATGTCCCATAAACATCACAATTGGTCCTTCTGTTCGATTAATTCCGTCAATATATATCCAAAATGTCCATTTATATAGCGCGTTTGATCCAGAAAAAAACAGCTTGTCTATAAACTTTGCCAAAATATTTCAAACTACTTTTGTAATACAACTTTAGGTATTTGAAAATGTTAATAATCGATCAAATTGTAGACGGGGCAATCTGTGTTCAATACAGGAAAGAAAACAAACCAGCGCCACTTTTCACATCTTGCGCAATTTACAAAAGTGTCCCCAGTTCCTAGTTGGCCTACTTCTTCATTGCACAAAGGAATAACCTCAACCAAATTCCAAAGACTGGTGACATCCAGTGGAAGTGGTTGGAACTGAAAATGGGTCCTTGAGAAATATCTCTGGCAATAACAAGCCAAGGAACAGAGGCAAAAAAATGTTCTGAAAAAAAAAAAAATTCTGAACAGTTAGTCCTTTGTGTTTTGCCTGCTACATAAGTTCTGTTATACTCACAGACATGATTCAAACAGTTTTAGAAACTTCAGAGTGTTTTCTATTCAAATCTATGAATAATAGAAGTTCCAAACTTCTTCAATTTAAGAATGATGGAGGCCCCTGTGTTCTTGGGGAACGTTAATGCAACACATTTTTTGCTACCCTTCCCCTGATCTGTGCCTCGACACAATCCTGTCCTTGAACTTCCGGCGCCGACAGAGATGGCCGCCTCGCTTCGCGTTCCTAGGAAACTGTGCAGTTTTTTGTTTTTTTGTACGTGTTATTTCTTACATTGGTACCCCAGGTCATCTTAGGTTTCATTACATACAGTCGAGAAGAACTACTGAATATAAGAGCAGCGTCAACTCACCATCAGTACGACCAAGAATATGACTTTCCCGAAGCGGATCCTGTGTTCTGCCTTTCACCCAGGACAACGGAATGGATCCCAGCCGGCGATCCAAAACAACGACTTCGTAAAAGAGGGAAACGAAGCGGTCTTCTGGTCAGACTCCGGAGACGGGCACATCGCGCACCACTCCCTAACAAGGGTAGCATTCCAGAGGGACATAAGAGACTGTAATGTTCTTTGCTTCACGGAAACATGGCTCACTCGAGAGACGCTATCGGAGTCGGTGCAGCCAGCTGGTTTCTCCACACATCGCGCCGACAGAAACAAACATCTTTCTGGTAAGAAGAGAGGCGGGGGCGTATGCTTTATGGTTAACGAGACGTGGTGTGGTCACAACAACATACAGGAACTCAAGTCCTTCTGTTCACCTGATTTAGAATTCCTCACAATCAAATGTCGACCGCATTATCTACCAAGGGAATTCTCTTCGATTATAATCACAGCCGTATATATTCTCCCCCAAGCAGACACATCGATGGCTCTGAACGAACTTTATTTGACTCTTTGCAAACTGGAAACCACATATCCTGAGGCTGCATTCATTGTAGCTGGGGATTTTAACAAGGCTAATCTGAAAACAAGACTCCCTAAATTGTATCAGCATATCAATTGCGCAACCAGGGCTGGTAAAACCTTGGATCATTGCTATTCTAACTTCCATGATGCATATAAGGCCCATCCCCGCCCTCCTTTTGGAAAAGCTGGCCATGACTCCATTTTGTTGCTCCCTGCCTACAGACAGAAGCTAAAACAAGAAGCTCCCGCGCTGAGGTCTGTTCAACGCTGGTCCGACCAATCTGATTTTACGCTCCAAGACTGCTTCCATCACGTGGACTGGGATATGTTTCGTATTGCGTCAAACAACAACATTGACGAAAACGCTGATTCGGTGAGCGAGTTCATTAGAACTTGCGTTGAAGATGTCGTTCCCATAGCAACAATTAAAACATTCCCAAACCAGAAACCGTGGATTGATGGCAGCATTCGCGTGAAACTGAAAGCGCGAACCACTGCTTTTAATCAGGGCAAGGTGACCGGAAACATGACCGAATACAAACAGTGTAGATATTCCCTCCGCAAGGCTATCAAACAAGCTAAGCGTCGGTATAGAGACAAAGTAGAATCGCAATTCAACGGATCAGACACAAGAGGTATGTGGCAGGGTCTACAGTCAATCACGGATTACAAAAAGAAAACCACCCCAGTCACGGACCAGGATGTCTTGCTCCAAGGCAGACTAAATAACTTTTTTTGCCCGCTTTGAGGACAATACAGTGCCACTGACACGGCCCGCAACCAAAACATGCGGACTCTCCTTCACTGCAGCCGAGGTGAGTAAAACATTTAAACGTGTTAACCCTCGCAAGGCTGCAGGCCCAGACGGCATCCCCAGCCGCGCCCTCAGAGCATGCGCAGACCAGCTGGCTGGTGTGTTTACAGACATATTCAATCAATCCTTATCCCAGTCTACTGTTCCCACATGCTTCAAGAGGGCCACCATTGTTCCTTTTCCCAAGAAAGCTAAGGTTCCCAAGAAAGCTAAGGTAACCCTGGGTCTCGACCCCGCCCTGTGCAACTGGGTACTGGACTTCCTGACGGGCCGCCCCCAGGTGGTGAGGGTAGGCAACAACATCTCCTCCCCGCTGATCCTCAACACTGGGGCCCCACAAGGGTGCGTTCTGAGCCCTCTCCTGTACTCGCTGTTCACCCACGACTGCGTGGCCACGCACGCCTCCAACTCAATCATCAAGTTTGCGGACGACACTACAGTGGTACGCTTGATTACCAACAACGACGAGACGGCCTACAGGGAGGAGGTGAGGGCCCTCGGAGTGTGGTGTCAGGAAAATAACCTCACACTCAACGTCAACAAAACTAAGGAGATGATTGTGGACTTCAGGAAACAGCAGAGGAAACACCCCTCTATCCACATCGATGGGACAGTAGTGGAGAGGGTAGTAAGTTTTAAGTTCCTCGGCGTATACATCACAGACAAACTGAATTGGTCCACCCACAAAGACAGCATCGTGAAGAAGGCAACGAGACAACGAGAATCACCTGACTCTGATTGAGAACCGCCTCAGGCAGCCAAGCCTATACTAGACACACCCCTAATCAACCACAATCCCAATGCCTACAAAAACCCCAATAAGACAATACAATAACCCCATGTCACACCTTGGCCTGAACAAATAATAAAAGAAAACACAAAACACTATGACCAAGGCGTGACAGAACCTCCCCCCTAAGGTGCGGACTCCCGGACGCACCTCAAAATCATAGGGAGGGTCCGGGTGGGCGTCTGTCCATGGTGGCGGCTCGGGACGTGGACCCCACTCCATTAAAGTCATAGTTCCTCCCCTTCGCGTCCTGGGATAATCCACCCTCACCGCCGACCATGGCCTAATAGTCCTCACCCAGATCCCCACTGGACTGAGGGGCAGCTCGGGACAGAGGGGCAGCTCGGGACAGAGGGGCAGCTCGGGACAGAGGGTCATCTCGGGACTGAGGGGCAGCCCGGAACTGAGGGGAAGCCCGGGACTGAGGGGAAGCCCGGAACTGAGGGGAAGCCCAGTACTGAGAGGAAGCCCAGTACTGAGATGAAGCTCAGGCAGGTAGTAGGCTCCGGTAGATCCTGGCTGGCAGGCGGATCTGGAAGATTCTGGTTGACTAGCAGATCTGGAAGATTCTGGTTGACTGGCAGATCTGGAAGAGACTGGTTGACTGGCAGATCTGGAAGAGACTGGTTGACTGGCAGATCTGGAAGAGACTGGTTGACTGGCAGATCTGGAAGAGACTGGTTGACTGGCAGATCTGGAAGAGACTGGTTGACTGGCAGATCTGGAAGAATCTGGTTGACTGGCAGATCTAGAAGATCATGGCTGACTGGCAGATCTAGCTGCTCTATGCAGGCTGACAGCTCCTTGCAGACTGACAGCTCCCTGCAGACTGACAGCTCCTTGCAGACTGACAGCTCTTTGCAGACTGACATCTCTGGCTGCTTCATGCAGACTGACAGCTCTGACTGATCCATGCAGGCTGACAGCACCCTGCAGACTGGCAGATCCCGGCTGACTGGTGGATCTAACTGATCCTGACAGACTGGCGACGCTGGGCAGACTAGCGGCGCTGGGCAGACTGGCGGCGCTGGGCAGACTGGCGACGCTGGGCAGACTGGCAGCGCTGGGCAGACTGGGAGCACTGGCGGCGCTGGGCAGACTGGGGGCACTGGCGGCGCTGGGCAGACTGGCGGCACTGGCGGCGCTGGGCAGACTGGCGGCACTGGCGGCGCTGAGCAGGCGGGAGACTCCGGCAGCGCAGGAGAGGAGAAAAGCGCTGGCTGCGCTGAACAGGCGAGGCGCACTGAAGGCCTGGTGCGTGGTGCTGGAACTGGTGGTACTGGATCGTGGACACGCACAGGAAGCCTGGTGCGGGGAGCTGCTACCGGAGGACTGGAGTGTGGAGGTGGCACAGGATGGGCTAGACCGTGAAGGCGTACTGGAGATCTTGAGAGCACTGTTGGCACAGGACGTGCAAGGCTAGGGATGTGCACAGGAGGCCTGGTGCGTGAGGCTGGCACCAACATCACCAGCCGACTAACACGCACCTCAGGACGAGTATGGAGCGCTAACCCAGGTGCCATCAAATCCCCGACACGATCCGTCGGACGAATATCATATCTATAGCACCATACTAGCAACTCATTACTCTCTCCTCCACTTTCCCCATTAACTCCTTCACAGTCTCTGCTTCGCTCACCTCTAACACCGGCTCTGGTTCTGGTCTCCTCCTTGGCTCCTCACGATAAACAGGGAGAGTTGGCTCAGGTCTGACTCCTGACTCTGCCACACTCTCCTGAGCCCCCCAAGACATTTTTGAGGCTGGTTCTCAGGCTTCCATCCGCTACGCCGTGCTGCCGCCTCATATCTGCGCCTCTCAGCTTTCGCCGCCTCCAGTTCTTCCTTGGGGCGGCGATATTCTCCAGGCTGAGCCCAGGGTCCTTTACCGTCCAGTTCTTCTTCCCATGTCCATTTCTCCAGGTGGTGCAGCCTCTCCCACTGCAGCTGCTCTTCACGATTAACAGGGAGAGTTGGCTCAGGTCTGACTCCTGACTCAGCCACTCTCCCTCTGAGCCCTCCCCCAATAAATAATTGGGGGTGACTTTCGGGTTTCGCTCTGAGCCGCCGTGTCTTTCTCTTCGACTCCATTCTCCTATAGCCCTCTTCACATTGCTCCAGCGAATCCCAGGTGGGCTCCGGCATTCTCTCTGGGTCGGCCGCCCACCTGTCTATTTCTTCCCACGTCGTATACTCCAATCCTCTGCTGTCCTTAACGTCCTCCTTTCGCTGCTGCCTGTTAACACGCTGCTCGGTCCGAGTGTGGTGGGTGATTCTGTAACGGCGTTCTTCGTTTGTCAAAAGAGAGGACCGAAATGCAGCGTGGTGGTTACTCATGTTTCTTTAATGATGAAAAAACGGAACGATACATGAAATAACTATAGAAGACAAAACAACAAACGGAACGTGAAACCTATTACAGCCTATCTGGTGAACACTACACAGAGACAGGAACAATCACCCACGAAATACAAAGTGAAACCCAGGCTACCTAAATACGGTTCCCAATCCGAGACAACGAGAATCACCTGACTCTGATTGAGAACCGCCTCAGGCAGCCAAGCCTATACTAGACACACCCCTAATCAACCACAATCCCAATGCCTACAAAACCCCCAATAAGACAATACAATAACCCCATGTCACACCCTGGCCTGAACAAATAATAAACCTCTAGTGGGATTAGATACATTTTCAGATATTATTTTTTCAAACAGGTGGACAGCCGTGGCAAAATGGTTTGTAAAAGCATCACAAATGTCAATTTTGTCTAGAATGGAACCAGACTGTCAAAATATGCTGGGGCAACAAGGGGTGGAGTTGTGTTTAAAGTATGTGACCACTTTACAGAAATTGGCTGGATTACCACAATTCTCTGAAACACAATTCAATAAATATGTTGATTTAGCTTTTTTAACCAGGGACAGACGTCTATTTCTCAAATGTCTGAAGGACTTCCAATCAGATGTAAAATCAGTCCATCTAGCCTTAGCCCAGGCTAAATTCCCTAACTTTTCCAAAAGTTTTACAAGGCACGTGTTATCTGCCACAAAGTTAAACAGGGAAATAAAACAATTAAAGGCCTGAAAAGAAAGAATAGCGCTGGAGGGGATGGCTGCCATTTTATTGGCTTATTGTGCTATTTTGTGTGGTTTTTTTGCATTGTTTGTACATAATGTTGATACTACCGTCTATTATGACCGGAAAAGAACTTCTGGATATCAGAACAGCGATTACTCACCTCAAACTCGATGAAGACTGCCCGCTTCGAGGCAAGCAACACTGAAGCATACACGAGAGCACCAGCTGTTCCGGACGACTGTGTGATCAAGCTCTCCGTAGCCGATGTAAGCAAAACCTTTAAACAGGTCAACAGTCACAAGGATGCGGGGCCAGACGGACTACCAGGACGTGTACTGAGAGCATGTGCGGACCAACTAAGCCAGTGTCTTCACTGACATTTTCAACCCTCCCTGACCGAGTCTATAATACCTACATGTTTCAAGCAAACCACCAGACCACCCTGTGCCCAAGAAAGGGAGGCTAACCTGCCTAAATGACTACCACCCCGTATAACTCGCGTCGGTAGACATGAAGTGCTTTAAAAGGCTGGTCATGGCTCACATCAACACCATCATCCAGGAAGACCTAGACCCACTCCAATTCGCATACCGCTCCCACAGATCCACAGATGGCGCAATCTCAATCGCCCTCCACACTGCCCTTTCCCAACTGGACAAAAGGAACACCTATGCGAGAATGCGGTTCATTGACTACAGTTCAGCGTTCAACACCATAGTGCCCACACAGATCATCACTAAGCTGAGGACCTTGGGACTAAACACCTCCCTTTGCAACTGGTCCTAGACTTCCTGATGGGCTACTCCAAGGTGGTAATGGTAGGTAACAACTCAGTGGTGCATGCTTAGTCCCCTCCTGTACTTTTTGTTCACCCACGACTGCGTGGTCAAGCACGACTCCAACACCATCAATACGTTTGCTGATGACACAACAGTGGTAGGCCTGATCACTGACAGCGATGAGACAGCCTATAGGGAGGAGGTCAGAAACCAGGCAGTGTGGTGCCAGGACAGCAACCACTCCCTCAACGTGAGCAAGACAAAGGAGACGTTTGAGGGCCGAACACGCACCCATTCTCATCAACAGGGCTGTAGTGGAGCGGGTCGAGAGTTACAAGTTCCTTGGTGTCCACATCAACAAACTATCATGGTCCAAACACACCAAAAACGTTGCGAAGAGGGCACGACAACGCCTTTTCCCTCTCAGGGGACTGAAAAGATTTGGAATGGATCCACAGATCCCCAAAAAGTTCTACAGCTGCACCATCGAGAGCATCCTGATCGGTTGCATCATTGCCTAGTACGGCAACTGCTCGGCATCCGACCATTCGGTGCTACAGAGGGTAGTACATACGGCCCAGTACATCACCGGGGCCAAGCTTCCTGCCATCCAGGACCTATATACTAGTCTTTGTCAGAGGAAGGACCAAAAAATTGTCAAAGACTCCAGTCACCCAAGTCAAAGACTGCTCTCTGCTGCCGCATGGCAAGCGGTACCGGAGTGCCAAGTCTACGTCCAAAATGCTCCTTAACTTTTACCCCCAAGCCATAAGACTGCTGAACAATTATTCAAATGGCTACTCCGAGAATTTGCATTGACACCCCTCCCCCATTTGTTTTTTCACTGCTGCTACTCACTGTTTGTTATCTATGCATAGTCACTTTACCCCTACCTGCATGCACAAATTACCTCGACTAACCTGTACTTCCGCACATGGACTTGGTAACGGTACCCCCTGTATATAGCATCATCAGTGTTATTTTATTGTTTTATTTTTTTTCCTTTATTTAACAAATATTTTCTTAACTATATTCTCTTAAAACTACATTGTTGCTTAAGGGCTGTAAATGAAGCATTTCACGTTAAGGTTGTTGTATTCGGCTCATGTTACAAATAACATTTTATTTTATTTCATTTTGATTTGATTTGAGTCAGTGATAGTTGACACAAACCCCCATCCACTCAACCCCTCAGAAAAAAAATGTTGCTCAGTCAAATTCCTAAAATGTCTCCGTAATAATGTGTGAACGAGATTTAGGTAGTTTAACATCTCTTTTACAGGCAAAGTGACAATGGTCACTGAACTCAATGACAAATATCACATTCGCTGTAAACTTATGAGGGGCATTTGTGAGAATAACATCTAACAGAGTAGATTTTTCACATCGTTTAATGTTGTGGCCAGTTGGTTTGGTTATCATCTGAGGTAGATTTAGCTCAGTAGAAATATCTTTCAGCCCATCAGATACTGGCATCAACCAATCTAGATTCAGATCACCCACTATCAGTTATTCAGATTGAGCATAGCCAGCAGGTCAGACAATTTGCTTGGAGGCTGAAGAAAGATATTAAATTCTCACTAGCGTCAGATGGGCATTTTTACAAAGTTCCACATTTAGGACTAGACATTAAAATATCTTTGGAACAGTGCTGGTGATGGATACATAAACATTTCAATTGTTGTTTGTGGACAGTGCCTTTGGAAACTATTCAGACCCATTCACTTTCTACATTTTGTTGCGTTACAGCCTTTTTCAAAAATTGATTAAAAACAATTATCCGCAATCTACACACAATATTCCTATAATGACAAAGCGAAAACACATTTTTACAAAAGTAAAAATAGAAATTCCTTATTTACATAAGTATTCAGACCCTTTGCTCTGAGACTCGAAATTGAGCTCAGGTGCATTCAGTTTCTATTGATCATCTTTGAGATGTTTCTACAACTTGATTGGAGTCTACCTGTGGTAAATTAATGTAGCGGGTGTGTAATTGGCGGCAGAGAAGTCAGGGGCAGGAGAGCAGAACTGGATGATAACCAGAGATTTATTATGCAAAACCAACGGTATCCAGAACAACAAGAAAAATAGGCACAAAAATAACCTGTCGTGCGCTCACGGGGAACGTGCACAAGCACTACAATAAACAATTCCACACAAGGACATGGGGGGAACAGAGGATAAATATACAACAAGTAATTGAGGGAATTGAAACCAGGTGTGAGGACATCGTGACAATTCAATTGATTGGACATTTTTATTTTGCCTTTATTTAACTAGGCAAGTCAGTTAAGAACAAATTCTTAATTTAAATGACAGCCTAGGAACATTGGTTTAACTGCCTGTTCAGGGGCAGAACTACAGCGTTGTACCTTGTCAGCTCAGGGGTTTGAACTTGCAACCTTCTGGTTACTAGTCCAACGCGTTAACCACTAGGCTACCCTGCCGCCTGACATGATTTGGAATGGCACACACAGCTCTGGAAAAAATTAAGAGACCACTGCAAAATGATCAGTTTCTCTGGTCTTACTATTTATAGGTATGTGTTTGGGTAAAATTAACATTTGTTTTATTCTATAAACAACTGACAACATTTCTCCCAAATTCCAAATAAAAATATTGTCATTTAGAGCATTTATTTGCAGAAATTGACAACTGGTCTAAATGCTCTAAATGACAATACTTTTATTTGACATTTGGGAGAAATGTTGCCAGTAGCTTATAATATAACCTATAACACATACCAATAAATAGTAAAACCAGTGAAACTGATCATTTTGCAGTGGTCCTGTTAGGGCTAGCCCTGATTACTGCCCCTTCTGGAGGAATTGGGTACCCATATAAAACATGATACATTTTTGTCAAAAGTTGCTAATATATGCATATAAAAAATATTATCGAATAGAAAACACTCCAAAGCTTCTAAAACCGTTTAAATGTTGTCTCTATGTAAAGCAGAAGTGTCAGGGCATGCATTCTCCCAAAGTCTCTCTTGTAATGGAAAAAGTTGGCACCACTTTTACGTCATCGTATACGCACTTACCAAGCAGTTACAACCCTGGGAAGAGTCTGTATGTGTTCAGCGCGAAGCCTGCTTTCAATGAGGCGTGTCACTGTGAGAATCGCGCGCTCACGAGATTTTGAGCATGCCGAAAGGTCTCGGTCACGCCAAAAAAAGTGTACGCCTATGCGCGCTCTGCAAGTTTTCTCTCTTTTCCTCAGGATCGATTGAACAATGTTTGTGTGTCTGTTCGCCCTCACGATGCCTGTGTACCTTTTATAACATGTTAAAGCTTAATTATGAACACAGTTTGACAAGTTTACTCGACATATAATATGTACTTTCGACGTTTTGGTGCGCATCCACTTGAAATTTGCCTACATTTCGACCGAAATGTGGCTAGTTTGAGAACCGAAAGACACAGACTTGAAAACTGAACGCTGATTTGGTAAGTATAATCCCTTCCAGGTCTTCTGATGGAAGAACAGCAAAGGTAAGGGAATATTTATGTGTTAATTTTGGGTTTCTGTCGACTCCAAGATAGAGGAGTCATAATGCTAATGTAGGAGCGCCGACTCCCTATTATAGCCTAGTGAACGCAACATGTAACGTTAAAAATAAATGTAACACAGCGATTGCATTTAGAATAAGTGTATCTTACTATACATATGTAAAACATGCATATTTAGTCAAAGTTTATGATGTGTATTCCTTGTTAGCTGACGTTATCTGCCGGAGCTATTTCATTTCTCCTGACATTGCAGTAGCATTTTTTGAACGATGCGTCATTGTAAACAGAGATTTATGGATATATATAGCATATTATTGAAAAAAAAATGAATGTACTGTGTAACATGTTATATTACTGTCATCTGATGAAGATTTCAAAAGGTTAGTGAAATGATTTTTCTTTTAATCCTGCGTTTGTTGATTGCATATTTTTTCCTACTTGGCTATGCTAATGAGGTATGTCTGCAGTGGTGGTTGGACATAAATATGTGCTATGTTTTCGCCGTAAAACATTTTAGAAATCTGACTTGCTGGGTAGATAAACAACTTGTTTATCTTTCATTTGAGCTATTTTTCTTGTTAATGTGTGGAGGTTAAATATTTTTAGGATTATTTCTTGAGTTCCCTGCGCCACATTACAGCTGAGGGGGTGTGGGGGGGGTTCCTAAATGGGAATGTGTGTCCCCATCAGGTAAATTTTTTCCATAACTGTATATAAATTCAACGAGCAAAGTGATCATGCGGTTTACATGTGGCTGCTAGTTCTGTGTTTGCGTGTCATCAGGGGTGTATTTATTCAGCTGATTCTATTGAAAAACATTTCTTAAACGGAAGCAAACAGAACAAAATGAGGATAAACATAATTGAATTTGTCCAACAGAAACTATCATTTGCAACTATTGTCCTCAATAAGTCTGTAGCCATATCTCTTTTATGATCACAGACCTGGTGGTGTAGCAGGCCATGTACAGTAACAGGCCATTTCAAGTTGCTAGTGACCAAGAAGTTATCAGTAAAATAAAATATGTTCAATTACATTTTGCACATGGGTTTTCACGTGCTCAAATGTCACGTGCTCAAATGTTGTCACGTGTAGTTTCATGGTATCACGTTGGAATGTCACATTTATTTCACGAGATGCAAAATAAAACGTGATCACATGACATTGATGTGGTTTTACCGTAAAGGTTCTGTGGGGTCTCAATAACCCTTGTGGATAGCTTTTCGTGGAGACAAACACATTTGTAGAAACTGAGTGTGCATGGGGCTAAGAAGAAGAAGGTCACTTTAACTGGATAATACTCAAAGCAGCCCACTCATTTGTTCTTCTAAATATAATTGAGCGGTTTAGCCCCTATGAATATGAATAACGCCTTGCATTAGTTACTAATGCTTCTGTTGGTCACAGTCGGACGGAGATAATTAACGGTAGCTACATATTTAAGTCTTGACTTTGTTTATATGCTAACTCCCAAATATTTTATTTAGATTTACTATGTTGGTGAAGTTTTGAAGTTTGCCAGTCCACGCAGACACCAGAATGAGGGGGCTATAATGAAGGCTAGGGTTAGGGCTATCAATATGGCTTAGTTTAGGGCTGAGGCTGGATCTGTATTTGTGTGACACACACCCCACACACACTTCTGCCCCCTCCCCTTCCCTCCTGCTTCCTCCTGTCTCTCCTTGATAGCACTGGCCTAACAAGGCTGTGGGTTTACCTGTGCGGGCACAATTGGACAGGTGCCTAATCATCTGGCCCCAAGTCAGCCATTGGCCAGCCAGTATGGTCAGCGTCCAATGGCACAACAGATGGGCCCTCGCAGGACCGGACCAATCTCATCTGGATTCATATGCTGTAGAGGAGAGGAAGAAAAGAAGCATGGAAAAGGAGAGGATCTTAGAGGCATTTCTCTCATCCTTTACGTTCAAGGAAGAGGACAGTAGGATAGGTATATGGAGTTGGTACACATTGCATCCTAAATGGCAGCCTATTCCCTTTATAGTGCACATTAGGGCCAATAGGGCTCTGGTCAAAAGTAGTGTGCTATATAGGGAATAGGGTGCCATGTGGTATGCACACACCCCATTGAATAGAAAAAAAATGTCCAAAGCTATGAGCAAAGCAGAACATGAGGATTATATCAAGCATAGCAGATTACTCCTCCTGTAGGCTGTCAATTAAAGGGGAATGGAAACACTTTAGGAAGTAAATCTAAGCAAAGAGATGTATTCAATCCACTAATACTAAACATGTGCATTTAACATAATAACATCTCTATATTTAGTATTTTGATCGTCGTAAATGACTGACAGCAGTGCGTCACTGGCAGGAATCATCACATTTTCTGTAGTATTGAGTTTTCGCGCGGAGAGTGAATTCGAAGAGAGTAAGGTTAGGTGCGTACAACGAAGATGGCAACAAGAAGTAATAATTCAAACATGAACTGTATAGCGCCAGGTAGTTGGAATTGGCTCCAAAAAAATAATTCAGCAAGCTACCATCGGCTGCCCGAGGGCCCACAACTTTTGAAGAAGTGGCTCCATGTCCTGATGAGGAAACTTGACAGCTCGAGCTAGCAGGATCTTGGACAGCACTTCGTGGAGACATAATTTGCGATGAAGGGCCCTTTCGATTCGGCCACCGGGAGTTTCCAAATGGAAAGGAGCCATACATTGAAGACCTTAGGGTTATGGTGTTAGGGTTACCGATCGACCATCAACAACTTCGCTGACTTCTGAGTCAAGCAAAAGCGACTGAATGGAGGAGGCGAGGCGAGGCGAGTCAATCCAATTTAACCGCTCATGACCGTTGTTGACTAGGCTAGTGTTAGACACTGCAGATCTTTGTTGCAACTCTAGTTGAAGGTAACTGGCTTATTGCGTCTGAAGTGTATTGTGTAACACCCTCCAGCAAATAATGTTAGCAAGCAACTCAACTGCAACTAAACTTGCAACACAGTTTCTCCATGTACCTGTTATTAGGTAACATTAGTTAATGTAAATTCACTCACTTTTGTACATTGCCTTGGTCCGTACAATTGACCTTATTTTAGCGCCCAAAAAACGTAATACTTCCAGATCAACTGTAATGTCAATACCATTGTAAATTTCTCCCCTTTCTAACATAATTCATGCCGAGACCTCCACGCTGCCCGTTTCTGCATAATTCAACAAGGCAATGAGCTCCGTTGGGTCTTTTACAAAATGGCGGGTGGGGAATAGAAAAAAATGTGTGGTAGTGGAGAAGGAGGAGATGTATGGGAAAACTGCTTTTTTTCACTCGATCTGTACAACTTATCACCTTATCGCCTCTAAAATGTAAATAAAACACTATAAAGTGTTGATATAATGTGTCTTTACATACCTGTTTGCGTCGATTTTGAATCGTGTTTTTAGGGCGGTGCTAAAGTGATCTTCAGAAGTAACAGCGGCTTTGGGAATCATGTTCGCTTGCAGTGATGATGCAAAAAATTACTAGGTATCCCCCCTTACCCCCGTCACTGTCCAATTCTTGTTTTTAAACGAGAGAAGTGTTACACCTGGTGGAGAGAGATTGTAAGACAGAAAAAGTTGCTTTATGCGTGCTGTACGTTACGGCATGACACGTCACGATGTAACGGAGGGTCAGTTTTTTCAACTGCTCCAATACTATAGAGCCATTACAATGTCGATCAACACTTGAATAGAAACATAGTTCACACCACAGATCTTGAAGTCAACAGATTCGCTACAGTCCCATTAGTTTTCTTTGCAGCCTCGTTTGAATGTCGCGGTTGCGTACATTTGTATGGAAGGGGGTTAGTTTATGTTCCATGTCAGATAGTCAAGTACTGTGACGTAATACATTTTGTTGACAGATTTGTATGAGTCCTGAATGGCACCCTATTTTCTATATACTGCACTACTTTCAAACAGTGGTGCACTAGTGCACTATATAGGGAATAGGGTGGCATTTGGGACTCATACCTGTGACTGATCAGATGGATCAGACTCTGGTATACATCAGTGAGTTCCCTGAATTCCTATTCAACCTCGTTGTCATGGCAGATTATATTCACATTTTTGGTGACTTCAATATTCATATGGAGAAGTCCAAAGTCCAACTCCCAAAGGCTTTCAACTCCCAGAGCCATCATCGACTCACTGGGGTTTGTCCAATATGTCGTGGGACCTACGCATTGACACAATCATACCCTAGTTTGAGTTTTGTCTCATGGAATAGTTATTGTGGATGTAAATGTTTTTCCTCATAATACTGGACTTTTGGACCACCATTTTATTAAGTTTGCAATCACAACAAATTATTGTCTTTAGACCCCAACCAAGAATTATCAAAAGCCATGTTTCAAATTCACTGACAACCCAAAGATTCCTCGATATCCTTCCAGACTCTCTCCACCTGCCCAAGGACATCAGAGAGCAAACTAAGTTTACTACCTAAACTTGCGTATTACCCTAGATGCAGTCATACCGCTAAAAATAAACAAAACATTGTCACAAGAAACTAGCTACCTGGTATACAGAAAATACCTGAGCCCTGAAACAAGCTTCCAGAAAATCGGAAGACTTGCTTGGAAAGACAGTACCGTGCTCGATTAGCCTACTATTCCATCCTGATTGAGGAGAATTAAAGCAAACGAAAAGGTATTTTTATACTGTCGTGAAACTAACTTAAAAGCAGCATTCCGTAAGTGAGTATGGCCTTCACTTCAGCAGTGACAAATTCCTCAAATTCTTAGATGCAAACAAATGACCGGCTCCTCTTTGAATATGTTTATTTCTCCAAAACTCAGTTGTCCTGATTCTACACTGATTTGTCAGGACCTCGGATCAATGGAGACACTCAAGTTGTTTAAAACCTGTTAGGGAGGCTGCAAATTCTCGCAGCTTTTTGTAAAAAATCGCGCAAAATTTCAACGTCCTGCTACTCATGCAAGGAATATAGTAAATGTAGTATGTGTGGATAGAAAACACTATGAAGTCTCTAAAACTGGTTAAATCATGTCTGTGGCTATAACAGAACGTGTTTAGGAGTCAAAATCCCAAGGAAAACTGTTCACAAAAAACACACAAAAAATATCCATCCGCCAGTCTCTGAATTGTCTATGGCGAGGGAAAATAGATGGAGTCCCGTTTACAATGCCTACAGCTTCCACACGATGTCGCCAGTACTGGCAATTCAGTTCTGGTTTATCCTTGGTGGGATGACGAATAGGCACTTCCTGTCTTGGGGTACACCAAAGGAAGTTATGAAAGGGAGAAAATGGACGATGATTTCAAGACTTGCTGCTATCGAATACAGATCGCCCCATGATCAATTGTATCGATTATTCACGTTTATTAATACCTAAAGGTGGTTTACAAAAGTAGTTTGAAGTGTTTTGTCAAAGTTTATAGGCAACTTTTTTAATTTAAAAAAATGACGGTGCGTTTTGAATAGGTGCTTTTTCCTGGATCAGACGGGCTTCATAAATGGACATTTTTGGGTATACATGGACCGATTTAATCGAAGAAAAAAATACCCAATTGTGATGTTTATGGGACATATAGGAGTGCCAACAAAGAAGCTCGTCAAAGGTAATGAATGTTTTATATTTTATTTCTGCATTTTGTGTAGCGCCGGCTACGCTAATTATTTCTGTTTACGTCCCCTTTGGTTATTTCGACAAATTTATACGTCACCGTGTGTGAATACCAGAACTGTAAGTAAGGTAGGTATATGTTTCCCCCCTGTTTTACTGAAAAAGTTGCTAATCATTTAAGAATATTTTCATCATTATTGCAGCTTTATGTGTCTAGTTTTTTAATGCTAGATATCTAACATTGTTAGCTACATTTTGTATTTATTTTACCTTTATTTAACTAGGCAAGTCAGTTCACAAATTCTTATTTTCAATGATGGCCTAGGAACAGTAGGTTAACTCCCTGTTCAGGGGCAGAATGACAGATTTGTACCTTGTCAGCACGGGAATTTGAACTTGCAACCTTTCGGTTACTAGTCCAACGCTCTAACCACTAGGCTACCCCGCCACCCCTTGCCAGATTTCCAATTGTTATGAAAACTTGAAATCGGCCCTAATTAATCGGCCATTCTGAGTAGTCGGTCGACCCCTAGTATGAATATTCAGCTGTGAATCAAAAATACACTTGCAGATTTTGAATCTGGGTGCGTTCAGTGTTCTGTCACTGTTGTCACGTTACCAAGAGATTCGTACACTTGTAGAAAGTTTTGTAAGTTTGTGGATTTAATCAGCTTTGGGGCAGGACATTTTACTCTTTACCAATCAGTACCCTCTGACAAAACCCCAGCCATCTAACCATTGGCTGGATTGGTCCATCAATCAAATCTCAGGAAGTAGCTACCCACATGAGCAAGAGAGGTTAGGTAAATGAAACCAAAACGATCTACATGAAGGTAATCGTCGATATAAATGCCATTATTTAGCTAGTTATCTAACTGCTGGGGGAAAGCTAGCTAGTTAACTCCCACCATCAACACTGCAGTGTAGCTAATGTTAGCTAGGTTTCTAGAAAATAAAATCTACACATTTGCTAGCTATGTTACAAAGACTTTTAAATGACTTTTGAACAATAGTTCATTGCACTGCCTGTTAATTGAAGAATTGGTGACTGAAACAGTTGGCGAGAAAAATGCCCCTCCCAATTTCACTGCAAATAGACTAGTAGGCTGTATTGGTTGGGTATCATTTGGCTGATGTGCACATTTGTGTGTTTAATTAGCCTAGTTATCCAAGTTACTGACTGACTAGGCGTACTGTAATTAATGCTTTGTTGTTATTGCATTTCAGGTGGAGAGGGAGTAAGCTCATGAGAAAGCAGCATGCTGCCAGACCACCACAGAACCCTAGAGGTGTTACAGTCAATGTATGAACTGGATATTGTATATGAATTGCCCCTTTATATCAATGACTCTAACAAAATAGTTGGTTTGTTCAGTAAATGCTAACACGGCACGGCATTGGTGAGGAAAGGTACATAATGTATTTATTGTCATCTCGCTGTCAGGCCACTGCATGCTGTGACAAAGGCCTGGATGGTGACACATCTCCTTTGAACTGCCTGACTGAATACTGGGGCCTTTAGTGCTACCTTCCCTTTCATTACAGTAAGAGTCTTCTTATCTGTCTTGTAGCCATTTAACATTCAAACAAACTGCTACGAACAAAAGAACTGACTTATGTTCCACATGTTCCTGGCTGCGTTTAGACACGCTGCCCAATTATGACATTTCTTTACCAGTCTCATCCGATCTGTTCACATCAGATATTTTTCAGAGATTATCTGATTGGTCAAAATAACAATTAGTGAGAAGAAGAAAAAATCTGACTTGGGCTGCCTGTCTAAACACAGCCTATATGTCCTACTCATCAATCTTGTTTTGGATATATATTTTAGTTGGCACACCTGCATGCTGTATTATATACACTAATAAAAATGTATTCACCCTGGATATGAGACTTGATTTTGGACATTTTTGAATCGTAAACTCTAAGTGTTGGCAGATGTTTAAGTTACCATAGTAGTTAATAAAAATGAGAAGAACAACAGGCAAAAAACAAATAGTTTGTTTTGTAGCCGATTAAAAAATGTTCATGAGTCGTTTTTTACAAAACTTGATTGCATTTGGTGGTAATCCCCTAAATTGGACCATGTAAAGCCTTGTGTTGAGCTGTCCATCAGAAAAGTTGCAAAGACTATCCATCAACCATAAAACATGTAAAACATAATTTTTCTTCACCAAACAGCTGCGTTGGACATGGATTGTATGCATTTTGGTTTGAAGGTAGCCTTACTCTGTGGTTCAAGTTGCATCTTCATGTCTGTTTTACAGTTTTACATATTCATAAGATTGATCAAGTTGTTACCAGTTTACTTTTAGCTAGCTAGTCTATTTGCATTGCCTGGATGTGCAGTGCTTGCTCTCTGTGGTTTAACGCTTGGTTTTTGTTTACACACTTTGTGACAACTGCTGATGTAAAACGGGCTTCATAAATAAATGTGATTGATAGATTGACATTACATAGAGCATATGTCTACAGAGTGTAGACTGAGTGCCTTGCTGGGTGGAGGAGTGGCGCTATCACAAACTGCCGGCTCCAGGGTAAGCACCTTGACCTAAAAATGTACCCATTTGCTTTGTATTGTTTCTGTAACACAGCTGGTTGCAATTGTTCTTTTTGCATTATTTGTTTTTGCGGTTGTACATAGAGCAGCACACAGATAGACACACACACACAAATACACTCCCCACACACAATTAAAAGTTCAAATCTAAGTTGGTAATAATGAGGGGTATAGAAGTCGCCTGCCTGCCTGCCTGCCAACCCCTTCACATGCACACACACACCTCTTTCACCAGGCAGTGGGTTGGATGCAGCTGCTGCCCTACCTGCTTGCCTGGCTGCCGCAGAGGGAGGTTTGGTTTATAAGGAACTGGAACCAGCGGGGTAGAGGCTGGACCCGCTATGCTCTGGCTCCACTCTGCCGCCACGCTGGAGATATTGTGACTTCTTAGCATGTCAGGCGTCCCCTAGCAGTCTGATAATTCCGGCGTGGCCCTGATGAGAGGAAGCTGTTTCCCCATGCTGTGTCCCATTGCTAAAAGGCCCAGTCCAGATGCTAAAATGCAGGCTTTCTTTTGCTCCTGGGGTGTGTATTTTTGTCGCCACTGTTGTGTAGTGGGGAGACGATCACAACACACCAAACCGCATACATACATACACGCACACACACACAGGGCAATGAATCAAATGAAGTACTTTTGCCTGTGTTCATCACCAGAGCCAACACCAGAGCCACTTCAGCAGAAGCCTACAGTCAAAATAAATCTCTCTCTATAGACACATGCACACACACACCAGCCATTCCACATATGGTGTACATAAACATTGATATAAACACATAACACTTAACATCACCCAGCAGGCTCGTTATAACTTTGGAAGCAGATATATCCGGGTTGCCTAATGTACTGCTACAGCCCTGTTTATGACAACACAGCTACTGTGTGAGTGCAAGTGTGAGTGTGTGTTTATGATCAGCACAGCAACTGTTGGTTTCATACATTCAAAACCTTTCTACCACTATCATAACAAAATATCATCATTGGAGAACTTCCAACAGTGTGGATGGTGATGGTTATGGGAACCTGGAGTAAAGTAATGAGCGTCAGCAGCTGACAGGCACAGATGGTGGAGTATATATAATAAGCTTTGAGTTTTAGCCTGCACTCTAGAATATTTCCTGTAATTTCTTAAACAGTACAGATACTGTAATCCATTTTACAATAATACATTTTACGGTACCAAAAATGTTACTGTAATCTAAATTACAGTATATTACTGGATTTACACATGATGTTACATATTACCCAGTGTTCTTTGCAAGTTTTCATTTTGATAATTTAGCAGACACGGTTGTCTTTAGCAACTTACAGTCTATAATGTAAGACACAAATGCAGACTGTGTTGAAGTAACACCGTTTATTACAGCAACAGGGGCCGGCAAATGACAGGTCAAGGCAGGCAGGGGTAGATAATCCAGAGTACTGGGCAACGGTACAGGATGGCAGGCAGAGTGGTCAGGCAGGTGGGCTCAGAGTCAGGACAGGCAAGGGTCAAAACCAGGAGGGTGAGAAAAAGAGAGACTGGGGAAAAGCAGGAGCTGAGACAAACTGCTGGTTAACTTGACAAACAAGACGAACTGGCACAGACAGACAAAAAACACAGGTATAAGTACCCAGTTGATAATGGGGAAGATGGGCGACGCCTGGAGGGGTGTGGAAACAAGCACATGGACAGGTGAAAAAGATCAGGGCGTGACACAGTCAGTGAAATCAACCAAGGTCAATAGAAATATATACAATTGTCGCTCATGATTGGGCAGCAGTGCCATTGACCATGATACAGGCAGTTGCTAGTTTATGGCTGAGCTGTGCTAGTGCCTGGTAAAGAGTTTTCAACATTTTGTTGTGTTACAGAATTAATAAAAAATGATTACATTGGAATTTGGCTTACACACAATACACCGTATTGTCAAAATAGAATGTCAAAGTAGAATGTTATGTTTTTCAAATGTTTTGCAAATTCATAAAAGCGGAAATGCCTTGAGTCAATAACTATTCAACCGATGTGTTAGCCTAAATAAGTTCAGTAGTAAAAATGTGCTCAACAAGTCACATTATAAGTTAAATGGACACACTCTGGGTGCAATAATAGTGTTTAACATGATTTTTGAATGACTAGCTCATCTCTGTACCCCACAAATACAATTATCAGTAAGGTCTCTCAGGCGAGCAGTGAATTTCAAACACAGACTCAACCACAAAGACCAGGGAGTTTTTCCAATGTCTTGCAAAGAAGGGCTCCAATTGGTAGATGGGTGAAAAAAAAGCAGACATTGAATATCCCTTTGAGCATGGTGAAGTTATTAATTACACTTTGGATGGTGTATCAATACACCCAGTCACTAGAAAGATACAGGCGTCCTACCTAACTGAGTTGCTGGAGAGGAAGAGAACTGCTCAGGGATTTCACCATGAGGCCGATGGTGACATTAAAACAGTTAGAGTTTAACGGCTGTGATTGGAGAAAACTGAGGATGGATCAACAACCTCGTACACTGAATAAAATTATAAACGCAATACGTAAAGTGCTGGTCCCATGTTTCATGAACTGAAATCAAAGATCAGAGAAATGGTTCATACTAACAAAATGCTTATTCCTCGCAATTGTTGTTCACAAATGCGTTTACATCCCTGTTAGTGAGCATTTCTCCTTTGCCAAGTCAATCCATCCACTTGACAGGCCTGGCATGTCAAGAAGCTGACTAAACAGCATGATCATTACACATGTAATGGTGGTCCCTTGTGGCTCATCTGGGAGAGTATGGCACTTGCAACACCAGGGTTGAGGGTTCTATTCCCATGTGGGACTAATACAAAAATGTCTGCACTTACTACTAAATGACTAAAATGTGGAAAAAAAACAGGTGCACCTTGTGCTGGTGAAATTAAAAGGTCACTCCAATGTGCAGGTTTGTCACACAACTAGATGTCTCAAGTTGTGAGGGAACAATTGTCTTTGTATTTATTATGGATCCCCATTAGCTGCTGCGAAGGCCCATACTCGACTACCACATATCTACAACACAAAATCCATGTGCACGTTGGTATAGTATTGTGTGTTCTTATGCATGTGTCTGTGCCAATACGGTGTATTTGTACCTTTAAAAAAAAAAAAGTTTACTACTTGCATGAGTTACTTGATGTGTAACAGAGTTTCATGTAGTCATGGCTCTATGTAATACTGTGCGCCTCCCATAGTCTGTTCTGGACTTGGGGACTGTGAAGAGGTGAAGAGGTGGCATGTCATGTGAGGTATGCAGCTGAGGTGTGTGCAAGTAGTCCATTCAAACAGACAGCTCGATGCATTTAACATGTCAATACCTCTCACAAATACAAGTAGTGTTGAAGTCAATCTCTCCTCCACTTTGAGCCAGGAGAGATTAACATGCATATTATTAATTTTAGCTCTCTGTGTACATCTAATGGGCAGTCTTGAACAGCAGTCTGGGTACAACAAAACTAGGGCCTGTAGGACCTGCCTTATTGATAGTGTTGTTAGGCAGAACAGTGCTTTATCATGGACATACTTCTCTCCATCATAGCTAATGTAATGTATCAATATGTTTTGACCGTGACAGTTTACAATCCAGTGTTACTCCAAGTTAGTCACCTCAACTTGCTCAATTTCCACATTATTCCTAACAAGATTTAGTTGAGGTGTAGGGTTTAGTAAATTATTTGTCCTAAATACAATGTGTTTAGTTTTTGAAATATTTAAGGCTAACTTATTCCTTGACACCCATTCTGAAACTAACTGCAGCTCTTTGTTAAGTAGTTATTTCAGTTGCTGTAGTAACTGACGTGTATAGTGTTGAGTCATCCACATACTGTACATAGACACACTGGCTTTACTCAAAGAGAGACTGACAGCTGTAATCACTGCCAAAGGTGATGCTAACACTCAGGGGTGTGAATACTTATGTAAATTAGATATTTCTGTATTTCATTTTCAATTAAATAATAATGGTATATTCTCTTACCTAATTTGAAAAATTACAACCCTGTAACCAACATCTGAGAAGGTATGTTTGCAGAGGGGCGTGGTTTATATACTGTAGCTAGATCGCTACTTTACTGGTAAGAATTTGACTGTAGGGTGTCAGCAAATACTGTATCAATAAAAAGTTACACTATTCATCAATTGCAATGATACTTACAGTGCTGTGAAAAAGTATTTGCCCCTTCCTGATTTCTTATTTTTTTGCACATTTGTTACACTTAAATGTTTCAGATCATCAAACACATATTACACAAAGATAACCTAAGTAAACACGAAATTCAGTGTATAATTTTATTTATTAAGGGAAAAAAGCTATCCGAACCTTCATGGACCTATGTGACAAAGTAATTGTGCTCCCCCTTGTTAAATCATGAATTTACTGTGGTTAATCACATTTTTTGGAAAGCTGAGTTCAATTTCACTAGCCAAACCCAAGCTGGATTACTGCCAGACCTGTTGAATCAAGAAATCACTTAAAGTGAAGTAGGCCAAAAGATCTCAAAAAGCAAGACATCATGCCGCGATCCAAAGAAATTCAGGAACAGATGAGAAACAAAGTAATTGACATCTATCAGTATGGAAAGGGTTACAAAGTCATTTCTGAAGATTTGGGACTTCAGCGAACCACGGTGAGAGGCAGGGAGAAAATTGAGAAAATTTGGAACAGTGGTGAACCTTCCCAGGAGTGGCCTGCCTACCAAAATTACCCCAAGAGCGCAGCGATGACTCACCCAAGAGGTCACAAACGAACCCACAACAACATCTAAATAACTGCAGGCCTCAGTTAAGGTCAGTGTTCATGACTCAACCATAAGAAAGAGACTGGGCAAAAATGGCATCCATGGCAGAGTTCCAAGGCGAAAACCACTGCTGACCAAAAACAACAAAGGCTCGTCTCACTTTTGGCAAAATTATCTTAATGATTCCCAAGACTTTTGGGAAAATATTCTGTGGACTGACGAGACATGTGGCATAAAAGTAACACAGCATTTCAGAAAAAGAACATCATACCAACAGTCAAATATGGTGGTGGTAGTGTGATGGTCTGGGGCTGCTTTGCTGCTTCAGGACCTGGATAACTTGCTGTGATTGATGGAACCATGAATTCTGCTCTCTACAAAAAAAATCCTGAAGGAGAATGTCCGGCCATCAGTTCATGACCACAAGCTGAAGCGCACTTGGGTTCTGCAGCAGGACAATGATCCAAAACACACCAGCAAGTCCACCTTTGAATGGCTTAAAAAGAAAATGAATGTTTTAGAGTGGCCTAGTCAAAGTCCGGACTTGAATCCGATTGAGATACTGTGGCGTGACCTCAAAAAGGGGGTTCAGGCTCAAAAACCCTCCAATGTGGCTGAATTAAAACAATTCTGCAAAGAAGAGTCGACCAAAATTCCTCCACAGCGATGTGAAAGACTCATTGCCAGTTATCACAAATGCTTGATTGCAGTTGTTGCTGCTGAGGGTGGCACAACCAGTTATTAGGTTTAGGCAATTACTTTTTCACATAGGGCCATGAAGGTTCGGATAGCTTTTTTCCCTAAATAACTAAAATCATCACTTAAACTGCATTTTGTGTTTACTAGGGTTATCTTTGTGTAATATTAAAATTAGTTTGATGATCTGAAACATTTAAGTGTGACAAATGTGCAAAAAAGTAAAAAATCATGAAGGGGGCAAAAACTTTTTTCACAGCACTGTATATGTTTCCCCTTTCATCTGTGTCTAAAGTAAGCGAGTGACTGACTTGGAAAAAAGGGTGGGGTGGGGTCATTAAAAACTCTGACGCTGTTGTCAATTTACCACATTTGCCAGTGCTGCTGTAAACTGCATCACAAGAGACAAGCAAAAGCGGAGATGTAAAAAACAATTGACATCTTTGATGCAATTTCAATGTGTGAAATGCTCTGTGTATCACCACATTTGCTTGAGATGTTTTTACTGCTCACTGCATCTGTAACGAGTGCGCTGAGAGTTGGGAAGCAAGTTCAGGGAGTGAGTGTTTTAATAAATAAGTGAAACACGAAACACAAACAACGCACAGCCATGAAACAGAAACAATGACGACTGGGGAAGAAACTAAAGGGAGTGACATATAAAGGGCAGGTAATCAAGGAGGTGATGAGTCCAGGTGAGTGTCATTATGCGCCTAATGCTGGTGACAGTTGTGCACCCTAATGAGCAGCCTGGTGACTGAGAGAACGGAGAGGGAGCACACATGACAGTATCCCCTCCCCGGCTCGCAGCTCCAGCCGCAGGACATCGACCAAGATGACAATCCCGGGGATCAGGAGCGGACCGGTCACCTCTGCTAAGACGCGGGAACCTGTCGATCCGGCTGAGGCATGGGAGCATGACGACCTAGAGTGCCGGAGAGAGAGCATACGTGAGAGTACCCCTTCCCCAGGCTCATTTGGCTCCAGCCGCAGGACGCCAACCACAGGGATGATCCCGGGGATCCGGAGGAGACCGGTCCCCTACGCTGAGGCGTCATTCTGTAACAAGGGGGGTAAGAAATGGAAAGCAAGTTCAGGGAGCGAGTGCCCAGAAACCAAAGGGAGTGACATATAATGGGCAGGTAATCAAGAAGGTGATGGAGTCCAGGTGAGTGCCATTATGCGCCTAACGCTGGTGACAACGTCACCCCCTTTGAAGAGTGGGATGACCACGGCAGCTTTCCAATCTTTAGGGATCTCGAACAATATGAAATAGAGCTTGAACAGGCTGGTAATAGGGGTTGCATCAATGGCGGCGACTCGATTGTCTAGCCCGGCTGATTTGTATGGGTCCAGGTTTTGCAGCTCTTTCAGAACATCTGTCAGCTGGATTTTTGTGAAGGAGAAGCTGGAGAGGCTCGGGTGAGTAGCTGCGGTGGGGGCGGAGCTGTTGGCCTGGGTTGAAGTACCCAGGAGGAAGGCATGGCCAGCCGTAGAGAAATGCTTATTGAAATCTTTGATTATCATGGATTTATCGATGGTGACCGTGTTACCTATTCTCAGTGCAGTGGGCAGCTGGGAGTAGGTGCTCTTGTTCTCCATGGACTTTACAGTGTCCCAAAACTTTTTGGAGTTAGAGCTACAGAATGCAAAGTTCTGCTTGAAAAAGCTAGCCTTTGCTTTCCTGACTGACTGCGTGTATTGGTTCCTGACTTCCCTGAACAGTTGCATATCGTGGGGACTATTCAATGCTATTGCAGTCTGCCAGAGTATGTTTTTGTGCTGGTCAAGGCCTGTCAGGCCTGGAGTGAACCAAGTGCTATATCTGTTCTTAGTTCTGCATTTTTTGAAAGGGCATGCTTATCTAAGATGGTGAGGAAATCACTTTTAAAGAACGACCAGGCATCCTCGACTGTCGGGATGAGTTCAATATCCTTCCAGGATACCCGGGCCAGGTCGATTAGAAAGGCCTGCTGGCAGAAGTATTTTAGGGAGCGTTTGACAGTGATGAGGGGTGGTCATTTCACCGCGGACCAATAGCGGATACAGGCAGTGATCGCTGAGATCCTGATTGAAAACTGCAGAGGTGTATTTGGAGGGCAAGTCAGGATAATGTCTATGAGGGTGCCCATGTTTATGGATTTAGGGTTGTACCTGGTGGGTTCCTTGATGATTTGTGTGAGATTGAGGGCATCTAGCTTAGATTGTAGGACTGCCAGGGTGTTAAGCATATCCCAGTTTAACACACCTAACAGAACGAACTCTGAAGTTAGATGGGGGGCGATCAATTCACGGGAATCCAGGGCACAGCTGGGAGCGGAGGGGGGTCGATAACAGGCGGCAACAGTGAGAAACTTTCTTCTGGAGAGTCTATACTGTTTGGGTATAGACCTGGAATGTATGACAGAACTTAGCAGACTATCTCTGTAGTAGATTGCAACTCCTCCCCCTTTGGCAGTTGTATCTTGACAGAAAATGTTGTTGTTGGGTATGGAAATCTCTGTTTTGTTGGTTGCCTTCCTAAGCCAGGATTCAGACACGGCAAGGACATCAGGGTTGGTGGAGTATGCTAAAGCAGTGAGTAAAACATAGGGAGGAGGCTTCTGATGTTGAAACTCTGGGGGCAGTATTTAATTTTTGGATGAAAAACGTTCCCGTTTTAAACAAGATATTTTGTCACGAAAAGATGCTCGACTATGCATATAATTGACAGCTTTGGAAAGAAACCACTCTGACGTTTCCAAAACTGCAAAGATATTGTCTGTGAGTGCCACAGAACTAATGCTACAGGCGAAACCAAGATGAAACTTCAAACAGGAAGTGAGACAGATTTTTGAGGCGCTGTGTTCCAATGTCTCCTTATATGGCTGTGAATGCGCCAGGAACGAGCCTACACTTTCTGTCGTTTCCCAAAGGTGTCTGCAGCATTGTGACGTATTTGTAGGCATATCATTGGAAGATTGACCATAAGAGACTACATTTACCAGGTGTCCGCATGGTGTCCTCCGTCGAAATTGGTGCGTAATCTCCAACTGCATGTATTTTTCCATGTGATTCAGAGTAGAAACCAAACTTCCACGAATGATATATCATCGAATAGATATGTGGAAAAACACCTTGAGGATTGATTCTAAAGAACATTTGCCATGTTTCTGTCGATATTATGGAGTTAATTATGAAAAAAGTTTGGCGTTTTGATGACTGAATTTTCGGGGGGTTTTCTTAGCCAAACGTGATGAACAAAACGGAGCGATTTCTCCGACACAAATAATCTTTTTGGAAAAACGGAACATTTGCTATCTAACTGAGAGTCTCCTCATTGAAAACATCCGAAGTTCTTCAAAGGTAAATTATTTTATTTGAATGCTTTTCTTGTTTTTGTGAAAATGTTGCCTGCTGAATGCTAGGCTTAATGCTATGCTAGCTATCAATACTCTTACACAAATGCTTGTGTAGCTATGGTTGAAAAGCATTTTTGACAATCTGAGATGACAGTGTTGTTAACAAAAGGCTAAGCTTGTGTGCCAATATATTTATTTCATTCCTTTGCGATTTTCATGAATAGTTAACGTTGCTTTATGGTAATGAGCTTGAGGCTATAATTACACTCCCGGATACGGGACTGCTCGTCGCAAGAAGTTAAACCTCTTGGAACTACCCATCCCGTATCCGGGAGAATTGTCATCAACTGACACTAATTAGCATAACGCAACGGACAAAAAATATTACTAGAAAATATTAATATTTCATACATGAAATCACAAGTGAAATATAGTGAAACACAGCTTAGTCTTTTGTTAATCACCCTGTCATCTCAGATTTAGAAATTATGCTTAAAGCCAAAGCAAGACAAGCATTTGTGTAAGTTTATCGATAGCCTAGCATAGCATTATGTCCAGCTAGCAGCAGCAAGCTTGGTCACAAAAATCAGAAAAGCAATCAAATTAACCGTTTACCTTTGATGATCTTCGGATGTTTTCACTGGCGAGACTCCCAGTTAGACAGCAAATGTTCATTTTGTTCCATAAAGATTTTTTTTATAGCCGAAATACCCCTGTTTGATCTTCACGTTTGGTTGAGAAATACACCGTAAACTGCGGTCACGACAACGCCGAAAGATATTCCAAATTAAATCCATAATACCGACAGAAACATGGCAAACATTTTTTATAATCAATCCTCAAGGTGTATTTCAAATATCTATTCGATAATATAGCAACCGGGTCAGTTGGCTTCTTAGTAGGAGCGAGAGAAACAATGGCCGCATTTGTCTATTACGCACATATCACTCTGAGAGACACCAGCTGACCACTGACGCAATGTTGTCGCTCACGCTCATTTTCAAAATAAAAGCCTGAAACTATGTCTTGTGACAGTAGACACATTAGGGAAGCCATAGAAAAAGGAATCTGGTTCATATCCCTTTCACTGCTCAATAGGGATGCATAGGAATGCAGAGGTTTCTAAATAAGAGTCACTTCCTGATTGGATTTTTCTCAGGCTTTCGCCTACAATATCAGTTCTGTTATACTCACAGACAATATTTTTGCAGTTTTTGAATCTTTAGAGTGTTTTCAATCCTAACATGTCAATTATATGCAGAGTTGCAAAGAAAAAGCCATATCTCAGACTGGCCAATAAAAAGGAAATATGAAGATGGGGAAAAGAACACGACCACTGGACAGAGGAAGATTGGAAAAAAGTGTTATGGACAGACAAATCTAAGTTTGAGGAGTTCCAATCACAAAGAAGAACATTTGTGAGACAGAAAAAAATGAAAAGACGCTGGAAGAGTGCTTGACGCAATCTGTCAAGCATGGTGGAGGCAATGTGATTGTCTGGGGGTGCTTTGGTGGTGGTAAAGTGGGAGATTCGTACAGGGTAAAAGGGATATTGAAGAAGGAAGGCTATCACTCCATTTTTCAATGCCATGCCATTCCAAGTGGATGGCGCTTATTGGAGCCAATTTCCTACTACAACAGGACAATGACTCAAAGCACAGTTTTAAACTATGCAATAACTACTAGCAGTCAGCTGGCATTCTGTCTACAATCGAGTGGCCAGCACAGTCACCAGATCTCAACCCTATTGAGCTGTTGTGGGAGCAGCTTGACCGTATTGTACATAAGAAGTGCCCATCAAGCCAATCCAATTTGTGGGAGTTGCTTCAGGAAGCATGGGGTGAAATCTCTTCAGATTACCTCAACAAATTGACAACTAGAATGCCAAAGGTCTGCAAGGCTGTAAATGGAGGATTCTTTGACGAAACCAAAGTTTGAAGGACACAATTATTATTTCAATTAATAATCATTATTTATAACCTTGTCAACATCTTGACTATATTTACTTTTCATTTTTCGACTCATTTCATGTATGTTTTCATGGAAAACAAGGACACTTCTAAGTGACCCCAAACTTTTGAACGATACTTATAAAGACCACAATCAATTACAATTAAAAGATTTGTGAAAAAACTCCAAAACCCAGACATTTCCAGAGAATAGATATAATTGAGAAACAGATTATCTTCAGAAAGCAGAGCATAGTTAGTTTCAGTAACAGACCTTAACTTCTTGGTGACAGGGGGCAGTATTTTCACACCCGGATGAAATGCATGCCCAAATTCAACTGCCTGCTACTCATCCCCTATTATTAGTAGAAAACACTCCGAAGTTTTTGAGATCACTCTCTTTTTAATGAGGTTTCATTGGAAATCCAGATTTCTAAGGGACCTTCTTGCATTTCCTATCGCTTCCACTGGATGTCACCAGTCTTTATAAATTAGCTGAGGTTTTTCCTTTGTGTGATGAAGAAGTAGCCCTGTTCAGAACAAGGGTCACTTCAAGTGTACTGTTAGATAGAGGCGCGTGACCAGAAAGCTAGCTACAGTTTGTTTTCCTCCTGTATTGAACACAGATCACCCCGTCTTCAATTTGATTGATTATTTGTGTTAAAAAATACCTGTATTACAAAAGTAGTTTGAAATGTTTTGGCAAAGTTTACAGGTAAGTTGGAACCGTTTTTTTTCTGGATCAAACGCGCCAAATAAATGGAAATTTTGGATATATATCGACGGAATTAATCGAACCAAAGGACCATTTGTAATGTATATGGGACATATTGGAGTGCCAACAAAAGAAGCTTGTCAAAGGTAAGGCATGAATTATATTTTTATTTCTGCGTTTTGTGTCGCGCCTGCAGGGTTGAAATATGCTTTTCTCTCTTTGTTTAAAAAGGTGCTATCCTTAGATAATAGCATCATTTGCTTTCGCCCGAAAAGCCTTTTTGAAATCTGACATGTTGGCTGGATTGACAACAAGTGTAGCTTTAATTTGGTATCTTACATGTGTGATTTCATGGAAGTTTGTTTTTTATAGTAATTTATTTGAATTTGGCGCTCTGCATTTTCACTGGCTTTTGGCCAGGTGAAACGCTAGAGACCCACATATCCCAGAGAGGTTAAAATTGGTCGTTAAACGCCAACATGCGGTGGCGGCCAAGATTCTATTGTCCTTGTCTCATTTAATGCTTGTCACGTGTAAAATATCAAGCACTTATTATAAAACAAATATCGGGCAATCAAATGAAATATTGCACTTTATGGGATCCAGAACCTACTTCAGCAAAGTTAATGAACTCTCAGAAACTTTAATACTTTAATCGTTTTCCTACTCATGCATCTTCATAAAGACCCTCTTCCCAGAAGTCTGTGGGCGAGGGATGTCATTTCAAACAGCTGTGCCAACAGAGAGCGAGAGAGAGGATCCTCATGTTGAATTTCGTCATCCCTCCTTCCCCTCCTCCTTTCCCCCATTCACTTTTCACAACTAGCAAATGTCAATGGATTGTCTTGATTTTGTGCAGGGTTGCCTTAAAGGTGAAGAAACTAAGAGCGAGTGAGATGAGAACAAGGACCTACCGAGACTTCCATAGGTTCCTAATCACCTTTATGGTACCAAAGGGCTGAGGAGGAGTTGGAGGAGGCTGGGTGCACACACTTTCTCTCTCTCTCACACACACACACGCACACACACGCACACACACCGCACGCACGCAGGCAGGCAGGCAGGCAGGCAGGCAGGCAGGCAGGCAGGCAGGCTCCCAGGGGCAGTGTTAACAAGAACCCTCATCAGCCAGTCATTTTGAGGGCTCGAGATCTGCTCCCAGACGACTGCATGAGTGTGCACTTTCACATTGTGTTTGTGTGTGTGTCTCCTGAATCCGACACTGATGAAAAAACAAACAACCTACCACCCTCCAACGGTCTGCCTCTTCCTCTTTCCTCATGAACTCACTACAGTACGGCACAACAACTAGCATACACTCATAAACAACACACAAACACAAACAATCTAAACATTGTCATTGATGTCAGACAGACATAAAGTGCATTCAGAAAGTATTCAGAGCCCTTCCCCATTTTCAAATTTCGTTACTTTACAGCCTTATTCTAAAATGGAATAAATAATTGTTTCCTTATTAATCAACACACAATACCCCATAATGACAAAGTGAAAACAAGTTTTAAGACATTTTTGGAAATGTAAAACAAAAAAAATAGATACCTTATTTATATATGTATTCAAACATGAAAATGTGAAATATCCTTATACATGTCATTGAGGAAGAGAGGGGAATGTAGAATATTTACATTATGTCAGAATGTTATTGTTGGATATCGGGTAGCCTTTAACAGACCCTTTGCTATGAGACTCGAAATTGAGCTCAGCTGCATCCTGTTTCCATTGATCATCATTGATCACTCCATTGATCATTCAAATTGATTGGAGTCCACCTGTGGTGAATTCAATTTATTTGACATGATTTGGAAAGACATACACCTGTCTATATAAGGTCCCACAGTTGACATTGCATGTCAGAGCAAAAACCAATCCATAAGGTCAAAGGAATTGTCTGTAGAGCTTCTACACAGATCAAAACATTTCTGCAGTATTGAAGGTCCCCAAGAACAAAGTGGCCCAAATGGAAGAAGTTTGGAATCACCAAGACTCTTCCTAGAGCTGGCCACCCTGCCAAGCTGAAAAATTGGGGGAGAAGGGCCTTAGTCAGTGAAGTGACCAAGAACCAGATGGTCACTCTGACAGAGCTCTAGTTCTTCTGTGGAGATTGGAGTACCTTCCAGAAGTACAACGATCTCTGTAACACTCCACCAATCAGGTCTTTATGGTAGAGTGGCCAGACGGAAGGCACTTGACAGCCCGCTTGGAGTTTGCCTAAAGGCACTTTGAGAAACAAAATAATCTGGTCTGATGAAACCAAGATTCAACTCTTTGGCCTGAATGCCAAGCGCCACATCTGTAGGAAACCTGGCACCATCCCAACAGTGAAGCATGGTGGTGGCAGCATCATGCTGTCGGGATGTTTTTCAGAGGCAGAGACTGGGAGACTACCCAGGATCGAGGGAAAGATTAACAGAGTAAAGTACAGAGAGATACTTAATAACGCTGTAGCGTAACAAAAGTCGAGGGTTATGTATACTTTCCAAAGGCACTGTATGTGGTCTATGTTTTAACCTGTTGCGACGAGCAATCCCGTATCCGGAATCCTATTTATAGCCTCAAGCTCATTACCATAACGCAACGTTAACTATTCATGAAAATCGCAATTGAAATGAAATAAATATATTAGCTCTCAAGCTTAGCCTTTTGTTAACAACACTGTCACCTCAGATTTTCAAAATATGCTTTTGAACCATAGCTAAACAAGCATTTGTGTAAGAGTATTGATAGCTTAGCATAGCATTAAGCCTAGCATTCAGCATGCAACATTTTCACAAAAACAAGAAAAGCATTCAAATAAAATCATTTATCTTTGAAGAACTTCAGATGTTTTCAATTAGGAGACTCTCAGTTAGATAGCAAATGTTCCGTTTTTCCAAAAAGAGTATTTGTGTAGGACAAATCGCTCCGTTTTGTTCATCACGTTTGGCTAAGAAAAAAAACGAAAATTAAGTCATTACAACGCAAACTTTTTTCCAAATTAACTCCATAATATCGACAGAAACATGGCAAACGTTGTTTAGAATCAATCCTCAAGGTGTTTTTCACATATCTATCGACGATAAATCATTCGTGGCAGTTTGGTTTCTCTTCTGAAGAAAATGGAACGCGCATGGACCTGGAGATTACGCAATAATTTCGACGGAGGACACCGGGCGGACACCTGGTAAATGTAGTCTCTTATGGTCAATCTTCCAATGATATGCCTACAAATACGTCACAATGCTGCAGACACCTTGGGGGAAACGACAGAAAGTGCAGGCTCATTCCTGGCGCATTCACAGCAATTGGAACACAGGTCATTCAAACTCTGGACCATTTCCTGTATGAAATTTAATCTTGGTTTCGCCTGTAGCATTAGTTCTGGGGCACTCACAGATAATATCTTTGCAGTTTTGGAAACGTCAGAGTTTTCTCTTTCCAAAGCTGTCAATTACATGCATAGTCGAGCATCTTTTCGTGACAAAATATCTTGTTTAAAACGGGAACGTTTTTTATCCAAAAATTCAAAGAGCGCCCCCTATCTCGAATAAGTTTTAAGTACTGGTACATCAGCCTCTCACCCACTCATAAGCAAACACACTAATACATATACACCCATTTACCAAGAAGTTCATAATCCCAGTTCCAGGATATTTCTGAAAGTGTGTATTAAACCACAGATAAGTAAAACCGGTAATGAGCAGTGGTTTTTGGTTGTAATGGAGGGGTTATGGTATATCAGCCTTTACCCTCTAAAACCTCTGGTTCTTCCCTCCCCTTCGCATATTGACAGCAATAACATCTCAAATATAGCATTGCTGCAACCAGGAGAAGTATGGTCAGGTAAAAACTTGTAGTAGTCCTGGGTAGAAAATAGTTGTATTTTGTAGATTATTTTGAAATACTCCAGGTTTGTCGATTATAGATTATAGAGTTTCATCTGAAAGGCAACTATTTTCTTTGATATTAAAATACAGGTCTCAGAAAAACAAATAGCAGTCATCAGATTAAGGAAAGTAAAGTCAAAACATCATGGAGCCCTGTGCGAGGAATCTAATCTAATCTATTTTAGGCCTTACAGTTGAATTCAGCCTATATGTGTAGCACGTTACGTTATACACCAATAGAGCTGTAGCCAGGATTATTTGTCAACTGGGCTATGTTCTGGACTAGGTATGTTCTGGGCTAGGTATGCTTTCACCGAAAAGCATTTTATAAATATGACATTGTGGTTGGTTTAACAAGAAGTTAATCTTTAAATTTATGTAAAATATTTTATGTTTTCTGAATTTTTATCATGAGCATTTCTGTAATTGAATTTGGCGCTCTGCAACCTCACTGGATGTTGGCCAGATGGGACGCTAGCGTCCCACATACCCTAGACAGGGTACCTTCTTATGGTTGCAGGGGCAGTATTGAGTAGCTTGGATGAAAAGGTGCCCATTGAAAATAGCCAGCTCCTCCGTTTCAGTTGCTAATATATGCATAGTATTATTAGTATTGGATAGACAACACTCTAAAGTTTCCAAAAATGTAAAAATATTGTCTGTGAGTATAACAGAACTGATATTGCAGGTGAAAACCTGAGGAAAATGAAAACGGGAAGTGGCTTCTATTTTGATAACTCCATGTTCCATAGCCTCCCTTTGCTGGATTTAAAGGGAAATGAACCAGATTCCTTTTCCTATCGCTTCCTCAAGGTGTCACCAGTCTTCAGACATAGTTTCAGGCTTTTATTTTGAAAAATGAGCCAGAACGATAACATCGCGTCAAGTGGTCACGTGAGTGCTTCACAGTAGGTACCAAAATATAACTTTTGGGTAAAAACTCAACTCGTCGTGTTTGGAGGACAAAGAATGCTGAGTTGCATCCAAAGAACACCATACCTACTGTGAAGCATGGGGGTGGAAACATCATGCTTTGGGGCTGTTTTTCTGCAAAGAGACCAGGACGACTGATCCGTGTAAAGGAAGGAATGAATGGGGCCATGTATCATGAGATTTTGAGTGAAAACCTCCTTCCATCAGCAAGGGCATTGAAGATGAAACGTGGCTGGGTCTTTCAGCATGACAATGATCCCAAACACACCGCCCGGGCAACGAAGGAGTGGCTTCGTAAGAAGCATTTCAAGGTCCTGGAGTGGCCTAGCCAGTCTCCAGATCTCAACCCCATAGAAAATCTTTGGAGGGAGTTGAAAGTCTGTTGCCCAGCAACAGCCCCAAAACATCACTGCTCTAGAGGAGATCTGCATGGAGGAATGGGCCAAAATACCAGCAACAGTGTGTGGAAACCTTGTGAAGACATTTGACCTCTATCATTGCCAACAAAGGATATATAACAAAGTATTGAGATAAACTTTTGTTATTGACCAAATACTTATTTTCCACCATAATTTGCAAATAAATTCATTAAAAATCCCACAAAGTGATTTTCTGGATTTGTTTTTCTCATTTTGTCTGTCATAGTTGAAGTGTACCTATGATGAAAATTACAGGCCTCTCTCATATTTTTAAGTGGGAGAACTTGCACAATTGGTGGCTGACTAAATACTTTTTTGCCCCACTGTATATTTTAAAAACAACCTGAGGATTGATTACAAAAAAAGTTTGACATGTTTCTGTGGACATTATGGAAACAATTTGGAATTTCTGTCTTGAGTTGTTGTGACCGTTCTTTCCTGTGGATTTCTGAACATAACGCGACAAACAAACGGAGGTGTTTTGGATATAAAAATAATCTTTATGGAACAAACGGAACATTTGTTGTGTAACTGGGAGTCTCGTGAGTCCGAAGATCATCAAAGGTAAACAATTATTTTGATTGCTTTTCTGATTTTCGTGATCAAGCTTCCTGATGCTAAGTCTACATAATGTTATGTTGTGCTATCGATAGATTTGCACAAATGCTTGGATTGCTTTCGCAGAAGAGCATTATTTCATAATCTGACACGACAGGTGGGTTAACAAAAGGCTAAGCTGTGTTTTCCTATATTGCACTTGTGATTTCAGGAAAATAAATATTTTATAGTTATATTTATTGTATGTAGCGCTATGCTATTCAGCGGTTGTTGATGACACTTATCCCGATAGGAGGATTGCAGCCATAACAAGTTAACGTCTCATGTCCTTTTATGCACTTCCGCAAGCATCACGGCTGTCTCAGGAAACAAAGCATCAACGTGCACGGTGGACTGTGCTTCCAATTATACATTTTCCCTTTGAGTCGGACTGAAACCCCTTTCTATGAAACTAACGGCGTCAGTCCCGCCACTGACATGATGACTCTCACTGGTGAAACACTGTGCGATATCGCAGAAAGATATCCTCATCTCAGTTTGCAGGTACTGGAACGGTTGCCACATGCAGAAATTGTGGTGACTGGCAAGCCTCTAAGCGTTTTGAAGATTTGGTTGAAAGGTTACAGCCAATCTACTAAAAATGCGGATACTGACAACAAAGGGGCCAATCTTTTAGTTTGTGCCTCAGACACCAACACCAACTGCTGGTAGGGGGGTCCCGAGACACAAAGGGGGGAATACTAGCCCAGACCCATGATGAGCCTCATCGAGTCCAGTGTGTGTGGGGGGGGGGGGACGACGACTACGTGCAACACTGTAAGAGGTCGCCCGAACAGGTAACAATTGAAGTTGTAAACTTCCAAGAGAAGAGAGAGGAGCTGACAAGCCCCTCGACGGGAATAACCTTATAATACATCTGAGATATCACTGAGGTATCCCACACTGGTCGAAAATAAGTCCAGTGGACTGTCCACCTCCCCCAAAATATTTTAACAATAATAATTCCTTGCAATGTGTAGTCTCAACTACAATGCAACTAAAAAAATGCTCTAATCATGTATTCCGGTTGGATAGCATTTCGGGACAAATTGGTAGGGTAGCTGGTACAAATAACAGAAAGACAGTCCAGCAACTATCAGTATGAAGGTTAAAGACCTAACAATTCGTATTGCCCTTGATAACAGCAACAGAGGGGGTAGTAATCACTCAGATTGCAACACGTGGAAGGGAATCTCCAAAACACTCTTCTAATGGTTAACACACATGCCGCTAATAAATAGAACCCTCCATTCAGGAGGAAAGTTATTAGAAGTCATGAACCATGTTCACACTGTGTACGACTGGTTCAGTGCTTATAGAGTACTTTCGTCATGAGATTAGCTCCTCCGTGGATAACATAGCTATTAAATAGACTCATTCATGCCTATCACCAATGTTGTAAGACACATTGACTTGTAGTAAAACCTCTACAGGTCTCCATGGCATATGGCTTGAGTTTGGCACCGATACTTACTGACACCCGTTCATTGACATGGAAATTATCTGATGGCGTCAGACTCATTCTGAACAGGTTGCAGCCTACCATGATGCTTGGATTTCTTTCCCTTGGTATGTGCTCTTGTGTAAGCATAAACGCACGTGTACACCAGAACATTTAATGAGGATATATGCTAGGATGACTTTTTAAAATTTGTTTTATTTTTTATTTCACCTTTATTTGGGGCGGCAGCGTAGCTTAGTGGTTAGAGCGTTGGACTAGTAACCGGAAGGTTGCAAGTTCAAACCCCCGAGCTGACAAGGTACAAATCTGTCGTTCTGCCCCTGAACAGGCAGTTAACCCACTGTTCCTAGGCCGTCATTAAAAATAAGAATTTGTTCTTAATTAACTGACTTGCCTAGTTAAATAAAGGTAAAAAAAAATAAAAATTAACCAGGTAGGCTAGTTGAGAACAAGTTCTCATTTACAACTGCGACCTGGCCAAGATAAAGCATAGCAGTGTGAATAGACAGCAACACAGAGTTACACATGGAGTAAACAATAAACAAGTCAATAACACAGTAGTAAATTGTAAAAAAATAAAAAAATAAATAGTATATACATTGTGTGCAAAAGGCATGAGGAGGTAGGTGAATAATTACAATTTAGCAGATTAACACTGGAGTGATAAATGATCAGATGGTCATGTGCAGGTAGAGATACTGGTGTGCAAAAGAGCAGAAAAGTAAATAAATAAAAACAGTATGGGGATGAGGTAGGTAAATTGGGTGGGCTATTTACCGATGGACTATGTACAGCTGCAGCGATCGGTTAGCTGCTCAGATAGCAGATGTTTAATTAACAAGAAACTTGTGGAGTGGTTGAAAAACAAGTTTTAATGACTCCAACCTAAGTGTATTTAAACTTCAGACTTCAAATGTATGTACTATAAAAATGCTGGGTTAAAAACAACCCAATTTGGGTAAATATTGGACAGAACACCCATTGGGTTATTTTGACCCAGCCAATTGGGTCACTGCTGGGTTATTGAGCTGTGACCTACCGGGTCAGATCAAAATGACTGGAGGTGTGGCTTAGTAGTGGTGTGGTTTTCAAATATTTATTGTTGGCCACCCTTGAATGTAAATGTAATTCCGGGTTCATGTTCTGTTGGATTGTCAATTCCTTTCGAAAGTATTCAGACCCCTTGACTTTTTCACATTTTGTTACATTAAAGCCTTATTCTAAAATGGATTAAATAAATAAATCCTCAGAAATCTACACACAATAACCCATAATGACAAAGCAAAAAAAGGTTTGTAGAAATGTTTGCAAATGTTTTAAAATAAAAAACAGAAATACCTTATTTACATAGGTATTCAGACCCATTGCTGTGAGACTAGAAATTGAGCTCAGATGCATCCTGTTTCCATTGATCATCCTTGAGAAGTTTCTACAACTTGATTGGAGTCAACCTGTAATAAATTAAATTAAATGGACATGATTTGGAAAGGCACACATCTATCTATTTGAGGTCCCACAGTTGACAGTGCATTTCAGAGCAAAAACCAAGCCATGAGGTTGAAGGAATTGTCTGAAGAGCTCCAAGCTCTGCTTGGAGTTTTCCAAAGGGCAGTTAAAGACTCAGACAATGAGAAACAAGATTATCTGTTCTGATAAAACCAAGATTTAACTCTTTGGCTTGAATTCCAAGTGTCACGTCTGGTGGAAACCTGGCACAATCTCTACAGTGAAGCATGGTGGTGGCAGCATCATGCTGTGGGGATGTTTTTCGGGGATGGGGAGACTAGTCAGGATCGAGGGAAAGATGAACGGAGCAAAGTATAGAGATATCCTTGATGAAAGGACATTCACCTTCCAACAGGACAATGACCCTAAGCAGACAGCCAAGACAACGCAGGAGTGGCTTCGGGACAAGTCTCTGAATGTCCTTGAGTGGCCCAACCAAAGGCCGGACTTGAACCCGATCGAACATCTCTGGAGAGACCTCAAAATAGCTGTGCAGCAACGCTTTCCATCCTACCTCACAGAGCTTGATGAGATATGCAGAGAAGAATGGGAAAAACTCTCCAAATACAAGTGTGCCAAGCTTGTAGCGTCCTACCCAGAAATACTTGATGCTGTAATCGCTGCCAAAGATGCTTCAACAATGTACTGTGTAAAGGGTCTGAATACTTATCTAAATGTGCTATTTCATTTATTTATTTATTTTTTCTATCAGCAAAAAAATGTTTTGCCTTGTCATAATGGGGTATTTTGTGTAGATTGATGAGGGGAAAAAACAATTTAATACATTTTAGAATAAAATGTAACAATGTGAAAAAGTCAAGGGGTCTGAATACTTTTGGAAGGCACTGTATGTGCCAGGGGGGCTAGGGTCAGTCTATCTAATCTGGTGTAATTCTCCGGTGGTATCTGGTATTCAATGGAACCCTGACCTGTTTACCGGTCGTGCTACCTTGTACCGGACCTGCTGTTTCAACCTTCTCTCTCTCTCCTTTCTTGCTTTCTTGCTTTCTTTCTTTACCCCACCTGCTGTCTCGACCTCTGAATGCTTACCTATGAAAAGCCAACTGACAATTACTCCTGAGGTGCTGACCTGTTACACCCTCTATAGCCACTGTGATTATTGTTTGACACTGCTGGTCATGAATGTTTTAAGATCTTGAAGACAAATCTGGCGCTAATGGCCATGTAGTTTTATAATCTCCACCCGGCACAAGCAGAAGAGGACTGGCCACCACTCAGAGCCTGATTCCTCTCTAGGTTCCAGCCTTTTAAGAGTGTTTTTCCTAGCCGTCGTGCTTCTCCATCTGCACTGCTTGCTCTCTTGGGTTTTAGGCTCGGTTTCTGTATAAGCCCTTTGTGACAACTGCTGATGTAAAAAGGGCTTTATAAATACATGTGATTGATTGATTGTCAGTTCCCCAGCCTTGTTAAAGGCTGACGTAAGCACGTGAGACTAAAGAGCCATACTAATGTTTAATTTATAGTTAGTCCCTGCCACACCATCATACCTGTCAGTGTGAAAGATTAGCTACAGTAAGTTACTCTGAAATGTCCAAAAATGTATTTGCATTTAGTTGACAATAAGTTATTGCAAAATAAACATTAACTTTCTTTGAACTAGCTTCCATTAGGCCACTGGAAAATGCACAGTCACTTCTTCAAAGTACAGATCTTGATTATCATAAATTCTTGCAAAGATTGCAGCACTGACATCAAAATAAAATAAAGGTGAAATTAATTTTAAGAAAGAATATCCTGAACATAACAATAAATCACTTAAACTTGTACAACATTTCCGTTTATGGTTGGCACAAGTACAACATTTTAAACCATGCCCCCAAATATGCTAATGATCCCGCAACAGCACATCGCCCCCACTTTCATTTCAAAGTGCAGTAATGATTGTACCTCATTTTGAAAAAATTGTGTAGAAAAATGTCCCATTGATCTGCACATTTACACTAAAACTTGCCGACCAGTACCATGTGAATTCCTGTGTACCACTGAAGGTACCATATGTGTACATTTGACCTTTGCACACCAGGGAACAACATTGTACTGCAACTATACTGTTATTTTTGAGAGTGTGTGGATATACGGTATGTTCCGGGAAAATAAGAATTGTATCTGGTGGCACTGGTGAGACATTAATGCATGTAATGTGTCCCTGAGTATTGCTACTTTTTTGTTGGTGTTGTCGGATAATCACATAATTATTAACTTGATTCTGGGGAACTTTTAGATGCAGAATGCAGAAATGTATTCTTGCCAATAAAACTGTGGTCGATATCGTTTCATGGCCACAAACCTGGTGACGTTTAGGAAATTCAGATTGCTGGCATGCCCCTTCGTGAAAATTCACATGATTTTTCACATGTGGAAACATGACTTCATGTGTTTTTTAAAGATGAAGACCATGTTAGGATATTTGTAAGAGTTTCTCAAGATATTTATTTTACCAGTCGTCAGGATGTAAAATGATTGTCCCAGATGGTCTCAAACCATCCCAAACCATTTTTAGTAAAACAATGAAATAGTATGGTGGTTTTAAACAGTAGTACACTGTTTAGTTAAAGTATGATACCACCTGGGATTTCTAATGTTCCAAAACCACATGTTTTCACATGTGAAATGTTACATGTGAAGTGTTACAAAAACATTTGCAGCATGTGAAATCATGTGTTGAGCAGAAAAACTCTCCAATGTTTCACCAAAATGATCTGTTTTACTACAACCTTTGTGGAACATGTCTTGTGCATCAGTTGTACAACCGGAGTGTGTACAGGTCCCTTGAGACAAACAAATGGTCTTTGCTATGACACCTGGTCTGTGTAGCTGACAGGAGTGACAGTCAACAGACCTGCGGACAGCTGGAGACACAAGGTTACTTGTTTATGCCTGCTTTGTCTGCTTGGCTTTCTCTTATTTTTCTCTCTGCCTCTCGCTCTCTCTTTCTCTCTCTCTCTTTCTTTGCCTTCTCACTCTCGCTCTTTCTCCTACCTCCACCATCATGTTGCAACTGAAACACTCAGATTTTCACATTGAGAATGTGTGTTGTTTTCATTTCAATAAATATAAAATGTGTAAACAGAAACTAAATACATTTTAGAATTCACATCTTTCAGCCATTCTTGAGGTAAGATAACTTTCACGTTGTTGTTTTTGCTTTCATGAGAAATTAGTTAATGTTGAGGCAGTACCGTAAATACGTAACAAAAAAATTGATTTACAAGAATGTGGAAGTGGAAGGCTTTCTGGGTGACATGACTAATTCTGCAACTTAACATTGAGGTATTCATATGTCAATGGCAATACTAACACTTGAAGAATATTACAGTCCTACAATCAAACAGGTTTATAAGGGTAGGGGGAAACGACCCAGAAAGAATGAGCAACATTAAAGCATGCACATGCAAACACTTTGATGCAGATTTTTGCAAAAACCTACATGTTATTTGTACCCTGTGAGATCTAGATAGAATAACTAATGATCAATAATTATTCAATAACAATTAGCTAAATTCCTCTTATTCCACTGGATGCTTTTCAAGTGTGTATACTAACAACCTGCAGGTGCTTAATTGACGCTACACATCCTGTTAGCGGGATAACTATCATCAACAACCGCTGAATTGCAGAGCGCCACATTCAAATAATATTACTAAAAATATTTATATTCATGAAATGCAGTATAGCAAAACACAGCTTAGCTCTTTGTTAATCCACCTGTTGTGTCAGATACTGAAAATATGCTTTACAGCGAAAGCAATCCAAGCATTTGTGTAAGTTTATCGATCACTAGAAAAAACATTATGAACACCTAGCATCAAAGTAGCTAGGTCACAAAAATCTGAAAAGCAATCAAATGAATCGCTTGATGATCTTCGGATGTTTTCACTCACGAGACTCCCAGTTACACAATAAATGTTCCTTTTGTTCCATAAAGATAATTTTTATATCCAAAATACCTCTGTTTGTTTGGCACGTTATGTTCAGAAATCCACAGGCTCAAGCGGTCACGACAACGCAGACGAAAATTCCAAATAGTATCCGTAATGTCCACAGAAACATGTCAAACATTTTTTATAATCAATCTTCAGGTTGTTTTTTAAATATATAATCGATAATATATCAACCGGCACTGTCTCTTTTTCAGTAGGAGAGGGAGTAACAATGCTCTGTTGCGCAAGCAAAACTCATGCGAACACCTGACGCGATGTTATCTTTCTCGCTCATTTTTCAAAATAAAAGCCTGAAACTATGTCTAAAGACTGTTGACACCTTGATGACGCGATAGGAAAAGGAATCTGGTTGATATCCCTTTAAATGGAGTGAAGACAGGCTATGGAACATGGAGCTTTCAAAATAGAGGCCACTTCCTGGTTTGATTTTCCTCAGGTTTTCGCCTGCAATATCAGTTCTGATATACTCACAGACAATATTTTGACAGTTTTGGAACCTTTAGTTTTTTCTATCCTACTCTGTCAATTATGTGTGTGTATGCCATTGCGTATATGCATCCATGCGCATGTGAGTGGGTGTGTGTGTGTTTGTGCAGCCGCAGGGCATAGCTCCCTGGGCTGATTGTACTGATACATACCACCAATAAAATAGAGGGGACACTAATGTAGTCAGTGTGAGAAATAACTTTCACATATCCACACCAGAGCAATTATATTAACCTCTGCAGAATTGGTGGGTCCCCCTCGTAACGGTTGAGCTAACGAAGGCTAATGTGATTAGCATGAGGTTGTAAGTAACAAGAACATTTCCCAGGACATATACTTATCGGATATTGGCTGAGAGCTTAAATTATTGGTAATCTAACTGCATTGACCAGTAGCTATTAGAGTGAAAGAATACCATGCTATTGTTTGAGGAGAGCGCACAATTACGAACTTGAAAAGTTATTAATAAATGAATTAGGCACATTTCGGCAGTCTTGATACAAAGATTTTAACAGATATGCAATGGTTTATTGGATCAGTCTAAAATTTGCACATACACTGCTGCCAAGTGCCTATTAATGTTGATTTGACCTAATCTTAAAAGCACGTTCAACCTCATAAAAACATGTTTTCCCGTATCAAAAGGGGTACAAAAAAAATGCAACAGCAAGTGCCTATTAACCCTTTCACACGTATCATCACACAGGTGTGATCGTTCTACAGTGGTCTCTGAAGTGTAAGATCACACCCGTGTGATTAGGATGCTTATTTAGAACGCTTATTTAGAATGGCCAGTTTTAAATGACGCAACAATCAACATTTGAGCTGGCCACACTTTTTTCAGAAACTATTTACGCAAACACAGTCCTTTCAAAGTTATGTCCAGAATGTGAGCAGTTTATTTTTGGATGCAATGTTCAGATATCCACATAAGTATCTATAGCATAACACAATCATCCAATCCGGCAAATGTATGCTACATTTGTCCTAGCGCTAACTGAGGTAAGATTGACGCAACACAAGCGGTCATATTTTATAAACTACAATATGAATTAGCTAATAGCAATTACAATTTATAATTCACCACATCACGGGTGACCTCACCATTGATCAAAATAATTGAGTAAAACACTTTCTAGAAATCGAAAGTAATCCGACGATTCGTTTTCAGTGTGCCACCATGCTTTTTTCCCTCACAGAAACCAAAGATAATAAGAGAAGACAAGATACATTTGGTCTTTATAGTATGCATGTTGAAGGGGTGTGTCGTCTACCATCGTTAACATCCCATCATCCCACCATTCACTTCCTGAAGTTCCCCAAAAACCCTTACTCAACTCATTTTTTCACAGCATCTTTGGTCCGACAGATGTTTACGTGAAAGCCAGAATGCAATGTATGTCAACAAACATGGCTCCATAAATAGCTGGAATTAGCTTAGCTCATCATAATCAGTACAACCCTCAAAAAAGTATTTTACACACATAATATGTGCCCATTACAATCTATGCAAGAATCGGAATGCATGATTCACAGTTGATGTCGGAACTTTACATACACTTAGAATGGAGTCATTAAAACTTGTTTTTCAACCACTCCACACATTTCTTGATAACAAACTATAGTTTTGGCAAGTCTGTTAGGATACCTACTTTGTGCATGACACAAGTAGTTTTTCCAAAAATTGTTTACAGACAGAATATTTCACTTATAATTCACTGTATCAAAAGAAATCAGCCAAAACTTCCACAATTCTGTTTCATCCTTGGGACAATTTCCAAACGCCTGAAGGTACCACGTTCATTTGAACAAACAACAGTATGCAAGTATAAACACCATGGGACCACGCAGCCGTTATACCGCTCAGGAAGGAAATGCATTCTGTCTCCTAGAGATGAACGTAAAGTGCAAATCAATCCCAGAACAACAGCAAAGGACCTTGTGAAGATGCTGGAGGAAACCGGTACAAAAGTATCTATATCCACAGTAAAACAAGTCCTATATCTACATAACCTGAAAGGCCGCTCAGCAAGGAAGAAGCCACTGCTCCAAAACCGCTATAAAAAGGCCAGACTACGGTTTGCAACTGCACATGGGGACAAAGATTGTACTTTTTTGGAGAAATGTCCTCTGGACTGATGAAACAAAAATAGAACTGTTTGGCCATAATGACCATTGTTGAGTTTGGAGGAAAAAGGGGGAGGCTTGCAAGCCAAAGAACACCATCCCAACCGTGAAGCACGGGGGTGGCAGCATCATGTTGTGCTTTGCTGCAGGAGGGACTGGTGCACAACATAGATGGCATCATGAGGAAGCGAAATTACGTGGATATATTGAAGCAACATCTCAAGACATCAGTCATGAAGTTAAACCTTGGTCGCAAATGGGTCTTCCACATGAACAATGACCCCAAGCATACTCCCAAAGTTGTGGCAAAATGGCTTAAGAACAACAAAGTCAAGGTAATGCTACCAAATACTAATTTATACTAAATACTAATAGAGTATGTAAACTTCTGACCCACTGGGAATGTGATGAAAGAAATAGAAGCTGAATTAAATCATTCTCTCTACTATTATTCTGATATTTCACATTATTAAAATAAAATGTTGATCCTATCTGACCTAAGACAGGAAATGTTTATTGGATTAAATGTCAGGAATTGTGAAAAACTGAGTTTAAACGTATTTGGCTAAGATGTAAACTTCCGACTTCAACTGTATCATCGGGACTTGAAAAACTTAGTCATATCAATTACCACACAAAACATTTTCTGATAGTGATTTATTGATACAAATGGCGCGTGCAGGTAGTCAATCACGTAACCTCTCACTCCCACTCTGAGCCAATCAGTGTTGTTGTTTGTGTATGTAGCTAGTGAGCTAAGCTGTAGCGTTAGCAATGTCTTTCAAAAGGGGACAACTCACAAGAGATTCTGACAGTGATAGTGAGGAGCTGCCCCCATTGAGAACCCTGAATCTGAGGACCCCTTGTCCACTGACAAAGTTCCAGTCCATTTTGAAGATGCTGGTGGTGATGGAGGCAGACCGACAGTGGATAAAGTACAGGAGTTCTGTGGTAGCTGGAAGGCTGCCAGCCATTTCACTCCTCATGGCCCTGCTGTTTGCTTTGATGAGTCCCAGTCTGGAGTGAAACGCCCCTTGCCATTTCCATCTGAGGCAGAGTGCTTCAAGTTGTTTCTGACAGAGGAGATGGTGGGAGACATAGCAGAGACGAATTGCTATGCCTTGGAGCTACAGGAGAAGAGACAGGGGGACAACCACAATTATTGAAATGTATACCTTCCTGGTGACAGTTCTTCTCATGGGGATAGTAAAGAAGATCTCCTTTCCCTTCTTTGCCACCCTCTTTTCCCAAGACCGCTTCCTAGTTCTGCTGCGATTACTGCATTTCATCAACAATGCTACTGCCATCCTAAATGACCTGTTAGAAAAAAATTGAAATGTCAACAGCTGGCAGTAGTGGCATGACAAACGAGATATCCATGTCCTCTCCACTGTCCATACAGCAACCATGTAGGCCACAGGGAAGGTGGACCAACTGACAGGAGAGAGAAAAATCAAACCAGACTGCGTGCTTGACTATAACCTCAAAATGGGGACAGTGGATAAGGCGGACTTGATAAACGGCTTAGTGAAAAACAACCAAGTGGTATCAGAAGATATTTTTCAATTTTTCCAGGGTAGCTTCAAAATGCAACAAGCCAATACTTCTCTGACTCAATTGACATTGTTTTACATAGCTAATGGAATAATGTAGCTAGCTACATAAGCACGACTGAATATAACACCATGAAATGAGTAACGTTGCATCGCGTGACCACGGTTATAAGGAATATACACAAAAATAATATGTTACAGTAGAAACGGCATAATACGACATGCAGAAATTATTATAACTTAATAAGGCACTTACTTTGATAGAAACGCACACATTTCCAAAGTTATTATTGGTAACGAAAACAAATATGACTGCAATGCAGGCAACAGACGGAAAATGTGAACACGTGTGTGCAGGATGGAGATGAGCAAATGTCTGCACACTTGAACTGCACAAACATTTGGGAAGTGTTTGGGGAATTTTGTCCGGGTCAGAAATGTCAAAAAATTAATTGGTCCGCAAAGTATAAATTACTACTTTTTTGTGAATCAATGAGGTGGAACACACCTCAATTCAAACTGTTCTTTGAAAATATAAAACTTGTTAGAAAATAATTTTAAATTGACAAGTTGAAAACAGCCTATAAATAAAAACAGGCTGCATGCCTTGGTTTGAGGGCAGCGCGGATTAAATGTCATTTTGCGTAGCAATCACATTCTGGAATGGAGAGAACGTTCTAACATCACGTGCATAAAAAAACTCACGCTGGGGCGACCATTAGAGATATTTTGAACTCACGCATGAAAGGGTTATTAAGTGCCAAATAAAGTACCAGGGTTGACTGTAGCAGGGTTGACAATTTCAGCCAAAAAAAACATTGTGACAAGAGGAATGGAAGCTTGTTGTATGCAATTGAATGCAAGCTTTACAATTATTATAATTTGCGTGTATATTTTTAGCCAGTCTATCGATGGGTAACAGCGTTGACGTGTTATGCTCAACCCACTCAGTTTTCCACCACGAAACACCAGAGAATTGCCAAAAACACTAAAGCCAGCTCAAATGCTTTCACACTATGATTTAACTATTAGAAGTTCAATGTTTATTTTGACAAACGTATTTAATAGGAATAGTTTCACCATGTTAAATTGAGAGTTCGTTTCACACAACATGGTTGATCTTAAAATTAGGGACATACATAAATGAATCACTAATCACATTCAAATATAATCATCTTCAGAAAGATCTTTGTAAAAAATACAAAAAAATAAGCTGGGTTTTACAATAATGGTGAAAAGTTTGGGATTAAGTGGGTTAAAATCTTTTTGGAAGTCGGGATGGATGTGTGGAGTGATACAACACTTTAGCAAGTCTTTATTCATATTCAAATCAAATCAAATTTTATTTGTCACATACACATGGTTAGCAGATGTTAATGCGAGTGTAGCGAAATGCTTGTGCTTCTAGTTCCGACAATGCAGTAATAACCAACAAGTAATCTGGCTAACAATTCCAAAACTACTACCTTATAGACACAAGTGTAAGGGGATAAAGAATATGTACATAAAGATATATGATAGATGAGTGATGGTACAGAGCGGCATAGGCAAGATACAGTAGATGGTATTGAGTACAGTATATGAGAAGAGTATGTAAACAAAGTGGTATAGTTAAAGTGGCTAGTGATACATGTATTACATAAAGATGCAGTAGATGATATAGAGTGCAGTATATACGTATACATATGAGATGAATAATGTAGGGTATGTAAACATTATATTAGGTAGCATTGTTTAAAATCTAGTAATTGTTGTATTATCCATGCAGTCTATATTAAGGGGCACTTCATTTAATATAACAGGCTTTTAAAATGCAATATTGGTGCACAATTTCTACTTAAAACATACAAGTGACAGAAAAAGACACACTTTTCGTGGAAAGACCCTTGTATCCAAATGGCACCCTATTCCCTATATAGTGCACTACGTTTGACCAGGGTACGGAGTGTGTTAAATATGCATAACAGCATCTTGCATATATGATTTCTGTCCCTGTTTTTTCCTCAGTAATACCATCATGCTTAAGCTCTTGTGTTCCTCCACATGCCATGGCACCATTAACACGTTGCCTGGGGAATGACTGGAAGGTGTAAAGGCTTATAAAACACATACGTTTCAGTACAGTAAGAGAGCACTGCACAGCACAGCACTCCCACGACACTACCAGACAATACAGCTGCAGCATTCACTATTGATCCGGCTTCAGGTTTAATCACATTCTTATGTAAATATGATCAAATGAATAACCCCTGCTCATTATCAGTTCAATAAACACATTTTCATCACCCAAGAGGTAAGGTGCACTGAGCACACTGTGTCAGAGGTGGAGCAGGGTTGGCTAGCATTATGGCATCTTTAACATAACTTTATATTGATTATAATTATAATTGTAATAAAATAGATAATATTATGGTAGGGGTTAAACTGGTTGGAATTATACGCGTTGTCATCCGATGGGAGTAATTTCTTCGTTAAACGTGGAAATTTCGAGTGGGAAAATAATTTGAGGTCACTTCCATTATACACGAAAATCACATTTCAACCTCTGACAGTATGACACAACGCAGAAAATCACGATTATTTGTGCATTATTCCTTCACAGCTACATCTACTATCCCTCCCTCTCTCTCTAATCCACCTTAAGATGAGTTTCCTCTTGACATTTGATAACAATCAACCTTCAAACATGCTAAATAAAACTGCATGATAGAAAAGGAACACTGAAGAAAGAACATAGAATGACAGAAAGAGAAAGAAAGAATACCTTAATTTTGTGTTCTCTTTTAATATCTCCATCCTCCCGGTGTTCATTTCAGCTCAGTCTTTGTCCAAGGCCTTTTTAATAATTCTATTAATTATATTGACATTGTTGAGTATCCTCCTCTAATTGTAATGGGATCACTGGGGTGATAAGGCTGTCGATGTATTCCAAATGGCACCCGATTCCCTTTATAGTGCATTACTTTTGACCAGAGTCCATAGGGGTCTGTGTGTGTATATGCATGCATCCATGTCTGTGCGTATGTGTGCATGCATACGTGTTTGCCTGAGTGTGTGTAAATAAAGAATGTGCTAATTATATTTATTTAGCATAACAAGCTTCACCATCTGCTCCTAACATTAAACCCCACTGCACCAACAACAGTACACAGTGACTCTGCTAGGACAATCCATCTCCACCAGTCAGTCCTCCAACTGTTCTCTGTTCTCTCTGGTTTCTAAGAAAAGAGATTGAATGCTGAAATTCCTGGTTTGAATTCCTGCTTTTAGTCCTACGGGGACACTAGTCCACCCCCTATGGCATGATAGACTTGATTATGGATGCCCTCTCTCGTGATTTAATTTCTGTGGGTAAAGCACCTTGTGTCTTTGGGCTTGTATCTTGACCCTGTTTGTTGGAGATAAAAAGTCACCGTCCATCATGTAGGGCGATGTCCGAGGATGCTGGGAGTAGGGCCCCTGTATCACACACAAACACGCACACACGCACACGCAAACACACTATAATGGGGTAATAGGTGGATAGGGGCACATCAGATGGGGAATAACAATTGTAATTTTCTTTTCTACCGCCTTGATGTAATAGATGAAAGCCAGAGCGGCCATCATGTAATAGGGCTACTTAATTCTGTCAAGATGGGAGAAATCTTTACCCCGGTCCGTGTTATTTACCCAGCTATTTTCTCTCCTTTATGTGGTTAAATATGCTTGGTCTGAATGCTCTCTGATGAATAGGAGAAGGCTTTTCACCACCTCCCCCCTGTCGCGATAAAAACACTTCTTCAGAGGCGACAAGGCTTTTAGTTTTCAACTCCAGGCCCCGAGCCCTGCAATCAACAGTCATTTAAGATATGACAGATCTCCCCCGCTAAAGAGGTGCTCCGGCCATGCGGAATAATCATACTGTTATCCTCTACTTTGACATCATTAACGGTCAAGAAGAGTCGTGATACAGACCCCTGAGGTGAGACAGAGACAAAATCAAACAAACAACAGATGTTTTATTTTTTGCATGCTGAAATAGATTGTATTTCACTTGTCCTCAGACTACTTTAGCTACCCCACCAGGTGACCTGTTGGCTCTTGTTCAGAGGAAGAGACCGAATGAGGAGAGGAGGAGGAGGAGAGGGTGTTGTAGCCTGTAAGTTTTGACACAGGTAGTTTTGTGTGTTGATCCATGGTGAATGTGTGGACATGTGTGCATCCCAAAGGTAATGTACTATATAGGTAATAGACTGCCATTTACAACTCAGCCCATGTTCACTTCTCAGAGACTAGACAGAATATCAAGTTACCTTGTCATTTGGTCGCATGCTGAGTTAAGAGGTTGAAATAACATGTTGATCTCTAAGGTACAAACTGTAAACAGCGTTCTATGTTGAAACTGATGATCTGTGCTTGCATCTCAACATCTAAATTGGGTGGTACATCAACGTAATTGTCACCATTTTTTAATCCACTCATGAGTATCCTGTCAAAATACAATAACACTCAAATACGTGTTCAGTTGAAAATGCAACCTCTACTGTCTAGGTGGTTAACATCCTCATGCAAATTCTTCTCAGCTCAACCAACCTAAATAGAAAAACACAGAAATCTTTTTTTCTGGTAGATTTGTATGCTTTCGATGTGACTGAACGCTCTCGTAGACATACCATTAGAGACGCCCCCTCACTCTACCATAGAGCTTGATGATGATCACTACTAACCAACCAGTTGCTGCAACCTCTGTGGAATACGCTAGTCCTGATTTAGGGATGTATCCCAAATGGGACCCTATCCCTTATTGGCCCTGATCAAATGTAGTGCACTATTCAGGGAATAGAGTTCCATTTGGTACACATGCTCAAATACTTTGGCGTACTCCTCTTTTATTTCTGCACCACAGTCCATCACTGGTCTGTCCAACAAGCTTCATTACCTCAAGAAAAACACATTAGGGTCATATTCAGTAGCAGGGTTGGGCGGGTTATAATCTAAATGTAATACGATACAGTTGCCTCTTACCTGTCCCAAATTGTAATCAGAAACCTAACTTTTGGATAACCCAAACTCAGTAAAATAATCTGATTACTTTCAGTTACTATTCAATTACTTTCCCTTTAACCCCCAATGGTGGATTTCTGCTGCCCCGCAGAAATATAATAATACAAAAATCCCCAACAAATAATCTGGGGGGGAGAAGACCGAAAATCGGTCTAATTGTCTGTAGCGATTGAAGTATGCATGAGAGCACCAGCTGTTCCGAATGACTGTGTTATCACGCTCTCCGTTGCCGATGTGAGCAAGACCTTTCAAAAAGGTCCAAGTGTACAAGGCCAGTTACGGATTACCAGGCCGTGTACTCAGAGCATGCGCGGACCAACTGGTAAGTGTCTTCACTGACGTTTTCAACCTCTCCCTGACAGAGTCTGTAATACTTGGGTGTTTCAAGAAGACCACCATAGTCCCTGTGCCCAAGAATGCCAAGGTAACCTGCCTAAATGACTACCGCCGCGTAGCACTTAGGTCGGTACCCATGAAGTGTCTCACATCAATACCATCATCCCGGAAACCCTAGACCCACTCCATTTTACATACCGCCCCAGCAGATCCACAAAGGACGCAAGCTCAAAATTCACTTTACACTGCACTTTCCCATCTGGACAAAAGGAACCCCTAAACACCTCACTCTGCAACTGGATCCTGGACTTCATGATGGGCTGCCCCCAAGTGGTAAGGCTAGGCAACAACACATGCTGATTATCAAAACACCCCTGAGGGGTGCGTGCATAGTCCCTTCCTGTACTCCCTGTTCACCCACGACGGTGTGCCCAAGAACGACTCCAACACCATCATTAAATTTGTTGACGACACAACGGTGGTAGACCTGATTACTGACAACGATGAGACAGCCTATACGGAGGAGGTCAGAGACCTGGCGGTGTGGTGCCATGACAACAACCTCTCCCTCAACGTGAGCAAGACAAAGCAGCTGATTGTGGACTACAGGAAAAAGAGTGCCAAACACACTCCATTCACATTGACGGGCTGTAGTTGAGTGGGTCGAGAGCTTCAAGTTCATTGGTGGCCATATCACCAAAACCCTATCACGGTTCAAACACACTAAGACAGTTGTGATGACTGAAAAGATTTGGCATGGGTCCCCAGATCCTCAAAAGGTGCTACAGAGGGTAGTGCATAGGGCCCTGGGGCCAAGCTTCCTGCCATCCAGGACCTCTATACTAGGCAGTGTCACAGGAAGGACCAAATAATTGTCAATGACTCCAGCCATCCAGGTCATAGACTGCTATCTCTGCTACCGCACGGCAAGCAGTACTGAAGTAACAAGACTAGGTCCAAAAGGCTCCTTAACAGATTCTGCCCCTAAGCCATAAGACTGCTGAACAATTAATCAAATGGCTAACCGGACTACCTGAATTGCATTTTTTTTACACTGCTGCTATGCATAGTTATTTTACCCCTACATATATGTACATATTGCATCAATTATCTTCACTAACCAGTTGCCCCACACATTGACTCGATACCTGTAACCCCTGTATATAGCCTCGTTATTGTTGTTTTATTGTGGTACTTTTTTTCCCTTGAGTTTAGTTAGTAAATGATTTTAAATGTTTTCTTAACTCTCATACAACAAGTCTACACCTGTTGTATTCGGCATGAAACAAATAACATTTGATTTGATTTATCGTCCAAACTATTACGAGACCCTCACAAACACGAGTATGTTCTCCGTTTTGCTCTATGACCCCCACGAGCATCTTGGGATTCATCTGAAGTCGGTACAGCTACCAACATCTGTCTGTAGCATCCAAACAGTTTGGGCTATACACTAATATGACCCCTTTGTGGAAAAGTGAGACTCGCACGAACACATACTGTACATGTTCGTTGTTGAGCTCTAGAACACCCACAAACATCAGAAGACTTGTCTGAAGGTCCCCCAGTACCAGGTAAAACATTTTTTTGAAGTACATTACATGACCAAAAGTATGTGGATACTTGCTCATCGAACATCTCATTCCAAAATCATGGGCAATACAATGGAGTTGGTCCCTCCTTCGCTGCTACAACACTTTTGCTGCTATATCCTCCACTTTTCTGGGAAGGCTTTCCAATAGTTGTTGGAACATTACTGCTGGAACTTGCTTCCATTCAGGAACAAGAGCATTAGTGAGGTCGGGCATTGATGTTGACCCATTAGGTCTGGCAGTCGGCATTCCAATTTATCCCAAAGGTGTTTGATGTGGTTGAGGTCAGGGCTGTGTGCAGGCCAGTCATGTTCTTCTACACCGATCTCGACAAACCATTTCTGTATGGACCACACTTTGTGCACAGGGGCATTGTCATGCTGAACCAGGAAAGGACCTTCCCCAAACTTGTGCCACAAAGTTGGAAGTGCAGAATAATTTAGAATGTCATTGTCTGCTGTAGCGCAGTGGTTCGCAAACGTTTTGTTGTCCCGTACCCCTTCAAACATTCAACCTACAGCTGCATACCCACTCTAGCACCAGGGTCAGTGCACTCTCAAATGTTGTTTTTAGCCATCATTGTAAGCCTGCCACCACACACCATACGATACATTTATTAACCATAAGAATGAGTGTGTTTTTGTCACAACCTGGCTCGTGAGTAGTACCAAAGAGTTTTTATAGGACCAGGGCACAAATAATATAATAATAATCAATAATTCTGCTCTTTATTTAGCCATCTTACATGTAAAACCTTATTTGTTCATCAAAATTGTGAATAACACACTAAAGGTTAATGAGAAGGGTGTGCTTGAAAGGATGCACATAACTCTGCAATGTTGGGTTGTATTGGAGAGTCTCAGTCTTAAATCATGTTCCACACACAGTCTGTGCCTGTATTTAGTTTTCATGCTAGTGAGGGTCGAGAATCCACTCTCGCATAGGTATATGGTTGCAAAGGGCATCAGTGCCTTAACAGCGTGATTTGCCAAGGAAAGAAACTCTGAGTGCAGCCCTATCCAGAAGTCTGGCAGTGGCTTCTGATTCAATTCAATTTTCACAGAACCGCGTGTTGCAATTTCAATGAGGCTTTCTTGTTCAGATATTGGTAAGAGGACTGCCAATGTTTGTCTTTAGAGATTGCATGGCTGTGTGCTCGATTTTATACACCTGTCAGCAACGGTGTGGCTGAACTAGCCAAATCCACTCATTTGAAGGGGTATCCACATACTTTTGTATATATATATATATATATTTTTCACCTTTATTTAACCAGGTAGGCTAGTTGAGATCAAGTTCTCATTTGCAATTGCGACCTGGCCAAGATAAAACAAAGCAGTTCGACACATTCAACAACACAGAGTTACACATGGAGTAAAACAAACATACAGTCAATAATACAGTAGATAAATCTATAAGCATGTGCAAATGAGGCAGGATAAGGGAAGTAAGGCAATAAATAGGCCATGGTGGCGAAGTAAATATAATATAGCAATTAAACACGGGAATGGTAGGGTGTGTAGAATATGAATGTGCAGTAGAGATACTGGGGTGCAAAGGAGCAAGATAAATAAATGAATATAGCATGGGGATGAGGTAGATTGGATGGGCTATTTACAGATGAGCTATGTACAGGTGCAGTGATCTGTGAGCTGCTCTGACAGCCTGTGCTTAAAGCTATTGAGGGAGGTAAGAGTCTCTAGCTTCAGAGATTTTTGCAGTTCGTGCCAGTCATTGGCAGCAGAGAACTAGAAGGAGAGGCAGCCAAAGGAAGAATTGGCTTTGGGGGTGACCAGTCAGATATACCTGCTGGAGCGCGTGCTACGGGTGGGTGCTGCTATGGTGACCAGTGAGCTGAGATAAGGTGGGGCTTTACCTAGCAGAGACTTGTATGAAGCGAGGGCCAGCCAACAAGAGCATACAGGTCGCAGTGTTGGCTAGTGTATTGGGCTTTGACTAAACAGATGGCACTGGGATAGACTGCATCAAATTTGTTGAGTAGGGAGTTGGAGGCAATTTTGTAAATGACATTGCCGAAGTCGAGGATTGGTAGGATGGTCAGTTTTACGATGGTATGTTTGGCAGCATGAGTGAAGGATGCTTTGTTGCGAAATAGGAAGCCAATTCTACATTTAATTTTCGATTGGAGATGTTTAATGTGAGTCTGGCAGGAGAGTTTACAGTCTAACTAGACACCTTGGTATTTGTAGTTGTCCACATATTCTAAGTCAGAACCGTCCAGAGTAGTTATGCTGGACGGGTGGGCAGGTGCGGGCAGCGAACGGATGAGAGCATGCATTTAGTTTTTCTTGCATTTAAGAGAAGCTGGAGGCCACTGAAGGAGAGTTGTATGGCATTGAAGCTCATCTGGAGGTTAGTTAACACAGTGTCCAACGAAGGGCCAGAGGTATACAGAATAGTGTCGTCTGCGTAGAGGTGGATCAAGGAATCACCAGCAGCGAGAGCGACATCATTGATGTATACATAGAAGAGAGTCAGCCCGAGAATTTAACCCTGTGGCACCCCCATAGAGACTGCCAGAGGTCCGGACAACAGGCCCTCCGGTTTGACATACTGCACTCTATCGGAGAAGTAGTTGGTGAACCAAGCGAGGCAATCATTTGAGAAACCAAGGCTGTTGAGTCTTCCAATAAGAATGTTGTGATTGACAGAGTCGAAAGCCTTAGCCAGGTCGACGATTACGGCTGCGCAGTAATGTCTCTTATCATTGACAGTTATGATATCGTTTAGGACCCTGAGTGTGGCTGAGGTGCACCCATGACCAGCTCTGAAACCAGATTGCATAGCGGAGAAGGTATGTTGATTTTCGAAATGGTCGGTAATCTGTTTGTTAACTTGGCTTTCAAAGACTTTAGAAAGTTAGGGTAGAATAGATATAGGTCTGTAGCAGTTTGGGTCTAGAGTGTCTCCCCCTTTGAAGAGGGAGATGAGTGCGGCAGCTTTCCAATATATGGGAATCTCAGACGATACGAAAGAGAGGTTGAACAGGCTTGTAATATGGACTGCAACAATTTCGGCAGATCATTTTAGAAAGAGAGGGTCCAGATTGTCTAGCCCGGCTGATTTGTAGGGGTCCAGATTTATAAACTATCTGGATTTGGGTGAAGGAGAAGTGGGGGAGGTTTGGGCGAGTTGCTGTGGGGAGCGCAGGGCTGTTGTCCGTGGTAGGGGTAGCCAGGTGTAAAGCATGGCCAGCCGTAGAAAAATGCTTCTTGAAATTCTCAATGATTGTGGCTTTATCGATAGTGACAGTGTTTCCTAGCCTCAGTGCAGTGGCAGCTGGGAGGAGGTGCTAATATTCTCCATGGACTTCACAGTGTCCCAGAACTTTTTGAGTTAGTTCTACAGGATGCAAATTTATGTTTGAAAAAGCTAGCCTTAGCTTTCCTAACTGCCTGTGTATATTGGTTCCTAACATCCCTGAAAAGTTGCATATCACGAGGGATATTCGATGCTAATGCAGAACGCCATAGGATTTTTTGGTGCTGGTCAAGGGCAGACAGGTCTGGAGTGAACCAAGTGCTATATCTATTCCTGGTTTTACATTTTTTGAATGGAGAATGCTTATTTAAGATGGTGAGGAAGGTGAGGAAGGTACTCTTAAAGAATAACCAGGCATCCTCTACTGACGGGATGAGGTCCGGGATCCAGGATACCCCGGTCAGGTCAATTAGAAAGGCCTGTTCGCTGAAGTGTTTTATGGAGCATTTGATATTGATGAGGGGTGGTCGTTTGACCGCAGACCCATTACAGTTGCAGGCAATGAGGCAGTGATCGCTGAGATCTTGGTTAAAAAAAGCAGAGGTGAATTTGGAGGGTGAGTTAGTTAGGATGATATCTATGAGGCTGCCCGAGTTTACGGATTTGGGGTTGTACCTGGTAGGTTCATTGACAATTTGTGTGAGATTGAGGGCATCAACCTTAAATTGTAGGATGGCTGTGGTGTTAATAAATCCTCTTGGAACTAGGGGACACTATTTTCATTTTTGGAAAAATAACATTCCCAAAGTATTTTTCAGGACCAGATTATTGAATATGCATATACAGCTTAGAATAGAAAACACTCTAAAATTTCCAAAACTGTAAAAATATTGTCTGTGAGTATAACATAACTGATATTGCAGGCGAAAGCCTGAGAAAAATCCAATCAGGAAGTGACTCTTATTTAGAAACCTCTGCGTTCCTATGCGTCCCTATTGAGCAGTGAAAGGGATATCAACCAGATTACTTTTTCTATGGCTTCCCTAATGTGTCTAGTGTCACAAGACATAGTTTCAGGCTTTTATTTTGAAAAATTTGCGTGAGCGACAACATTGCGTCAGTGGTCAGCTGGTGGCTCTCAGAGTGACATGTGCGTAATAGACAAATGCGGCCATTGTTTCTCTCGCTCCTACTAAGAAGCCAACTGACCCGGTTGATATATTATCGAATAGATATTTGAAAAACACCTTGAGGATTGATTATAAAAAACGTTTGCTATGTTTCTGTCTATTATGGATCTAATTTGGAATATTTTTCTGCGTTGTCGTGAGCGCAGTTTTCGGTATATTTCTCAACCAAACGTAAAGAACAAACGGAGGTATTTCGGATATAAAAATAATCTTTATGGAACAAAATTAACATTTGCTGTCTAACTGGGAGTCTCGTCAGTGAAAACATCCGAAGATCATCAAAGGTAAATGCTTAATTTGATTGCTTTTCTGATTTTTGTGACCAAGCTTCCTGCTGCTAGCTGGACATAATGCTATGCTAGGCTATCGATAAACTTACACAAATGCTTGTCTTGCTTTGGCTGTAAAGCATAATTTCAAAATCTGAGATGACAGGGTGATTAACAAAAGGCTAAGCTGTGTTTCACTATAATTCACTTGTGATTTCATGAATATGAATATTTTCAATATGTTAATTGAAATGCATTCCAGGTGACTACATTGTACTGTTGAATTAAAATGCTAATCTAACTAAGCGCAAACCAGATGGGATGGCTTATCGCTTCAGAATGCTGTGGTAGTCATGCTGGTTAAGTGTGCCTTGAATTCTTAATAAATCACAGACAGTGTCACCAGCAAAGGACTTCCACACCTCCTCCATGCTTCACGGTAGGAACTACACATGCAGAGATCATCGTACTCTGCATCTCACAAAGACACAGAGGTTGGAAGCAAACATCTCAAATGTGGACTCATTGAACAAACGGACAGATTTCCACTGGTCTAATGTCCATTGCTCGTGTTTCTTGGCCCAAGCAAAGCTCTTCCTATTGGTGCCCTTTAGTAATGGTTTCTTTGCAGCAATTTGAACATGAATGCCTGATTCACGCAGTTTCCTCTGAACAGTTGATGTTTCTTACTTGAACTCTGTGATGTATTTATTTGGGCTGCAATTCTGAGACTGCTAACTAATGAACTTATCCTCTGCAGCAGAGGTAACTCTGAGTCTTCCTTTCCTGTGGCGGTCCTCATGAGAGTCAGTTTCATCTTATCGCTTGAAGGTTTTTGGGACTGCACTTGAAGTAAGTTTCAAAGTTCTTTACATTTTCCAGATTGACTGACCTTCATGACCTTCATGATGGACTGTCATTTATCTTTGCTTATTTGAGCTGTTCTTGCCATAACATGGACTTGGTCTTTCACCAAATAGGGCTAACTTCTTTATACCACTTTGTCATGACGTTGGCCTGGGGGTAGGTTTATGACAGTCATAAATACCTCTCCCCATCTTTTTCCTCTCTCTACCCTACTGATGTTACATTTGAAAACCCCTTGGTTAACATAGAGATTCTGGGAACATCAGAAGGTGGGGGGAAATGAACTATATTCTGGTAGTCTGACCAATTGAACATATGCAATGGTACTTAAGGAATATGATGTCAGTTCGGTTGTCATCTGAGACATTCTCATCAATGATAAGATGACAAACTCTACAGTGGAAATTCTACACATCAGTTATCGGATTCACATGGAATTGTTGTTCAATTTAAATGATTGAATATGAAATTATTTGTGATGGTATGAAATGTGATTTTAGCTTCTAAAATGTGAGAATTGGGTTTTCATAAGGTTAGGGCTCTGCTCAATCAGTGGCCCGCCGCTGTGAAGAGTCATGGGTTATAAAACTTTTCAGACACACCCTTCTCGCTCCACTATATAAAGCCATGACGAAAATGTAACCTCCTGTTCCGAGGATGTGAGGATGACGGTCCAATGTCAGAATGGTTCAGATAATAACTACAGAACGAAGCCAACATCAGCGTGAGCTTTGGTTGTGAATGGTATGAACTTTGAACTCTTATTCACTTCAGAAGTGATACCTCCTAGCCATTGAGTTAGCAACAGCAGCTGCAAACGAGGGTTAGGAAGGAACAGACAGAGTATCCCGTCTATCACACTACGACGTTACTACAACGTATCCAATTGACCACCAGAGACATTCTTCAAAGGACTCGGTTTGGCAACACGGCCTTCCATCTACCATCAACCTACGGAAGCACAGCTCTGAGTAAATATTAATTGCATTTTCCTTTTCCAAATGGGCACTAAATTAGAATGCATAAGATACTGTATTTACGATAGCACAGCTTCTTCCTTTGTTACTCAGTCTTCCCTCTCTTTCACTCAAACCCAGCCCTTTTCTTTTGTGTAGAAAGCTGTCATATCCATTCCGCCCGCTAGGGACATTTTCCTTAATGACGTAATTTGTAATCAAGTTATGATTAATTATGTGCATGTGTAATTCTGTGTGATTAGTTAGGTATTTAGTAAATCAATAATTAAACCCAATTTTGTATTGCTGATTCAACTTGTTAGCCAGGTTTTGTGAAGATAACCAGTCATTTACAACTTTCAGATGAGACTGAATGTGACGATTAATATTGACTGCTATTGATGTCAAATATTACTAGGTCTTTAAGAGTTTATTCGGAAGATAACAGCTCTATAAATATTATTTTGTGGTGCCCCGACTCTCTAGTTAAATACATTTACATGATTAGCTCAATCAGGTAATATTCATTACGGTGAAATTATTTTATAGAATAGCATGTCATATCACTTAACTTCTTGGATATAGGGGGCGCTCTTTTAATTTATGGATAAAAAAATGTTCCCGTTTTAAACAAGATATTTTGTCACGAAAAGATGCTCGACTATGCATATAATTGACAGCTTTGGAAAGAAAACACTCTGACGTTTCCAAAACTGCAAAGATATTGTCTGTGAGTGCCACAGAACTAATGCTACAGGCGAAACCAAGATGAAATTTCATACAGGAAGTGCCCCAGATTTTGAATGCGCTGTGTTCCAATGTCTCCTTATATGGCTGTGTATGGGTCACGAATGAGCTTAGACTTTCTGTCGTTTCCCCAAGGTGTCGACAGCATTGTGACGTATTTGTAGGCAAATCATTGGAAGATTGACCTTAAGAGACTACATCTACCAGGTGGCCGCTTGGTGTCCTCCGTGGCAATTATTGCGTAATCTCCAGCTGCGTGTATTTTTCGTCTGCTTCGAGGAGAAACACAGCTGCCAAGAATGATTTATCATCGAATAGATATGTGAAAAACACCTTGAGGGTTGATTCTAAACAACGTTTGCCATGTTTCTGTCGATATTATGGAGTTAATTTGGTAAAAAGTTTGGCGTTGTAGAGACTGCATTTTCAGATTTTTTTCTTTGCCAAACGTGATGAACAAAATGGAGCGATTTCTCCTACACAAATAATATTTTGGAAAAAAATGAACATTTGCTATCTAACTGAGAGTTCTTCAAAGGTAAATGATTTTATTTGAATGCTTGTCTTGTTTTTGTGAAAATGTTGCCTGCTGAATGCTAGGCTTAATGCTATGCTAGCTATCAATACTCTTACACAAATGCTTGTGTAGCTAAGGTTGAAAAGCATATTTTGAAAATCTGAGATGACAGTGTTGTTAACAAAAGGCTAAGCTTGTGAGGGAATATATTTCTTTCATTTCATTTGCGATTTTCATGAATAGTTAACGTTGCGTTATGGTAATGAGCTTGAGGCTGTAATTACGCTCCTGGATACGGGATTGCTCGTCGCTAGAGGTTAATCCGGCATAAGCCAAAAACACGACAACTTCTACCGTGTCACAACACAACTGATTGACTCAAACACATTAAGAAGGAAAGAAATTGCACAAACAAACTTTTTACAAGGCACACCTGTTAATTGAAATGCATTCCAGGTGACTACATCATCAAGCTGGTTAAAGGGAATGCAAGAGTGTGCAAAGCTGTCATCAAGGCAAAGGGTGGCTACTTTGTTTAACAATTTTTAAAACATTCTGGTTACTACATTTTTGGTTACCATATGTCTTATTTCATAGTTATTTTTTCATACAATGTAGAAATAGTGAAGAAATTAAGAACAACCCTTGAATGAGTAGGTGTGTCAACTTTTGACTGGTAGTGTATCAATGCATTCTTAATTGCAGCCGCAAATCCTTCATAGAAGTAGGAGGAATAAAAGCTCCAGTAATATGCATAGCCTAACTATTGAACTGTTTGGAGTGGGTATTGAAGCAATTGGTGATTTTATGGGTGGAGTTTTCTTTTTAGGATCAATGGAATCGTCAAAAATGTGGAAACTCTGCACACCCCGGCTACTGGGCCATGCAAATTGTCCTAAAACGTTAGTGGTGTGGTGGAAATTCTAACCAAAAGGAGAGAGACTGTATTCTTCAAAACAACATCCTTATACAATTTGCAAAAATTGAGAAATCAACCATCAATCACATTTGTTCATTGTTGAAAAAGCCCAACGAACAGAGCTGGCTTTCAGCTTTATAGAAAGTACAACATATTTTGTCTACTTGGCAGTTTAGCAGATGTGTGGAGACAGGCCCTGGGAACAGTTGTAAAAAGTAATTTAGCTCATCTGTGTAGATCAATATAGCTGATATCGCCAACATTCTCTGTCCCTCCCTGCGATTCCCACGTAGCTATATTCCTGCTGATCGTATATATACGGGAGGTCACATACTGCGGTTTCACCCAAACGGCTCATATATATGGATGCTTAGATTTATTACTAAGTTACACAAGACAAGTTTGTATTAGTAAAAAAATATGAGTATATAACAATGGACAATCTTTAAGTAAAAAACAGTATGTCTAATTAAACAGTATAGAATGTAATGAATATGAATTTCCTCCACAGTGGTCAACATCATTCATCTTGGGGTAACGAGGGGAGTGGGGTTCTAAAATGCAATCATATAACGCAATAGAGCAGTTTATAAAATTGTCAAATTAATTGTTTTATGCAGAACAGCTTAAAAATAAGTGAAGCTTGACAAATTGTCCAATGGATTATGATAATTTGCTGGTATAAAAGGGGAGGTGCAAAATCATAAGTTTGCACCCATTATTTTAATTTGCTCCATGGCAAGACAACCAAGTTTAGAGTCGTCACTAGTTAACACAGTCACAAAGTAATAAACCCCCTCTATTTCAACACCGGAAAAATTATCTTCTAAAATCTGATTTTAAATCCAACACTGACCTTAACCCTAACCTTAACCACAGTGCTAACCTTAGCCTAGCCCTCACCTTAAATTATGACCAAAAATGTGTATGATACAGCCAATTTTGACTTTGCGGCTGTTTTATCTAGTGGAAACCCAAATGTTGGCAGAGAAAAGCTGATTGGTTCTCAGATGACAAACACATATGAAGAACTTTGCAGCAAGCGTTGCTAATGAATAAACCTTGCACATAATAAACATTGAAATATAACCCAGCCTTAAAACAAAACATATGCAAATTATTTTCAGCCTATCATCTCATTGGAAAAGACACTTAAGACTCATCAAAACCCCTAAAAAAATACTAATGAAAACATTCAAATTCACACATGCGGATTAGGCACTTCAAGCCCAAATGTATCATACTTTGACAAAAAAAATGACTTATTGACTTACATCGTTTTGCAACATCATGGGTATGCTCTGGACATCGTCTTGGCCATAAATTGATGCTGCTTTTTACTTTATGGGTGTGATATGTAGACTTATTCTAACATTGCTTTCTACTACATATAATTATACGATTAGAATAGGACTTATTAGCCTACTCTGTTGTTTATGATTTTGATGTCGTAGACTTCTGATTGGGCTCATTGCTTCGAGTTGAAAAACAAATGCTGCTCTCATGGAATGGCATGCTTTGAGCACCACAGAAAAGGGCTGTTTGCATGTATGCCATATGCTACATTTGCCAAAGGCCTTTATTTACATTTTTGTTGGTGACATTTTGATTTCTCCATCATTTGCAGCTGTTTAAGTCTATCAAAGGTGATTGAGTTTGAGCATGTGCCAGTTTTTTTTGAATCAGCATGAATTAGATTGAGCAATAAAACCCCCACTTGTGGTCTTAAATTAAACTTGTTTTTGGCAGTATGGACTGGAGTACAATACCACAGAGTTTAGATCTGCACTATGCAGCTGTTGCAAGAGCGCATATTTCACTGTCTGTCACTGGTCTCAAAAACAGTGATTGATAAGCAGCTTAACTCTTTTGGGATAGGGGGCAGCATTTTCACTTTTGGATGAATAGCGTGCCCAGAGTGAACTGCCTCCTACTCTGTCCCAGATGCTAATATATGCATATTAGTATTAACTCATATGGCAGGCGAAAACCTGAGCAAAATCCAACCAGGAAATGGGAAATCTGAGGTTTGTAGTTTTTCAAAGCTTGGCCTACCGAATACACAGTGTCTATAGAGTAAAGTTGCACTTCCTACGGATTCCACTAGATGTCAACCGTCTTTAGGAACTTGCTTCATGCTTCTGCTATAAAGGAGGGGCTCATGAGACCTGTTTGAGTCAGTGGTCTGGCAGAGTGTCTCAGGCTCATGACCCGCGCTCCCGACGGAGTTAGCTCTCGTTCCAGTGCTTTTCTTCAGACATAGGAATTCTCCGGGTGGAACATTATTGATGTTTTATGTTAAAAACATCCTAAAGATTGATTCCATACATCGTTTGACTTGTTTCTACTACCTGTAACGGAACTCATCACGCCTCATGAAGATGGATTACTGGGCTGAACACGTTAAACATATTCAATTGAACCATTATTGGGCTAAAATACACATGTACTTTTGTGTACAGCCATCAACATCAACCACAATTCGTAAGGCGCAAATAGCTAAATGAGAGAGCAGTAGTGTGATTCACAACAAGGCACCATGTAGATATCAATAATACAGTGTGTCCCTGGCCTGTAAGCTACACCACTGCTGTCGTCCCTACCTCCAAGCGTTTATTGAGGTTGGATAATCTTTGGATGTCGACAGCAGTCGCAGCATTGGAAGACATAACTTGGACTGTAGCATTCAAAAGCCTATTCCTGCTTTTTCTTTTTCCCCTGATTTCTCACATGCATTTGGTGTGTCATCCTACTGGTCTCTGATTTGCAGTCAGACTCGTATAGGGTGGAACAAACTTAACATTGAAACTTTTTTCAATGCTGATTTGAGTATCATTGCGAAAAAATAAGGGGACAAATATCCTATTTGAATCTAAAAGTAGTCCTAGTAGTAATAAACTAGTTTCTCTACAGTATCTGTAATCAGAGTACAATAGTTTTGCTGGTAGCGTAACAGATTACATTAAAGTTTTTTGTTGTTGTAGTCCGTTACATGTAAGGATTACTTTTAAATACATGTAACGGATGTTACACCCCAACCGTGATCATTAACGCACAAAACTGAGGTCTTAAAAAGTTTTGCAGTGGAAAAGGAAAATACATGTTTCTTACTGGATATGTTCAGGTAATCCCTCCATGTTTCCGTCTGCTTTCTTCCATTCGGTTCTTAATGAATATACCCCACTCAAGCACCACCTGTGGAGAGAAACATTTCCCCTGCCTGAATCATTCATCTTACAAGTGTTTTCCTTTTTTTACCCCCATTTTGCTTTTGCTGATTTATCTGGCTCAGCTGGTGCACCTTTGATAAATAATACATTTTTTTGGAGCTCCTTGAAAAGGAAAAGCTTTCATTATACACTTTGGCACAGTGCATTCAGACAGCTAGACTCCTGGAGGGAGAATAATGTGCGTCCCAAATGGCACACTATTCCCTATAGGGCTCTGGTAAAAAGTAGGGCTCTGTATGAGGATTAGGGGAAAGCTAATGTAAGTCCCTTAGCAATGTGTTTTTGTACTACAGAGAGCTCTCCTTTATAATAACACATTGTGTGCTATTGAGGCAGCTCATCTGCAAAAAGTAAAAACATTAATTAATGACCTAAATAAAAGGAAACTCGCATTACTGGCTTTTAAAATTAATCTTCTCACAAACCTTTTGTGCGAGACTAAACACTAATGAGAATATAAACTGTGAGGAGAAACTTTGATGCTAGGTGGGGGTTGGCTTGGGAGTTTCTGTAAATGATTTTAGTCTCTGTGGGTGACGACGTAGCAAGACAGTTTAATTGAAAGGGCGATTAGGGTGTCTTTTCACATGGTATTATTGTATAGTTCCCTATTTTCTTCCATCAAAACTACCATTCAGACAGCGATGCAATTAGAGAATATTTTTCATGACCGACAGCTAAGAGCAGAGTCCATCATCATAACAAGCATTATTTAAAATAAATTTCAGAGGCCTGAAGATCTCTGATGTTTTCAGGATAAATACAGTATATAATAAAGTTTTTCTCTGGTTTATTTTGAGGTTTATTCTCTCCCTTCAAATGGACCTCCAAGAAGAACATCCTCTCTCTGCTCTACATATCTCTGCTCAGAGAACAGCTGGAAGAGAGGAGCAGATGAGCAGGAGCTGGTAACATCTATTTTAGAAAGGGTAAAGGATGAGAGATAAAGAAAAGTGGAGAGAGAGAGAGAGATTGAAAGAGACTAATGGACACAGACAGTGACAGAGATCGAAAGAGGGAACTGTTTATCTTTGGAGGAACAGAGGCAGTAAGTATAGCCTCTCTATGTCCTTGCGGTGTGTGGACCTGGGATGAGATGGAGATGGTAGAGCAGAGAGGCATGGAGCCTGACACATTGTGTCTACAAAGCTGTCATTATATGGGTCTAACTAGCACCTGAAGGGATGTCAAACCGTTACAGTACACCTACTTTTTCCACAAAACAGCAAAAAGGTTGCAGTGTACTTACATTGTAACTACAGTGGTTCCTCCTTTAACTTCTTATGGCTGGGGGGCAGTATTGAGTAGCTTGGATGAATAAGGTGTCTAAAGTAAATGGCCTGCTCCTCAGTCTGCAAATATATGCATATTATTAGTAGTATTGAATAGAAAACACTCTAAAGTTTCTAAAACTTTTTGAATGATGTCTGTGAGTATAACATAACTCATATGGCAGGCAAAATCCTGAGTTGAAATCAAAACAGGAAGTCAGAAATCTGATCTTTGTATGTATTCACCAGAGTCCCCAAATGAAATCCCCTTGAGATATTAATGATGTTGCACTGCCTAGGGGTTCCACTACATGTCAACCATCAATAGAAATTATAATGAGACTTCTATGGTGTTGTAGGAGTGAATGATAGCAGAATCAGTCAGGTGTCTGGCAGTCAGCCATTTTCTGATCATGCTTATTCCTCATGGTAGTCACTTGCGTTCCATTGCTCACGAAGACAAGAAGGAGTACTCCGGTTTGAACTTTATTGACGCTATATGTTAAAAATATCCTAATGACTGATTCTGTACTTAGTTTGAAATGTTTCTTAGACCGGTAATATAACTTTTTGAAGTTTTTGTCCGATATAACGCTGACCAGAATGAGCGTTTGGATATGTATATCAAACACGCTAACAAAATAAGGTATTTGGACATAAATAACGGACATTTTCGAACAAAACAAACATTTATTGTGGACCTGGGATTCCTGGAGTGCTTTCTGATGTAGATCATCAGAGGTTAGTGATGAATTTTATCACTATTTTCTTCTTTTTGAAACTCCTCACTTTGGCTGGAAAAAAATGGCTGTGTTTTCCTGTGGCTATGTGGTGACCTAACATAATCGTTTGTGGTACCTTTGCTGTAAAGCATATGTGAAACCGGACACTGTGGTGGGATTAACAACGAGAATAGCTTTAAAATGGTATGAGGTACATGTATGTTTGAGGAATGTTAATTATGAGATTTTTGATGTTTTGAAAATGGCGCCCTACTCTTTGACTGGCTGTTGTCAAATCGCTCCCGTTAACAGGATTGCAGCCATAAGAAGTTAAATGTTGTGTCATACTTCAGAACACCTTGCGGGCTGCCGCAGAATTTTATGGCACGGTATTTAATTGTCAGCCATTGTTAACATTAATGCTAGTTAGTTCTAGTTTGACCAACAGAGGGCATCTTTGAGAAGCATTTGATAGCCTTCAATGGTAGCTGTGCAAGATAATTTAAAACCTTTTTTAGTAAGAACATAGAATATGGGATTGATTTGATTAAATTTTGCTTAATTAATTTGCTTAAAATTCGGGTGTTTATATTATAAGAAAAACAAAAAATGAAAATGTCAAGGTTTCCATTAGAATGGAACGGATAATATGGCACTGTAAAACGTGACGGTCAGTAGTAGGCTACAGTACTAAGAGGAGTACTAACTTCAATATGCTTTTTATATAAATAAGACCTACAACTTTTACAGCACATTACTCAACGCTAGTGAGACTCATGTCGCCTACAGTAATACTACAGTATATCGGAAATTGACGTGACTCCAACAATAATTACATTTGGAGGATTGGAGGATTATAAATTAATATCTAAGGGGCATTTTTGTTAGATATTCTCAAATATCAGATTTGCCCTAACGGGCTTTTATATCATTCTAAATTAATGAAAAATAATAATCACTTTGTTTAAAAAATAACTATATTTTGGAGATAATTTCATTTTCATTTAACATAGAGTGAGCGAGAAAAAGGTCATTCTTGAACATGGGGTGAGGCATTCTCACTCATTTGTAAAATAAGCCAGTTTGTTATTTAGAATGATTTATTTTTGTTTTTAGAGGGAGAGAAACCAAAAGCCGCCTAATGGGTCTCCCGGTGGCGGTTGGCATGGGTATTAAACCAGCATCTGTAGCAACTCAGTTTTCACTGTGATACAGTGTCTTTGACTGCTGCGCCAATTTTGAATTGCCTTGCGCAAAGTATCAGGCTATAAAAAACATGATTTTGGAGATTATTTTTAAATTGTAATCTGAATAAAGGCCAAAATAATATTTATAATGGCCAAAATATTTATTTCTGTTTTTAGAGGGAGAGCAACCATTGGCCCACCTTGCTTATTTTTGGGACAAGGACATCCCAACCAGCCAAACCTTCCCCGCTGAGCCAATTGTGCACCGCCTATGGGACTCAAAATCACGGTCAGATGTGATAAAGCCTGTATTCGAACCAGGGACTGCAGTGATGCCTCTTGCATCTTATAACAGGTCGGTAAGACATGTTATATATATACAGTTGAAGTCGGAAGTGTACATACACCTTAGCCAAATACATTTAAAATCAGTTTTTCACAATCCCTGGCATTTAATCAAAGTAAAAAATCCCTGTCTAAGGTCAGTTAGGATCACCACTTTATTTTAACAATGTGAAATGTCAGAATAATAGTAGAGAGAATTATTTATTTCAGGTTGAATTTCTTTTTTTTTTCCAATGGGTCAGAAGATCACATACACTCACTGAGTATTTGGGAGCATTGCATTTAAAACTTCTTGATGCACCCATCCCGTTAGCGGGATCATTTTCATCAAAACCCACTGAATTGCAGCGCACCAAATTCAAATTAATTTACTAAACATATTTAATTTTCATGAAATGTCAAGTGCAATATAACAAAACACAGCTTAGCTTGTTGTTAATCCACCTGGCGTGTCAGATTTCAATACAGCTTTTCGGTGAAAGCATAACAAGCGTTTATGTAAGAAAATCTCTCTCAGTAGACAAAATATTAAAAACACCTAGCAGCCAAGTAGATTTGTCACGAAAGTCAGAAAAGCAATAGATTAAATCACTTACCTTTGATGATCTTTGGATGTTTGCACTAACGAGACTCCCAGTTACACAATAAATGTTCCTTTTGTTCCATAAAGATTATTTTTATATCCAAAATACCTCCATTTGTTTGGCAGGTTATGTTCAGAAATCCACAGGCTCGAGCGATCACGACATCGCAGACGAAAATTCCAAATAGTATCCGTAATGTCCACAGAAACATGTCAAAAGTTTTTTATAATCAATCCTCGGGTTGTTTTTAAAATATATAATTGATAGTATATCAACCGGGACTGTAACTTTTTCAATAGGAGAGGGAGAGACAATGGCTGCCCCACTCTGTTGCGCAAGCAAAACTCTGCGAACACCCAGCTATCCACTGACGCAATGTTATCGTTCTTGCTCATTTTTCAAAAATGAAAGCCTGAAACTATGTCTAAAGACTGTTGACACCTTGAGGAAGCCATAGGAAAAGGAATGTTTGATATCCCTTTAAATGGAGCGAAGGCAGGCTATGGAACATGGAATTTTCGAAATAGAAGCCACTTCCTGGTTTGATTTTCCTCAGGTAAATATCAGTTCTGTTATACTCACAGACAATATTTTGACAGTTTTGGAAACTTTAGAGTGTTTTCTATCCTAATCTGACAATGGTATGCATATTCTAGTTTCTGGGCCTGAGAAATAGGCAGTTTCAAATGGATACGTTTTGTAGCCAAAAACGAAAATCCTGCCCCCTACACTCAAGAAGTTAAATTGTTTAACTTGGGTCAAATGTTTCGGGTAGCCTTCCACAAGCTTCCCACAATAGGTTGGGTGAATTTTGTCCCATTCTTCCTTACAGAGCTGGTGTAACTGAGTCAGATTTGTAGCCTCCTTGCTCGCACATGGTTTTTCAATTCTGCCCACAAATATTTTATGGTATTGAGATCAGTGCTTTGTGATGGCCACTCCAATATCTTGACTTTGTTGTCCTTAACCTCTCTGCGCACTGAACCCGGTAGCGGGATGAAATTCGATGACATACGGTGAGTGCTACATAAATAGTCATATTAAACATTCATGAAAATACAAGTGTCTCACATGATTCGAAAGCCAAGAATTTTGCTAATCCACCAACTGCGTTGTCAGATCTAAAAAAATATTTACTGCAAAAGAATATGATGCGATTATCTGAGGATAGACCCCCCCTAAAAAAACAACTATTTCAACCAGCACAGGCATAAAAAAATCACAAACTGCAATAAAATAAATCATTTACCTTTGATGATCTTCCTCTTTTTGCAATACCAATGCTAATTGTTACACAATGAATGGTATTTTGTTTGATAATTCCGTCTCATTCCATTTTCGACGACACGTTCGAGTAAATACACACACAAAACGTGACTTTTCCAGTCATGTTTGGTATCATTGCAATCAACTGGTTTGTTAGTAACACAACCAGTATATCAACCGTTTGTAACACAACCAAACCTGATGGGTCAATTTCACAGGACGTATTGACTGAAAGAAACCGATTTGAAGACAACAAGTAATGACATCATTATGCACCAATGATTTGACCGCTGTTTCGTTGATTGACTGTATTTTAACCCAATGACCACTGATCGTCTTGAAATCTAGCTGGGTAGATAGCCAATGAGCTGAGGTAAACGGCAATATGTAATGTTTATGTGTTGGAAGACCAACCCGTGTAGTAAACACCGGCATAAAGAGGTTCATTTGCTATTGATGATTCATAACGGAAGGAGCCACGCATGTTGCGCACAGCATTGTTTTGGTAAAGCGCATATTCAGCTGTTTATATATCAACCAGTATAGCGACTAAGTCAGGGAAAGCTAAATCTAAGTCTAGATATACAGATGTACACACAATTTTAGAAGAAATTGATACAGGACGATTAATTTAGCGATTCCCAAATGGAGGAATATTTTTTGAATGGAGAGGACATCGTTTTGGACTGGTAAGTTCTTCTCATGCTAATGCCGTTGTTTGAAATTAATAATATTAAATATTATTTGTGAAATGAAATAGCCTATTTGAGGCTGTTGAGGAGAGGGCAGGTCCACAACAATGGCCAAAGTGAAATGGAGACAGTAGATACAGCTGGTCTGCTGTAATATAATAGAGACAGTAGATCTAGCTGAAATGTCATAATATAAATGAGACAGTAGATTTAGCAGGTCTATAATAATATATTCAACCTTATGTTCCCTGTACTCTATATATATCTGTTTATTATACCTGTTGATACAGGGATCATATGTAAAACTATTCTAAGTGAACATTTTCTTTCACAGTGACACTGACTCTGAATGGGAGCCCCCAGTGCCAAGGTGTCCATCCCCCACTGAAGCTGGTTCATCCAGCTCCTGCCACAAGTGGTGTTCATCTGCCCAAATTTATTTCTGCAGGCATGGATGTGCCTCAGGGCCAAAAGGGCACAGCATGGAGGCGTCGCTGTGTTCTTGAAGTCCCCCATCACCTGCACCACATGCTTGGTGACCCTCTGCTTTACAGCAGGAAGAGACTGCTATGCCACCTGGCATCAGCAGAACAATTTTGTGTAGAGGACCGAGGGTCCTCCAAATATTGAAAGTGTTATTTTGTAAATGTATATATTTTTTTCATGTTTTTTCTCAATTTTTGGGGGGGATGTGTTAGAATACCATTTTGGTATTTTGTATATAGTTATTCCATTTAAAATGTATAACTTCACCAATTTGGCCACTTGGGTACATTTGGACTTCTTGTGTGGGACACATGGGTGACTTCATGATACATGTCATGTAGCACACTCATTTTGTAAGTTATCATTCTGAAATGTTGCACAAGTACTGTTGCCCTCTTATGTTTTTTTTACTGAAATTGTCCCCATCATCCTATCTGAATGTTTGGTTTTTCTTGTTCATTTTAAAGATGATACAATAATAAATACAATTTTTTCATTGTATTATATAAACCAGATCTATTGTGTTATATTCTCCTACATTCATTTCACATTTACACACACTTCAGAGTATTTTCTTTCAAATGGTACCAAGAATATTCATATCCTTGGTTCTGTGCCTGAGCCACAGGCAGTTAGATTTGGGTATGTCTTCAGGCAGAAATGGAAAAAGTAGGGGAGTAGCTCTAAGAGGTTTTAAGCCAACCTTGGAAGTATGCTTGGGGTCATTGTCCATTTGGAAGAACCATTTGCCACCAAGTTTTACCTTCCTGACTGATGTCTTGAGATGTTGCATGCTGTAATGTGCTGCTGCACCAGTTTCAAGTGTGCTGCCTGCGGCTATGGAACCCTGAACTGTTCACCGGGCGTGCTACCTATCCCAGACCTGCTGTTTTCAACTTTCTAGAGACAACAGGAGCGGTATAGATAATCTCAATGATTGGCTATGAAAAGCTAACTGACATTTACTCCTGAGGTGCTGACTTGTTGCACCCTCAGCAACTACTGTGATTATTATTATTTGACCATGCTGTTCATTTATGAACATTTGAACATCTTGGCCATGTTCTGTTATAATTTCCACCCGGCACAGCCAGAAGAGGGCTGGCCAACCTCTCTAGGTTTCTTCCTAGGTTTTGGCCTTTCTAGGGAGTTTTTCCTAGCCATCGTGCTTCTACACCTGCATTGCTTGCTGTTTGGGTTTTAGGCTGGGTTTCTGTACATGTAAGAAGGGCTAAATAAATACATTTGATTTGATCATTTTCCTTCCACATGATGCCATTTATTTTGTGACGTGCACCAGTCCCTCCTGCAGCAAAGCATCCCCACTACATGATGCTGCCACCCCTGTGCTAGAGGACTGGTTTGTGACTAGTGTTCTTAGGCATGCAGGCCTCCCCCTTTTTCCTCCAAATATAACGATGGTCTTTATGGCCAAACAGTTCGAAAAAAGTATGATCTTTGTCCCATGTGCAGTTGCAAACTGTAGTCTGGCTTTTTTATGGAGGTTTTGGACAAGTGGCTTTTTCCTTGCTGATGGACCTTTCAGGTTATGTCGATATAGGACTCTTCATAAGGTCCTTTGCTGCTGTTCTAGGATTGATTTGCACTTTTCGCACCAAAGTACGTTCATCTCTAGGAGACAGAACGCGTCTCCTTCCTGAGTGGTATGATGGCTGCGTGGTCCCATGGTGTTTATACTTGCGTACTATTGTTTGTACAGATGAACGTGGGACCTTCAGGCATTTGGAAATTGATCCCAAGGATGAACCAGACCTGTGGAGGTCTACAATTTTTTTGTCTGAGGTCTTGGAATATTTCTTTTGATTTTCCCATGATGTCAAGCAAAGAGGCACTGAGTTTGAAGGTAGGCTTTGAAATACATCCAAAGGTACACCTCCAATTGACTCAAATTATTTCAATTAGCCTATCAGAAGCTTCTAAAGCCATGATATCATTTTTCTGGAATTTTCCAAGCAGTTTAAATGCACAGTCAACTTAGTGTATGTAGACTTCTGACCCACTAGAATTGTGACACAGTGAATTATAAGTGAAATAATCTGTCTGTAAAAAATTGTTTGAAATATTACTTTTGTAATGCACAATGTAGATGTCCTAACAGATTTGCCAAAACTATAGTTTGTGGAGTGGTTGAAAAACAAGTTTTAATGACATTTATTTTAATTCAAGACATTTAAAAATACAAATATTTCTCATTTTATTTTGATAAATGGATCTTTTTGGTACGTTGTAATTATTTTGACATCGGGTTTTCCGTCAGCTCTAAGCAGGTAGAGGCAGCAGCCATCGCGCATTCACCTGTCAGGCTCCCATGGGCTCAGAAGTGTGCAACCCAGCTGCATGGGATCCTCCACGCTGGGCTCGGTGGTCTTGGAGAAACTTGAATGCTGGAGTGGTGTCAAAAGGGCGCTGTCTCACTCGTTCCTGGTTGTCAAGCCTGATTGCCAGCGTTATCAGGGACTCGAGGTCTTCTCCCAGTTCCCGAGCGGCCAGTTAATCTTTGATGGAGTTAGACAGACCCTGGTGGAAAGAGGTAACCAGTGCCTCTGTATTCCAGCCACTCTCGGCGGCGAGGGTGCAGAACTCAATGGCGAAGTCAGCCACTGGTCTGGCCTCTTGGAGGAGGTTGAACAGTCAGCTGGCCGCTTCTCGTCCTCTGGGTGGTCGAAGAATTGTTGCAGCTCACCGTTGCCCACACCAGGGCCTTGCCTGGGAGTAGAGAGATGATGAGATGATGATGGGTGGCCGACATACCACTCGTGGGCTGGGATCTTGGTTTACCTGTGCAGGTTCCCTGAGACCTGAGCATTGGCTCCTCCTGGGTTGGGGACGAGCCATGGTTGGAGGGACTCGGCAAGTGCCCAAGGGGTCCCGGAGATTTGGGGGAGCTGTTCTTGCTGCCATCCCAATTAATTAATTCCTTGATTAATTAACTCCTTTGTGTGCTACCACATTCCACATCTGGGTCATCTCTGCCGGTTCCATGTTGTGGCAGAAGCTTGCTGTGACGTTGGACCCAGGTGAATACAGAGACCAGATGAGCAATCAGTGGTTAAGGATAAACATTATATACTTTGCTGAGATACGGTAGCCACAGGATCGCAGTACACTTGAAAATCAACAAACACTATGTCTTGAAACCTCAGGAAACGAACGCACACAGTAAACAATTCAAGCTTCTACAAAGAACCACAGAAAATACATCTCTTTTAACAGGGACACAATCATAAAGACACACCTGAGGCCAATAAAAGTCTATAGAACAGTCTCTGCCGCCCACTGGTGCCAGGAGGAACCATGACAATCCAGCCATGACTCACAGCGCACATTGACCATGGAAGAGAGCTGTGCCGGTGAATGTTGTATTTATAAACAGTTATTGATCCCCCCCATTTATTTTAATTTGATTAACCTCTTCAGTCGACCCTCTACTTTTTTGAACATTTTGTTAAAAATCGCGCAACATTTCAGCGCCCTGCTACTCATGCCAGGAATATAGTACGTTCATATGGTTAGAATGTGTGTATAGGAAACCCTCGGACGTTTTTAAAACTGGTTAAATCACGACTGTGGCTATTACATAACGTGCGTTACATCGGAAAGCGCAGGAAAACCTGATCACAGAAAATGGAAATAAATATCCTTGCGCCACTACCGCAATTGTTAACAGTGAGCCGAATTAGATAAGACCGAGCATTCAACTCCCACAGCATCCCCATGTTGTCGAGTATCTTGTGAATTTAATCATCTTTGATTCTTGGTTGAACCGAAAGAGGGGCACCGCTTACCTCCGGTCTCCGCCCAGATCATTCCGGAAGAGCTCTCTCCTGAAATTTTTTCCAAGACGACAGCTAATGATATCTACATCGCCTACGGATGATTTTTATCGCTTATTAACGTTTACTAATACCTAAAGTAGCATTACAAACGTATTTCGAAGTGTTTTGTGAAAGTTTATCGTCTACTTTTTGAATTTTTAAAAATGACGTTACGTTGTGAAATCGCAGTTTTTTTCGTTTATCACACAGTCTACATATAACGATATCTTGGCTTTATATGGCCCGATTTAATCGAAATAAAGACCCAATAGTGTTTATGGGACATCTAGGAGTGCCAACAAAGAAGATGGTGAAAGGTAATGACTGTTTTCTATTTTATTGTGCGGTTTGTGTAACGCCGAAATGCTAATTATTTTGTTTACGTCCCCTGCTGTGCTTTTCTGTTGTAGTGTATTGGTGCATGCTATCAGATAATAGCTTCTCATGCTGTCACCGAAAAGCATTTTAAAAATCTGACTTGTTGCCTGGATTCACAACGAGTGTAGCTTTAATTTGATACCCTGCATGTGTATTTTAATGAACTTTTGAGTTTTAACTAATACTATTAGCATTTAGCGTAGCACATTTGCATTTCCAGAGCTCTAGTTGGGACGCAAGCGTCCCAGGTAGAGGTAAGAGGTTAAAAACCAAGAATAGCCTACCCTCCCCTTAATCAAATCTGGTTTATTAGCATTGCATAAGTGTATATTTGTTACCTGGCCATTAGCTAAGTAGCTTATATGAATAAAGTTTTCTTATTTTATTTTTACCACTTTTCCTGGTATCCAATTGGAAGTTGCATTTTTACTTGCTGCAACTCCCTTACGGACTAGGGAGAGGCGAAGGTTGGGAGTCATGCATCCTCCGAAACACAACCCAGCCAAGCCGCACATCTGGTCAAACCTTCCCCTAACCAGGACGACGCTGGGCCAATTGTGCTCTACCCCATGGGTCTCCCAGTCATGTTTGGCTGAGACAGAGTCTGGACTTGAACCAGGATCTCTAGTGCCATAGCTATGCCGTAGACCACTGCGCCACTAGGGAGACCTGGAATAAAGGGGTTTTAAATTATCTACTGAGAATGCTTTGAAATATTTTGGATTCACATACTGTGCCTTCAGAAAATATTCATACCCCTTGAAGTATTCAACATTTAGTTGTGTTACAGCCTAAATTCAAAATTGATTAAATAGATGTTTTCCTCACCCATCTACACACAAAGGTGACCAAGAACCCAATGACCACTCTGACAGAACTTCAGAGTTCCTTGGTTGAGATGGGAAAACCTGCCAAAAGGACAACAGTCTCTTCAGCACTTCACCAATCTGGGCTTCATGGGAGAGTGGCCAAATGGAAACCAGAAAAAGGCACATGTCAGCACGCCTGGGGTTTGCAAAAAGGCATTGGAAAGATTCTGTAGTCTGATGAGACAAAAATTGAACTCTTTGGCCTGAATGCAAAGTGCTATGTCTGGAGAAAATCAGTCATAAGTCATCACCCAACTAACACCATCCCTACTGTGAAGCATGGTTCTTGAGTGGCCCAGCCAAAAGCCAGACTTGAATCACATTGAAAATCTATGGAAAGACTTTAAGTCATGAAGATGTTCACTGCTGCTATTCATCTAACTTAACAGAGCTTGAGAAAATCTGCAATGAAGAATGGGAAAAAATCCACAAATCCACATTTGAAAAGCAGATACAGACATACCCATGATGACTCCAAACTGTAATTGCCACCAAAGCTGCTTCTACAAAATTGACTTATGTCAATTCTTATAAGATCATTCTGCATTTCATTTGAAATACATTTGCAATCATTTCTAAAAACATGTTTTCACTTTGTCATTATGGGCTATTGCATTTTGAAATCAGGCTGTAACAATACAACATTTGGAATTAGTCAAGGGGTATGAATATTTTTGAAAGACACACACTCTAAAAATTGGCATATGGCATTATAGTCCTCCTATAATGCCACATCAACGACAGATTTTTGGGAGAATCTGCCTGGTACATAGACAATGATACAATTGACAGGAGCTTAGTATTTTGTATAAACTTGCTAACGTTAAAGACATTTAGGCCTATGTGTGCACCCAGTGGCAAGAAGCGAGAGAAGTGATTTATGATATCATGCTTCTCACTCCGTCCTATTTAGAAATATTGTCGTTTTAAAATACAGCTTGTTTTCCGGGATATCAAGCCCTGACCTTAGATATCTCTGTTCTCTTTATATTTTGGTTAGGTCAGGGCATGACTAGGGTGGGTACGCTAGTTTTGTATTGCCTAGTTTTTTTTGTATGTCTAGAGTTTTTGTAGGTCTAGATGATTTGTATGTCTATGGTGGCCTGATATGGTTCCCAATCAGAGGCAGCTGTTTATTGTTGTCTCTGATTGGGGATCATATTTAGGTAGCCATTTCCCTTGGGTGTTTGTGGGGTCTTGTCTATGTGTAGTTGCCTGTAAGCACTCGTTTGTATAACTAGGTGGTTTGTTTTGTTATTTTGTTAAGTGTTTCATTATTTAATAAATAAGAAGGTACGCATACCACACTGCGCCTTGGTCCGATCCTTATAACTAACGTGACACCATCCATAGGCTACCCTTACCATAGTCCTATGCAACTAATGCTGGTTCAACAGCAAAGCATTGTGTATTTTTTATCCTGGCTTTGCAAAGTAGCTCATCCATAAAATGCTTTTAAATGGTCTATTCATCAGAGTTTACTGCACATCCTCCAAAGAGCGCCTCTCATCCGGTTACCAACCTTTTGTAAATTCTTCAGTCCTATAATGCGTTATCAATGGTAGGCCTAGTTTATATTTTGCTTATTGAGAATGTGCCTCACACATACAATACAATTGAAGGGAGCCTAGTATTTTTAGGAGAAGTGTGACGCATAAAGACATATAGGCTAGGTTAGGCTTGTTGAAGCCCATCAAGACCATCAATAACCTACAGAACTTGAGACACAGGTATGCAGTAGCCATGGAACGCATTTATTGGCCAGTGAGTGTCCAAGCCTTCATCACATCAACTTCTTTATTACATTTTTTTCTGATTGCTTAGGCACTATCTTTGAAACTATAGGCTATTATTGCAAAACACTAACCACAAAACCTTACACCAAACCAACAAAACATTATACATCTCTTGCAAAAGCAAACCATTCTTGGAAAACTATTCCAACTCTTTTAAAAATGGTGTTTTTGCATCAATACAGTACACACAAACCATCATTTGAATAAGCACATGAAGCACCAACTACACACTGATACTATTAAGGAAAAACACTTTCTCTGTGTGCAGACATAGCATTTAAAAAAAAAGTTTTGTCATACATGTCGTAAACACACATACACACAGGTATCCAAATGTGTAAAGTATGGATGTGTATACCGAACATAACACATTATCAATACAAATCAGGGGAAAATGTTTTTTCAATTAAATGCTCAAAATGTTCTAACACTCCTCAAAGAACAAAAGTGCAGTAGGAGCAAACCAAAACATTTGTGCTAGAAAAAAAATAACTGAAAAAATTTTGGCTACATCTCGCCTTCTTTGTGGGTCTGGCCGTACGATTTCACCCACATCACATGCAATTTTGTCATGAGCTAGGCAGCGTGGAAAGTATCACATGATGTGCCGTATCCAGGCCTGGCATGACCCCTGATCGATGTCTCCACAAGCCTCCTGCATTGCCTGTAGAAGGGGTATGCGTTGGTGGGGCTGGCGATCATACACCTTCTAACTCCATGCAGAGAAGAATTATTCAATAGGATTCAAGAAAGGAGAGTATGGGGGGAGATTGAATGCGATGAAAAGTGGGTGACCTGTGTACCAATTGCGGACCACAGCCCGGTGGAAACTAACATTGTCCCAGATGATAACGTACCTGGGCTGCTCTGGCCCCTGGTTATTAGGGATTAGTCTGTTGTGGAGGGTGTCCAGAAAAGTGATAATGTGTGCAGTGTTGTATGGGCCTAGGATTGCATGATGGTGAAGGATGCCATTTTGACTAATAGCCGCACACATTGTTATGTTGCCACCACGTTCACCCGGGACATTGATGATGGCACGATGTCCAATGATATTTCTGCCGCGTCCCCTTGTTAACCTCTTAGTCCGCCCCATCCCGCATGCGGTATCGTTACTACAGCCTCAAGCTCATTAGCATAACGCAACATTAGCGATTTTTAAAAATCGCAAATGAAACGAAATAAATATGCCTGTTCTCAAGCTTATCCTTTTCTTAACAATCCTGTCGTCTCAGATTTTCAAAATATGCTTTAGAACCAGAGAAAATCACTAATTTGTGTAAGAGTGGTGATAGCTAGCTTAGCGTTAGCGTTAGCATTTAGCACGCAACATATTCACAAAAACCAGCCAAGGAATCAAATAAAATAATTTACCTTTGAAGAACTTCAGATGTTTCAATGAGGAGACTCTCAGTTACATAGCAGATGTCCAGTTTTTCCTGAAAGATTCTTGTGTAGGACACATCGTTCCCTTTTGTTACTATGCATATGGCTACCGAAACTAACCGAAAATTCAGTCACCTACATGTCAAACTTTTTTCCGAATTAACTCCATAATATTGACTGAAACATGGAAAACGTTGTTTGAATCAATCCTGAAGGTGGTTTGTCATATTTCTCTCCGTTGAAAGCACCGTCCTTGTAGCCTGGTTTGTTCTGAGATTTGAATGGAAAAATACCGGGACCTGACTTTTGCGCACCAATTGCCACGCAGCCACCTAGCGGGACACCTGGTAAATGTAGTCTCTTATGGTCAATCTTCCAATGATATGCCTACAAATACGTCACAATGCTGCAGAGACCTTGGGGAAACAAGAGAAAGAGTCCGTTGATTCCTGTCGCATTCACAGCCATATAAGGCGATCATGGAAAACGTAGCCTCAGAAATCCTGTGCATTTCCTGGTCGGTCATACATCTTGGTTTTGCCCGAAACATTTGTTCTAAGGGACTCACAGTGAAAATCTTTGCATTTCTGGAAACGTAAGACTGTCTTCTTTCCAAAGCTATCAATTCCAAGCATATTCGAGCATCTTTTCGTGACAAAATATTGCGCTTAAAACGGGCACGTCTTTTTATCCAAAAATGAAATACTGCCCCTATAGGACTAACAGGTTCACTTTCACACATTAACAAGTCCAATACAGCAAATGAAAGATAAACATCTTGTTAACCTCTTACCTCTACCTGGGACGCTTGCGTCCCAACTAGAGCCCTGGAAATGCAAATGCGCTACGCTAAATGCTAATAGTATTAGTTAAAACTCAAAAGTTCATTAAAATACACATGCAGGGTATCAAATTAAAGCTACACTCGTTGTGAATCCATGCAACAAGTCAGATTTTTAAAATGCTTTTCGGCGACAGCATGAGAAGCTATTATCTGATAGCATGCACCAATACACTACAACAGAAAAGCACAGCAGGGGACGTAAACAAAATAATTAGCATTTCGGCGTTACACAAACCGCACAATAAAATAGAAAACAGTCATTACCTTTCACCATCTTCTTTGTTGGCACTCCTAGATGTCCCATAAACACTATTGGGTCTTTATTTCGATTAAATCGGGCCATATAAAGCCAAGATATCGTTATATGTAGACTGTGTGATAAACGAAAAAAACTGCGATTTCACAACGTAACGTCATTTTTTAAAATTCAAAAAGTAGACGATAAACTTTCACAAAACACTTCGAAATACGTTTGTAATGCTACTTTAGGTATTAGTAAACGTTAATAAGCGATAAAAATCATCCGTAGGCGATGTACATATCATTAGCTGTCGTCTTGGAAAAAATTTCAGGAGAGAGCTCTTCCGGAATGATCTGGGCGGAGACCGGAGGTACGTCGTGCCCCTCTTTCGGTTCAACCAAGAATCAAAGAGGATTAAATTCACAAGATACTCGACAACATGGGGATGCTGTGGGAGTTGAATGCTCGGTCCTATCTAATTCGGCTCACTGTTAACAATTGCGGTAGTGGCGCAAGGATATTTATTTCCATTTTCTGTGATCAGGTTTTCCTGCGCTTTCCGATGTAACGCACGTTATGTAATAGCCACAGTCGTGATTTAACCAGTTTTAAAAACGTCCGAGGGTTTCCTATACACACATTCTAACCATATGAACGTACTATATTCCTGGCATGAGTAGCAGGGCGCTGAAATGTTGCGCGATTTTTAACAAAATGTTCAAAAAAGTAGAGGGTCGACTGAAGAGGTTAATCTACCCATTGTGTCTGATTTTTTTAAATGTTTTACAGCGTAAACACAACATATATTTATGTTAGATCACCACCAAATCCAAAAAAACACACAGACATTTTTCCCAGCCAAAGATAGTCACAAAAGCAGAAGTAGAGATAAAATGAATCACTAACCTTTGATAATCGTCATCAGATGACACTCATGGGACATTATGTTACACAATACATTTATGTTTTGTTCGATAATGTGCATATTTATATCCACAAATCTCGGTTTACATTGGTGCCATGTTCAGAAATGCCTCCACAATATCCGGAGTAATTACAGAGAGCAACGTCATATAACAGAAATACTCATCATAAACTTTGATGAAAGATACATGTTTAACATATGATTAACTTCTTGCGTCGAGCCATCCCGGATCCGGGATCGTGACTACAGCCTCAAGCCCATTACCATAACGCAATGCAATATGCTAGCTCTCAAGCTTAGCCTTTTGTTAACAACACTGTCATCTCAGATTTTCAAAAATATGCTTCTCAACCATAGCAAAACAAGCATTTGTGTAACAGCATTGATAGTTAGCATAGCATTTAGCATTAGCATTCAGCAGGCAACATTTTCACAAAAACCAGAAAAGCATTCAACTAAAATAATTTACCTTTGAAGAACTTCGGATGTTTTCAATGAGGAGACTCTCAGTTAGATAGCAAATGTTCAGTTTTTCCTGAAAGATTATTTGTTTAGGAGAAATTGCTCCATTTTGTGCGTCACGTTTAGCTACGAAAAAAACCTGTATCCAGGATTGTGTAAATCTATCCGCAAGCTCATTAGCATAACACAACGTTAACTGTTCATGAAAATCGCAAATGAAATGAAATCAATATGCTAGCTCTCAAGCTTAGCCTTTTGTTAACAACACTGTCATCTCAGATTTTCAAAAATATGCTTCTCAACCATAGCAAAACAAGCATTTGTGTAACAGTATTGATAGCTATTGATAGCTAGCGTAGCATTTAGCATTAGCATTCAGCAGGCAACATTTTCACAAAAAACAGAAAAGCATTCAAATAAAATCATTTACCTTTGAAGAACTTTGGATGTTTTCAATGAGGAGACTCTCAGTTAGATAGCAAATGTTCAGATTTTCCTGAAAGATTATTTGTGCAGGAGAAATCTCTCCGTTTTCTGCGTCATGTTTGGCTACCAAAAAAAAACGAAAATATTGCGCTTAAAACGGGCACGGTTTTTTATCCAATAATGAAATATAGCGCCCCCATAGGTTGAAGAGGTTAAAGATACACTTGTTCATAATGCAACCGATGTCTATGTCAGATTTTTTCAAAACTCTACGGAAAAAGCATGCCATGCAATAATCTGAGACGGCGCTCAGAGGTACACAATATTTCTCCGCCATATTGGAGTCAACAGAAATACGAACTTACATCATAAATATTCTCTTACCTTTGATGACCTTTCATCAGATTTTTTAAAAACCTTTATTTAACCTCTTAAGTCGACCCGACACGCATGCGTCCCATCTAGACATCTGGAAATGCAAATGCGCTACGCTAAATGCTAATAGCACTCGTTAAAACTCAAACGTTCATTAAAACACACATGCAGGGTACTGAATTAAAGCTACACTCGCTGTGAATCCAGCCAACAAGTCAGATTTTTAAAATGCTTTTCGGCGAAAGCATGAGAAGCTATTATCTGATAGCATGCAACACCCGAAATACCTGAAAGGGACGTAAACAAAATAATTAGCATAGCCGGCGCTACACAAAACGCAGAAATAAAATATAAAACATTCATTACCTTTGACGATCTTCTTTGTTGGCACTCCTAGATGTCCCATAAACATCACTATTGGGTCTTTTTTCGATTAAATCGGTCCACATATACCCTAAATATCGATCTATGAAGAGTGTGTGATCCAGGAAAAAACACAGTTTTAAAACGCAACGTCATTTTTTTAAATTAAAAAAGTCGACGATAAACTTTCACAAAACACTTCGAAATACTTTTGTAATCCAACTTTAGGTATTAGTAAACATTAATAATCAATCAAATTGATCACGGTGCGATGTGTATTCAATAGCTCCACGTCTTGAAATCATGTCTTGAAATTGAAATTTCTCATCCAAAACATCCTGTCGGAGACCGGATGGAATGGGCTCTCTCTCACTCGTTTGTCCAAGAAACAAAGGCCAGGCAATTGACAAGACTGGCGACATCGTGTGGAAGCTGTAGGACTTGCAATCTCAGCCCCATCTAATTTGCTTTCCAATAGACAATACATGCAAGTGGCGCATTGATATATTTTCCAGATTTTGGTGATCAGTTTTTCTTGCGCTTTTCGATGAAACACACGTTATGTTATAGTCACAGCCGTGATTTAACCAGTTTTAGAAACGTCAGAGTGTTTTCTATCCACACATACTAATCATATGCATATACTATATTCCTGGCATGAGTAGCAGGACGCTGAAATGTTGCGCGATTTTTAACAGAATGTTCGAAAAAGTAGGGGGTAGACTTAACAGGTTTTAACTAGGCAAGTCAGTTAAGAACAAATTCTCATTTGTAGTGCCTGGAATCCTAGTACCGCAATAAATCGTTGTTTTGTTCGATAATGTCCATTACTAGTGTCCAATTAGCTACTTTTGCTAGCACGTTTAGTTCACATGTCCAAACGCTGGCGCCAGTCCAGGCGAACTCGGACGAAAACTTCAAAAAGTTATATTGCAGGTCGAATAAACTGGTCAAATTAAGTAGAGAATCAATCTTCAGGATGTTGTTATCATATATATCCAATAACGTTCCAACTGGAGCATTCGATTTTGTCTACAGAGTAATGGAAGGCAAGGCGATATCATGAGTAATGCGCATTACCAGGAACTGGCATTCTGCCAGACCACTGACTCCAATAGCTGCCATCCGGTCCCACATCAGACTAGAGGCTTCATTCCACGTTCTACTGACTGTTGACATCTAGTGGAAGGCGTAGGAAGTGCGAACAGATCCATATCTTACTGGGATGTGAATATGCGATGAGTTGAAAATCAACCAGCCCCAGAATTTCCACTTCAGAAGACATAATTCAAACAGTTTTAGAAACTTCTGAGTGTTTCCTATCCAATAGTAATAATAATATGCATATATTAGCAACTGGGACAGAGTAGGAGGCAGTTCACTATGGGCACGCAATTCATCCAAAGTGAAAATGCTGCCCACTATCCCTAAAAAGTTAATGCGAGTGTAGCGAAATGCTTGTGCTTCTAGTTCCGACAATGCAGTAATAACCAACGAGTAATCTAACCTAACAATTCCACAACTACTACCTTATACACACAAGTGTAAAGGGATAAAGAATATGTACATAAAGATATATGAATGAGTGATGGTACAGAACGGCATAGGCAAGATGCAGTAGATGGTATCGAGTACAGTATATACATATGAGATGAGTAATGTAGGGTATGTAAAACAAAATGGCATTTAAAGTGGCTAGTGATACATGTATTACATAAAGATGCAGTAGATGATATAGAGTACAGTATATACATATACATATGAGTATGAGTAATGTAGGGTATGTAAACATTATACTAAGTGACATTGTTTAAAGAGGCTAGTGATACATTTTTTACATCAATTTCCATTATTAAAGTGACTGGAGTTGAGTCAGTATGTTGGCAGCAGACACTCAATGTTAGTGGTGGCTGTTTAACAGTCTGATGGCCTTGAGATAGAAGCTGTTTTTCAGTCTCTCGGTCCCTGCTTTTATGCACCTGTACTGACCTCGCCTTCTGGATGATAGCGGGGTGAACAGGCAGTGGCTCGGGTGGTTGTTGTCCTTGATGATCTTTTTGGCCTTCCTGTGACATTGGGTGGTGTAGGTGTCCTGGAGGGCAGGTAGTTTGCCCCCAGTGATGTGTTGTGCAAGACCTCACTACCCCCTGGAGGGCCTTACGGTTGAAGTTTGTGAGTGGATTTGGTGACAAGCCGAATTTCTTCTGCCTCCTGAGGTTGAAGAGGCGCTGCTGTGTCTTCTTCACAACGCTGTCTGTGTGGGTGGACCAATTTCAGTTTGTCCGTGATGTGTACGCCGAGTAACTTAAAATATATTACCCTCTCCACTACTGTCCCGTCGATGTGGATAGGGGGGTGCTCCCTCTGCTGTTTCCTGATGTCCATAATCATTTGTTTTGTTGACGTTGAGTGTGAGGTTATTTTCCTGACACCACACTCCGAGGGCCCTCACCTCCTCCCTGTAGGCCGTCTCGTCGTTGTTGGTAATCAAGCCTACCACTGTAGTGTCGTCCGCAAATTTGATGATTGAGTTGGGGGCGTGCATGGCCACGCAGTCGTGGTGAACAGGGAGTACAGGAGAGGGCTCAGAACGCACCCTTGTGGGGCCCCAGTGTTGAGGATCAGTCAGGTGGAGATGTTGTTATCTACACTTACCACCTGGGGGAGGCCCGTCAGGAAGTCCAGTACCCAGTTGCACAGGGCGGGGTCGAGACCCAGGATCTCGAGCTTAATGACGAGATTGCATTTACATTTACATTTAAGTCATTTAGCAGACGCTCTTATCCAGAGCGACTTACAAATTGGTGCATTCACCTTATGACATCCAGTGGAGCAGCCACTTTACAATAGTGCATCTAAATCTTTTAAGGGGGGTGAGAAGGAATACTTTATCCTATCCTAGGTATTCCTTAAAGAGGTGGGGTTTCAGGTGTCTCCGGAAGGTGGTGATTGACTCCGCTGTCCTGGCGTCGTGAGGGAGTTTGTTCCACCATTGGGGGGCCAGAGCAGCGAACAGTTTTGACTGGGCTGAGCGGGAACTGTACTTCCTCAGTGGTAGGGAGGCGAGCAGGCCAGAGGTGGATGAACGCAGTGCCCTTGTTTGGGTGTAGGGCCTGATCAGAGCCTGGAGGTACTGAGGTGCCGTTCCCCTCATAGCTCCGTAGGCAAGCACCATGGTCTTGTAGCGGATGCGAGCTTCAACTGGAAGCCAGTGGAGAGAGCGGAGGAGCGGGGTGACGTGAGAGAACTTGGGAAGGTTGAACACCAGACGGGCTGCGGCGTTCTGGGTGAGTTGTAGGGGTTTAATGGCACAGGCAGGGAGCCCAGCCAACAGCGAGTTGCAGTAATCCAGACGGGAGATGACAAGTGCCTGGATTAGGACCTGCGCCGCTTCCTGTGTGAGGCAGGGTCGTACTCTGCGGATGTTGTAGAGCATGAACCTACAGATTGGAGGGTAATATGGTGTTAAATGCTGTAGTCGATGAACAGCATTCTCACATAGGTATTCCTCTTGTCCAGATGGGTTAGGGCAGTGTGCAGTGTGGTTGTGTTTGCGTCGTCTGTGGACCTATTGGGGCGGTAAGCAAATTGGAGTGGGTCTAGGGTGTCAGGTAGGGTGGAGGTGATATGGTCCTTGACTAGTCTCTCAAAGCACTTCATGATGATTGAAGTTAGTGCTACCGGGAGGTAGTCGTTAAGCTCAGTTACCTTAGCTTTCTTGGGAACAGGAACAATGGTGGCCCTCTTGAAGCATGTGGGAACAGCAGACTGGGATAAGGATTGATTGAATATGTCCGTAAACACACCAGCCAGCTGGCCTGCGCATGCTCTGAGGGCGCGGCTGGGGATGCCATCTGGGCCTGCAGCCTTGCGAGGGTTAACACGTTTAAATGTTTTACTCACGTCGGCTGCAGTGAAGGAGAGTCCGCAGGTTTTGGTAGCGGGCCATGTCAGTAGCACTGTATTGTCCTCAAAGTGAGCAGAAAAGTTATTCAGTTTGTCTGGGAGCAAGACGTCCTGGTCCGCGACAGGGCTGGTTTGCTTTTTGTAATCCGTGATTGACTGTAGACCCTGCCACATACCTCTTGTGTCTGAGCCATTGAATTGAGACTCTACTTTGTCTCTATACTGACACTTAGCTTGTTTGATTGCCTTGCGGAGGGAATAGCTACACTGTTTATTTTCGGTCATGTTTCCGGTCACCTTGCAGCAACAAAATGTCGTAGTCAGCTTTTCCGAAAGGAGGGCGGGGGAGGGCCTTATATGCGTCGTGGAAGTTAGAATAACAATGATCCAGGGTTTTACCAGCCCTGGTTGCGCAATCGATATGCTGATAGAATTTAGGGAGTCTCGTTTTCAGATTAGCCTTGTTAAAATCCCCAGCTACAATGAATGCAGCCTCAGGATATGTGTTTTCCAGTTTCCAGTTTCCATAGATGTTGCAATGTTGCACAGTACGAAAAGACAGAGATTGACAATATGATGTAGCACCATACACTCCCAGATCCAGTACCAATGATAGGAGAGTATAGCTTAACTGCACATATTCAAATCTCAGTTGTTTACACAGTCTGAGTTTCTTTCAAAAGGGAGTCTGTACAGCTGCTTCATCCTAATTCTTCAGTAGACGAGACAGTGCAGAGAGACTCACTATGTTGACCTTTTGGAATATGGTGCTATCTACCATTATGAGGTCCTGCATTTCTCTGAGTCTGAATGCAGTTATATTTGCAATGACCATATTTACAATATGGGTCTCGTACTATGGAGTGAACCGTCAACCTCTTCCACCAGATACTGGTTTTCTTGCTGTTCTGTAAACACATTTGAATGGTTTTAGTGATAGATCCTTCATATGACTGTACCAATGAGACTAGAGCACTTATGGTTACTTACTGGTTCTCATTTCAAAATATCCGGATGATACCTGCAACAGTATAGTGGCTCAGATTTGGTTGAACCCGTTGCCCAGCCTCCCTCATGCTCATCCCATGGTTGTCAACAATGATTTCATCAGTTTTTGTGTTCCTGACTCCCCTTCCTCTCACCGTCCTCTCCTTCTCCCCCATCCTACTTCACCTCTTCCTTCTCATCCTCATCCTCCTCCTTGTCCTCCTCGACCTCCTCTTCCTACTTCTCATCCTCCTCTAGTTCTCACCCCTCTTACTCTCTGTCTAATATTGGCCTCTACTGTTGTCCAAACCAAATGTTTTCCTGTGGCCTATTTATAGTGTTCAAGTTCTGATGTGTACGTGAACTCATTATCTAAAAGTGTTTTCACATGTGTCAATGTGGAAAGGCAATTGGCAAAATAGTGTACCAATGTAGAGACCAATGTTTACAGTTTTGCTAGAAGTGTGTTATTAAATTGCAGACTGAGTGTAAAGCAGAGAATGTGCATTCAGTTTGGCACACTGGGTAAATGCATTGGCTACAAGTGTTGACGGTTTCAGAGATAGTGTTTCAAGAATCACTGTGTTTAATCATTCAGAAATAAAATGTAATCAAAACCCAAGTCTTTCGGGCCACCTGCAGCTAATGTGCTTGTAATTCCAACTGTGAAAATAGCTCAAATATTTCTGACACATCCCAGGACCTATAGCGCTACTGACAGCACTTAGATTTACCATTGCGTTAGGTTTGTTAAAAAAGATCAGCCTAGATCTGCCACTCTGTAGGAAGACAAACATTTCTATCTTTAAATACTTAATGTAGCTGTACTTTGTCTTTCGCCATTTTACCATGGCCTTATAAAGCTAAAGCTTAGATCATCCATTGACATCTCAAGAGGAAAAGAGAGTGGAATAGAGAGAGAAGCATCTGATGGAAGTATAGTGTGAAATGCTGCAAAAAGCACATTTTAAAACACAAGCTTGCAGATTAATAACCATCCCATTTTCTCATTAACACGGGTCTGTTTGCACATCTAAAATACATTAGGAGAGAAATAACTTGTAGGAAGAGAATACAGCGTTCAACATTTCATGTCATGCTATGAACATTTTGTGATTAAGGATATGAGCATTTTAAAGGAGAATATTTTGCGAAATTAGCATGAAAGAGAAAAAAAGGCTCACCAGATACATTGTCAGGCGACAAAGAAAGGCTCCTGTGGTTGCTGTTGTTGTTAAAAGTCCACATTACATCCCAAAGAGCACCCTATTCCCTACATAGTGCACTACATTTGACCAGAGCTGTTCAAAAGCAATGCAATACATAGGGAATAGGGTGCCATTTGGGAGGGACTCTAAATCCACCTCTCTAATCTGTAACAATCACAACAGTGCAAGTTCATACTGACACACCTCCATGAACTACACTGCTCAAAAAAGTAAAGGGAACACTAAAATAACACATCCTAGATCTGAATGAATGAAATATTCTTATTAAATACATTTTTCTTTACATAGTTGAATGTGCTGACAACAAAATCACACAAAAATTATCAATGGAAATCAAATTGATCAACCCATGGAGGTCTGGATTTGGAGTCAAAATTAAAAATTAAAGTGGAAAACCACACTACAGGCTGATCCAACTTTGATGTAATGTCCTTAACTTCTTGGATATAGGGGGCGCTATTTTAATTTTTGGATGAAAAACGTTCCCGTTTTAAACAAGATATTTTGTCACAAAAAGATGCTCGACTATGCATATAATTGACAGCTTTGGAAAGAAAACACTCTGACGTTTCCAAAACTGCAAAGATATTGTCTGTGAGTGCCACAGAACTGATGTTACAGAAAAAACCCAGATAAAAATCCAATCAGGAAGTGCCGCATTTTTTAAAACCGCCTCATGCCAATGACTCCTTATATGGCTGTGAAGGAGCTAGGAGTCAGCTTACGTTTTCCACGTTTTCCCCAAGGTGTCTGCAGCATTGTGACGTATTTGTAGGCATATCATTGGAAGATTGACCATAAGAGACTACATCTACCAGGTGGTCGCTTGGTGTCCTCCGTCGCAATTATTGCGTAATCTCCAGCTGCAGTATTTTTCTGTTTGCTTCTGATGAGAAGCCAACTGCCACCACTGATAGATATGAGAAAAACACCTTGAGGATTGATTCTAAACAACGTTTGCCATGTTTCTGTCGATATTATGGAGCTAATTTTGAAAAAGGTTTGGCGTTGTAAGTGACTGCATTTTCCGGCCTTTTTCTTAGCCAAACGTGATGAACAAAACGGAGCTATTTCGTCTACACAAATAATATTTTTGGAAAAAATGAACATTTGCTATCTAACTAAGAGTCTCGTCATTGAAAACATCCGAAGTTCTTCAAAGGTAAATTATTTTATTTGAATGCTTTTCTTGTTTTTGTGATAATGCTATGCTAGGCTATCAATACTCTTACACAAATGCTTGTGTAGCTTTGGTTGAAAAGCATATTTTGAAAATCTGAGATGACAGTGTTGTTAACAAAAGGCTAAGCTTGTGTTTGAATATATTTATTTAATTTCATTTGCGATTTTCATGAATAGGAAACGTTGCGTTATGGTAGTGAGCTTGAGGCTATGATTACGCTCCCGGATACGGGATTGCTCGACGCTAGAGGTTAAAACAAGTCTAAATGAGGCTCAGTAGTGTGTGTGGCCTCCACGTGCCTGTATGACCTCCCTACAACGCCTGGGCATGCTCCTGATGAGGTGGCGGATGGTCTCCTGAGGAATCTCCTCCCAGACCTGGACTAAAGCATCCGCCAACTCCTGGACAATCTGTGGTGCAATGGAGCGAGACATGATATCCCAGATGTGCTCAATTGGATTCAGGTCTGGGGAACGGGCGGGCCAGTCCATAGCATCAATGCCTTCCTCTTGCAGGAACTGCTGACACACTCCAGCCACATGAGGTCTAGCATTGTCTTGCATTAGGAGGAACCCAGGGCCAACCGCACCAGCATATGGTCTCACAAGGGGTCTGAGGATCTCATCTCAGTACCAAATGGCAGTCAGGCTACCTCTGGCGAGCACATGGAGGGCTGTACGGCCCCCCAAAGACATGCCACCCCACAACATGACTGACCCACCGCCAAACCGGTCATGCTGGAGGATGTTGCAGGCAGCAGAACATTCTCCACGGCATCTCCAGACTCTGTCACGTCTGTCACATGTGCTCAGTGTGAACCTGCTTTCATCTGTGAAGAGCACAGGGTGCCAGTGGCGAATTTTCCAATCTTGGTGTTCTCTGGCAAATGCCAAACGACCTGCACGGTGTTGGGCTGTTAGCACCACCCCCACCTGTGGACGTCGGGCCCTCACCTGTGGACGTCGGGCCCCCACCCTCATGGAGTCTGTTACTGACCGTTTGAGCAGACACATGCACATTTGTGGCCTGCTGGAGGTCATTTTGCAGGGCTCTGGCAGTGCTCCTCCTGCTCCTCCTTGCACAAAGGCGGAGGTAGCGGTCCTGCTGCTGGGTTGTTGCCCTCCTACGGCCTCCTCCACGTCTCCTGATATACTGGCCTGTCTCCTGGTAGCACCTCCATGCTCTGGACACTACGCTGACAGACACAGCAAACCTTCTTGCCACAGCTCGCATTGATGTGCCATCCTGGATGAGCTAGCTGCACTACCTGAGCCACTTGTGTGGGTTGTAGACTCCGTCTCATGCTACCACTAGAGTGAAAGCACCGGCAGCATTCAAAAGTGACCAAAACATCAGCCAGGAAGCATAGGAACTGAGAAGTGGTCTGTGGTCCCCACCTGCAGAACCACTCCTTTATTGGGGGTGTCTTGCTAATTGCCTATAACTTCCGCCTGTTGTATATTCCATTTTCACAACAGCATGTTAAATTTATTGTCAATCAGTGTTGCTTCCTAAGTGGACAGTTTGATTTCACAGAAGTGTGATTGATTTGGAGTTACATTGTGTTGTTTAAGTGTTCCCTTTATTTTTTGGAGCAGTGTACATAGATTTTTTTATAGTTTTAAATCCCTAATACCCGTATCTATATTGACTCAATGTAGATTTTTTTTAAAGAATACCATGGCATTAGGGTGGTTATACAGTATGACAGGTAGCCAAATTATTCAATTTAGCACACTGACCCATTTTTGGGACTACATTTTTTAAGTGAATAATGTATGGCCTTAGTGCTGCATGTGGGCAAGGTGTCTAAGTGTTAATTATGCTCTGTATACTCCCCTTGTCCCAAGGGTCAAAAATGTCCCGCCTTCATTAAACATATAAAATAAAGCAGTTTAATTTAATTTTAAACCCCAAATCTATTTTGAATAAATAAACAACCTGTCATTCATCACAAACTTTGTGAATATCTGGGTTTTCCCTCTACACACTGCAGAAAGACTACATTTAATCAGTGGACACCACTTGTTTTTATTACAATACACCTGTCATAATTGTTTTCTTTACTAAAGTAGAGGTTTATTATTATTATTATTGCTAAATGTACTGCATAGGTGTAAACATATGTTTTAGCAAGTGATAGCACTTGTATATCTTAATAAGAAAGTAGCAGAAATGTCCGGAAAGTAGTTTTGAATGCATTTTATTGAAGGGAAACAATAACAGTCTTGTTGAACCATTGCCCCCACCCACAAGGTCTATAAACAACAACAATGAATAAGAATAAAATAAGACAATAGATACAAAACAAAAATGTGAAGAACATAAATCAATCAACTCTAATTACCACATGTAGGACAGCATGCACGTGTGTGTGCACATGGACTTTGTTAATGTATTCTCACAAGTGCAGCACATAGTATTTGTTTTACAGTCATTCTTTGGGGGGGCAGAATTGGCATCTCCTCCTCTTGCCTGTCCCAGCTGGATCAGGACAAGATTTAGTCCCCTGAACAACTTTCACAAGCGCTGCAGGGCTGCTGTGCGGGGGATGCACTCCCTTTTTGAATGTGTGGGATTACAAGTGCCTTTCCCAGCTGCTCCAGGAACACCCTCATCTTGTTCCGCTTATCAGGCATCCACATGGGGTTGATCTTGTTCCATACCACAACGGCATTGTATGAAGACACTTCAATGATGTTATGGAAGATGACCAGGGGCCAGCGGGCAGTCATCCTCCTGCAGCTGTATGTTCCAATCAATTTGTCCAGGTTGTCCATGCCTCCCTTGTTGTGGTTGTAGTCCAGGATGATGGCTGGCTTCGTGTCCTTACGATCACTGATCTCAGCTGTTTTGTGCAGTGTGCTCAGAAAAACCACATTATTGTTCCTCTTTGGGAGGTATGAAAATAGAGTGGTGGTGAAGGCAAACTTTGATGAGAAGGCCTCTCTTCCCCTTATTGCGAGGAGAGCAGGGGGAGCTCAGGCTTGTTCTTTCTAACTGTGCCAACCATGGTGACCTTCCTCTTCAGGAGCTGCTGGCTGAGTTCAATCAGTAGCACACAATCTCAATTTCTCATTGTGTGTGTGTGTGTGTTTCTTGCGGTGTGTAAATGATTTCATAACTGTCAGGTCAAAAATCACCCAAAGACAATCTTTGTACCCTGGTGGTGTACAGCTTTATGGAAATATGAACAAAGGCGATATTTCACTTTTTCTAATGTTGCGGTCACTCTAGGAAAAGTAATTAAATTTCAAGTTGAACAAAATACAATTTAGTGGGTTTTCTCCTCTGTTAAACATAGCGGCGGGTCATTTTTTACCCTTAAGATAACAGAAGGGTTAAAAATCACACATTCTAATTGAGAGGTTACTGGCGAGCGGAGTGTGGACAAGACAAGGGACCAGTGCCGCAGGTGGGCAGGGTAGCGGCTATGGGAGCTGGCACTCACATAGAGAGCAAAGCTGCTTTCGTTTCAGAGAGAGAGAGGAGAGCAGAGAGAGAGAGAGAGAGACTGATACTACAATACTGGCTGAATATGAAGGGTCAAGTGATGCAAATTTGTATTTAATTTTTTTATTTCACCTTTATTTAACCAGGTAGGCTAGTTGAGAACAAGATCTCATTTGCAACTGCGACCTGGCCAAGATAAAGCATAGCAGTGTGAACAGACAACAACACAGAGTTACACATGGAGTAAACAATAAACAATAAACAAGTCAATAACAGTAGAAAAAAAAGAATCTATATGCATTGTGTGCAAAAGGCATGAGGAGGTAGGCAATAAATAGGCCATATGAGTGAATAATTACAATTTAGCAGATTAATACTGGAGTGATAAATGGTCAGATGAACATGTGCAGGTAGAGATACTGGTGTTCAAAAGAGCAGAAAAGTAAATAAAATAAAAACAGTATGGGGATGAGGTAGGTCAATTGGGTGGGCTATATACCGATGGACTATGTACAGCTGCAGCGACCGGTTAGCTGCTCAGATAGCAGATTATTATTGCTAAAGGTACTCGGCGTTCCAAATTTGGAACGTTCAGCTGGAATGTGGCGCATGGAACGCAAAAAATATTCCTAAAAATATTTAACCTCCACACATTAACAAGTCCAATAGCTCAAATGAAAGATAAACAAGTTGTTTATCTACCCAGCAAGTCAGATTTCTAAAATGTTTTACGGCGAAAACATAGCACATATTTATGTCAAACCACCACCGCAGACATAGCTCATTTGCATAGCCAAGTTGGAAAAAATATGCAATCAACAAACGCAGGATTAAAAGAAAAATAATTTCACTAACCTTTTGAAATCTTCATCAGATGACAGTAATATAACATGTTACACAGTACATTTATGTTTTTTTCAATAATATGCTATATATATATCCATAAATCTCTGTTTACAATGACGCATCGTTCAAAAAATGCTACTCAAATGTCCGGAGAAATGACGATAGCTCCGGCAGATAACGTCAGCTAACAAGGAATACACATCATAAACTTTGACTAAATATGCATGTTCTACATATGTATAGGAAGATACACTTCTTCTAAATGCAATCGCTGTGTTACATTTATTTTTAACGTTACAGGTTTCGTTCACTAGGCTATACTATGAGTCGGCGCTCAGAAAGTAGCATTATGGCTCCTCTATCTTGGAGTCCACAGAAACCCAAATTTACCACATAAATATTCCCTTACCTTTGCTGTTCTTCCATCAGAAGACCTGGAAGGGATTATACTTACCAAAAACAGCGTTTAGTTTTGAAGTCTGTGTCTTTCGGTTCTCAAACACGACACATTTCGGTTGAAATGCAGCCAAAAGTCAAGTGGATGCGCACCAAAACGTCGAAATTACATATTATATGTCGACTAAACTTGTCAAACTATGTTCATAATCAAGCTTTAACATGTTATAAAGGTGCACAGCAATCGTGAGGACGAACAGAAACACACTCATCGTTTAATCGATCTTGGAAAAAAGACATCACCCGAGCAGAGCGCGCATAATAGTAACCTGTTTTTTCGCGTGACCGAAAGGTTTCGGCCCGCCAAAACTCTCGTGAACGCGCGATTCTCACAATGAGAAGCCCCATTGGAAGCAGACATCGCGCTGAACACATAGGGACTGTTCCCAGACCTGTACGTGCTTGGGAAGGGTGGGGGCGATGACGTCAAAGTTGGGCCAACTTTTCTCATGACAAGAGAGAGTTTGGGAGAATGACTGCCCTGAGAGTTCTGCTTTACATACAGACATAATTTAAACGGTTTTAGAAGCTTTAGAGTGTTTTCTATTCAATAATATTTTTTTATGCATACATTAGCAACTTTTGACAAAAAAAAATTCTGTTTAATATGGGCACCCAATTCCTCCAAAGGGGGCAGTAAACAGCCCTATCCTTAACAGGTTTTAAGAACAAATTCTTACATACAATGACGGCATACCCCAGCAAAACCCTAACAATGCCTGGGCAAATTGTGCGCTGCTCTATGGGACTCCCAATCATGGTCGGTTGTGAAACAGCCTGGAATTGAACCAGGGTCTGTAGTGACGCCTCTAGCAGTGAGATGCAATGCCTTAGACCGCTGTACTACTCGGGAGCCCCCAGTACATCAAGTCCTTAGGTAGGGGGTGTTTGGAAAAACAAAGTCTATCTGATAATTACTGCCATTGTCATGTGTTTGTTAGCTCTCTGGTGATTTGTCTCCACTGAGTCGGCAGTTGTGATTAATTATTTCTCCAAAACATTAGCCTAATTCCCTGTGTTGGCAAGCTGCCTTGTAATTACTTTTAGGGTCAACCACAATCAGCCCACAGCTCTCGTGGCCTCAGATTAGATGAGTACCATATCATTAAACGGGGACATCACAAAGACTAGATAGGATATAGTCGAATGAAAGGCTAAGGGGATGGTTCTATGCACATAACACCATATTATATTGACTTTTCCAAACAAAGCCATGCGGTGAGCATTTCACTGTAAGGTTTACACCTGTTGTATTTGGCTCATGTGACTAATACAATTTGATTTGATTTTGAGTTAATAATGATGGAGGCCGCTGTGTTCTTGGGGACCTTCAATGTTGCAGAAATGTCTTGGTACGCTTCCCTTGATCTGTGCCTAAACACAATCCTGTATAGGAGCTCTATGGACAATTCCTTTGACCTCATGACTTTGTTTTTGCTCTGACATGCACTGTCAACTGTTGGACAGGTGTCTGCCTTTCCAAATTATGTTCTATCAATTTAATTTACCACAGGGGAACTCCAATCACGTTGTAGAAACATCTCAAGGATGATCAATGGAAACAAGATACACCAGAGCTCAATTTCGAGTCTCATAGCAAAGGGTCTGAATACTTATGTACAGTTGAAGTCGGAAGTTAACATGCACTTAGATTGGAGTCATTTAAAACTCGTTTTTCAACCACTCCACAAATTTCTTGTTAAGAAACTATAGTTTTGGCAAGTTGGTTAGGACTTCTACTTTGTGCATGACACAAGTCATTTTTCCAACAATTGTTTAAAGACAGATTGTTTTCACTTATAATTCACTGTATCAAAGGAAATCAGCCAAGACCTCAGAAAAAAATTGTTCTGTCTGGTTCATCATTGGGAGCAATTTCCAATCGCCTGAAGGTACAATGTTCATCTGTACAAACAATAGTACGTAAGTAAAAACACCATGGGACCATGCAGCCGTCATACCGCTCAGGAAGGAGATGCGTTCTGTCTCCTAGAGATGAACTTACTTTGGTGCGAAAAGTGAAAATCAATCCCAGAACAACAGCAAAGGACCCTGTGAAGAAGCTGGAGAAAATATCTATATCCACTGTAAAACGCGTCCTATACGGACAAAACCGGAAAGGTGCTCAGCAAGGAAGAAGCCACTGCTCCAAAACAGCTATAATAAAAAGCCAGACTACAGTTTGCAACTGCACATGGGGACAAAGATCATACTTTTTGGAGAAATGTCCTCTGGTCTGATGATACAACAATAGAACTGTTTGGCCATAATGACCATTGTTATGTTTGGAGGAAGGGGAGGCTTGCAAGCCAAAGAACACCATCCCAACCGTGAAGCACAGGGGTGGCAGCATCATGTTGTGGGGGTGCTTTGCTGCAGGAGGGACAGGTGCACTTCACAAAATAGATGGCTTCATGAGGCAGGACACTTATCTGATATATTGAAGCAACATCTCAAGACATCAGTCAGGAAGTTAAACCTTGGTCGCAAATGGGTCTTCCAAATGGACAATGACCCCAAGCATACTTCATAAGGACAACAAAGTCAAGGTATTGGAGTGGCCATCACAAAGCCCTGACCTCAATCCTACAGACAATTTGTGGGCAGAAAAAGTGTAAGCGAGCAGGTTGCCCTACAAAAGTGATTCAGTTACACCAGCTGTGCCAGGAGGAATGGGACAAAATTCACCCAATTCATTGCAGGAAGCTTGTGAAAGGATACCCAAAACGTTTGACCCAATTTAAAGGCAATGCTACCAAATACTAATTGAGTGTATGTAAACTTCTGACCCACTGGGAATGTGATGAAATAAATAAAAGCTGAAATAAATCATTCCCTCTACTATTATTCTGACATTTCACATTTAAAATAAAGTGGTGATCCTAACTGACCTAAGACACATCATTTTTACTTGGGTTAAATGTCAGGAATTGTGAAAAACTGAGTTTAAATGTATTTGGCTAAGGTGTATGTAAACTTCCGACTTCAACTCTAAATAAGGTATTTCATTTTTTATATATATTCATTTGCAACAATTTCTAAAAACCTGTTTTGATTTGTCATTATGGGGTTTTGTGTTTAGATTGATGAGGGAATGTTTGTATTTAAATCATTTTAGAATAAGGCTTTAACGTAACAAAATGTGGAAAAAGGGAAGAAGTGTGAATACTTTCCGAAATAACTTTACATACGGTACATACACTTAATTTGTAACAACAGTCAACTTCTTCTTTGTTTCTAAGAACAATCATTTGGATTGAGATTATCAGAGACCCAGACCTCCCTCCCTTTCTCAGTTTCTGATGGGATCGTGCCAGCCACACAATCACCAACCGCCGGCCACTATCAAACAAAACATTACACATGTCTGTGTGTGCATGCATATCCATTTAAATCTGGCGCACAGGAAGACCCTTTATAATTGTCAGCTTATATGTTCAGGACTACCCTTCCATCCCCTTAAACTGCCTTCATTACCTGTTTGTCTGTGTTTCACTTTAAAATAATGTAAGCATCCTCTCTTGTCTTTGCCACTCTGTTACTGTGTGCACGTAGGGCTGTTCTGGTGACAGTATTAAAGCCACACCGTAAATCATGAGTCATGGTCACGGTAAAATTCCATATGACTGGTGAGTCACGGTAATCTCCTTTTATGCACTCTGGACATGCGTTGGTAGTACCCAACTCGCTAATGACCATCAGGTCGCTAATGGCCTGGTACTCAGGGTTTAATTGTCCCTCTAACCACTCTGACATCAATTCAAATGCAATCGAAAATTACATTAAACTCTTGTAATCAGAACAGTTTCATGCTTTTAAAATTCATCTCACTACTATTGATGCATTTTAAGTGTAACAACGAGTTGAAACTGAGTCTTTGGTACATAATTGGTCGAGCATATACTCCAATTAAACAAATTCTAGTAATATCATTTGAGTGTGGTGTGTATTATTATGCATACAGGATGGACTGGTTTCCTTGTGCTGAGCTCCAAACGTTCTATCCATGAGTCTGGGAGAGAAAGTATAGGCCTAGGCAATGCTGTTGGTTCATAGATTGTGCACGGCAGCAGACAGAGTTAGCCTACAATTATAGTGAATTTGTATTTGATTTTGAATAGCCTAATAATAGGGCTTTTTCTATATTTTCATAGTTAATTGGCTGACACATTACGTTTAGCTACAGAATACCTCAACACCGTGTGTTTCCATCTCCTCCTCTCTCCATCATTCATTTCTCAAGCACACAGAGAGAGAGAGGCAGTCGACAGTTTAATGAAATATGTTTTGTTGTGAAAACAACAGATACTATCAATATTCCTGAACAGATACGAAGCAAAGATATTCTCCGCTATGGGACACTTTTTATATGCATCCAATCCGGACCTCCGAATTCTCCCTGTTACCGTATGAGTCCAGGGAGATACGTATCTGGAGTGAGCTACTAACATATTTGTAGAATATTGTAATTCCAGAAAGGGTAGGTGTCATCATGCTGATATATCTAATACTTTATAATCAGGCATGAACAAATCCACATATTTTCAATAATGTATCATAAACTACATGACCAAAGGTATGTGGACACCTACTCGTCGAAAATCTCATTCCAAAATCATGGGCATATGTAATATGGAGTTGGTCCCCCCTTTGCTGCTATAACAGCTTCCACTTTTCTGGTAAGGCTTTCTACAAGATGTTGGAGCATTGCTGTGGGGATTTGCTTCTATTCAGCCACAAGAGCATAAATGAAGACGGGCACTAATGTTGGGCGATTAGTTGGCGTTCTAATTCATCCCAAAGGTGTCTGATGGGGTTGAGGTCAGGGCTCTGTGCAGGCCAGTCAAGTTCTTCCACATCAGATCTTGACAAACCATTTCTGTATGGACCTCACTTTGTGCACGGGGGCATTGTCATGCTGAAACAGGAAAGGGCGTTCCCCAAACTGTTACCACAAATTTGGAAGCACAGAATTGTCTAGAATGTCATTGTATGCTGTAGCATTAAGATTTCCCCTCACTGGAACTAATGGGCCTAGCACGAACCATGAAAAACAGCCACATTCTATTATTCCTCTTCCACCAAACTTTACAGTTGGCACTATGCATTGGGGCAGGTAGCGTTCTCCTGGTATCTGCCAAACCCAGATTCATCCTTCTGATGGCCAGATGGTAAAGGATGGCCAGATGGTAAAGCGTGATTCCTCACTCCAGAGTGGCGGCAAGCTATACACCACTCCAACCGACGCTTGGTATTGCGCATGGTGATCTTAGGCTTGTGTGCAGCTGCTCGGCCATGGAAACCCAAGCTCATGACGAACAGGTATTGTGATGACGTTGCTTCCAGGGGTAGTTTGGAACTCGGTAATGAGTGTTGCAACCGAGGACAGATGATTTTTACTCGTTACACGCTTCAGCACTCGGCGTTCCCGTTCTGTGAGTTTGTGTGGCCTACCACTTCGCGGCTGAGCCGTTGTTGCTCCTAGACGTTTCCACTTCACAATAACAGCACTTTCAATTGACCAGGGAAGCTCTAGTAGGGCGGAAATTTGATGAACTAACTTTTTAGAAATGTGACATACTATTACGGTGCCACGTTGAAAGTCACTGAGCTCTTCAGTAAGACAATTCTACTCCCAATGTTTGTCTATGGAGATTGCAGGGCTGCATGCTCAATTTTATACACCTGTCAGAAACAGGTATGGCTGAAATAGCCGAATCAAGTAATTTGAAGGGGTTTCCACATATGTTTTTTTATATATAGTGTACTTAGGGGTATGATATTTGACTTCAGTACAGTTACAGTGTGTGTTCCATCCTCTCAGGCCATTGGCCTTGGGTAGGATCAGATAGGGTTACAGTAATGGAATAAGGTGATGGGTTTTAATGAGTATAGAGTTAGTTGGTAGGGTAATTATTTTTCATATTTTTCATATTTCCCGGTTCCCCTTCCGTATCCCGGTGTTGAGGATCACAAAAGTGGAGGTGTTTTTTCCTACCTTCACCACCTGGGGGTAGCCCGTCAGGAAGTCCAGGACCCAGTTCTACAGGGCAGGGTTCAGACCCAGGGCCCCGAGCTTAATGATGAACTTGGCGGGTGCTATGGTGTTGAAGGCTATAGTCAACGAACAGCATTCTTACATAGGTATTCCTCTTGTCCAGATGGTATAGAGCAGTGTGCAGTGCGATGGTGTCTGTGGATCCAGGGATGCCGTCTGGGGCTGGGTGCATGGCGAGGGTTAACACGTTTGAATGTCTACTCAAGCCGGCCTTGGCGATCAAGAGCCCACAGTCCTTGAGAGCGGGCTGTGCCGGTGGCACTGTGTTATTCTCAAAGTGGGCGAAGAATGTGTTCAGTTTATCTGGGAGCAAGATGTTGGTGTATGCGACGTGGCTGGTTTCCCTTTGTCATTTTATTGTAGACCCTGCCATATATGTCTCGTGTATGAGCCATTGAATTGCGACTCTACTTTGTCTGTGTACTGACATTTTGCCTGTTTGATTACCTTACGGAGGGAACAACTGCACAGTTTGTATTCTGACATATTCCCAGTCACCTTGCCATGGTTAAATTCGTTCTTTCAGGTTTGCGCTTTCAGTTTTGCACGAATGCTGCAATCTATCCACGGTTTCTGGTTTGGGTAGGTTTTAACCTCTTGCGACGAGCAATCCCGGATCCGGGATCGTAATCATAGCCTCAAACGAATTAGCATAACGCAGCGGACATAAATACCCCGAGTAACTTTTCCTATTCATGAAAATCGCAAATGAAATTAAATAAATATATTCAAACACAAGCTTAGCCTTTTGTTTAATTAACAACACTGTCATCTCAGATTTTCAAAATATGCGTTACAGCCAACGCTAGACAAGCATTTGTGTAAGTTTATCATGGCATAATGCTATGCTAGCTCTGCTGGCAGCAGGCAACATTTTCACGAAAATAAGAAAAGCAAACAAATTAAATCATTTACCTTTGAAGAACTTCGGATGCTTTCACTCAGGAGACTCCCAGTTAGATAGCAAATGTTCCTTTTTTAGATTATTTTTGTAGGTGAAATAGACCGGAAAATGACCGGAAAATGCTACCACTACAACGCCGAACTTTTTTCAAAATTAACTCCATAATATCGACAGAAACACGGAAAACGTTGTTTAGGATCCATCCTCAAGGTGTTTTTAACATATCTATTCAATAATATATCCATCGAGGCAATTGGTTTCTCATGAGAAGCGTTTGGAAAAATGGCTACCTCAGTATTTTACGCAAGATTTTCTGCGGGAGACACCATGTGACCACTTGCTATATATGGTCCCTTACGGCTATTCTTCAATGGAAATGCGTAAAAAGACACCTTGGGGAATACGTGGAAAACGTAAGCTCATTCGTAGCTCATTCACAGCCATATAAGGAGTCATTGGCATGAGGCGGTTTCAAAAAATGTGGCACTTCCTGGTTGGATTTTTATCTGGGTTTCGCCTGTAACATCAGTTCTGTGGCACTCACAGACAATATCTTTGCAGTTTTGGAAACGTCAGAGTGTTTTCTTTCCAAAGCTGTCAATTATATGCATAGTCGAGCATCTTTTCCTGACAAAATATCTTGTTTAAAATGGGAACGTTTTTCATCCAAAAAATTTAATAGCGCCCCCTAATGCATAACTGGTTTTAATAGTCACAGTGGGAAAAACACACTCACCGTGTCCGTGTATACGTCAATGTTATTCTCAGAGGCTACCCGGAACATATCCCAGTCCGCGTTATCAAAACAATCTTGTAGCATTCCGATTACGATTGGTCATACCAGCATAGAATAGACCTTAGAGCGGGTACTTCCTATTTGAGTTTCTGCATATAGGAAGGGAGGAGAAAAACGGAGTCATGAACTGATTTGCCATGGGGATGGCCTTATAGGCATCCCGGAAGGGGGAGCTTCAGTGGTCGAGTGTTTTTCCAGCATGAGTACTACAGTCAATGTGTTAATATAACTTTTTCCTCAAATTTGCTTTGTTAAAATCCCCAGCTACAATAAATACGGCCTCGGGATATGTGGTTTCCAGTTTGCACAAAGTCCAGTGTAGTTCCTTGTGGGCCTTGAGGCTTTGAGTTTCTGTACGTTATCACAATCACACCATGTAGTAGTTAGTCATGAAACATACACCACTGCATTTCTTCTTCCCGGAGAGTTCTTTATTCCTGTCTACACGATGTACTGAAAACCCAGCTGGCTGTATGGACAGTATATCCAGAGAGCCATGATTCCATGAAACAGAGTATGTTGCAGTCCCTGATGTGTCTCTGGAAGGAGATCCTCGCCCTGAGCTTGTCTACTTTATAATATACTCGGAAACAGTGGATGGTTTGTACGCCTACTGAGTAAGACTAGAAATCCACTCCGAATAACTCTTCTTGGAGCAACCTCTAGGAAAAGTTCAATTGACCTGGAGGGTAAGAACAAAGGATCAAATTTGGTAAAATTGTGTTCCTGGTCGTAATGCTGGTGATGTATCATCGCTCTGATATCTAAAGGTTATTTCTGGCTGTGTGTAATAACACACAAAAAACATTCTGGGCTAAAAATGTAAAGAATTAAAAAAATGAAAACCAAATACTACAAAGTTGCTAAGGAGCTAGAAGCAGAGCTGCCATGTCTGTCAACACCATCTAAACATTCAATTGAACGTTCCAGAACAAGAACATTTACAGAACGCTGCTCTGGTTGAAGGATTTCCAAGAATCTTCCAACCGGGATTTCTGGAAAACCTGTGAAATTTACCAAAACACTTAAACATTTTGCAACCCTACCAGAAAATCACATTATTCTGGCTTGCAAAATGATGTGTAATTCCTATTGAAGTCCAGCCAGAGTTAGGATATCCCACAGTTGAACTCTTTATTCACCTTCAACCTGCAGTCATAATGACTGTCAGGGTTTGGAATGGGATTTGCAACTACCTAAGCCATTTAAAATGGAACAACCATTTCTGTGTCAGATGCAAGAAATCTAAATGGTTCTAAATTAATCCAACCATTTAGATTTCTTGCATCTGACACAGAAATGGTTGTTCCATTTTAAATGGCTTAGGTAGTTGCAAATCCCATTCCAAACCCTGACAGTCATTATGTAGGTAATTTATGTTTGTGTAGCATAAAATGTATCAACCAATCACTCAATGTGCATGCAAAATAGCTGATATTAAAAACAATTCCAAAATTAAACTTGCGGTAGATCATGCAGGGAAAAAAGTTCAAAGAAACTAGTTGATGTGACTTCTCATTTAGTTTTGAGTTAGTACCACAATAACGTTTTAATTGATAACTTATTTTTAAGTAATAATACAACTTACTAGACCTATTTGAGTTAAAAAATGCCTTGGGGTTTACAGTGTAGGGTTAGGTTTAGAGTCTGCCTGTCTGTCTGTGAGTGGATGTGTCTGTCTTCCATGGACAGGGAGAGAGAGGGAGTCTCTACCTACCTACCTACCTATCTAAATCGACATCATCGGTGCCCGAGGAGCAGTTGTTGTTGTTGGTGTTAACTGCATTGCTCAAGGTCAGAACGACAGAACTGCTTGAATTGAGTTATGCTTCAATGTGTTCAGCCTTGACGTACATCTTTTCACATTGAATACAATGTGTTGACTCATGATGCATATCTTTTTGCAAAAGCTTGACAGACTGACGCTTATCAGTTGATACCAGGCTGGCAGAGGAGGGAAATCCCAGAGTACCAATTTCATCGCAGAAGCCTAATCTTGATGGACAAAAACACAAATGGCTCTTGTCATATCCATAATAATTCTCATCAAAACCAGCACTGACATTGTATGGTGAAATTTATTGAAGCATGTAGATCTAAATCATTGCTACAAGTGTCTCATCCCAGATTGAAAATAAGTGTATGGAGGGCAATAACAGAGACTGAGAGGAGAGGGAAAACAGAGCAGAGGACAGGAGAGGAAAGATGAGGGGTAGAGAGGAGAAGATAGGATAGGAGAGGGCAGGGTAGTATAGATGAGTGGAGCAGAGGAGGCGGGCTCAGCTGCTTCATTAGCAGTGACTCTCAAGCACAGCTGCTTCTCACCTTGGCAAAACCTGCACCACAGATACCTCCACCTCCTCCTTCCCTTTGTCCTCCTCCTCTTCCTCCTCTATCTCCTCAATGCTGTGAAATCTAAATATGGCTACCATGACCACAACCTATGGGTTTACATGTAGCCTACAGAGAATAGACATAAACTTACATGCAATGGAGTGAAAGGGGGCCGAAAGATGGTGAAATTAAAAGTTGAAGTTTGGTTTGGTTTGTTTACTTTAGGTCTTACAGACGTAGATGCAATAAAGTACAACACTGGGCAAAAAAAAAATACTGAGAATATTATATTCGTTTCATTAAAAACCCAGCACGCTCAGACTGGTGAAATTGAACAAACAGACATTAAAAATAATAGGGGACCGCACAGCCCTTAACAAACCCAAAGAGTAGACTACATGCAGATTGACTCGTTCATTATTTAAAGATGCTCCATCCATGCACAGTAAAAACCAACCAGCCGTCAGGTTTAGAACTGAAAACAGGATAGTCTCCCAAATGGCACACTATTCTCTATAGCCCTATGGGTTCTGGTCAAATGTAGTGCACTATAAAGGGAATAAGATGCCATTTGGGACAGAAACACGAATCACGGTTTTCTGGGTTTATTAATGGCTACAGACCAATTAGGCTGGTAGACAAGTAGGCCACATGTATTTTGCCTTTTGTGTCGGCTGCAAAATACCAACAGCCTTAGCAGCGGGATGTTGAAACAAAGGTGAACTAATCAGTTAATTAATCTGATCTTTTTCTCTGAACCACAGAAAAGCAAATACGTTTCAACAACTCAATGGATAGGGGGATGAAAAGAAAATAGAAAAATAATAATAGTCTAATAATAATAATAGTCTTTGTTAAAAATTCACTTTGATATCATTGCAAAGCAGTCAGCCTGCTTATTTAATTAAGTAAACATTTATTTAAGGTACAGAGCTATAACCTGTAATTCAATTTTACTCTTTCTAAATATGGTACAAAAAGGTTGAAATTATTCAGCTGACATTTCCTAATTAGAATGCACCTGGATGCACCTGTAGAAGAAAATAGTAAACAAGGCATTCTCTCATGCAACTATAGCATGTAGCCTCCCAATCCTGCCAGGTTTTAGTACCCCACTCCCCATGAGCAAGTAATGGGATTGATTGAACCAAAAAAACAAAGAATGCTGGCATCCATGGATCAGTGATGATAATGACTTTAAGTGTCAGGGAATGTCATTTTACAGAGTGAAGATACACTAGCTAAAACCAGCTCATCTAAACTAATCCCATCTCCTTTTGACCCCCTCCTTCTTCCCGGCCAGACAGTTATGTCACCTGAGCTAACTAATGTGTATTTCTTAGCTGACATATAACTACAAGGGTTGAATATCAATATTTTTAAATATTCTAATGAGACCATGTTGCTGATAGACATCCTGGTTATTCCACCAATGTAACAAATACTTATCCTTGTGGGGGCACCATGTGTCACGTTCTGACCTTAGTTATTTTATTATGTCTTAATAAATACAATATGGACGCTTACCACGCTGTGCATTGGTCCTCCGATCCTTCTTACTACTCCTCCTCAGAAGAGGAGGACAAGAACCGTTACAGAATCACCCACCACCAAAGGACCAAGCAGCGTGGTAACGGGCAGCAGCAGCAGCGATCTCAGGACTCCTGGACATGGGAGGAGATCCTGGACGGCAAAGGACCCTGTGCACAGGCTTGGGAATATCGCCGCCCCAAGGCAGAGCTGGAGGCAGCGAAAGCTGAGAGGCGGCGGTATGAGGAGGCAGCATAGAAGTGGCTGGAAGCCCGAGAGGCAGCCCCAAAAATGTATTTAGGGGGCACACGGGGAGTGTGGCAAAGTCAGGTAGGAGACCTGCGCCAACTCCCCGTGCTTACCATGGAGAGAGAGGGACCGGGCAGGCACCGTGTTATGCCGTGACGCGCACGGTGTCCCCGGTGCGCGGGCATAGCCCGGTGCGGTACATAGCAGCGCCTCGTATCGGCCGGGCTAGAGTGGGCATCGAGCCAAATGCCATGAAGCCGGCTCAGCGCATCTGGTCTCCAGTGCGTCTCCTCGGGCTGGGGTACATGGCACCAGCCTTACGCATGGTGTCCCCGGTTCGCCAGCAGAGCACAGTGCGGGCTATTCCACCTCGCCACACTGACCTGGCTACGGGGAGCATTCAACCAGGTAAGATTGGGCAGGCTCGGTGCTCGAGAGCTCCAGTGTGCCTTCATGGTCCGGTCTATCCGGTGCCACCTCCACTCACCAGCCCTCTGGCGGCAGTCCCCCGCACCAGGCTGTCTCTCCGTCTCCTCCCTACAGGTGCTCCCGCCTGTCCAGCGCCGCCAGAGTCTTCCTCATGCCCAGCGCTGCCGGAGTCTCCCGTCTGTCCGGAGCTGCCGGAGTCTCCCGTCTGTGCGGAGCTGCCGGAGTCTCCCGTCTGTGCGGAGCTGCCGGAGTCTCCCGTCTGTCCGGAGCTGCCGGAGTCTCCCGTCTGTCCGGAGCTGCCGGAGTCTCCCGTCTGTCCGGAGCTGCCGGAGTCTCCCGTCTGTCCGGAGCTGCCGGAGTCTCCCGTCTGTGGCTTGGGTCCCCAGTCCGAGGTCGGCAGCGAGGAGGGGGGGGGGGGGGGGGGGATACTGTCACGTTCTGACCTTAGTTCTTTTATTATGTCTTTGTTTTAGTATGGTCAGGGCATGAGTTGGGTGGGTTGTCTGTTAGTTTTTCTATGATTTGCTATTTCTGTGTTTGGCCTGGTATGGTTCTCAATCAGAGGCAGCTGTCAATCGTTGTCCCTGATTGAGAACCATATTTAGGTAGCCTGTTTTCTATTGTGTTTTGTGGGTGATTTATTTTCTGTTCTTTGTTTTGTATTTCACCATTCAGGACTGTTTCGTTTCGTTCTCGTTGTTTTTGTTTTGTGTTCATATAATAAATACAATATGGACACTTACCACGCTGCACATTGGTCCTCCGATCCTTCTTACTACTCCTACTCAGAAGAGGAGGACGAGAACCGTTACTTCATGAAGTAGTGAGAGCAACAATGTATCCAACAGTGTCACATTAGAATATGTTAGAATAGAGACATTTAACCTTTGTAGTTATACACATACCAAACATTAGATACACCTTCCTAATATTGAGATGCGCTGAAAGTTGTCACTTTATCTGTTTTTTGAAACCAGGATTGCTGTTAATTTGAGCAATATGAGATGGAATGGAGTTCCATGCAATAATGTCTCTATACTGTACACAGTGCATTCGGAAAGTATTCAGACCCCTTCCCTTTTTCCAAATTTTGTTGCGTTACCACCTTATTCTAAAATGGATTATCAATCCACACACAATACCATATCAAGACAATGTGAAAACATGTTTTATATTTGTTTTGCAAACATAAAAAACAAAAGCAGAAATACCTTATTTGCATACAGTAACAGTCAAAAGTTTGGATACATCTGCTCATTCAAGGGTGTTTTTTTTTTTTATACTATTTTCTACATTGCAGAATAATAGTGAAGAATTAAACTATGAAATAACACATATGGAATAATGTAGAAACCAAAAATGTGTTAAGCAAATCAAAATAATAATGAGCTGTTCTTGGCATAATGTGGACTTGGTCTTTTACCAAATAGGGCTTTTTCTGTATACCACCCCTACCTTGTCACAACACAACCAATTGGCTCAAACTAATTAAGAAGGAAAGAAATTCCACAAATTAACTTTTAACAAGGCACACCTGTTAATTGAAATGCATTCCAGGTGACTACCTCATGAAGCTGGTTGAGAGAATGCCAAGAGTGTGCAAAGCTGTCATCAAGGCAAAGGGTGGCTACTTTGAAGAATCTAAAATCTAAAATATATTTTCATTTATTTTACACGTTTTTGGTTACTACATGATTACATATATGTTATTTAATCATGTTGATGTCTTCACAATTTTTAATTAATTTTAATTTAGAAGAATTTTTAATGAGTAGGTGTGACCAAATTTTTGGCTAGTACAGAATGTTTTTTCAACTACAGGTTAAGGTCAATAATATCAAAGGATATACTGATGTCTAACATTACAACTCCCACAACCTTCTGATTATCAATATATTTCAACCAATCATCAGGAATATGTGCATGTTGAGTATCCTTCTCTATAAGCATGCTGAAACTCTGTTATTAATATGTTTACAGAGAAATAGCATTGTAATTGGTCAACACACCATTTTTTCAACAGTTTGCTAGGAGCTGGCAGCAAACGTATAAAGTGCCTTGTAAAAGTATTAATTCCCCTTCTTGTTTATCCTATGTTGTTGCATTACAACCTGCAATTAAAATAGATTTTTATTTGGATTTCATGTAATGGATTTACACAAAATAGTCCAAATTGGTGAAGTGAAATTTAAAAAATTACTTGTTTAAAAAAATTCTAAAAATATATAAATAAAAAGTGGTGTGCACATATGTATTCACCCCCTTTGCTATGAAGCCCCTAAATAAAATCTGGCGCAACCAATTACCTTCCGAAGTCACATAATGAATTAGATTGCACACAGGTGGACTTTATTTAAGTGTCACATGAGCTCAGTATATATACACCTGTTCTGAAAGACCCCAGAGTCTGCAACACAACTAAGCAAGGGGCACCACCAAGCAAGCGACACCATGAAGACCAAGGAGTTCTCCAAACAGGTCAGGGACAATTTTTTGGAAAAGTGCAGATCAGGGTTGAGTTATAAAAAAATATCAGAAACTTTGAACATCCCACAGAGCACCATTAAATCCATTATTTAAACATTTTAAGAATATGGCATCACAACAAACCTGCCAAGAGAGGACTGCCCACCAAAATGCACAGACCAGGCAACGAGGTCAGAGAGGTAACAAAGAGACCAAAGATAACCCTGAAAGAGCTGCAAAGCTCCACAGCGGAGATTGGCATATCTGACCAAAGGACCACTTTAAGCCGTACACTCCGCAGAGCTGGCCTTTATGGAAGAGTGACAGAAAAAATACTTAAAGAAAAAAAAAAGCAAACAAGTTTGGTGTACTCTCAAAGGTACTCTGGTCAGATGAGACTACAATGTAGCTTTTTGGCCATCAAGGAAAAAGCATTGTCTGGCGCAAACCCAACACCTCTCATCACCCTGAGATCACGATCTCCACAGTGAGGCATGGTGATGGCAGCATCATACTGGATATTTTTCCATCGGCATGAACTGGGACACTGGTTAGAATTGAAGGAATGATGCATGGCGCTAAATACAGGGAAATTCTTGAGAGAAACCTTTCAGTCTTCCAGAGATTTGAGACAGGGATGTAGGTTCACCTTCCAGCAGGACAATGACTCTAAGCATACTGCAAAAGCAAAACTTGAGTGGTTTAAAGGGAAACAAATGTCTTGGAATGGCCTCGTCAAAGCCCAGACCTCAATCCAATTGAGAAGCTGTGGTATGACTTAAAGATTGCTGTACACCAGCGGAACCCATCCAACTCAAAGGAGCTGGAGTAGTTTTGCCTTCAATAATGGGAAAAATCCCAGTGGTTGATGTGCCATGCTTATAGAGACATACCCCAAGAGACTTGCAGCTGTCATTGCTGCAGAAGGTGGCTCTATAAAGTATATGCACGCTCAAGTTCTGTTTTTTTGTGTTATTTCCTGTTTCGCAATAAAAAATATTTTGCATCTTCAATGTGGTAGGCATGTTGTTGTATATCAAGTGATACAAAGTTTTTAAAAAAATCAATTTTAATTCCAGGTTGTTAGGCAACACAATAGGAAAAATGTCAAAGGGGATGAATACCTTTGCAAGCCACAGTACATCTGCTGTTAGAACCCACTCTTGGGTAGCGGAATTACTTTGGCTCCCCTGCAGGCCTGAGGACAAAGACTTTCCTCTAAGCTTAGTTGAAAGGTATGTGACCCGTTTCAGGAAACTAGGTGTGTGTTGCAAGTTACAAGTTTACAGGAGAGCCGTTTGAAGGGTAAAAAATGTTTTTGGGGGGCAAAAATAGCTTTTCGAACATGTGAACTTTAATGATTGTCTGAGATAATGAGTGGGCTGGACATGCTGAGAGATTTAGTTTTAGATTGGTCTGCTGTGTAGCATCTTGTGTCTATAATATTATCTGCTCGTTATGCGTAGATGATCTTTTCTATTACATTTTTTTTTAAACACATAACATTAGCGATGGAGAACTGCAAATATGTTGCTATTGCTCTCAGTAACATTACTGCCCTGTATTTATCAGGCACTATCGACAAAGGTCAGTGGGAAAAAGTTGTGATGGACTACTTTCTGGAGGACGATCATGCCTTGCTGACTTTTACTGACTCTGAAAATGTATCAGACGATGAGGAAATCCCTGATTTAGGTAAAAACATTTTTCATTGAAGAAGTCATTGTAGGGTCTTCTGATGACAGTGATGGGGAAGAAACGGTGATCAACAGTGTTGTTGTCACAGAAGAAGTTGACCAAGTTTTGAAATCATTGAAATGTCTGGTAGAAGCAGAGTATGATAAGGAGATTTCAAAGGCATAGGGAGTCGAAAAGTTAACACTGAAGGCTATTGTATAAAACAGCTGGCTCCGGATTACACCTTCAAAAAGATCTGAAGATTTTTAGGGCATTGCACATGGTCAGTGTGAACCAGAGTGACTTGACACAACGGGACAAGCAAGCTGTGCAAACAAAACAGAAACACAGGAATTCTTATTTAATGAAAGGGGTTGCAGTCTGTCTTGAAGCTTTCATCTATGTATATGGGTAAGAGTCTCGCTACAGTTTCAGATATTATACATTTCAAATGTTGTTAGAAAGTTGTTTTTGAACCTATTTGGATAACTGTAGATAACTCTATGGATTGGGATTATGGTTCATTGTTTAGCTAGCTAGCTAACTTTAACGTTACATGTCTAAACAAAAGACCCCAAGTTAAAGCTTGCTGTTAGCTAGCTAACGTTAGCTTCCATTAGATGGCAGGCTTGCTAGCTAACATTACGTGTATGAGTTGTGTGTAATGTTACTGATGTTTTCTCAGAATGCCATTTCACATTGTTAGTTATAGCCTAATGTTAGCTAGCTAACATTGAAACTATTTGATTAACTTTAGCTAGCTATGACAATCGGTTTGTATTGCTAGTACTCTATGGATTGAGATTATGGTTCATTGTTGGCTGGCTAGCTAGCTACATGTCTAAACAAAATATCCCATGAAAGCCAATGCTGTTAGCAAGCTAGCTGACGTTAGATGGCTGGCATGCAAGCTAACATTTTGTGTACGAACTGTGTGTATTGATGTTATCTCAGAATGCCATTTCGCATCTATTGTATAATAATGCTAAAATATTTGTCTTTCAGCATCAGTAGAACACGCCTGACTCTCCTCCACCAGTCATACAAGGAGAATGGTCTAATGTCTCCCATCAAAAAGAGAGCTGGCCCAAGCAAGCACAGGTTACACCTGAAGCATGAGGACTTGCAGCAAGTGGTGAACTTCATCAACAACTACGCAGAAGATAATGTAATTTTTGGTATTTGGTATTTTATTAGGATCCCCATTAGCTGTTGCAAAAGCAGCAGCTACTCTTCCTGGGGTCCACATAAAACATCATTAGACAAGAACAGCTCAAGGACAGAACTACATACATTTAAAAAGAATTACCAGGACACCACCCAGGACACACATTGGTGGACAGCTGCTGCCATCCCATGTGACAAAAGCAGCCGTGTGGCGTCTCTACAAGAACTCGATAACAACACTTGTTATGTAAATCATAAACACGTTTTGATTATTTAATTGACCTCCAACATGATTGGTACTACTTTTATTCATCTCACATTATTTCTGTTTTTTCCAGAGGTACGTGTCGTCGGGCTGTCTTCCTTCAGGTATCTGTGGAGAAAATTGCTGCCGCACATCTCAAGCACCAAGCCCGGGCCAGAAAATGGTTGCTGACTGCAAGACCACCTGTCAAGACCTGCAGTTTTCTCTGGGGGCCACTACTGAACCAGCAAGTAAACACATCCGGATGCATTCCAGCTTTGATTTTTCTCAACAAGGAAGCAACATTTCTTCCTTTATACTGATTATAGATAGATAGATAGATAGGACACTTAAAAATATGTATAAATATATAAATTCAGCAAAAAAAGAAGCATCCTCTCACTGTCAACCTTGTTTATTTTCAGCAAACTTAACATGTGTAAATATTTGTATGAACTTAACAAGATTCAACAACTGAGACATAAACTGAACAAGTTCCACAGACATGGAATAATGTGTCGTTGAACAAAGTGGGGGTCAAAAGTAACAGTCAGTATCTGGTGTGGCCATCAGCTGCATTAAGTACTGCAGTGCATCTCCTCCTCATGGACTGCACCAGATCTACCAGTTCTTGCTGTGAGATGTTACCCCACTCTTTCACCAAAGCACCTGCAAGGTCCCGGACATTTCTGGGGGGGAATGGCCCTAGCCCTCACCCTCCGATCCAACAGTTCCCAGGTGTGCTCAATGGGATTGAGATCCGGGCTCTTCGCTGGCCATGGCAGAACACTGACATTCCTGTATTGCAGGATATCACGCACAGAATAAACATTATGGCTGGTGGCATTGTCGTACTGGAGGGTCATGTCAGGATGAGCCTGCAGGAAGGCTACCAAATGAGGGAGGAGGGCGTCTTCCCTGTAACACACAGCGTTGATAATGCCTGCAATGACAACAAGCACAGTCCGATGATGCTGTGACACACCGCCCCAGACCATGTTGGACCCTCCACCTCCAAATTGATCTCGCTCCAGAGTACAGGCCTCGGTGTAACGCTCATTGTTTCAACGATAAACGCGAATCCGACCATCACCGCTGGTGAGACAAAACCGCGACTCGTCAGTGAAGAGCACATTTGGTCAGTCCTGTCTGGTCCAGCGATGGTGGGTTTGTGCCCATAGGCGACGTTGTTGCCATGAGGACCTGCCTTACAACAGGCCTACAAGCCCTCAGTCCAGCCTCTCTCAGCCTATTGCGGACAGTCTGAGCACTGTTAGTTTTTCTTTGTTCTCCACTTATTACCTGTATTAACTGCACCTGTTTGAACTCGTTACCTGTATAAAAGACACCTGTCCACACACTCAATCAAACAGACTCCAACCTCTCCACAATGGCCAAGACCAGAGAGCTGTGTAAGGACATCAGGGATAAAATTGTAGACCTGCACAAGGCTGGGATGGGCTACAGGACAATAGGCAAGCAGCGTGGTGAGAAGGCAACAACTGTTGGCGCAATTATTAGAAAATGGAAGAAGTTCAAGATGACGGTCAATCATCCTCGGTCTGGGGCTCCATGCAAGATCTCACCTCGTGGGGCATCAATGATCATGAGGAAGGTGAGGGATCAGCCCAGAACTCCATTGCAGGACCTGGTCAATGACCTGAAGAGAGCTGGGACCACAATTCATCATGTTCTTTTGTTGTTTGCAGGTGCACTATCCTTCTGACCCTATGCAGCCAGGTCCCATCTACTTTGAATACCTCGCAAGTGTGGCTTGTTTGGTTGCTGCTGTGAAGGAATACCACAAGTCAACTACTTGATTGAGGAAGGCATGTCATCCAGCAAAGCCAGCAGCGCAGTCATCAACTACATGCACCATTTCTTCACCAACTACGGAGTTGGGGAAACACGTGTGGACCTGAATTGTGATAACTGTAGTGGCCAAAACAAGTATTGTGCATGGTCCACCAGTCTGGACTTTCACTTCCTGATCACAGACCACACCATGTTTGCCCGGCCTCATCAAGCAGCGCTTTAAGAAAGACCAGGGTGAACAATTTGTATGAGATTGCTGGTGTTGTGAAGGACAGCACTGTGACAGGGGTCAACATCCCACAGCTGGTTGGACTAGAGGATGGTATGGTGCTGGTGGAAAGCTATGGGTGGCAACAACACCTGACTCCGTACTTCAGGCCACTGCCACAGACCAAGTAGTAGCAGCACTTCAGGTGAATATAATTTTCAATGCATTGTATGAGGTTATTCTTCTTATCTAAACTTGGGAGGTGAATTGATGTTGTGCAATGTATAATGTCTTCTCAATTTTTTTCCATTATTTCCTGTTTTACAGCTTCGATGCTCTGGAGCCTGGTGTTGCCGCCAAGGAGCGTTCGGACTCAGTCTGGACAAGGTTTCAGCAGTTGCGCAATGCTGACATCCTTCCTCCCATAGATGGTCTGCTTGTACAATCATCACCTGGACTGGACACAGCTATAGAAACACATATTTTTGAGATCATCAGGAAGTTTTGCGATGAAGAGGCTATGGACATCACATGCCCTGCACCAAAGTCAAGGACACGACAGAAACAGACTCTCCGAAAATAGATTCCCTTGTTCATGCATGGTTAGGATGGACCAGTCATCAGCACTATCTGCAGTGCTTCTATTCAAATGACTCTCTCCTAACACACACACCATATGTTGCTGCTACAATTTTTTTATCCTGCTGCTCAGCCACTTTACCCCTGATTGTATTCATTATAACTACCTTATCTATCACTGATATCGTTATTGATGTTGTTTTTGTACATACTGACAATATATATATTGACAATATCTATTTCTGATATTGCTACTATGCAAGTAACCATTTGGCTGTACCATTTACACCTTCTGTAGAGACCCATCCACTTAGCAATATGTGGCTGGGGGTTATAGCATTTCTTTCACATGACTCATTAATTTAGACAATTGTTTCTGGGTCAGTGTCATCTAATATTTATAAAATATTTTAATCTGGACATTTTCTGTTTACCTGGGTTTTTCCTTATTTTAGGATACTACTTTTACCACTTTTAGCAAACCTTACATACAAATCCTTAAAGAGATGGGTGGGGCTGGCTTAAGATGGTGTGAACAATGCTGAATGGGTGTAGACAAAGGGGAGCTTCTTAAGGCTAGGGGGCAGTATTTTGACGTCCGGATGGAAAGCGTGCCCAAAGTAAACTGCCTGTTACGCAGGCCCAGAAGCTAGGATATGCATATAATTGGTAGATTTGGATCGACAGATAAATACTCTGAGGTTTCTAAAACTGTTAGAATAATGTCTGTGAGTATAACAGAGCTGATTTTGCAGGCAAAACCCTGAGGAAAAACCATCCAGGAAAAATAAAATTGAGGTCATAGGATTTCACAATGGGTTTCTATGGGAAACCCTATTTATTGGGATCCTGGTTGGAGTTACTATGGCTTCCACTAGATGTCATCAGTCTTTAGAAATTGGTCTATGTTTTTCTTTTGAGAAATGAAGAAGTAGTGCTATTCATTCCATGTGTCACTCTGAAGGTCCCTACTATTTCGGTGCGTGTTATTTTCTTCGGTATTGGAAACAGTTATCCCGTCTTAAATTGTATCGATTATTTACATTTTAGGATACCTGAGGTTGGATTAGGAACATTGTTTCAAATGTTTGGACCAAGTTTACAGGTAACTTATTAGATACTCTGTCGTCGTGTTGGGCGAGTTGGAACCAGTGTATTTCTGAATCAAACGCGCCAAATAAATGGACATTTTGGGGATATAAAGAAGGAATTTATTGAACAAAATGACCATTCATTGTGTCACTGAGACATTTGGGATTGCAAAAAGACTATCTTCAAACATAAGGCATTTATTATATCGTTATTTCTTTTATGACTTTTGTGTCGCACCTGCCTGGTTATTTTCATGTGTTTGTATGCGGGGCGCTGTCCCCAGATAATCGCATGGTCTTCTTTCGCCGTAAAGCCTCTTTGATATCTGACACAGCGGCTGGATTAACAAGAAGTTAAGCTTTATTTTGTATGATGTATTACACTTACATTTTCGTGAATGTTAAATATTGATATTTCTGTAGTTTGAATTTGGCGCTCTGCAATTTCACTGGATGTTGTCAAATCGATCCCGCTAAAGGGATTGGCGCGTGAAGGGATCACTAATCACAATTTCAAATTTTAAAATGTAGCACAGTTTTGTTTGAAATCAATTTTTATAGTCAAATGTAGGAACTGGATTCTACAGTTTGAACCCCTGCTGTGTCTGCCCTCCCCCCATATAGATGTGTGAAGGTCAGTGTCTTTTCTGTAGGGAAGCTAATTATCCATAATATATGGCATTCCTGGGAGTGTGTAAACCTACATTTTTTATTACCATATCATTTTTGCATGTTCTCTATTGTTATATACTTGAAAATGTTTCATTTGACCAATTCAGGCACATTTGGGCAGACTTGATACAACGATTTGAACAGTAATGCAATAGTTCATTGGATCAGTCTAAAACTTTGCACATACACTGCTGCCATCTATTGGCCAACATCTAAATTGCGCCTAGACTCCTAATTAATATAATGGCCTTTGTCTTACACTTCAAAGATGATGGAACCCCCAAAAAATTTAAAACGCATGTTTTTTTCTTTGTATTAACTTTTACAAGTTCTAATGTGTTATATTCTCCTACATTAATTTCACATTTCCACAAACTTAAAAGTGTTTCCTTTCAAATGGTATCAATAATATGCATATCCTTGCTTCAGGTCCTGAGCTACAGGCAGTTAGATTTGGGTATGTTATTTTAGGCGAACATTTAAAAAAAACGATCTGATCCTTAATAGCCTTTTCATACATGAGTTCCAAATATCTCTAACAGTGGCCCCAGCGTGAGGTTTTTTATGCACGTGATGTCTGACTCTGCTCACTGTTTCAAAATGTGAGTTACGCAACAGGACAGTTAATCTGCGCTACCCTCCAACCAAGACAAGCTGCCTGTTTTTATTTATAGGATGTTTCAATTGATCAATTTCAAATTATTTCCGAACAACAGTTTGAATTGAGGTCTGTTCCGCCTCTTCATTAATTCACATCAAATCAAATCAAAATGTTTATATAGCCCTTCGTACATCAGCTGATATCTCAAAGTGCTGTACAGAAACCCAGCCTAAAACCCCACACAGCAAGCAATGCAGGTGTAGAAGCACGGTGGCTAGGAAAAACTCCCTAGAAAGGCCAAAACCTAGGAAGAAACCTAGAGAGGAACCAGGCTATGTGGGGTGGCCAGTCCTCTTCTGGCTGTGCCGGGTGGAGATTATAACAGAACATGGCCAAGATGTTCAAATGTTCATAAATGACCAGCATGGTCGAATAATAATAAGGCAGAACAGTTGAAACTGGAGCAGCAGCATGGCCAGGTGGACTGGGGACAGCAAGGAGTCATCATGTCAGGTAGTCCTGGGGCATGGTCCTAGGGCTCAGTTCCTCTGAGAGAGAGAAAGAAAGAGAGAAGGAGAGAATTAGAGAACGCACACTTAGATTCACACAGGACACCGAATAGGACAGGAGAAGTACTCCAGATATATCAAACTGACCCTAGCCCCCCGACACAAACTACTGCAGCATAAATACTGGAGGCTGAGACAGGAGGGGTCAGGAGACATAAAAGTAAGCCATTTCACTTTGCTTATAATAGATTATTTAGACATTACTGACACGGACAAACTTCTCCAAGCACTTCCCAATTGTTTCTGCAAATCAAGTCTGCAGGAATTTGCGAATCTCCAGTCAAAACAGGACCTGCACACACACACACACACACACACGTGTTCACATTTTCAGTCTGGTGCCCGCATCTCATTCATTGTTGTTTTCATTACTACATGATAATAACTTTGGAAATGTGTGCATTGATATCAAAGTAAGTGCCTTATTACGCTATAATAGTTTCTGTATGTCGTGTTATGTCGTTTCTACTGTAGCTCACCATATTTATGGAGTATAATATATTTGTGTCTATTCCTTATAACTGCGGACACGCGAGGGAACATGACTAATTTCATATAACCTTTATGGTGTTATATCCAATCATGCTTATGTAGCTAGCTACATTCATCTATTAGCTTGTTATGGCTGCAATTCCGTTAACGGGATCAATATGACAACTACCAGTGAAAATAGAGGGCACCAAATTCAAACCACAGAAATCTCATAATTACAATTCCTAAAACATACATGTGTCTTTCATCATTTTAAAGTTAATCCTGTTGTTAATCCCACCAAAGTGTCCAATTTCAAATATGCTTTTCAGCAAAAGCACTACAAACGATTATGTTTGTTCTCTACCAAACCACAATAAGCACAGCCATTTTCAAGCAAAATATAGCATTCACAAAGAGCAGAAATAGAGATCAAATTAATCACTAACCTTGATGTTCATGTTACAAAATACATGCATGTTTTGTTTGATAAAGTTAATATTTATATAAAAAATATGAGTTTACATTGGCATATTAGATTCACTAGTTCCAAAAACATCAAGTGATTTTGCATAGCCACATCTTTCAACAGAAATACTCATCATAAATGTAGATGATAATACAAGTTACACACATGGAATTATAGATATACCTCTCCTTAATGCAACCGCTGTGTCAGATTTTTAAAAAAGTTTACGGAAAAAGCAACCCATGAACTAATCTGAGATGGAAATCAAAACAGTTGCCAAATTAGCCGCCATGTTGGAGTCAACAGAAATCAGAAAATGCATGATAAATGTTTCCTTACCTTTGAAGAACATCATCAGAATGCAGTCCTAGGAATCCCAGGTCCACAATAAATGCTTGATTTGTTCGAAAATGTCTGTTATTTATATCCAATTAGCTACTTTGGTTAGCGCGTTTGGTAAACAATTCCAAAGTCACAAAGCGCGTCCACTATAATGTGATGAAATGTTAAAAAATTGCGTAAGTCAGTAGAAACATATCAAACGATGTATTGAATCAATCTTTAGAATGTTGTTTACATATATCTTGAATAACATTCCAACCGGAGAATTAGAATGACTTCAGATGACCGGTGGAACGCAGGTCCTTCCCTGTGAACGCGCATGGTGAAAGCGTGGTCAACTCGTGGCAGTGGTGACTATTTCCTGTCTCATTCGACCCCCCTTCACATTCGAGTCAGACAAAGTTCTATTGACTGTTTGCATCTAGTGGAAGGCGTAGGTAAGTGAAAACTCATCCATATCTCACTGTAATTTCAATGAGAGCTTGGTTGAAAATTTGCCACCCCGGAAGAAATATAAACAGGAAGTGGAATTTCTCAGATTTTTGCCTGCAATATGAGTTCTGTTATACTCTGAAATTTCTAAAAACGGTTTGAATTATGTCTGAGTGTTTTCTATCCAATACTAATAATAATATGCATATATTAGCAACTGAGACTGAGGAGCTGGCCGTTTACAATGGGCACCTTTTCATCCAAGCTACTCAATACTGCCCCTGCAGCCATAAAAAGTTAGCTCTGTAAAACAATGCTAATTGCATCAAAGAAATATTAGCTCGTTGTGTATTTTGAAGCTCCCCTGGCCTTATGATCATGGTTTGTTTTCATTTGGCCTATTTAGCATAGCTCTGTTCTGACCTGCACTGCCCTTGTGGAGCTCAACATTTACTGTTTCTTACTGTTATAACTCATATGTGATTTTGTCAATGCAATATATTATAGCAGTGTTATTTTGTTAATTCTTTGTAATATTGTTTTATTGCTATATCCTGATATTGTATTCAAATTACTAATAATTCCTCTTTATTCTGTATTTTCAGAAACCACACACACAAACAGTATTTGCCAATATCATGACTGGAACCGGATATTTCCGAGCTGAAGATTGAGGGCAGCTTTTGTATTCTAGCGTACACTCCTTCGCGCTTTAGGTAATAGGTAATAGTCTAATAGTCTATTTTATTGAAGTTTTGGTGATGGTTGAACAACAACAACAAACTTGTTTTCGGAGAGGAACAAAATAAATATGCATAACCCATATTTCATATTCATACAGTGATTGAACAACAACTGCATTTTCACCCCCCACCTCTAAAGCATAGTATCATGGCAGGTCCACCTGTCAAGTCACCTGTCAGGTTAGTCAGTCAGTAATTGCTGCAGATGTGCTCAACAGTGCTTGAGCATATGATACTCCTCAAAGCATGTTGAAACACATGGAGGTGTGTCCAAAATTAAACACATGTATTTCTTCAACCTCAAAGGTAGACGTTGCAGTGCCTCCTTGTGCGACTACCTTGAGCAGCAGCTTGAGGGACTTTGCAGGGAAAATGCCGTGCAGTGAGGCGTAGGGGATTGTCTGCAGCAGGAAGGCCCCCAGTGGAAGGGAGCCGAGGGGTGTGGTGCTCCTCCAGCAGCTCTCTCAGTAGGTTTTTTCTGCAGTTTTGGTAGGTAATGATTTTACCTATGGGGGAGAGGGGTTGGGAGGATGAGGGAAGGGAAGTGAGAGGATGATGAGGCAGTGGGTAGGTAGGTGAGAGATTGTCACTATAATTGCATAATGGAACTGTATGTGATTTGTATGTGAACTGTACGTCCAATCACAAAAATCTCACCTGTTAGTTGTCGGTGAACTATATGGCCATTGAGGGCAGCAGTGATGATCAAATATCTTCTTATAACACTGTTTTCTAAGTGCATTCCACAAAGTTTTGTATCATGTCCACCTTACCCACTGCCCCCATTGTGAGGTTATAGTCAAGCACACAGTCTGTTTTGATCTTTCTCTCTCCCGTCAGGTGGGCCACTTTCCCTGTGGCCGACATGGTTGCTGTATGATCAGTGGAGAGGACATGGACGTCTCGTTTGTCATGCCACTTTACTGCCAGCTGTTGACCGTTCTCCTTGAACTCCACCTTCCTTCTCTGCATCTTCCTGCATCCGAATGCCGGCATCCCCTTCCTGTTTGACCTGACTATGCCACAGGCCCCTGTGCTGTTGGAGAGGAGATGCAGAAAGAGTTTGGGACTGCTGTATCAATTATCCACATACAAAGTGTGTCCCTTGCCGAGATAGCATGGTCATCACCATGGACCCGGAAACCCCAAGGCCCTCATAATGTTGGATGGCGGACCCTCTGTAGACTATAATGTCCTGGGCAAACTCTGTCTTCACGTCGCACATGACAAAGAACTTGACCCCAAACCTGTGCCTTTTGGAGGGAATATATTGACAGAAAGACAGCCTACCCTTCCATAATATAAGGGACTCATCAATTTATAGGTCCTTGTATGGCACAAATACCCAACCAAATGCTGATGTCAGGGTCATTTAGGTTGGCAGTAGCATTGTTGACAAAATGCAGGCATCGCAGCAGAACTAGGAATCGGTCTTGGAAACAGAGGGTGGCAAAGAAGGGAGTTGCAAACATAGGATCTCTGCTCCAGTATTCTCTCAGGGAGTTCTTCTCTACTATTCCCATGAGAAGGGCTGTCACCAGGAAGGTATTCATTTCACTAATTGTGGTTGTCACCCATTTAGCAAGTTTCTCCCTTACTCCTGGTTCTCTCTTCTACTGTAGCTCCATGGCATAGCGATTGGTCTCCTCTACTATGTCTCCCACCAGCTCCTCTGTCAGAAACAGCTAAACAGCTTGAAGCACTCTGCCTCAGAGGGAAATGGCAAGGGGCTTTGCACTCCAGTCTGGGACTCATCAAAGCAAACAGCAGGGCCAGGATGGGTGAAATAGCTGGCGGCCGTTCAGCTACCACAAAATTCCTGTATTGCATCCACTGCCTGTCTGCCTCCATCACAACCAGCATCTTCAAATGACCTGGGATTTTGTCAGTGGGCAAGTGGTCCTCAGATTCAGGGTTCTCAATGGCTACAAGGTTGGGGGGGAAGCTCATCACTGTCACTGTCAGGTTCTGATTCCTGACTTTAACACTCATTGTCAGAATGTATACAAGTCTCCCTAATTTCTGCATTTGTGAGTTGTCTTCTTTTTTAAATACTTTGCTAATGCTACAGCTTAGCTCACTAGCTACATACATAAACAACAACACTGAATGGCTCAGAGTGGGAGTGAGAGGTCACGTGATTGACTGCCGGGACATGCCACTTGTATCAATAAATCACTATCAGAAAATGTCTTGTGTGGTAATTATTTATTTATTTAATGTTTTATTCACATGTTTTCAAGTTCTGGTGACAAATCATGCATTCCTATTCTTGCATAGATTTTTGTGTGTGTAAAATACTTTTTTGAAGGTTGTACTGATTATGATGAGCTAAGTTAAATCCAGCTATTTGTGGAGCCATGTTTGATGACATACAATGCATTCTGGGTGTGTTGGACCAAAGATGTTATAACACAATAGGGTTTACAATTTTTTTGAGTAAACTTCTGGAAGTGAATGATGTGATGTGAACAATGCTGGACGACACACTCTTTTTAACATGCATACTATAGACCAAACTCATCTTGTCTCCTCTTATTATCTTTGGTTGATGCGAAAAAACAAACATGGCGGCGTTCACAAACTACCCATCGTCGGATTACTTTAGATTTCTAGAAAGTGTTTTATGCAATTATTTCGATCAATGGTGAGCTCATCCGTGATGTGATTAATTATAATTAGTAATTTTTATTAGCTAATTCATCTTCTAGTTTTTGTCAGCCAAGAGTTTTAAAAAATATGACCACTTGTGTTGGGCCAGTCTTTCCTCAGTTAGTGCAAGGACAAAGGTAGCCTAGAATTTCTGGTTGAAATTATTGTGTTATGCTGTAGCTATTTCTGTGAATGTCTAAACATTGCATCCAAAAATATACTGGTCACATTCTGGACATAAATTTGTAAGGACTGTGTTCGTGCAAAATGTTTCTGTGAAAAAACGGTGTGGCCAGCTCAAATGCAGTTTAAGCTACAGGGACCACTGTTGAAAGATCTCACCTGTTTGTTGGTACGTGTGAAAAAGTTAAGAGATTAATAACATGAACTAGATTACTGCCACTGGTTACAGTGAGTAGCTTCCTCGAGCAGACAGCTTGATGAAAAGCAGTCAATATTCAGGTCCACAAGAAAGTAGAACTCTATGTTTGCATCACTTACACTATCAAGTATTTGACACTTGGTGGCCTTTCAGAAACACCCCAATAGAATATGCTTTAGATGAGGCAGGTGATTCCAAAACCACAGCATTTCAATAACATTGCCATGATATCTTCTCTAAGCATTACAGGGATATATATATATAGCAACACCTCCCCCATAAGCATTCATGTCTCTTCTATAGATGTTATATCCTTGTATTGCTACTGCTGTATCATCAAAGGAATTATCTGAGTGAGTCTCAGAAATGGCTAATATATGAATGTTATCTGATGTTAACAAGTTATTGATTTCATGAACTAAGGCTAAATATATGAATATGGGCTATTTTCAGCCTTTTCCTGTTTATCTTTTCAGACAAAATATGAAAAAGAACAATAAAGCAAGAGAAAAATCTAATTCAACAGTCCATTAATTAATCAGTTGGTGTGTGTAAGTGTGTGTATGCTTCAGGGTTGAAGCTACGAACCCATAGGCTTGGCTCTCTCATCTCTTCCAGGCCTGTCATAGCAGATGTAAGCAATGTCCCCATGCGCTCTGGCAGCTTTCAAAGGCACTTAAATCTTTTGTCTTGCCGATTCACCCTCTGAATGGCACACATACACAATCCATGTCCCAATTGTCTCAAGGCTTAAACATCCTTATTTACCCTGTCTCCTCCCCTTCATCTACACTGATTCAAGTGGATTTAACAAGTGACATTAATAAGGGATCATGGCTTTCACCTGAACAGTCAATGTCATGGAAAGAGCTAATAATGTTCATAATGTTTTGTATACTCAGTGTATGTCTCCTGAGCTGACAATTTATAAACAGTACACGTACATTTTCATGACATGCTTCTCCTCATAGGGGACAGCATAAAGTAATAACAGCATCAATGTAGCACACACTGTCTCAACAATGCCAGGATTCAATACAATGTGGTCACACTGGAACACTGCTCTCACAAGTCTACTGCTACTTCACCTGGTGACCGCTGCTCAAGATCTAGGAAAACTGTGCATAGGGGATCAGAAATTGGGATCTCAGGGCAAAAAACACTTATTATTGAGCAGCTGGACACGCCTATGATCTGAGAGGTAGCGGGCACGGGTGGGTACCAGGTCTCGGACAGAGGACTGAGAGAGGTAGGCTTGGACAATCTATCAAAACGCAATGAAATTATAAAAAGTCGGAATTTTACATACACTTAGGTTGGAGTCATTACAATTTGTTTTCCAACAGCTCCACAAATTTCTTGTTAACAAACTATAGTTTTGGCAAGTCTGATTGGAGATCTACTTTGTGCATGACACAAGTAATTTTTCCAACAATTGCTTACAGACATATTTTTTCACTTATAATTAAGAGGTTGTATCACAATTCCAGTGGGTCAGAAGTTTACATACACTAAGTTGACTGTGCCTTTAAACAGCCTGGAAAATTCCAGAAAATTATATCATGGCTTTAGAAGCTTCTGATAGGCTAATTGACATAATTTGAGTCAATTCGGGGTGTACCTGTGGATGTATTTCAAGGCGCACCTTCAAACTCAGTGCCTCTTCGCTTGAAATCAAGGGGAAATCAAGCCAAGACCTTAGAAAAAGAGTGTAGACCTCCACAAGTCTGGTTCATCTCTGGGAGCAATTTCCAAATGCCTGAAGGTACCACGTTCATCTGTACAAATAATAGTACGCAAGTATAAACACCATGGGACCACGTAGCCATCATACCGCTCAGGAAGGAGACGCGTTCTGTCTCCTGGAGATGAATGTACTTTGGTACAAAAAGTGCAAATCAATCCCAGAACAACAACAAAGGACCTTGTGAAGATGGTGGAGGAAACAGGTACAACAGTATCTATATCCACAGTAAAACAAGCCCTATATGGACACAACCTGAAAGGCAGCTGCTCCAAAACTGCCATAAAAAACGCCAAACTGCGGTTTGCAACTGCACATGAGGACAAAGATCAAACTTTTTGTAGAAATGTCCTCTGGTCTGTTGAAACAAAAATCGAACTGTTTGGCCATAATGACCATTGATATGTTTGGAGGAAAAAGGGGGATGCTTGCAAGCCGAAGAACACCATCCCAACCGTGAAGCACGGGGTTGGCAGCATCATGTTGTGGGGGTGCTTTGCTGCAGGAGGGACTTCACAAAATAGATGGTATCTTGAGGCAGGAAAATTATGTGGATATATTGAAGCAAAATCTCAAAACATCAGTCAGGAAGTTAAAGCTTGTTCGCAAAATCGAATAATCCCCGCGATATGCAACTTTTCAGGAAAGTCAGGAACCAATACACACAGTCAGTTAGGAAAGCAAAGGCAAGCTTTTTCAAACAGAAATTTGCAATCTTTAGCTCTAACTCCAAAAAGTTACTCCCAGCTGCCCATTGCATTGAGGCTAGGAAACACTGTCACCACTGATAAATACATGATAATCGAGAATTTCAATAAGCATTTCTCTACGACACTCTAGACCCAAACTGTTACAGACCTATATCCATCCTGCCCTGCCTTTCTAAAGTCTTCGAAAGCCAAGTTAACAAACAGGTCACTGACCATTTCAAATCCCACGTACCTTCTCTGCTGTGCAATCCGGTTTCCGAGCTGGTCACGGGTGCACCTCAGCCACGCTCAAGGTACTAAACGATATCATATCCACCATCGATAAAAGACAGCACTGTGCAGCCGTCTTCATCGATCTGGCCAAGGCTTTAGACTCTGTCAATCACCGTGTTCTTATTGGCAGACTCAACAGCCTTGGTTTCTCAAATAACTGTCTCACCTGGTTCACCAACTGATTCTCAGATAGACTTCAGTGTGTCAAATTGGAGGGCCTGTTGTCCGGATCTCTGGAAGTCTCTATGGGGGTACCACAAGGTTCAATTCTCGGGCCGACTCCTTTCTCTGTATAATTCAACAATGTTGCTCTTGCTCTTTCTATTTCGCAACAAAGCATCCTTCACTCACGCTGCCATACATACCCTTGTAAATCTGACTATCCTACCGATACTCGACTTCGATGATGTCATTTACAAAATTGCCTCCAACAGTCTACTCAGCAAACTGGATGCAGTCTATCAGAGTGCCATCTGTTTTGTCACCAAAGCCCCATATACTACCCACCACTGCGACCTGTATGTTCTCATTGGCTGGCCCCCGTTACATATTCGGCGCCAAACCCACTGGCTCCAGATCATCTATAAATCTTTGCTAGGTAAAGCTCCGCCTTATCTCAGCTCACAGGTTATCATAACAACACCCACCCGTAGAACGCGCTCCAGCAGGAATATCTCACTGGTCATCACCAAAGCCAACACTCCCTTTGGCCTCCTTTCCTTCCAGTTCTCTGCTGCCAATTACTGGAACTAATTGCAAAAATCACACAGCCCATCTGTAAATAGCCCATCAAATACCTACCTCATCTCCATATTGTTTTTATTTACTTTTTGGGGTATTTTGAACACCAGTATTTCCACTTCCACATCATCATCTGCACATCCATCACTCCAGTGTTCATTTGCTAAATTGTAATGACTTCGCTACTATGGGCTATTTATTGCCTTTCCTCCTTACTCCATTTGAACACACTGTATATATATGTATCTAAATGTAATTGGCTAAGGTGTATGTAAACTTCTGACATCAACTGTATATGTAGGGTAGGCTCAAATTGAGGTCTTCCTTAACCTCTCTGGGATATGTGGGATGCTAGCATCCCACCTGGCCAAAATCCAGGGGAGATGCAGTGCACCAAATTCAAATCAATTACTATAAAAATAATCACACATGCAAGATAGCAAATTAAAGCTACACTTGTTGTGAATCCAGCCAAGATGTCAGATTTCAAAAAGGCTTTTCGGCGAAAGCATAAGAAGCTATTATCTGATGATAGCACAACAGTAAACAAAGAGAGAATAGCATATCTCAACCATGCATGCACCACACAAAACGCAGAAATAAAATATAAATCATGCCTTACCTTTGACAAGCTTATTTTGTTGGCACTCCAATATGTCCAATAAACATCACAAATGGTAATTTTGTCCGATTAATTCCATCGATATATATCCAATATGTCCATTTATTTGGCGCGTTTGATCCAGAAAAAAACGGCACTACAAAATATCTCAAAAGTTACCTGTAAACTTTGCCAAAACATTCCAAACTGCTTTTGTAATACAACTTTAGGTATTTTTAAGTGTTAACAATCGATCAAATTGAATCTGTTTTCAATACAGGAGGATCACAAACTAACGCTACTTTTTTAGTCTTTGCTCAACTCTCAAACAGTACACATAACGTTACCCTGATCCAAGATGGCCGTACTTCTTCATTTCACAAAGGAATAACCTCAACCATTTTCCAAAGACTGGTGATCTCCAGTGGAAGCGGTAGGAACTGCAAACAAGTGCTTTAGAAATCCAGTTCCCCAATGAAATCTTATTGAATAGACAGTGACCTCAAAAAATAATAATCTGAATGGTTAGTCCTCTGGGTTTTGCCTGCTACATAAGTTCTGTTATACTCACAGACATGATTCAAACTTTTTTAGAAACTTTAGAGTGTTTTCTATTCAGATCTACTAATAATATGCATATCGTATATTATTGGCATGAATAGCAGGAAGTTGAAATTGGGCACGCTATTTATCCAAAAGTGAAAATGCTGCTCCCTATCCCAAAGAGGTTTAAATAATGATGATTGTTCGAATAAATGACCACGTCTCTCCCAGTACTGAATTCCCACGACAGTGGTCAGTCACAAACACTTTGTTTCTCTCATTAAGACAATTGTTTCCATTATTTTGGCAGTTGCCCGTTTGTGATGACTAGCCCTATCGGTAGTAATGCACTAGTGTATCAGGGATCAAGGTAAGACCCAGATGCAGACACTTTGAACAAACAATGATTTAATAGCCTAAGAGGCAATCAAGAGACAGGACAAGGCAGGCAGAGGTCAATATTCCAGAGATGGGGCAAGGGTACAGGTCATCAGGCAGGCTCAGGGGCAGGCAGAGGGGTCAGGCAGGCGGGTACAGAGATGGAGCGGGCAAAGGTCAAAACCAGGAGGACAAGAAAAAGAGACGCTGGGAGAAAACAGGAGCTGACAGGACAAACGCTGGTAAGCTTGACAAATGAGACAAATTGGCAACAGACAAACAGAGAACACCGGTATATATACAAAGGAAATAATGCGGAAGATGGGTGACACCTGGAGGGGGTGGAGACAAGCAGAAGACAGGTAAAACAGATCAGGACGTGACATAGTGGTCTTCATTGGTCCACCAAAATTTTGAGATCACAATGTATGTATTTTCAATGACAGCCTAGGGACAGTGGGTTAACTGCCTGTTCAGGGGCAAAAGGACAGATTTGTAGCTTGTCAGTTCGGGGAGTTGAACTTGCAGCCTTCCGGTTACTAGTGCAATGCTCTAACCACTAGGCTACCCTGCCGCCCCATGAATGAGTGATGGTACAGAACGGCATAGGCAAGATACAGTAGATGGTATCGAGTACAGTATATACATATGAGATGAGTAATGTAGGGTATGTAAACGAAGTGGCATAGTTTAAAGTGGCTAGTGATGAATGTATTACATAAAGATGCAGTAGATGATATAGAGTACAGTATATACATGCACATATGAAATTAGTAATGTAGGGTATGTAAACATTATACTAAGTAGCATTGTTTAACCTGTTACTCCTACCCCCTACTTTTTCGAACATTCTGTTAAAAATTGCGCAACATTTCAGCGCCCTGCTACTCAGGCCAGGAATATAGTATATGCATATGATTAGTATGTGTGGATAGAAAACACTCAGACGTTTATAAAACGGTTGCACTCAGAAGACATTCATTTATTCAATAAATGTTCCTTTTGTTCGATAAAGTCTTTTTATATCCAAAAACCTCTGTTTTTTTCTCGCTTTTTCTTCAGTAATCCACAGACTCAAACGCAGTCACAACAGGCAGACAAAAAAATCTAAATAGTATCCGTAAATTTCGTAGAAACATTTCAAACGATATTCATAATCAAACCTCAGGTTGTTTTTAGCCTAAATAATCAATAATATTTCAACCGGACAATAACGTTGTCAATATAAGAGGTAAACAAGAAAGGCACTCGGTCGCGCGCATGAAAAAGCTCTGTGACACGGCAGGGTCCACTCATTCAGACTGCTCTCACTCCCTCATTTTTCAGAATACAAGCCTGAAACAATTTCTAAAGACTGGTGACATCTAGTGGAAGGCATCGGAACTGCAATTTGAGTCCTAAGTCAATGAATACTGTAATGGCATTGAATAGAAAACTACAACAGCAACAAAAATCCTATTTCCTGAATGGATTCTTCTCAGGTGTTTGCCTGCCAAATCCTTTATGTTATACTCACAGACACTATCTCAACAGTTTTGGAAGCTTTAGAGTGTTTTCTATCCAAATGTACCAAATACATGCATATCCTATCTTCTGAGCCTGAGTAGAAGGCAGTTTAATTTGGGCACGCTTTTCATCCAAAATTCCAAATGCTGCCCCCTACCATAGAGAAGTTAAGGAAAGTAAAAACCAATACCATTAAACTATACACTATAATGTTTTGCAATGTTACACATCAAAACGCAAATAATATTTTTTGTGTAATTTGTTTCTTGGCTTTTTTTAAGAACATGGCTCATTTGGCCAATATTCCTTGTTTATTGATGGCGCTGGCTGTGCCAGGTCGGAGGTTTCTTTCTCTCATTCTTTCTACTCTCGGATCTGAACCGGTTTCTTGAATCCGAATGGACACGTCTGTTTGGGTCTGTTTTTCCATGTGCCTTTTCAGAATGGGTCTGACTGTTCTCGGGTCCATTTGGAACAGGCCTCCGTTAAAAAACTATAATAATTTAGCATAATTGCTCCTTTTCGGAAAGCCACGGGTCCATTTCAGAATGGGTCCAACTTTATACTGTACTACATAGGGAATAGAGTGCCATTTAGGGCACAATCTAATTAACACACTCTCATAAATGTCACAGATAGCAGTACTTTAGCCGGAACAGGTAGTTCCCCTCTCCTGAACCACTGACAGTCTGTTGAACCCTTCGACAGGGACAAAGCTCTTACACCTGAGGGTGTCATTACAATGACAGGAGAAAGGAACAGGCAGATTTCTGCTAATTCCTTTGTATGTCATTAGAGGAAATTATCATTCACAGTTTTGGCAGGGCACGGGCTGGCTGAGAAAGATTTATTTCATAATCTCACTGCCTGGCAGAAGGACACAGAATTTACTGTAAATAATTGCAGCATAGATATTGTCTGAATCCAAAATAGCACCCTATTACCTATATAGTAAACTACTTTTGGGTCCGTAAGATTCTGTTAAATAGTAGTGCACTATATAAGTAATAGGGTGCCATTTTGGAAGGTACTATTTGGGACACACATATTCTAGGAGCTCAGACTAAGACCGACTATTTTAGATATTCGCATACTACTAAGGGACAGTGAGGTGAGGCCTAAAACTTTAAATCTTAAGGAAAAATGCACTGCATACAAGTCTGCACATTCCCAAGAGTTGCATTTAGTCATGTACAGGAAATCAGTTCGAACTGTTTGCAAAGACTGATAAAATATATTTTTTAATCATAAATGGCAAACCCAGCTTTGGGGTGTTACAGTTACATACAGTATCACACTCAGTTATGTGACACCTACCCAGACAAAGTGTAAATCTGTGGCATACTCTTGTCAGGAATTTTAGATGTTCGACATGTTCTCCATTTCATTAACCTTTGACAACTACCAAAACTCTACATTTATGCTCTGCCTAAGTTTGAACTTTCCATTTGTTTTTAAATGAGGTCATCATCAGATAAGCAAATTACACTAAAAGCAAAAAACATATCAACCACAAATTGATTAGAATTTATTTTATGGAACACAGAAGAGAAGCACTCCATTGCCTGAGGTGCTGATACATACAGAGTGTATAAAACATTATGAACACCTGCTCTTTCCATGACATAGACTGACCAGGTGAATCCAGCTGAAAGCTATGATCCCTTATTAATGTCACTTGTTAAATCCATTTCATTCAGTGTAGATGAAGGGGAAAAGACATGTTAAAGGAGGATGTTTAAGCCTTGAGACAATTGAGAAATGAATTGTGTGCCATTCAGAGAGGAAATGGGCAAGACAAAATATTTAATTGCCTTTGAACTGGGTTTTTCACACTCAACCATTTCCTGTGTGTATGAAGAATGGTCTACCACCCAAAGAACATCCAGACTTGACACAACTGTGGAAAGCATTAGAGTGAACATGGGCCATCATCACTGTGGAATGCTTTCAACACCTTGTAATGTCCATGCACCCACGAATTGAGGCTGTTCTGATGTTGGAAGGCACATGTATGTATTATCTCCATAAATCAGCTTTTAATCTGTCATTCTGGGGAAAGAAAGAATGGAAGGAATGCAGACAGACAGTCTTGTGTTTAATTCTGCCTCCCTGGCCACTGTATGGTGTTTTCCTGATTCTGTTTTTAATCTAACAGCAGGCTCTTGCTCTGTTACTCTCACCAGACAATGGGATCCAGAATTAATATTCTAAAGCTCCTCATCATCTCACACACAGAGGGGAGGAAGTAGGGAAGAAGGTGGAGGTGTGTGTTGTTTTTACTGGGAAGCGAGAGTTCGTTCGTTGATGGTATCCTACATTAAATTATAAATACTGTACCATTCAAAGGTTTGGACACACCTACTCATTCAAGGGTTTTTATTTATTTGTACAATTGTCTACATTGTAGAATAATAGTGAAGTCATCTAAATTGAAATGAAATAAAATGAAATAACACATGAAATAATGTAGTAAGCAAAAAAGTGTCAAACAAATATATTTTAAATCTGAGGTTCTTCAAAGTAGCCACCCTTTGTGTTACATCTGTCCCTGCCACACCTTCTACTTCTCATCCTGTCTCCCTAACCTCCTGTCACTCCCCCAGTGATCTCTCCATATCTCTCTCTGTGTGGGTGCATGTGATTGTGTGAGTGGAGACAGGTGTGCTGGAGGCAGAGCAGATCCCCACCAGCTGCAACATGTTTCATAATCAAGACCTCGACAAAGCCCTGCTATTTCCACGCTGCCAGATCGTAATCTCTGCTCAGTCAATCTATGTATCAAGCTGTTTGTTCCTGCATAGATCTTGTTATCCTATTGTGCATGTTTTCCCTAGCCTGACGCTGCTTTTCTCTTCGCTAAAGTTCCATCCGCTCTGCCTCTAGTCCCTGTCCCCAGTCCCTCGTCTCGCCAGTCCTGCTTCCCTGCCCTTGACAGCTTTTCACACGCATGGCGTTCTCTCAACCAGCTTTGGGAGGTACTCACCTGGAATGCATTTCAATTAACAGGTGTGCCATAGGGTAATTTGTGGAATTTCTTTCCTTAATGCATTTTGAGCAAATCAGTTGTGACAAGGTAGGGGTGGAATACAGTCATAAAAAACAAAGCGCTATGATGAAACTGGGTTGCCACAGGAAAGGAAGACCCAGAGTTACCTCTGATGCAGAGTTCAAGTAACAGACAGATATCAATATCAACTGTTCAGATGAGACTGCATGAATCAGGCCTTCATGGTTGAAAAACTGCAAAGACACCACCACTAAAGGACAACAATAAGAAGACTCGCTTGGGTCAAGAAACACGAGCAATGGACATTAGGCCGGTGGTCCAAATTTGCGATTTTTGGTTCCAACCACCATGCCTTTGTGAGATGCAGAGTAGTTCCCACCGTGGAGTATGAAGGAGGTGTGGGGGTGCTTTGCTGGTGATACCATCTGATTTATTTAGAATTCAAGGAACACTGAACCAGCATGGCTATCACAACATTCTGCAGTGATACGCCATCCCATCTGGTTTGCACTTAGTGGGACAATAATTTGTTTTCGACAAAACAATGGCCCAACACACTTCCAGGCTGTGTAAAGGATATTTGCCCAAGGAGAGTGATGGAGTGCTGCATCCGATGACTTGGCCCCCGCAATCACCCAAACCCAACCCATTTGAGATGGATTGGGATGAGTTGGATCGCAGAGTGAAGTAAAAGCAGCCAAAAAGTGCACAGTGTGGTGGAACTTCTTCAAGACTGTTGGAAAAGCATTCCAGGTGAAGGTGGTTGAGAGAATGCCAAGAGTGTGCAAAGCTGTCATCAAGACAAAGGGTGGCTACTTTGAAGAATCAAAAATATATAATATATTTTGATTTGTTTTTAACTTCCTAGGGCTAGGCCCCTTTTTTCTCAATTTCTGCCTGAATGACGTGCCTAACGTAAACTGCCTGTAGCTCAGGCCCTGGAGCCAGGATGTGCATATAATTCATACCATTGGAAAGAAACCACTTTGAAGTTTGCAGAAATGTTAAAATAATGTAGGAGAATATAATACAATAGATACGGTAGGAGAAAAACCAACCGGAATGTTCTTTTGAGAGACTGTCCTCTTAGAAATACAATAGCAAGGTCATTTGAAAATTAGCTCTCTGAATGTAATTCATATGGCTTCCACATAGTGTCATCCGTCTATGTTCAAGGTTTCAGGCTTGTAACTTCAAAAACGAATAGGAAATATCAGTTTTAGTACAAGGGACGCAGTCCCTACGCACCTGCTAAAAATCTGTTTCCTATTGAACATACTTCTTTCCGTGAGAAATATTATAGTTTGATTATAGTTTGATTACATTTTAGGCTATCTGATGAGTAGATAGAAATGTATTTTGACTTGTAGATTTTTGGATTCCTTTCTCTGCATGTTGAACAAGTGGATTACTCAATTCAATGGCGCCAACTAAACAGACTTTTTGGGATATAAAGAAGGATTTTATCTAACAAAACGACACTACATGTTATAGCTGGGACCCTTTGGATGACAAATCAGAGGAAGATTTTCAAAAAGGGAATATTTAATTGTTATTTGCGAATGTATGAAACCTGTGCCGGTGGAATAATATTTTGATGTGAGGTGCCTTCCTCAAACAATCACATGGCATGTTTTTGCTGTAATAGCTACTGTAAATCGGGCAGTGCGGTTAGATTAACACAAATTTAAGCTTTTAGCCGGTATAAGACACTTGTATGTACCTAAATGTTTAGAATCAAAAATATGTTTTGATTTATTTAATACTTTTTTGGTTACTACATGTTTCCATATGTGACATTTCATAGTTTTGATGTCTTCACTATTATTTTACAATGTAGAAAATAGCAAAAATATAGAAAAACCCTTGAATGAGTAGGTGTGTCCAAACTTTTGACTGGTACAGTATATGGACCATAAATTCCAATTGGCTATACTTGAACTTTGTAACATCATCCTCAGCTCTGTCTTTTTCCCCAATATTTTGAACCAAGGACTGACACCTCCATACAAAAGGAGATACTTTGGCCCAAATAACTACAGTGGGATCTGCATCAACAGCAACCTTGGGAAAATCCTCTGCATTATCATTAACAGCAGACTCACACATTTCCTCATTGAAAAACAATGTACTGAACAAGTATCAAATTGCCTTTTACCAAATTCCTTTAAAACAGACCACATTCACCCTGCATATCTTAATTGACAAACCAAAACAAAGGCAAAGTCTTCTCATATTTCATTGATTTCAATAATTATTTTGGCTCAATTTGGCATAAGGGTCTGCTATACACCTTGCTGGAAAGCGGTGTTGGGGGGGGGGGGGCATCCAACATTATAAAATCCATGTACACAAACAACATGTTTGTTGTTAAAATTGGCAATAAACACACATTTCCTTCGACAGGGCCGTGAGGTGGGACAGAGATGCAGCATGAGCCCCACCCTCTTCGACATACTATATAGATAAATGAATTGGCAAGGGCACTAGAACAGTCTGCAGCACCCGGCCTCACACTACTAGAATCTGAAGTCAAATGTCTACAGTTTGCTGATGACCTGGTGCTTCTGTCCGCAACCAAAGAGGGCTTACAGCAGCACCTAGGTCTTTTGCACAGATTCTGTCAGACCTGGGCCATGACAAAAATGGTTGCCAAGACCACAAATACAAATTCCATCTAGACTCTGTTGTCTTAGAGCAAACAAAAACTACATGTACCTCGGCCTAAACGTCAGTTCCACAGGTAACTTCTACAAGTTGCCAGGTCGCAATTGTAAATGAGAACTTGTTCTCAACTTGCCTACCTGGTTAAATAAAGGTGAAATAAAAAAAATAAAAAGCTGTGAACGATCTGAGAGACAAGGCAAGAAGGGTATTCTATGCCATGAAAAGGAACATGACATTCGAAATACCAATTAGTATCTGGCTAATAATACTGGAATCAGTTATAGAACCCATAGCACTTCATGGTTGTGAGGTCTGGGGTCCGCTCACCAACCAAGAATTCACAAAATGGGAAAAACACCAAATTGAGACTGCATGCACAATTCCCCCAAAATATCCTCAGTGTTCAACGTAAACACCAAAAAAAATATTATTATCTAAATCCAGTTATCAAAATCCAGAAAAGAGATGTTATATTCTACAACCACCTAAAAGGAAGCGATTCCCAAACCTTCCATAACAAAGCCATCACCTACAGCGAGATTAACATGGAGAAGAGTCCCCTAATCAAGCTGCTCCTGGTCACAAACACAAACAGAGCCCCAGGACAGCTAGACAATTAGGCCCAACCAAATCATGAGAAAAAATATATATAATTACTTAACACATTGGAAAGAATTAACAAAACAAAGAAAAACAGCAAACCAGAATGTTATTTCGCCCAAAACAGAGAGTACAAAGCGGCAGAATACCTGAACACTGTGACAAACTTTGACTATGTAGAGACTCAGTGAGCATAGCCTTGCTATTGAGAGATGCCGCCATAGGTAGACCAGGCTCTCAGCAGAAGACATTGTATGTGCATACTACCCCAAAAAATGAGGTGAAACTAAACTGCACTTCCTAACCTACTGCCAAATGTTTGACCATGTTGGAGACACATTTTCCCCTCAGATTACACAGACCCAGAAAGAATTTGAAAACAAATCCAATTTTGAAAAACTCCCATGTCTATTGTGTGAAATACCACAGTGTGCCATCACAGGAGCAAGATATGTGACCTGTTACCAATATAAAAGGCCAACCAGTGAAGAACAAAAATCTGTGTAAATACAACCCATATTTACAGTGCATGCAAAAGTATTTATCCCCCTTGGCATTTTACCTATTTTGATGCATTACAACCTGCAATTTAAATGGATTATTATTTGGAATTCATGTAATGGACATACACAAAAAAGTCCAAATTGGTGAAGTGAAATGAAAAAAATAACAAAATGGAAAAGTGGTGCGTGCCCCTTTCAACCCCTTTGCTATGAAGCCTTTAAATAAAATCTGGTGCACCAATTACTGTCAGAAGTCACGTAATTAGTTAGATTGCACACAGGTGAACTTTATTTAAGTGTCACATGATCTGTCACATGATCTGTCATGTATTGTCATGTTATGTCTTGTTCCTGTTCCTTCTCTTCACTTCGTTTCCCCCTGCTGGTCGTATTAGGTTACCTTCTCTTCCTTTCCTTCCCCCAGCTGTTCCTCATCTCCTCTAACTACCTCGTTTACCCTCTCCCACCTGTTCCCTTTTTTCCCTCTGATTAGGTCTCTATTTCTCTCTCTGTTTCTGCTTCTGTCTTTGTCAGATTCTCGTTTGCTTCACCCTTGTCCTGTCCTGTCGTAATCTGCCTCTTCATCAGATGCTACGTGTGATCAGGTACCTCTGTCCTCTACAACCCGCGCCTACCCGGAGAGACCAGCAGTCTGTCGCCGCTAACCCTGCTATTCTCCTCTGCTGCTAGAAGGGGACTCTCCTGTTAAGATCAGAGGACTTTATGATTTATTTGTCGCCCTCTCTACGGGTTGTCTATGTTGTCAATCGATACATCTGAAGAGGGTCCTGTCTTCCCTATGTCAAGGTAATCGATCCATAACAGATTACTCTATTGAGTTTCGCACTCTTGCTGCCTCCAGTGACTGGAACGAGCCGGCTTTGCTCGCTCGTTTTCTGGAGGGTCTCCGTGCGGAGGTAAAGGATGAGATTCTCTCCCGGGAGGTTCCTCCCAGCGTGGATTCCTTGATTGAACTCGCTATTCGCATAGAAAGACGAGTTGATCTTCGTCACCGAGCTCGTGGAAGGGAGCTCGCGTTATCCGTTGCCCCCCTCTCCGCATCACTACCATCTTCCTCCACTGGCTCGGGTGCTGAGCCTATGCAGCTGGGGGGTATCCGCATCTCGACTAAGGAGAGGGAACGGAGAATCTCCAACCGCCTCTGTCTCTATTGCGGTTCCGCTGGTCATTTTGTCACTTCATGTCCAGTAAAAGGCCAGAGCTCATCAGTAAGCGGAGGGCTACTGGTGAGCGCTACTACTCAGGTCTCTCCTTCAAGATCCTGTACTACCTTGTCGGTCCATCTACGCTGGACCGGTTCGGCAGCTTCCTGCAGTGCCTTGATAGACTCTGGGGCGGAGGGCTGTTTTATGGACGAAGCCTGGGCTCGGGAACATGACATTCCTCTCAGACGGTTAGGGGGAGTCCACGGCCTTGTTCGCTTTGGATGGTAGCCCTCTCCCCAGGATTCAGCGTGAAACGCTACCTTTAACCCTCACTGTCTCTGGTAATCATAGCGAGACCATTTCTTTTTTAATTTTTCGTTCACCTTTTACTCCTGTTGTTTTGGGCCATCCCTGGCTAGTGTGTCATAATCCTTCTATTAATTGGTCTAGTAATTCTATCCTCTCCTGGAACGTCTCTTGTCATGTGAAGTGTTTAATGTCTGCTATCCCTCCTGTTTCCTCTCTCTCTTCTTCACAGGAGGAGCCTGGTGATTTGACGGGGGTGCCGGAGGAATATCACGATCTGCGCACGGTGTTCAGTCGGTCCAGGGCCACCTCTCTTCCTCCGCACCGGTCGTATGATTGTAGTATTGATCTCCTTCCGGGAACCACTCCCCCCCGGGGTAGACTATACTCTCTGTCGGCTACCGAACGTAAGGCTCTCGAAGATTATTTGTCTGTAGCTCTCGACGCCGGTACCATAGTTCCCTCCTCCTCTCCCGCCGGAGCGGGGTTCTTTTTTGTTAAGAAGAGGGACGGGTCCCTGCGCCCCTGCATAGATTATCGAGGGCTGAATGACATAACAGTTAAGAATCGTTATCCGCATCCCCTTATGTCTTCAGCCTTCGAGATCCTGCAGGGAGCCAGGTTTTTCACTAAGTTGGACCTTCGTAACGCTTACCATCTCTTGCGCATCAGGGAGGGGGACGAGTGGAAAACGGCGTTTAACACTCCGTTAGGGCACTTTGAATACCGGGTTCTGGCGTTCGGCCTCGCTAACGCTCCAGCTGTCTTTCAGGCATTAGTGAATGATGTCCTGAGAGACATGCTGAACATCTTTGTTTTCGTTTACCTTGACGATATTCTGATTTTTTCACCGTCACTCCAGATTCATGTTCAGCACGTTCGACGTGTCCTCCAGCGCCTTTTAGAGAATTGTCTTTATGTGAAGGCTGAGAAGTGCTCTTTTCATGCCTCCTCCGTCACATTTCTCGGTTCTGTTCTTTCCGCTGAAGGCATTAAGATGGATCCCGCTAAGGTCCAAGCTGTCATCGATTGGCCCGTCCCTAAGTCACGCGTCGAGCTGCAGCGCTTTCTCGGCTTCGCGAATTTCTATCGTCGTTTCATCCGTAATTTCGGTCAGGTGGCAGCTCCTCTCACAGCCCTTACTTCTGTCAAGACGTGCTTTAAGTGGTCCGTTTCTGCCCAGGGAGCTTTTGATCTCCTCAAGAAGCGTTTTACATCCGCACCTATCCTTGTTACACCTGACGTCTCTAGACAGTTCATTGTTGAGTTTGACGCGTCAGAGGTGGGCGTGGGAGCCATTCTTTCCCAGCGCTCCCTCTCTGACGACAAGGTTCACCCTTGCGCGTATTTTTCTCATCGCCTGTCGCCGTCGGAACGTAACTATGATGTGGGAAACCGCGAACTGCTCGCCATCCGCTTAGCCCTAGGCGAATGGCGACAGTGGTTGGAGGGGGCGACCGTTCCTTTTGTCGTTTGGACTGACCATAGGAACCTTGAGTACATCCGTTCTGCCAAACGACTTAATGCGCGTCAGGCTCGTTGGGCGCTGTTTTTCGCTCGTTTCGAGTTCATAATTTCTTATCGTCCGGGCTCTAAGAACACCAAGCCTGATGCGTTATCCCGTCTCTTCAGTTCTTCAGTAGCCTCTACCGACCCCGAGGGGATTCTCCCTGAGGGGCGTGTTGTCGGGTTGACTGTCTGGGGAATTGAGAGGCAGGTAAAGCAAGCACTCACTCACACTCCGTCGCCGCGCGCTTGTCCTAAGAACCTTCTTTTCGTTCCCGTTCCTACTCGTCTGGCCGTTCTTCAGTGGGCTCACTCTGCCAAGTTAGCCGGCCACCCCGGCGTTCGGGGTACGCTTGCTTCCATTCGCCAGCGTTTTTGGTGGCCCACTCAGGAGCGTGACACGCGTCGTTTCGTGGCTGCTTGTTCGGACTGCGCGCAGACTAAGTCCGGTAACTCCCCTCCTGCCGGCCGTCTCAGACCGCTTTCCATTCCCTCTCGACCGTGGTCTCACATCGCCTTAGATTTTATTACCGGACTGCCTTCGTCAGCGGGGAAGACTGTTATTCTAACGGTAGTCGATAGGTTCTCTAAGGCGGCTCATTTTATTCCCCTCGCTAAGCTTCCTTCTGCTAAAGAGACGGCACAAATCATCATTGAGAATGTTTTCAGAATTCATGGCCTTCCGTCAGACGTCGTTTCGGACAGTGGTCCGCAATTCACGCCTCAATTTTGGAGGGAGTTTTGCCGTTTGATTGGGGCTTCCGTCAGTCTCTCTTCCGGCTTTCACCCCCAGTCTAACGGTCAAGCAGAACGGGCCAATCAGACTATTGGTCGCATCTTACGCAGTCTTTCTTTTCGAAACCCTGCGTCTTGGGCAGAACAGCTCCCCTGGGCAGAATATGCTCACAACTCGCTTCCTTCGTCTGCGACCGGGCTAGCTCCTTTTCAGAGTAGCCTCGGGTACCAGCCTCCTCTGTTCTCGTCTCAGCTCGCCGAGTCCAGCGTCCCCTCCGCTCAGGCTTTTGTCCAACGTTGTGAGCGCACCTGGAAGAGGGTCAGGTCTGCACTTTGCCGTTATAGGGCGCAGACTGTGAGAGCCGCTAATAAGCGTAGGACTAAGAGTCCTAGATATTGTCACGGTCAGAGAGTATGGCTTTCCACTCAAAACCTTCCCCTTAAGACAGCTTCTCGCAAGTTGACCCCGCGGTTCATTGGTCCGTTCCGTATTTCTCAGGTCATTAATCCTGTCGCAGTGCGACTTCTTCTTCTGCGACATCTTCGTCGCGTCCACCCGGTCTTCCATGTCTCCTGTGTTAAGCCCTTTCTTTGCTCTCCCGTTCGTCTCCCCCCCCCCCCCCCCCCCATCCTTGTCGAGGGCGCACCTATCTACAGGGTCCGTAAGATTTTGGACATGCGTCCTCGGGGCCGTGGTCATCAGTACCTAGTGGATTGGGAGGGGTACGGTCCTGAGGAAAGGAGTTGGGTTCCATCTCGGAACGTGCTGGACCGTTCGCTGATCGATGATTTCCTCCGTTGCCGCCAGGTTTCCTCCTCGAGTGCGCCAGGAGGCACTCGGTGAGTGGGGGGGTACTGTCATGTATTGTCATGTTATGTCTTGTTCCTGTTCCTTCTCTTCTCTTCGTTTCCCCCTGCTGGTCGTATTAGGTTACCTTCTCTTCCTTTCCTTCCCCCAGCTGTTCCTCATCTCCTCTAACTACCTCGTTTACCCTCTCCCACCTGTTCCCTTTTTTCCCTCTGATTAGGTCTCTATTTCTCTCTCTGTTTCTGCTTCTGTCTTTGTCAGATTCTCATTTGCTTCACCCTTGTCCTGTCCTGTCGTAATCTGCCTCTTCATCAGATGCTACGTGTGATCAGGTACCTCTGTCCTCTACAACCCGCGCCTACCCGGAGAGACCAGCAGTCTGTCGCCGCTAACCCTGCTATTCTCCTCTGCTGCTAGAAGGGGACTCTCCTGTTAAGATCAGAGGACTTTATGATTTATTTGTCGCCCTCTCTACGGGTTGTCTATGTTGTCAATCGATACATCTGAAGAGGGTCCTGTCTTCCCTATGTCAAGGTAATCGATCCATAACAGATTACTCTATTGAGTTTCGCACTCTTGCTGCCTCCAGTGTCAATCGATACATCTGAAGAGGATCTATGTCTTCCCTGTGTTTTGACATTAAAATACTCTGTTTCTGTTAAAGCGCTTTTGGGTCCTCACTCACCTGCATAACATGATCTCAGTATATATAGACCTATTCTGAATGGCCCCAGAGTCTGCAATACCACTAAGCGGCACCATGAAGACCAAGCAGCACTCCAAACAGGTCATGTTGTGGAGAAGTACAGATCAGGGTTGGGTTATAAAAAATATCTGAAACTTTTAACATCCCACGGAGCACCATTAAATCCATTATAACATTTTTTAAAGAATATGGCACATTTGGTATTTTCCTAAATGCATGTGGGAGCCTCCCCAAACATATGGAAGAAGGTACTCTGATCAGATGAGCTTTTTGGCCATCAAGGAAAACGTTATGTCTGGGGCAAACCAAACACCTCTCATCACCCCGAGAATACCATCCCCACAGTGAGGCATGGTGGTGACCGCATCATACTGTGGAGATGCTTTTCATCGGAAGGGAAACTTGTCAGAATTGAAGGAATGATGGATGGCACTAAACACAGGAAAAGTTTTGAGGGAAACCTGTTTCAGTCTTCCAGAGATTTGAGACTGGGACGGAGGTTCACCTTCCAGAAGGACAATGACCCTAAGCATACTGCTAAAGCAACACTTAAGTAGTTTAAGGGGAAACATTTCAATGTCTTGGAATGGCCTAGTCAAAGCCCAGACCTCAATCCAATTGAGAATCTGTGGTATGACTTAAAGATTGCTGTATACCAGTGGAACCCATCCAACTTGAAGGAGCTGGAGCAGTTTTGCCTTGAAGAATGGGCAAAAATCCCAACGGCTAGATGTGCCAAGCTTATAGAGGCATACCCCAAGAGATTTGCAGCTGTAATTGCTGCAAAAGGTGGCTCTATAAAGTATTGTTTGGTGGGGGTGAATAGTTATGCACCTTCAAGTTTACAGTTCTTTTGTCTTATTTCTTGTTTGTGTCACAATACAAAATATTTTGCATCTTCAAAGTGGTAGGCATGAGGTGGAAATCAAATAATACAAACCCCCAAAAAATCCCAAGGGGGTGAATACTTTTTTACGCCACTGAATGTAACTTTATTTTCACTTGTACTTTAACTATTTTCACATCATGACAACACTGTATATAACAATAAAATAACATTTGAAATGTCTCTATTCCTTTGGATTTTTTCTATTCCTTTGGATATGAACTATTTTGTTTTCTTTAGCAATGTAAACATGGTTCCTATGCCAATAAAGCCATTGAATTGAATTGAGAGAGAAAAAGTAATTTATTTCCCATAGAAAAAATAGAGGTATAGCACTCCACCCTATCCCCTCCTCCATCCCCCTCAAAAATACATACAAAAGACAATTGCCTAAGCAGTCTTCAGCTCTGAGGTGGGTAATTTCTACTTTCTAAAGGGGATTGGGTTCATAACAGAGTTGAAAACAAGCTGTACCTTCACCTGAATGGTGTCTGTCAATAACATGCCTGCATCTCCAATTGCACACTGTTCCCTATATAGGGCACTACTTTTGACCAGAGTCAATAGAGGGCCCTGGTCAAAAGTAGTGCAACAAATAGAGAATAGGGTGCCATTTGGGATGCATGCTAAGTGTGTAAGACCATAACAGAGAGCCATCCATCAGGTATTATGCTAAAAAAATACTTATGGTGCACTGTAACTATAGGAACCAGTCAAAAGAGCTAAATCAATGTGCAGGTGCCAAGAAATAACATCATCAAGCCTCATAGAATATCATACTCTTACAATAACCTAGGGTATTAGTAATGCAACTGGGAAGTGAACAAATAAATAAATAGTAAAACATTAAAACATTTATTTTGAGATACATCTCTTCTAAATATATTCACGTTACCAAATAATTTATTAAAACACACTGTTTCGCAATGAAGGTTTAAAGAAGCCTAAACAGCACTCTGTGGGGTATTACCATGGTATAGCCGGAGGACAGCTATTTTCCGTCCACCTCAGGGTACGTCGAATTTCAATACAAAACTTAAGAGGCTCATGATTCTCACCCCCTTCCACAGACATACACAGTAATTATGACAACTTCCAACCAATCAGAGCTCTTGCAGCATAAACTGACATGCTGTCCACCCAATCAAATTAACACTTTAGTTCTATTAGCTATTTTGACTTGACGTTAGCTAATATGGTGACAACGATGTAGGCTGTGTGTAGCGGTTAGCGGTTACGATATGAAGGTTTGACTTGTGTTGTGCACTGAAGTCCACAAGCAAAGGGAAATGGTGAGAGGAGGAGAGCGCATAAATGTGAAAAGGAATTATACAACAATCAAAGGGTTCATGCTGTTTGTATGTGGCTACTATGAAAGTGAAATATGTTTGTGATCAACCGTGTATTAATTCTGATGATTTTGTTGCAAACGGAACAAAACAAGGATAAATATTCCTGAATTATTCCAATAGAAATTCTCGTTTTCAACTGTTGGACTAATGATTACACCATAGATCAGCTAGATGCAGGCAATCGTATGCAAGGCAGTATTGAAAGTTTCAATGTCTGTCACCGTGATTACAAAAATGTATCTCGACCTGTCACTCCGTGTGTTGCCAGTTGATGTGATAAAAGTCTTGTGGGTTGACAGAAATCATTTCCTCAAAAGCCTCTCAATTAAATGTTAACTGCAAAGTAGGCTTACTCAGCAGAAGTACAGTGCATTCGGAAAGAATTGAGAACCCTTGACTTTTTTGCATTATGTTACGTTACAGCCTTATTCTCAGTGGTGGAAAAGTACCCAATTATTATACTTGAGTAAAAGTAAAGATACCTTAATAGACAACAAGAAAATGACCCAATAAAAGTGAAAGTCACCCAGTAAAATGCTACTTGAGTAAAAGTCAAAAATTATTTGGTTAAAAATGTACTTAAGTATCAAAAGTAAATGTAATCGGTAATATATACTTAAGTATAAAAGTAAAAGTATAAATCATTTCAAATGATATTAAGCAAACCAGATGGCATTTTTTAAATTTATTTTTTACAGATAGCCAGGGGCACAATTCAACACTCAGACATAATTTACAAACTAAGCATTTGTGTTTAGTGAGTCTGCCAAATCAGAGGCATTAGGGATGACCAGGCAAGTTTTCTTGATAAGTGTGTGAAGTAGACAATTTTCCTGTCCTGCTAAGCATTCAAAATGTAACTAGTACTTTTGGGTGTGAGGGAAAATGTAAGGAGTAATAAGTACATTATTTCCTTTAGGAATGTAGTGCAGTAAAAGTTTTCGACAATATAAGTAGTAAAGTAGAGTACAGATACCCCAAAAAACTGCTTAAGTAGTACTTGAAAGTATCTTTACTTAAGTACTTTCCACCACTGCTTATTCTAAAGTGGATTAAATAGTTTTTTCCCCCCACCTCAAATCAACACCCATTATGACAAAGCAAAAACAGTTTTTTAGGAATAAATAGCAAATGTATAAAAATATATATTTAAAAAAAATCACATATACATAAGTATTCAGACCCTTCACTCAGTACTTTGTTGAAGCACCTTTGGCAGCGATTACAGCCTTAAGTCTTCTTGGGTTTGGCACTACAAGCTTGGCACACCTGTATATGGTGAGTTTCTCCCATTTTACTTTGCAGATCCTCTCAAGCTCTGTCAGGTTGGATGGGGAGCATCGCTGCACTGCTATTGTCAGGTCTCTCCAGAGATGTTCGATCGGGTTCACATCCGGGCCCTGATGGTCCACTCAAGGACATTCAGAGACTTTCCCCCGAAGCCAATCCTGAGTTGTCTTGGCTGTGGGCTTAGGTTTGTTGTCCTGTTGGAAGGTAAACCTTTGCCCCAGTCTAAGATCCTAATCGCTCTGGATTTCTACTTGCAACCTTTTGGTCTGTAATGTATTAATGTCTCGGCAGTGAGCATTGCTACTTTTCCATTGGTGTTGTCAGATAATCACACAATTATTGACTTGATTCTGGGAAACTTTAGCTGTGCAGAAATTCTTGCCAATAAATCTGTGGCCACAGACCTGTCATGGCTACAGACCTGGTTGTCACGGGTAACTTGGTGCGTGAGGGAAGAATCAGCTGCAGAGAGCATAGAGTTCCACAGGAAGACGTGCACTTTTAATATCGCACTGAGAATAATGCCAAACACAGGGCGCGGAAAATGCGTACCAGGTCCAGAGCACAAACACCAAAAAAAACATACACACGTAACATTTGAGTAATCCCGCACGAAACAAGGGCGGGTAAACGTACTTTAAATAACGAAGCCCATCAAGCACACAAATAGACACAGGTGCAACTAATAAGACAAAACAAACAGACAAAAGGGATCGGTGGCGGCTAGTAGGCCGGTGACAACGACCGTGACAGAGATGGCCGCCTCGCTTCGCGTTCCTAGGAAACTATGCAGTTTTTTGTTTTTTTACGTGTTATTTCTTACATTGGTACCCCAGGTCATCTTAGGTTTCATTACATACAGTCGAGAAGAACTACTGAACATAAGAGCAGCGTCAACTCACCATCAGTACGACCAAGAATATGACTTTCGCGAAGCGGATCCTGTGTTCTGCCTTTCACCCAGGACAAAGGAATGGATCCCAGCCGACGACCCCAAAAAACGACCAAGGGAATTCTCTTCGATTATAATCACAGCCGTATATATTCCCCCCCAAGCAGACACATCGATGGCTCTGAACAAACTTTATTTGACTCTTTGCAAACTGGAATCCATATATCCGGAGGCTGCATTCATTGTAGCTGGGGATTTTAACAATGCTAATCTGAAAACAAGACTCCCTAAATTTTCTCAGCATATCGATTGCGCAACCAGGGCTGGAAAAACTTTGAATCATTGTTATTCCAACTTCCGCGACGCATATAAGGCCCTGCCCCGCTCTCCTTTCGGAAAAGCTGACCACGACTCCATTTTGTTGATCCCTGCCTACAGACAGAAACTAAAACAAGAAGCTCCCGCGCTGAGGTCTGTTCAACGCTGGTTCGACCAAGCTGACTCCACACTCCAAGACTGCTTCCATCACGTGAACTGGGACATGTTTCGTATTGCGTCAGATAAAAATATTGACGAATACGCTGATTCGGTGTGCGAGTTCATTAGAACGTGCGTTGAAGATGTCGTTCCCATAGCAACGATTAAAACATTCTCAAACCAGAAACCGTGGATTGATGGCAGCATTCGCGTGAAACTGAAAGCGCGAACCACTGCTTTAATCAGGGCAAGGTGACTGGAAACATGACCGAATACAAACAGTGTAACTATTCCCTCCGCAAGGCAATCAAACAAGCTAAGCGTCAGTATAGAGACAAAGTAGAATCTCAATTCAACGGCTCAGACACAAGAGGTATGTGGCAGGGTCTACAGTCAATCACGGATTACAAAAAGAAAACCAGCCCCGTCACGGACCAGGATGTCTTGCTCCCAGGCAGACTAAGTAACTTTTTTGCCCGCTTTGAGGACAATACAGTGCCACTGACACGGCCCGCAACTAAAACATGCGGACTCTCCTTCACTGCAGCCGACGTGAGGAAAACATTTAAACGTGTCAACCCTCGCAAGGCTGCAGGCCCAGCCGCGCCCTCAGATCATGCGCAGACCAGCTGGCTGGTGTGTTTACGGACATATTCAATCAATCCCTATCCCAGTCTGTTGTTCCCACATGCTTCAAGAGGGCCACCATTGTTCCTGTTCCCAAGAAAGCTAAGGTAACTGAGCTAAACGACTACCCCGTAGCACTCACTTCCGTCATCATGAAGTGCTTTGAGAGACTAGTCAAGGACCATATCACCTCCACCCTACCTGACACCCTAGACCCACTCCAATTTGCTTACCGCCCAAATAGGTCCACAGACGATGCAATCTCAACCACACTGCACACTGCCCTAACCCATCTGGACAAGAGGAATAACTATGTGAGAATGCTGTTCATCGACTACAGCTCGGCATTTAACACCATAGTGCCCTCCAAGCTCGTCATCAAGCTCGAGACCCTGGGTCTCGACCCCGCCCTGTGCAACTGGGTACTGGACTTCCTGACGGGCCACTCCCAGGTGGTGAGGGTAGGCAACAACATCTCCACCCCGCTGATCCTCAACACTGGGGCCCCACAAGGGTGCGTTCTGAGCCCTCTCCTGTACTCCCTGTTCACCCACGACTGCGTGGCCACGCACGCCTCCAACTCAATCATCAAGTTTACGGACGACACAACAGTGGTAGGCTTGATTACCAACAATGACGAGACGGCCTACAGGGAGGAGGTGAGGGCCCTCGGAGTGTGGTGTCAGGAAAATAACCTCACACTCAACGTCAACAAAACTAAGGAGATGAGATTGTGGACTTCAGGAAACAGTAGAGGGAACACCCCCCTATCCACATCGATGGGACAGTAGTGGAGAGGGTAGTAAGTTTTAAGTTCCTCGGCGTACACATCACAGACAAACTGAATTGGTCCACCCACACATACAGCATCGTGAAGAAGGCGCAGCAGCGCCTCTTCAACCTCAGGAGGCTGAAGAAATTCGGCTTTTCACCAAAAGCACTCACAAACGTCTACAGATGCACAATCGAGAGCATCCTGTTGGGCTGTATCACCGCCTGGTACGGCAACAGCTCCGCCCACAACCCTAAGGCTCTCCAGAGGGTAGTGAGGTCTGCACAACGCATCACCGGGGGCAAACTACCTGCCCTCCAGGACACCTACACCACCCGATGTTACAGGAAGGCCATAAAGATCATCAAGGACATCAACCACCCGAGCCACTGCCTGTTCACCCCGCTATCATCCAGAAGGCGAGGTCAGTACAGCTGTATCAAAGCTGGGACCGAGAGACTGAAAAACAGCTTCTATCTCAAGGCCATCAGACTGTTAAACAGCCACCACTAACATTGAGTGGCTGCTGCCAACACACTGACACTGACTCAACTCCAACCACTTTAATAATGGGAATTGATGGGACATGATGTAAAATATATCACTAGCCACTTTAAACAATGCTACCTAATATAATGTTTACATACCCTACATTACTCATCTCATATGTATACGTATATACTGTACTCTATATCATCTACTGCATCCTTATGTAATACATGTATCACTAGCCACTTTAACAATGCCACTTTGTTTACATACTCATCTCATATGTATATACTGCACTCAATACCATCTACTGTATCTTGCCTATGCCGCTCTGTACCATCACTCATTCATATATCCTTATGTACATATTCTTTATCCCCTTACACATGTGTCTATAAGGTAGTTGTTTTGGAATTGTTAGCTAGATTACTTGTTGGTTATTACTGCATTGTCGGAACTAGAAGCACAAGCATTTCGCTACACTCGCATTAACATCTGCTAACCATGTGTATGTGACAAATAACATTTGATTTGATTTGATTTGATGGCATAGCAGGAAATTGAGATTGCTGGCATCCTCTTACAGAAAAACTAATGATTTCATGTGAAAAATAAGTGAAAACTTGTGTTTTTTAAACACTTCACGTGACATTTCACACGCGAAAAGATTTGTTTTGGTACACTTCACATTGTGACATTCCAATACACATTATTACCTATAGTTCACCTCTGCACATAGCAAAAGAGTGCCATCTGCACTCAGGGATAGGCAAAAAATACAAAATGCAATTACAAAATACAATTACAAAACACCATAAAGATCAATAGATAAAATTAAATGACAAAATACTTATGTTTTGTAATGTATTCAATTAAAATACAATAATACATTTACAAGGAGCCGCCCCGAACAGCAACACCAGAAATTATTACAGAAACGTACTTGCTATGAATGTTGTTGTCACTCTGGATAAGACTGTGCTAAATTACCAAATTGTAAATGTACGTATAAAAATCAACATATCAAAATTAACTCTGCCTTTTTATTTGTCTTGTTTAGGGGCAGAGCTCATTAGAATAATACTCAGCATGCTTTGCAATTATTCATTTGGTAGCATTTTACTTGACGCCCAGTGTTATAACCCATTATGAGATGGTCATAACCATACATATTTCAAATATATGTAACATAAATACTGACCATCTCTGTCTGCCCTGCTATTTTAGTTATCAATTAACTATTTTCTCATCATTGGATAGTAGATATTGTGCTATTATGTGTTTTTTTTCCAGCTATACTTTCGTGGCTGTTTATTTACCACCACAGATGGATGCTGGCACAAAGACCGCACACAGTCAGCTGTATAAGGAAATAGGCAAACAGGAAACAACTTACCCAGAGGCGGTGCTCCTAGTGGCCGGAGACTTTAATGCAGGGAAACTTAAATCAGTTCTACCTAATATCCATCAACATGCAACCAGAGGGAAAAAGATTCTAGATCACCTGTACTCCACACACACGAGACGTGTACAAAGCTGTACAAAGCTCTCCCTCGCCCTCCATTAAATAAATACGACCATCCTCATGATTCCTGCATTCAAGCAAAAAATGTAAGCAGGAAGCACCAGAGTCTCAGTCTATAAAAAAGTAGTCAGATGAAGCAGATGCTAAAATACAGGACTATTTTGCTATCACAGACTGGAACATTTTCCGGGATTCTTCCGAGGTCATTGAGGAGTACACCACATCAGTCACTGGCTTTATCAATAAGTACATTGAGGACGTCGACCCCACAGTGACTGTACGGACATACCCCAACCAGAAGCCATGGATTACAGGCAACATTCACATTGATCATTGATCTAAAGGGTACATCTACCACTTTCAAGGTGTGGGACCCTAACCTGGAAGCCAACGTGAGTAAGACATTTAAACAGGTCAACATTCACAAGACAGATTACCAGTGCTGGCGCTGACAACTGTCAGTTGTCTTCACTGACATTTTAAACATGTCCCTGATTGAGTTGGTAATAACAACATGTTTCAAGCAGACCACCATAGTCCCGGTGCCCAAGAACACAAAGGCAACCTGCCTAAATGACTACAGACCCGTTGCACTCACGTCCACAGCCATGAAGTTCTTTGAAAGGCTGGTAATGGCTCACATCAACACCATTGTCCCAGAAACCCTAGACCCACTCCAATTTGCATACCTCTCAAACAGATCCACAGATGATGCAATCTCTATTGCACTCCACACTGCCCTTTCCCACCTGGACAAAAGGAACACTAATGTGAGAATGCTATTCATTGACTACAGCTCAGCATTCAACACCACAGTACCCTCAAGTCTCATCACCAAGCTAAGGATCCTGGGACTAAACACCTACTTCTGCAACTGGATCCTGGACTTCCTGACGGGCCGCCCCCAGGTGGTGAGGGTAGGTAGCAACACATCTACCACGCTGATCCTCAACACTGGAGCCCCCCAGGGGTGCGTGCTCAGTCCCCTCCTGTACTCCCTGTTCACCCACGACTGCATGACCAGGCACGACTCCAACACCATTGTTAAGTTTGCAGACAACAACAGTAGTAGGCCTGAGACTATGACGAGACAGCCTATAGGGAAGAGGTCAGAGAACTGGCCAGGTGGTGCCAGAATAACAACCTAACCAAGACTAAGGAGATGATTGTGGCTACAGGAAAAGGAGGATGAGCACACCCCCCATTCTCATTGACGAGGCTGTAGTGGAGCAGGTTGAGATCTTCAAGTTCCTTGGTGTCCACATCACCAACAAACTAGAATGGTCCAAACACACCAAGACAGTCGTGAAGAGGGCACTACAAAGCCAATTCCCCCTCAGGAAATGAAAAAGAGTTGGCATGTGTCCTCAGATCCTCAAAAGGTTCTACAGCTGCAACATCGAGAGCATCCTGGTTGCATCACTGCCTGGTCCGGCAATTGCTCGGCCTCCGACCGCAAGGCACTACAGAGGGTAGTGCGTACGGCCCAGTACATCACTGGGGCTAAGCTGCCTGCCATCAAGGACCTCTATACCAGGCGGTGTCAGATGAAGGCCCTAAAAATGGTCAACAACCCCAGCCACCCCAGTCAGAGACTGTTCTCTATACTACCACATGGCAAGCGGTATCGGAGTGCCAAGTCTAAGACATAAAGGCTATTCAACAGTTTTTACCATTTACATTACATTTAAGTCATTTAGCAGACGCTCTTATCCAGAGCGACTTACAAATTGGACCAAGCTATAAGACTCCTGAACAGGTAATCAAATGGCTACCCGGACAATTTGCATTGTGTGCCGCCCCCTAATCCCTCTTGTACGCTGCTGCTACTCTCTGTTTAACATATATGCATTGTCACTTTAACTATACATTTATGTACATAATACCTCAATTGGCCCGACCAACCAGTGCCCCCTCACATTGGCTAACCGGACTGTCTGCATTGTGTCCCACCACCCACCACCCGCCAACTCCTCTTTTACACTACTGCTACTCTCTGTTGATCATATATGCATAGTCACTTTAACCATATCTACATGTACATACTACCTCAATCAGCCCAACTAACCGGTGCCTGTATGTACCCTCGCTACTGTTATAGCCTCGCTACTGTTATTTTTCACTGTCTTTTTACTGTTGTTTTTATTTCTTAACTTACCTATTGTTCACCGAATACATTTTTTCACTGTTGGTTAGAGCCTGTAAGTAAGCATTTCACTGTAAATTCTACCTATTCCTGTTGTATTCGGCGCACGTGACAAATAAACTTTGATTTGATCATTGATTTAATTGACTTATTTCACCAAATTGAGGGTTTTCAGTTTGTTGTCTAATGTTGGCGGGCACGTTTTTCTGTTACAATGTTACTCCTGAATCACTATTATTAATATATTTGTTTATTTTTTTGTTTATTTTGAACAAAGCGAGATTCACTTTGAAGGTGTAAGAATGCAGGTGATAACACTTATTAACACAGGCATTGTGGTGTAGCAGAAAAATCAGAATAACGTGAACCAAGAGGTTGAGAGTTAATATCCTAGGTGAGGACATGTTGAATAATAATTAAGGTGTAAATGAAATAAACAATGTTGTCATGTGTAATATATGTAAATTGAAACATTTTGTGTATCAAAACACCTCATTTTTGTTGTGACATTTGTTCCAAAAACACATTTTCACCTGTGAAATGACACATGAAGTGTTCCAAAAACATTTTTGACGTATGAAATCATTTTGGGTTTTCCTTAAGGGACGAGGAGGAGTAGTAGGAAGGATCGGAGGACCAATGCGTGGCGTGGTACGGGTTCATGATGTTTATTTGCCTGAACACTAAAATACAAAATAACAACGTGAATAAACAAAACAAACGAAACAGTCCCGTGTGGAACAAACACTGACACGGAAAATAATCACCCACGCAACACAAGTGGGAAAAGGCGACCTAAGTATGATTCTCAATCAGAGACAACTAACGACACCTGCCTCTGATTGAGTACCATACCAGGCCAAACGCAAAACACAACATAGAAAAAGGAACATAGACAACCCACCCAACTCACGACCCTGACCATACTAAAACAAAGACATAACAAAAGAACTAAAGGTCAGAACGTGACACGTACTGTATATCCAATGATCATGATAGCTCAGTCAGGTTTTAAAGCTACCTTGGACTAGTGGTCAGAGTGGAGAGGAGTTTCACTGATTGGTTTAGACTAGCTGGGACTGATGTCTCTCTGCATCCTGGGAAAATGTCCTTTTAGCAATGTGTCTTAACCTCTCCCTGCCCAGCTACAATCACAAACATAGAGCTGCTTTAATATGAGTTCATTCAACAGGCTTCTCAAAACCACATGTACTGAATATGCTTGGTGAAAAGCAGTATTAGACTACTTAGCCGAAAAACCGACCTTTGTAGTAAAGACCACTCAAAGAACATACTGTACGTTAAATTGTATGGTCGTCAAAATGACATGGGAATTGTTATATGATTACAGAGTGGTCCTATGACCAAACAATCCAAGGATGATACTGTTTCCCTCGGTTGGTCATGTAAACAAAGCATTTGAAATCCCAATGAAAGTGAAATCTAGTTTTCCCCATCTTAAGATATCAATCATTATTTAAATGGGTTACCTTCTTTACACCTTATCCTTTTGACAGGTAGTGCATCCCAAAATGGCACCCTATTCCCTATATTGTGCATTACTTTTGACCAGGGCCCATACGGAAAATGGACGCATACTTCTTCTGTAGTATTTTTTATTCACCTGCCCCCTGCAGGACTGAGGGAGTGTTGTGTTTCAGGGACAAACATTCGTTGTCAAAGATTCCCTTTGAAAATCACCCTATTTCCTTGAGTGCAAGGAGTGTTAATCCCACCTAGCTAGTGTAATTCCTTCTCACGATATGTTTGTTTAACTTGAAAGAGCTCCAGAGAACTGGGTACCACACAATGTTGAACTGTAGGATTTTAAGAGAGAGAAGTAGCATAGTGGGAAGTACTGTAATACTATCTGAAACAACAGTGGGGGAGTCAGGGGGACTGACAGGTCGGGGTTGTGTCAGGTCGGGGTTCAGAAGGCCATCATAGGAGATGCTTGTTAGGATGTCAACTCACTGTAAGCTTCACAGAGACCTCTTGACTTCCTGAAGACTGAAGCAGTATTCCTCCACAAATTATGTAGTCCCTAGTCCCCAGTGTTCTAGTCCATATCCTATCTTTTTAAATTTCACATTAACTTAACTAGTCCTATATGTGCAAGTCCCAAGTCAAAACACAAGTCCCTTGGTAGGCTAAAATCTGCTTTCCAAAGGTTTTTGAAGCACCATTTCACTGACTTACAGTGTTCTACATGAACAACGCAGTGGCCTTGTGGTTGGAGTGTCCACCCTGGGATTGGAAGATTGGGAATTTGACACCAGCTGAGTCCTACAAAAGACTGAAAAAATGGGACCTGATGTGTCTTAGCTTTGTACTCCTCATTAAGGAGAGAGACTAGCGTCCTGTCCAGGAGTGTACTTGAACATCCAGCTAGACATCGTTGTTAGTTTCTACTGTCTGGCAGTGATGTGCAGTGAGGTCTGTGGCTACGTAGGCACTGGCTATTATCGAACAAACAAACCTTGATTAAACCCAAGCTCATCATACAAAAGACAGCTCAAACAACCAGAGTGACAAACAGTAGCTTGCGAAAGTATTCACTCCCCTTGGCATTTTGTTGACTTACAACCTGGAATTAAAATAGATTTTTTGGGGCAGTTTGTATCATTTGATTTACACAACATGCCTACCACTTTGAAGATGCAAAATATTTCTTATTGCGAAACAAACAAGACATAAGCCAAAAAAAAACTGTAAACTTGAGCGTGCATAACTATACACCCCACAAAACAATACTTTGTAGAGCCAAATTTTGCAGCAATTACAGCTGCAAGTATCTTGGGCTATGTCTCTATAAGCTTGGCACATCTAGCCACTGGGATGTTTGCCCATTTTTCAAGGCAAAACTGCTCCAGCTCCTTCAAGTTGGATGGGTTCTGCTGGTGTACAGCAATCTTTAAATCATACAACAGATTCTCAATTGGATTGACGTCTGGGCTTTGAGTAGGACATTCCAAGACATTTAAATGTTCCCCTTAAACCACATTGTGAGTGTTGCTTTAGCAGAAGGCTTAGGGTCATTGTCCTGCTGGAAGGTGAACCTCTGTCCCCGTCTCAAATCTCCGGAAGACAAACAGGTTTGCCTCAAGAATTTCCCTGTATTTAGCGCCATCCATCAGTCCTTCAAGTCTGGACTGGGTCTGGACTTTGTTAAAACTGTTTTTAAAAAGTACAACATTTTTGTAAGCTTTTAATCCTGGTTTAAACAATTCTTAAAATTCTTAAAAGACAGGAAAGCGATATGATTGTTTTTAATTGTGTTAAAAAGGAAGCGGTAGTATTTCCTTCAGGACAGACATGTGTAGGTTTACTTATCCTGTCCTACGACTCAACATACACCATACCTGATAAACATTACAGTTTTATAAACTGTAATGTTTACATGAATTCAGATTATTTCCAGGGATACACAACAACTTGAAATATGTGTAGATATCTTTGTTAGAAAGAATACTATATTTCCCTTGATCTATGTAAAATATGGCTCAGTTTACCCCACACTTCCCTTCGTCTAACCCTAACCTTAAAGTGAAACCGAACCTACATGGTTTTATACCACCAAGCTACAAAAATGTAAAATATGTTGCTCTTGTAGAAAAGATGAACAGTTCTAGTAAAATAAAATAATCTGCCAATGGTAGGCAAATATCATCATAAATCAATGTATTCTTTAATATTCATGTGGACTCTGGTGGCTATGCTTTTGCCAGTGACTTCATAGCCCTGTTGGGATGCTTCAACTTCACACGGCATTTCAACTTCCCCACCCATGACAGAGCCATCTAGAGTACTTCACCTTGTGTGTATACCCGGCATGGCTACCTCCAACCTCTCATATCTGGACATGCCCATCTCTTACCACAAGGCCATACTGTTCAGTGTGCCCGCCCCCTTGCCCACCAACAAGCAGACCATCATTGTGCTGCCATCCTATTAGAAGGTAACATATTATATGGTTAAATGGTTAAAATGGATTTTCATTGTGTTCCATGGTGTTATTCTCCCCCTAGTGGAGGTTTCTGGTACTTAGAAAAACTGTACGCAAACAGGAAGTAGAGAATTCATTCTGCACGCATAGAAGCAGCTAAAAACAACGCTATGGTGCAGGTCTTTCAGTGTAGTTATTTCTTGTTACGCTTCAGCTTTGAAAATATTTGTTTGTAAATTCGATTCAAGCATTTAGCTAGTGATGATAATCTTGTTATTGCTTACATATGGTTGGTTGGTTGCATTTACTCACACAAAATGCAATGCCTTTCATGTATGCCGTCAGCTGTATTACTTTGCTCGTGCGTCATGCAAACTAATTGTAAAATATACAATACTGTAGTTTTGTTACTGTTTCTAGTGTAATATGCTTTGTTATTCTACAGAGATGGTTGTAAATTATTAGAGTAATTAAAGGAGTTAGCCAATTACCATATGAGTAACAATTAGCTATATGGTTTGGCACCATGCCAAATGCATGGTACCTTAGCACGTGCTTTGTATTTATGCAACTTCAAATGTATAATGTACAGCTACAGTATGTCGGTGTGAATTGATTACTAAAGTATATTATTTTCTGTATTTTGCAGTTTCACAACATAAACATTTTCAATATATTCATTCAAGAAAAGTCACGCTTTGGGAGTTTTATTGAAGACTTAGTTGTTAGCTATCTGTCTAGGTTTGCATGGGAATGCAACTCAAGGGCAGAATAATCATGTACAGACATTTAAAAGGATTAACACTGCTGACCTAATGGATATGTTGCTATCACATGACCCACCTTGACCCTCATGTATCCTCAAAGACTAACCTGGTGGCTCATTACAACAGTGAGCTGTCATCCCACCTGGATGTTCTGGCCCCCCTTAAAACTATGGTGGTATCTTTCAACTCCTGAGCGCCGTGCCATGAAAGCCACAGGACGACAACTAGAAAGCCTCTACAAATGGACAGGGCTCATTGTCCATCAAGAGGCCTAAGAATCCACATTCATAACCTAAAGTACTAAAATCGCAGAATCAAATCTACCTATTTCTCAACATCATAATGAACAAGGAAATGGAAGAGTGCTCTTCTCAAACGTGAACAAACTTCTCCGGCCCATGGAAAACTCCTCTCTCACAATAACCACCAAACTCTGTGACAGTTTTCTGGCCTCCTTTTAAAACAAAAGGGAGACTATCTACCAAATAGCTGCAACAGTCTAACCCTTTATCTGCCCCTCCTACAACCCCCCAGGACTACCTGAATTACCACCTGGAACAGACTTACGGTCTTCTCCTTTGTCAATGAAATCACCTTCACTGAACCAAAACCTGCTCCATTTACCCAATGCCCACTGTCTTAGTTAAAGGGGAACTACACCAACTGATTTGGCCACATTTATTGTCTTGCTCCACAAAAAATGCTGGTGGCCATGACAGAAGCCAAACGTGAGTTTGCTTGGTGGTGTGGTTTGATGGGAGGATTTCTTGGGTGTGTCTTTGGCACCACCAAGACACACCCATCCGTCAGAACCTTGCCCACAGCTGTTTCCCCTCACTCAATAACAACAAACAAACCTCCTGCAGGTTAAGGTCAATTACTACAGGCAGATGTTTGGTGAGATGCCGCATGAAGCTTTGAATAGGTCAGTAGCCTACAGAGTAATATGAGAAGACTGCAATTGCTGAATTTATGTATCATAAATGTTTTGTTAACTTTCAAATGTAGTAAGGTCCATGTAGAATAAACAACCCTTTACATAATACTGTATAATAAATTGGACACATATTTAACACATTTTGTTGTTGGCTCAAAACTTACACCATATTTACCTTTTTTTTTTACCGGTACCTGGTTACCTTCAGAAGATTCCCGTGACAGTTGCAAAACAGAGAACACCATCACGTTCGTGAGAGTCTCGTCTTTCCATAGAGTGTCCATATTACTTAGTAGGCCAAACCATTCGGATGCTACAGACATTTTTGTGAAAGACCAATTTTCAGAATGTCTTCTGTTCTGACAAAAAGTGCTGTAGCTCTGTGGAAGGCCAACATAGGCGGACGCGGTGGATTTAGAAGCAGCCAATGCAGATGCCTCTAGCTGAAAATGACAGATTTTGATGGGTATTTTTTTATTATGTTTTTAGGATTGATGCACGGGTGCGTCAATAGACACTTAATCAACACTGTTCCAGTGTCTATATGGGTCCACAGACTCAACACTTTTTTAACACCATGTTATTTTATTTTATTAACACTTGATAATTTGATGTATACCCATACAATGGAGTCTTGATTGTTGAATTTTGGTCAAAGTAGTCCTGATCGCAGTCCCTAAACCTTGAGTCCAAGTTCGAGTCATATGGAGTCCCAAATCGAGTTGCAAGTCCCTTGATAGCCTAAAAGATGTTCTAACAGTCTTTGAAGCTACATTTTAATCATGTAGAAAGCAAGCCGACTTACATTGTTGCAAGTCAGGAGGGCTAGCTAGCGAATACAGTAGCTACAGCAGTCAATTAAGCAAGGGAAAGAGATTTTCTGACAACAAGGTGTTTAGGTCCGAGTCCAAGTCCGAGTCACCACTGGTCGAGTCCGAGTCGAGTCACGAGTTACGGACGGTAATCATGACTTGAGTCCACGTCAAGTCCGAGTCCTGGACTACTGTATGACAACACCTGTTCCTACACCATTGCATCGGAGGGTTAATGCTAGCTAACCCTGGTCTTCTAAGATCCAGTCCCAATTACTAGAATAGAGGAAAGGGAAACATGCATTTCGGTCTTTGCACAAACAGCCAGTACAAAGAAGTTCTAGATAATCTATCATCTGATGTTTTGTAGACAGTAGACAACAGAACATAATCCTTAACATTTGTGGTACTATTCAAAAGCTGGTAATACTGACATATAATGATTCAACGGATGAAAAACTCTGGTTGAATTATAATTCCAAAAATATCTCTCAGTACTGATGGTGACATTAGGTTCACCTCCTGGATTTGCATCAATGCCTTGTAGTGATCACCATGGGGCCAGAAGCTATGTAGTTTTTGTTCTGTTTTACATTTATGTCTATCTTTTTTGGTGGGTGGGGATGTGCAAACCCGGTAAAAAGGCATGATATCCTTAATGAGATTTTGATATGAAAGCATCAACTATTCCCATTTCAATATCCCATGTCTATTTGATAGGTGAAAGAGAAGGAGAGAGTCTTCAAATGAGCAAAAGCTACTTTTACAGAAGCAACATGCTTCAAAATGAAATGGTTTAATTTATCCCACTCTGGAATAATGGTTGATAGAAAGAAATGTCACCCGAAATAAAATCTAAAAGAAAAGAGAAAAGTTTAAAATAACTGGACTATTCCTCTCAGAGAAAGGTCAGCTGTGACATCTCTGATGAAAGGGTACACTAACAAAAAGGCATGCACTGCCACCTAATGTTGTGATTATTAAGTCTCAAATGGCACCCTATTCCCTATATAGTGCATTACTTTTGATTAGGGCCCATATGGCTTTGGTCCAAAGTTGTGCACTATAAAGGGAATAGGGTGCCATTTGGGATGCACATGCTGTCTCTATGGCATAGATATAAGCAATCGGTTGGGGGCAGACAGGTTTTAGTTCTGAGGGACTGACTGACTGGCTGACTTACTGCAATTGTGACTGCCTGGCGTATTTAGTTTGTTGATCAACACAGTCCTCCGGTCAAACAATCGGTGTAGATGATGATCACTAGACTAGTCTCAAGAGGACTTCATAATAAGTTGTATACTGACTGTATGGTTGAATGGTTGAAGCTCTAGTCATTGTTGTGAAGAATACTGCAACAGCACTGATGGTTGAATGTATTAGTTGTGTAGTGCATTATTATATGGGCGCCGGAGGGGATGGCTGCCGCTTTACGGGCTCCAAACCAACTGTTTTATTTTGTTAGTTTTTCTGGCTTTGTTTAACTTATTTTGTACATAAAGTTGTTGGTGCTGTCTCTTATGACCAGAACAATTTATTGACATCTGAAAAGGGAAAAAAATCTTAAATGAGTCCGACGCGAAGGATATAATGCTCTCCGGAGGCCAAGCCCAAATCCCTGCCAATGCATGAAGAAAAGTTTGGGGTGCCTTGATAGGATTCGTAGGGGAATGAGTAAATTGCCATTACCATCTGTTCTATTGGCCAACGTGCAATCACTGATCTACGGTCAAGACTATCCTACCTACGGGACATTTAAAAAGGTAATTTCTTATGTTTCACTGAGTCGTGGCTGAACAACGACACAGATAATTAGAGCTGGCTGGGTTTTCCTTGCATCAGCAGGACAGAGTAGCTATGTCTGGTAAGAAGAGGGGCAGGAGAGGGTCTATTTGTCAATAACAGCTGGTGCGTGATGTCTAACATTAAACAAGTTTCGAAGTATTGCTCGCCTGAGGTAGAGTACCTCATGATAAGCTGTAGACCACACTATCTACCAAATGAGTGCTCATCTATATTATTCGTAGCTGTCTATTTACAACCACAAACCGATGCTGGCACTAAGACCGCACTCAACGAGCTGTATACGGCCATAAGCAAACAAGAAAATGTTTATGCAGAAGTGTCGCTCCTAGTGGCCGGGGACTTTAATATAGGAAAACTTGATTTACCTAATTTCCACCAGTATGTCACATGTGCAACCAGAGGGGAAAAAAACTCTAGACCACCTTTGCTCCACACACAGATATGCACACAAAGCTCTCCCTGGCCCCCATTTGGCAAATCTGACTATAATTCCATCCTCCTGATTCCTGCTTACAAGTAAAAACTAAAGCAGGATGTACCAGTTACTCGCTTATTACAGAATTGGTCAGATGACACGGATACTACGCTACAGGACTGTTTTGCTAGCACAGACTGGAATTTTTTCCGTGATTCATCCAATGTCATTGAGGAGTACACCATCTCAGTTATCAATAAGTGCATTAACGACGTCATACCCACAGTGACCGTACGTACATATCCCAACACAACGATCCCACGACAACAATGAGACAGTCTACAAGGAGGAGGTCAGAGACTTGGTAGTGTGGTCCCAGGACAACAACCTTTCCATCAATTTGAACAATACATAGGAGAGGATCGTGGATTACAGGAAAAGGAAGGCCGAACAGGCCCCCATTAACATCGACGGGGCTGTAGTGGACCGTGTTGAGAGTTTCAAGTTCCTTGGTGTCCGCATCACCAACAAACCATCATGGTCCAAACACACCAAGACAGTCGTGAAAAGACTGAAGATTTGGCATGGGCCACCAGTGCATATGTCCCAATACATCACTGGGGCCAAGCTTCCTGCCATCCGCAACCTACATACCAGGCAGTACCAGAGAAAGGTCCCAAAAATTGTCAAAGAATCCAGTCAACCAAGTCATAGACTGTTCTCTTTGCTACCGCACGGCAAGCGGTACCAGAGTCTAGGCCCAGAATGCTCCTCAACAGCTTCTATCCCCAAGCTATAAGACTGCTGAACATTTAGTCAAGTGGCCACCCAGACTATTTACATTGACCCCCACCCCCTTTGTTTTCACACTGCTGCTACTACTGGTCCGCGGATGTGAGGCCGGTTGGATGTATTGCCATATTCTCTAAAATGATGTTGGAAGCAGCTTATGGTAGAGAAATTGACCTTCAATTCTCTGGCAACATTTCTGGTGGACATTTTTTAAGTCGACTTGCCAATTGCACACTCCCTCAAAACTTGAGACATCTGTGGAATTGTCTTGTATGACAAAACTGCACTTTAAGAGTGGCCTTTTATTGTCCCCAGCACAAGGTGCAACTGTGTATAGATCATGCTGTTTAATCAGCTTATTGATATGCCACACACGTCAGGTGAATGGATTATCTTTGCAAATGAGAAATGCTCACTAACAGGGGTGTAAACTAATTTGTGCACATAATTTCAGAGAACTAAGGTTTTGTGCATATGGAACATTTCTGGGATCTTTTATTTCAGTTTATGAAAAATGGGACCAACACTTTACATTTTGCATTTATATTTTGTTCAGTATAAATAGTCAGTTCATAGAAAAATGTGAACTTCTTTCCAACAACTGATTATGTGCAGTGCATTTGTTTTGTTTTCTTCTCTACTTCAAGTGACTGGTTTATACAATTCAGGGGGCAATGGCATGAAATAAATTGCTTTTCTAAGAGTGCAGTCAGTGTATTGAGAGGGTGTGTATGCTGAGGAGGTTGGTTGCGCAACAACAATTATAGGGTGTGTTCTAAATGGCTCCCTATTCCCTTTAAAGTGCACTCCTTTGCACCAGCTATATTGGGGGAATAGGGTGCCATTTGGGACATATTTACAATGTGTATGATGGAGATGCTTTGCATTGTGCGTTGGTCCAATGACTGTCTGCAGATTGGTCTTCTCAAGATGACCATGGCAATTTTTTGCCAGAGACACGTCTATCTAGCTTGAGAAAATTGAAATATTGAAGTAATGTTGTATGTCTTGCAGTGATATAAGTCGTAAACAGATGGCTATAAGAATTTCTCCAACGTACAATAGCTTCTGATAGTTTAGTTCTTATTTCTATTCAAACCAACTGACGGAGAATTGTGATTTTAAAACAGCACGCAGATCCTTTTTCTTATTTAGGCAAATGATGATGAAAAAAAATTCCTCAAACTATTCGTTTTTTTCTATCCAGAACAAATTGCAGGATTATTTTCTGTTTTCAATACATTTTTTTTCTCTAGCTGACTTTCAATCTAACTGCTAACAATTCCACCACACTTTCTTTCTACAAACGTTGCATGGCATCACAATAAGACCCACACTCTATTTGCTCTGTCAATCTCCCACAATAGAGGAAGGAATGGTTGGACAGCAGGTAGCCTAGTGGTTAGAGTGTTGGACAGCAGGTAGCCTAGTGGTTAGAGTGTTTGGACAGCAGGTAGCCTAGTGTTTAGAGAGTTGAACAGCAGGTAGCCTAGTGGTTAGAGTGTTGGACAGCAGGTAGCCTAGTGTTTAGAGAGTTGGACAGCAGGTAGCCTAGTGGTTAGAGTGTTGGACAGCAGGTAGCCTAGTGTTTAGAGAGTTGGACAGCAGGTAGCCTAGTGGTTAGAGTGTTGGACAGCAGGTAGCCTAGTGTTTAGAGAGTTGGACAGCAGGTAGCCTAGTGGTTAGAGTGTTGGACAGCAGGTAGCCTGGTGGTTAGAGCGTTGGACAGCAGGTAGCCTAGTGGTTAGAGTGTTGGACAGCAGGTAGCCTAGTGTTTAGAGAGTTGGACAGCAGGTAGCCTGGTGGTTAGAGAGTTGGACAGCAGGTAGCCTAGTGGTTAGAGTGTTGGACTGGTAACCAAAAGGGTGGAAGATCAAATCCCCAAGCTGACAAGGACAAAATCTGTTGTTCTGCCACTGAACAAGGCAGTTGCAGTTGCAACAACCCACTGTTCCTAGGCTGTCATTGAAAATATATATTTTTTTCTTAACTGACTTGCCTAGTAAAATAAATAAAGGAGTGTTTACAAATAATTCCTGGAGAGAAAAAAAGGTTTCCTCTGTCTTGGAAAAACCAAACACATTTCGATCAGGCCGGATCCAACACAGGGCTGAAAAAAAAAACATAAACCAGCATGTATTTCAAGCTGGTCCATGCTGATTGGACAATGCTGGTCCAACTGGTCTGACCAGCATGGTCTAGCTGGTTCTGCATCCTTCAGTGGGTTTTTGCTGGTGACCAGCCTTCGCTGTGTTTTGGACATTGGTGACAACCATAAGCTAAAGCAAAACAGCATCAAGTCACATTATGCTGGCATGCAAAGTGAAAGAGGGGCTGCAGTGACTCGTGGGTATGTGTACCTACATCCATGACCTCCCCCAGTTGTACAGCTAATTTCCAACAATTCTACCCATTTTGACATAGGGTGGAGGCAAATGTTTGCAGTTTTTAATATGATAACTGATGATCAATAGGCCCACCCCGGTAGGTAATTTGACAATGAGTTTAGAAAGCTGGCCACTAAATTAACTTACCAATCAATGAATGTGATCATTGTGTGACTGCTGATTCACAACCAAATTTAGAAATTGCACCTTGTGTATTCTATTATTTTAGCTCTCAACAGTATGTTAAGATACTTGGCCTGCCAGTTGACCATCCCTCACCTAAACCACCACCACCACCTCCTTCTTCTTTGTCAGGTGTGCTCTCTCTCCGGGCCTCTAGGTCACCAGGCTGCTCTTTATGGTGCACATTTGTCAGCATCGTTACGAGCATTTGCGTATCATCGGACTCACCTGGACTCCATCACTTCCCTGATTAGCTTCCCTATATATGTCACTCCCTTTGGTTCCTAAAAGGAACAGTACACCTACGGTACATAACACTATTTCATAGAAATACAAATAAACACCCCATTAACTCTAATGGTATAAAATCTCAAACACCAGGTACGTCTCTGCAGCTGCCACTTACACTCATTTACACTCACCCTGTTCCCCATTCCACTACTTTGACCCTATCTGATCTTGCACCATGACAATGGCCTGGGAGGACAGGACACCACCCTTAAACACACCCTGTAACACTTCTGAAGTCAAATCTCATATACCCAAATATTTCCATGCAGCTACCACAACAACATATATTTTCTGTTATTTACTTTCCATTTCTGCGGTACGGTTGATAACCGTTGTTATGAACATTAAGAAGCCAACCATACTGAAGCATAACTTACTTTTTTCCCTATCGCTCTGTGCTGGCACAAATCTACTACTCACTGGGATCCTCTCAGAATCCCTCACCCTTGACCCATCCTCCTCCACTTCCTTCACTTCCTCAACATACGACATTACTCCCCACTACTCTGACTCTGGCCACTACAACCTGCCTTCAATCTGCCTCTCTCGAACCTGACACTTCCGATCCCCAGCAACATGAGCACCCCTACAGTTGACACATACAAATGTATTCACCGAAACTAAACAATCCTCTGTCCCATGCCCTCCTGCATACTTCCAACATCTTGGAATCTCCCTCCTACACACTGCTACAACATGGCCATAAACGTTACACCTGAAACAACGCAGTGAATTCTGCACAAAAGCTCTAACAGGATAACTTATATATCCTAACATGACTTTTGTAGAGAGACTGACTCAAAACTCCCCACCCTCCCCACCGGGTCCACGTCGCACCAAACGAAAGGCATCACAAACACCAGGAATGTTCAACTTCAATTACTCCACCTCCACACTTTAACGCTACTCCAAAAATCACTCCTTTCAATGGTTCTGTTATGAATTTGATGAATAATGGCTAAACAATGTATACATTTAACTATAACTATAACTAATTGAATTCTACCCTGTTTTACTATATCTGATTTATTATGTTAGTTCATAAGAAAGAGGTTATGTAGCATGGATAAGGGATAATTGGAAATGAAAACCATTGTGGAGGAAGGAATGGATGTGTGTGTCTAAAGTAAGCAAAGAGGAACATTAACCTATGTTTGAACCGACTCAGCTATAAATCTGTGGCGAAAAAATAGGACAGCGAGAGCCCCTCCAGGTTTTCTGTAACTGGGGGGGGACTGGAACTGTCTGCTAAGTGGTAATAAACTATGGTGAGACTTCAGGAGTTAATCCAGATATATTGTGTGTCATGTATGTGCGCTAGTGGATTGGAATGGACTTTAGAAGTATCTTTTTCCTTGTCGGAGAGAAGGAAGAGCCTTCAAGATGCCATGACGAAATGTGATGTATATTATCCAATGTACATGATATTATGAGCAGCACTCTCGAGAATAAATGCTATTGGCTAATTTTGATAGCCTGGTCTCTGTCCATTTTATGCAATAAGGATCTTACAAATTCTTAGAAACAGACAGAGTGATTTAAATTGAATTGGTTAATGAATACATATAGGATTTGTAGAATTCCTTTAACAGGTTCCCTGCGCCTAAAAGCAAAGCAAGAAAAGAGATCTTGACCCAAGTTGCGTGACACGGAGCGCCTGCTCCCTCTGGTCAGAAGAAACACAAACAAATATCACAGGTCCACTATAGATTACCTTCACTGATTCAACTACCCAACTCCTTTCTCACCCACCCTGAAAGCATAAATGGATCCATCAAAAGTTGACCTAAACAACCATTTCAGCAACGGCTGCAGTAAGTCCAATAACGGATTGGATAAGTTTAGAAAAATGTATGTTATTTATCTTTGTGTAGCAAAGTTAACTTAATTGATTAATTACATACAAAAACACAGATGTTGAAATAAACGTTTATTTTTATTTTTACTGCAAACTTGATAATGATGGGTGTGGTTTTGCCGACCAGCTGGACCATGTTGGACCAGAATACACTCAACAACAAAAAAGTCACAGAATTTTTACAGCTGAATTAATGTGTTTTTTGCTGTAAAATGACAACAAGCCGCACACACCCCAGGACCCAGTGAATGGGCAGTCTAACTCCTAAAACTAGAGCCACCCTCCAGACGGTCTCTCTTGGGGATGGTGTGACTGCCACATTGGGAAGCAAAACCCCACAATCCCGAACTCATCTTCCCCCACGTCCCCCAAAACCCCTCACTCTTGCCTACCTCAAGCCAAGCCAACCCTCCTCCGTTCCAAGTTCCAAGCTCCATCTTGGGTAATCACAGTGGGGATGAACCATGCCATTCAATGCTTTCCTCTCAATCCTATTGCAGCAGAGAAGGGTTGTTGGGGGGGTTCTCTGTGGAGGGAGATTGAGATTAGAATACTGTTGGTGTGTTAATGAGATCCTTTTTACTTCTAGAAAATAATAGTATGTTGGAGCCGAGAGAGAGATCTCATATTGGACCAGAATAGGGTAGTTTGTTTGTTATCCAGATGCAGTCCACTCGTTAGGGATGAGGGGGTTGGGTAGCAGCAGGCGGGATGGAGAAGCTGTTCTGTGGCCACTGCCACCTAACATAGTCCCTGTGGAGGGAGGGAGGGAATGGAAGGGAAGAGGAGGGAGAGAGAGAAAAGAGAGAGGAAAGAGAGAGAGAGGGAGAGAGACGGAGAGAGGGTTCAGATGGTTCTGATCTCCAGCCAGGGTCCTGTGTGACCATGTGTCTCCCCACAAAGGGGGCAGCTGAGGAAGGCCAGCTGAGGGCTCTGTCCCCCCTCTCACTCTCCCTCTCCTGGGGCTTGGGGCTTAGTTCCACAACACGCGTGCACAGGGACAAGACTCACATTAGAGCCGCATCACACCCAACACCCCTCTCTCCCTCCAGCCCCAGCATGTCCCCTGAGAATCGCAACACCTCCCCACCCCCCTCATCTCTGTATCATGTCCGCTGAGCATTGCTTTGGAGCGAGTGTCGTTCCCCATGGACTCAGAGATGGGATGGGAAAAACAACCCCAAACTCCAGTCAGTCCATATGGCTTTCACTGGGGATTTATTATCAGACACAACATTATGGAAGTGAAACAATCAATTTCCTGACTAATCCAAGAAAGACCGTGGCCATTTTAATAGAAAGTACATGGAGCCAAGGGTCTCCCATGGAAGTCACACACGCACAGACACTGACACTGACACCAATCCCCAGTCTCCCACCCCTGGAATGCAGCATGGCTGAGCAGGCCTGGTTCTCTGTAGCAAATCGCTTGTGGTGTCAGAGGACACACCAATCAACATCTGGTGAGCGAAGCCTGTCAAACAAGACACGAAGAAATAGGTTGTATCTCAAATGGCACTCTATCCCCTACATGATGTGCTACTTTTGAATATTGCATGGACTAGTATTGCATGGACTAGGGTCCAAAGTAGTGCACTATATAGGGAATAGGGTGCCATTTAGGAGTTTTTTTTATTTTTTTTTATTTTTTTAACTAGGCAAGTCAGAACAAATTCTTATTTTCAATGACAGCCTAGGAACGGTGGGTTAACTGCCTTGTTCAGAGGCAGAATGACACATTTTTACCTTGTCAGCTCTGGGATTCAATCTTGCAACCTTTCGGTTACTAGTCCAACACTTTAATCACTAGGCTACCTGCCGCCCCAATGATGATGAATCATTATAAGGGGCTGGGAAGGCAAGATTATTAACCCTCCATTCAGTGGAAATAGATTAATATTATGTGTTAAAATGATTAAGATTGTGGAAGTGATGTGATGATCTCTGAGGTGACGTTAAAGTAAAATTACACTCGAAAAGTATTTTGGGTATTTGTTTCATTAGTCCGATGTTCTTACATGTTGTGCATGTCAGCAATCATAAATGGCATGGTTCTTTGAAGAACCATACGAAAAAATGTAACTGAAATGTTTTGGCCCTCCAGGAAAATAATATAATAGCCCAGGGTGCCTTTCGAGTGAATTGTAGTGTTAACATACCAACCATGACTGTGTTTGCTAATGACAGAGACATGCTTGTTGCATTCTTTCATTTTCAGTCATGTGGCCATCACCAAGTGGGATCCTTATCCTGAGTAGCCTTATCACTGCACTGACTGTGAGAAGAGATTCTACAGATTGGTGTCTTTTTAAATGGCCCAATGTATACATAAAGGAGAGAAGTCTCATCAGTTTTCTCAGACCAGCTAAGATTAGTCACTCCACTTAATTCTCATCCCATAAAATAATTGGCAACTTTGAATTGGATCAAATGAAGAAAGCGTAGAACACTCTTGTAATCCTATTGTTTCTCACTGTGAGAACCGTGCAGAAAGAAGGGAGCATTCTAGAATGGTAGCCTCTCTTCTCTTTACTGATCAGTGTGCACCTTGTCAGGTTGTATGTTTTGTTAGCTTCTACTGTAAAGATATTGAGACCTTGGATTGCAAATATGGTTGAATATCCTCCGTGAGGTGTCTCACTATGGAGTCTGATGGTTGACTGGGTGGTGCTGCTTCCCTCTGCAGTTTTCTGTGGGAATAAGCTTGTATACGCAACATATACTGAGTGCACAAAACACTAAGGACACCTGCTCTTTCCATAACATAGACGGTTTCTGTACAGCACTTTGTGACATCGGCTGATGTAAAAAGGGCTTTATAAATACATTTGATGATGATGATGATGATGATCCTAAGTGAATATGTTGTCATTAAAATTCAATTATTTAAGATAATACTTGTTTCTTAAAGTCTTCTTTTGAGGGCCTAGTTTTAACCTACTACAGTGGCCTGAAACTCATAGTTTACAGGACACATCAGTCCTGGAAGTTCCGTTATGCTAGCCTGTAAAGTGATATGTAATTCCTATTGGATATCCAACATTTTAAATTCCTATTCACCTGCAACCTGCATTCACAATGACTGCCAGGGTTGGGTAGACTAATATATTAGACTACCTTAAACTTCTAAACTGGAACAACCATTTCAGTAACATGAAGCCTGGCTTAGGAAGACCACCAAAAATTCTGAAATGTTCATCCCAAACTACAACATTTTCAGACAAGATAGAACTGCCAAAGGGGCGGTGTTGCAATCTACTGCAAAGATAGCCTGCAGAGTTCTGTCCTACTATCCAGGTCTGTACCCAAACTATTTGAATTTCTACTTTTAAAAATCCACCTCTCTAAAAACAAGTCCGTTGCCGCGTGCTATAGACACCATATGTGAACTGATTGCACCCCATCTATCTTCAGAGCTCGTGCTGCGAGGCGACCTAAACTGGAACATGCTTAACACCCCAGCCATCCTACAATCTAAGCTTGATGCCCTCAATCTCACACAAATTATCAATGAACCTACCAGGTACCTCCCCAAAGCCGTAAACACGGGCACCCTCATAGATATCATCCTAACCAACTTGCCCTCTAAATACACCTCTGCTGTCTTCAACCAAGATCTCAGCGATCACTGCCTCTTTGCCTGCAACCGTAATGGTCCGCGGTCAAACGACCTCCACTCATCACTGTCAAACACTCCCTGAAACACTTCAGCGAGCAGGCCTTTCTAATCGACCTGGCCGGGGTATCCTGGAAGGATATTGATCTCATCCCGTCAGTAGAGGATGCCTGGTTATTTTTTTTACATGCCTTCCTAACCATCATAAGCATGCCCCACTCAAAAAAGTTCTGGGACACTGTAAAGTCCATGGAGAATACGAACACCTCCTCCCAGCTGCCCACTTCACTGAAGATAGGAAACACTGTCACCACTGATAAATCCACCATAATTGAGAATTCCAATAAGCATTTTTCTACGGCTGGCCATGCTTTCCCCCTGGCTACCCCTACCCCAGTCAACAGCACTGCACCCCCTACAGCAACTCGCCCTAGCCTTCCCCATTTCTCCTTCTCTCAAATTCAGTCAGCTGATGTTCTGAAAGAGCTGCAAAATCTGGACCCCTACAAATCAGCCGGGCTAGACAATCTGGACCCTTTCTTTCTAAAATGATCTGCCGAAATTGTTGGCACCCCTATTACTAGCCTGTTCAACCTCTCTTTCGTGTCATCTGAGATTCCCAAAGATTGGAAAGCATCTGCGGTCATCCCCCTCTTCCAAGGGGGAACACTCTTGACCCAAACTGCTACAGACCTATATCTATCCTACCCTTTCTAAGGTCTTCGAAAGCCAAGTCAACAAACAGATTACCGACCATTTCGAATCTCACCATACCTTCTCTGCTATGCAATCTGGTTTCAGAGCTGGTCATGGGTGCACCTCAGCCACGCTCAAGGTTCTAAACGATATCTTAACCGCCATCGATAAGAAACATTACTGTGCAGCCGTATTCATTGATCTGGCCAAGGCTTTCGACTCTGTCAATCATCACATCCTCTTTGGCAGAATCGACAGCCTTGGTTTCTCAAATGATTGCCTCGCCTGGGTCACCAACTACTTCTCTGATAGAGTTCAGTGTGTCAAATCGGAGGGTCTGCTGTCCGGACCTCTGGCAGTATCTATGGGCGTGCCACAGGGTTCAATTCTTGGACCGACTCTCTTCTCTGTATACATCAATGTCGCTCTTGCTGCTGGTGAGTCTCTGATCCACCTCTACGCAGACGACACCATTCTGTATACTTCTGGCCCTTCTTTGGACACTGTGTTAACAACCCTCCAGGCAAGCTTCAATGACATACAACTCTCCTTCCATGGCCTCCAATTGCTCTTAAATACAAGTAAAACTAAATGCATGCTCTTCAACCGATCGCTGCCTGCACCCGCCCGCCTGTCCAACATCACTACTCTGGACGGCTCTGACTTAGAATACGTGGACAACTACAAATACCTAGGTGTCTGGTTAGACCGTAAACTCTCCTTCCATACCCACATCAAACATCTCCAATCCAAAGTTAAATCTAGAATTGGCTTCCTATTTCGCAACAAAGCATCCTTCACTCATGCTGCCAAACATACCCTTGTAAAACTGACCATCCTACCAATCCCCAACATCGGCGATGTCATTTACAAAATAGCCTCCAATACCCTACTCAACAAATTGGATGCAGTCTATCACAGTGCCATCTGTTTTGTCACCAAAGCCCCATATACTACCCACCATTGCGACCTGTACGCTCTCGTTGGCTGGCCCTCGCTTCATACTTGTCGCCAAACCCACTGGCTCCATGTCATCTACAAGACCCTGCTAGGTAAAGTACCCCCTTATCTCAGCTCGCTGGTCACCATAGCATCACCCACCTGTAGCACGCACTCCAGCAGCTATATCTCTCTGGTCACCCCCAAAACCAATTCTTTCTTTGGCCGCCTCTCCTTCCAGTTCTCTGCTGCCAATGACTGGAACGAACTACAAAAATCTCTGAAACTGGAAACACTTATCTCCCTCACTAGCTTTAAGCACCAACTGTCAGAGCAGCTCACAGATTACTGCACCTGTCCATAGCCCAACTATAATTTAGCCCAAACAACTACCTCTTTCCCTACTGTATTTGTTTTATTTATTTATTTATTTTGCTCCTTTGCACCCCATTATTTTTATTCCTACTTTGCACATTCTTCCACTGCTAATCTAACATTCCAGTGTTTTACTTGCTATATTGTATTTACTTTCCCACCACCATGGCCTTTTTTTTGTCTTTATCTCCCTTATCTCACCTCATTTGCTCACATCGTATATAGACTTGTTTACACTGTATTATTGTCTGTATGTTTGTTTTACTCCATGTGTAACTCTGTGTCGTTGTATGTGTCGAACTGCTTTGCTTTATCTTGGCCAGGTCGCAATTGTAAATGAGAACTTGGTTAATTAAATAAAGGTGAAAAAAAATGTGCAATAAGTCCAAGTAATAGATTGGAATAGTTTTGAAAAATGTACGTCATATATTTGACTAGCAGATTAATCAATCAATGTGCATGCAAAAACAGATATTGAAACAAACAATTCAAAAAATCTCCCTGCAATAGAGCTTGCTGTGAAATATGATAATAATGGACTTGGTTTTGGTTCAAAGTGATGAGTATGGGATTCAGGCCCCTGTACTATGGTAAAACTAAGCCCTCAAAATAAGGACTTATGAAAATCACACCGCATTGTGTTAAATATTAATATTTTTTACAATAACATATTCGCTTATCATCTCACTTGGTGAAGTCCACAGGACCAAAAATTGATGAATGGAACAATGATGTGTCACTAACAAATACAGTCATGGGTAGTAACTTTACAATTTACTCGAAAGGCAAGACACCCTGGGAAATATTTGTATAAGGCTTTACACTAATCAGTGTGTTAATTTAACACTGTTCCGGTGTTTATATGGGTCCACACTGAATTTATTTATTTTTAACACTGGATAATTTTCTGTATACCCTACAATACATGCCACCAGGGGTCTAAGTCACGGCAACGCACAGTATTATACAGAGCCCTGATCGCATGAAACTCCCTTCCATCTCCAATTATTCAGGGAAAGAGCAGAATTACCTATAAAAAATGTATAAAACAACATCTCATGGCACAATAGGGACTGGGAAATGACACACACACAAACACAAGAACACAGACACACTCTATCACAGTTTAACACACACAATCTACACACACATTATTCTTTAGTTGTATTGTTTGTATAGTGTTGTACTTGACATTTTTGTGACTGTTCATGTCCATCAGTGTATCAATGCTTTGTTACTTGTTGTGTTTTATGTTTTAGTGTCGACCCCAGGAAGAATAGCTGCTGCTTTGGCAAAAGCTCATGGGGATCCCAATAAACCAACAAACCAATACAGCCATCTTCTACAAACTACGTTACCATCTACAGCTTAGCTTCTACAATCATCACTGTCGTCTCATCTCTATAGATGGACATTTGACTGGTACATTATGGTAGGAACTGAACTGAGACAATTTAATGCACTCACACTTTATTTTGATTGGGAACCCAGTTTATTATTTTGTTATTACTGTATTGGACAAAACGGTATTGTCTTGTGAATGAATGGTCATTGCATTTGAGATACTATGTTGTTGTGTGTTGATCTTTGAACATAAAAAAAGAAACACAATTTCAACAATAGATAAACTTAAACTTCAAACGTTTATCACTGAGTCCTTGCAGTATTCTTCCTTCAGTAGATATTGAATGTTTTTCCTTGGCTTATTAGATGACATTGCTTTAGAGGCCAGTTTTCTTTTCAGACCTAAATGGACTGTATGCCCATCATACATAGTAGCTCTTGAGTAGTCTCTACAGTGTGTTACAATGTGAGAAGACAGACATCCAGCCTACAGATAGAGATGGCTGAGAGACTTGCCCTTCAGTAACTGTCAAGACAAGAAACTCCTCTCTCGAATTCTGTTTTGCTCTCACTCCCGATACTACATGCAGCCTACACATTCTCTGTGATGATTGGAAAAGTTGTCCGTCAATCTACTCCATTTGTACGTTTGTCATTTGAATAATTTGTGTGTTTTCTGTTGGTCGGACCACATAAATAAGTAAAAAAAGCAGCTGATGTCTTTGCTATCAGGGATACTAGGAGTTCCTCTTTCTCCTCAGGCCTTACTGTGATACTACCAATATTCTAGATGTAATGCCAGCATACTCATAAGACATTGAGATAGAACTCCATAATGTAAAGCATGGCTCATAATTAGCCAGTTTTGGCACACTGTGCCTTCATCGGGATTTGAGGTCTGTCAACAAATGACAATCTATCATTGACAGGTTGTGGATGTATCCTCAAGTCACTCAAGTGTCTAGGAACAAATTGTCAGAGGCTTTGTCACAAATGGCACCCTATTCCCTAGGGCTCTGGTCAAAGTAGTGAAAAGGGTGGCATTTGGGATAGAGTCAGAATCATGGCGGAGAAAGCTGTGAGACGGCTGGACGCTGCATGAGTCAAACAAAGTTTGTTATGCAGTCTGCTAGATGAGCTCAGGCCAAACTGTCATGGCCAAATGGCCAACCAGTCAGTCACAAAAACAACTGTCACAAAAAGTAGGGATTGTTGATAATGCAATTTCAGAGCAATCATCATAATTCAAGCACACTCATTCACATATTACATTGACCATCGGGCCAGACTGGTCAATCACATGCGCAAGTTTATTCAATCGTAATCAGTTTAGATGGTTTTCTTGTATGTATGTTTCTGTTTTTCTCGTTATCTGTTAAATCTCCCGTTGGTTGATGCATCACAGAGACTTGGCACGCCTGTCAACTTCTGGCTGGCTATTTGGCCATCACCCGCATTGTGAGGGGTGCATCTGGTGTGTCCGACTAGCTCCCTATGACTTCCAGTAAAGCTGCTGGGTCCATTAGCAGAGAGCAAAACAAAGAGGGAGAGAGAAAATGAAGGGAAGCATGCTGGGGCGATTCAGTCAGTTATACAGTGCATTTGGAAAGTATTACAACCCCTTGACTTTTTCAACATTTTGTTACGTTACAGCCTTATTATAAAACTGCTTAGATATACTTTCCTCGTCAATATACACACAATAACCCATAATGGCAAACTGAAAACAGGTTTTTAGAAATTTCTGCTAATTTAAAAAAAAGACGCTTTGTTATGAGACTCGAATTGAGTTCAGGTGCATCCTGTTTCCATTGATCTTCCTAGAGATGTTGCTACAACTTGATTGGAGTCCACCTGTGGTAAATTACATTTATTGGACAGATTTTGGAAAGGCACACACCTGTCTATATAAGGTCTCACAGTTGACAGTGGATGTCAGAGCAAAAACAAAACCACGAGGTCGAATGAATTGTCCTTAGAGCGTCGAGACAGGATTGTTTTGAGGCACAGATATGGGGAAGGGTTCCCAAACAATTCTGCAGCATTGAAGGCCCCGAAGAACACAGTGGCCTCCATCATTCTTATATGGAATAAGTTTAGAACCAAAAAGAGTCTTACTAGAGCTGGGTGCCTGGCAAAACTGAGCAATTGGGGGAGAAGAGACTTTTTTTAAATTTAAATTTATTTCATCTTTATTTAACCAGGTAGGCTAGTTGAGAACAAGTTCTCATTTGCAACTGCGACCCTGGCCAAGATAAAGCAAAGCAGTGTGACACAGATAACAACACAGAGTTACACATGGAGTAAACAATAAACAAGCCAATAACACAATAAACAAGTCAATGACACAGGAGAAAAAAGAAAGTCTATATATAGTGTGTGCAAAAGGCATGAGGAGGTAGGCAACAAATAGGCCATAGGATCGATTAATTAAAATGTATCAGTTTAACACTGGAGTGATAAAGGAGCAGATGATGATGTGCAAGTAGAGATACTGTCACGTCTAATCAAGGTGGGTGGAATCAGGCGCGGTGAACAAGAAACACGGTCAACCCAATAACACAGGGTGAACAATTCAACAGAGGATAAAAGACGAACCGGAGAATAAGAACACAAGATACACCGACAGACAATGATGACAAAATAAACAATCCCGCACAAAACAAGGGCGGGACAACCTACTATATATACAGACACTAATAAACTAAACAACACACAGGTGAAACCAATAGATACACGAAAAGGGATCGGTAGTGGCTAGTAGGATGGTGACGCCGAGCACCGCCTGAACGGGCAGGAGAGCCAACCTCGGCGGAAGTCGTGACAGTACCCCCCCCCCCCCCCCCCCCTGACGCGCGGCTCCTGCTGCGCGCCGCCACCGTCCTCGTGGACGACCCGGAGGACGAGGTGCTGGGCGATCCGGGTGGAGGCGGTGGAATTCTATCAGGAGAGAAGGGTCCAAAATGTCCCTCACCGGAACCCAGCATCTCTCCTCCGGGCCGTACCCCTCCCAGTCCACGAGGTACTGTAGGCCCCCCACCCGGCGTCTCGAATACAGAATCACTCGAACTGTGTAGGGGGACCCCTCGATGTCCAGAGGGGGCGGAGGGACCTCAGGCACCTCACCTTCTTGCAGGGGACCAGCCACCACCGGCCTGAGGAGAGACACATGAAACGAGGGGTTAATACGGTAATACCTAGGAAGTTGTAACCTGTAACACACCTCGTTTATTCTCCTCAGGACTTTGAACGGCCCCACACACTGCGGCCCCAGCTTCCGACAGGGCAGGCGGAGGGACAGGTTTCGGGTCGAGAGCCAGACCCTGTCCCCCGGTGCAAACACGGGGGTCTCACTGCGGTGCTGGTCAGCGCTCCTCTTCTGCCGTTCTCCCGCTAACCGTAATGAGTCCTGAACGGCTTTCCAGGTGTCCTTGGAGCGCTGTACCCATTCCTCCACCGCAGGAGCCTCGGTCTTACTCTGATGCCATGGAGCCAGGACCGGCTGGTAACCTAACACACACTCAAAAGGAGACAAGTTAGTAGAGGAGTGGCGTAAGGAGTTCTGGGCTAGTTCGGCCCATGGAAGATACCTTGCCCACTCACCAGGCCGGTCCCGACAATAGGACCGCAGAAACCTGCCCACATCCTGGTTTACGCGCTCCACCTGCCCATTACTCTCGGGGTGAAAACCTGAGGTTAAGCTAACCGAGACCCCCAGTCTCTCCATAAACGCCCTCCACACTCTGGACGTGAATTGGGGACCCCGATCAGAGACGATGTCCTCAGGCACCCCATAGTGCCGGAAGACATGGGTAAACAAAGCCTCAGCAGTCTGCAGGGCCGTAGGGAGACCGGGCAACGGAATGAGGCGACAGGACTTAGAAAACCGATCCACAACGACCAGGATCGTAGTACTTCCCTGGGACGGGGGAAGGTCGGTAAGAAAATCCACCACACGGCCGTTGTGGAACGGAGAGGGGTTGTAATTTCCCTCTAGGCAGGTGCCGAGGAGCCTTGCTCTGAGCATACACTGAGCAGGAGGAGACATAAAATCTCACGTCTTTAGCCAGTGTGGGCCACCAGTATCTCCCTCTCAGACTCTGCACTGTCCTCTTGATACCAGGATGACCCGAGGAGGGAAGAGTATGAGCCCACCTAATCAGCTTGTCCCGGACCACCCTCGGCACGTACTTGGTCCCTACTGGACAGTTAGGAGGAGCCGGCTCTGACCGTGAGGCCCTCTCTATCTCAGCGTCCACCTCCCATACCACCGGTGCCACGAGACATGACGGTGGAATGATGGGAGTTGGCTCAACTGACCGTTCCTCGGTATCATAGAGGCGAGACAGTGCGTCAGCTTTGGTGTTTTGGGAGCCTGGCCGATATGTGAGGGTAAACTGGAACCTGGTAAAAAAACATGGCCCATCTAGCCTGACGTGGATTTAGTCTCTTTGCTGCCCGGATGTACTCGAGATTACGATGGTCAGTCCAGATGAGAAAAGGGAATTTAGCCCCCTCAAGCCAATGTCTCCACACCTTCAGAGCCTTGACTACAGCTAACAACTCCCGGTCCCCCACATCATAGTTTCGCTCCGCTGGGCTGAGCTTGCTCGAAAAGAAAGCACATGGGCGGAGCTTGGATGGCACGCCCGAGCGTTGGGAGAGCATGGCTCCAACCCCAGCCTCGGACGCATCCACCTCCACTATGAACGCTAAAGAGGGGTCCGGATGCGCCAACACGGGCGCATTGGTGAACAACTCCCTCAGACGACTGAAAGCTCTGCCCGCCTCTGCTGACCAGCGCAAGCGCACCGGTCCTCCCTTCAGCAGTGAGGTGATGGGAGCAGCCACCTGACCAAAACCCCGGATAAACCTCCGGTAGTAATTGGCAAACCCTAAAAACCGCTGCACTTCTTTCACCGTGGTCGGAGTCGGCCAATTACGCACGGCTGTAAGGCGATCATCCTCCATCACCACCCCGGAGGTGGAAATACGATACCCCAGGAAGGAAACGGACTGTTTGAAAAACTCACATTTCTCTGCCTTGCAATACAGGTTATGCTCCAGTAGTCACCCAAGTACCTTACGTACCAGAGACACATGCTCCGCGCGTGTGGCAGAATAGATCAAGATGTCATCAATGTACACTACCACTCCCTGCCCGAGCAGGTCTCGGAGAATCTCATCTACGAAGGATTGGAAAACGGCTGGAGCATTCTTCAACCCGTATGGCATGACGCAGTACTCATAATGACCAGAAGTAGTACTAAATGCGGTTTTCCACTCATCTCCTCCCCGGATACGTACCAGATTATACACGCTCCTCAGGTCCAGTTTTGTGAAGAAGCGCGCCCCGTGAAATGATTCCATTGCCGTAGCGGTGAGAGGTAGTGGGTAACTAAACCCCACTGTGATGGAATTTATAATCAATACACGGACGCAGACCTCCATCCTTCTTCTTCACAAAAAAGAAACTCGAGGAGACGGGTGATATGGAGGGCTGAATGTACCCCTGTCCCAGCGATTCAGAAACATATGTTTCCATCGCAACTGTCTCCTCGTGGGACAATGGATACACGTGACTCCTAGGAAGTGCAGCGTTTTCCAGAAGGTTTATCGTGCAGTCCTCTCGACGATGAGGTGGTAATTGGGTCGCCTTCCCTTTACTAAAGGCGATAGCCAAATCGGCATATTCAGAGGGAATGCGCACGGTGGAAACTTGGTCTGGACTCTCCACCGTAGTCGCACCAACGGCAACTCCTATACACCTACCTGAACACTCCTCTGACCACCCCTTAAGAGCCCCCTGTTGCCAGGAAATCACCGGGTTGTGTTGAGCTAACCAGGGAACCCCCAACACCACTGGAAACGCAGGTGAATCTATAAGGAACAGGCTAATCTGCTCCTTATGATCACCCTGCGTTACCATGTCCAGCGGCACCGTAGCCTCCCTAATTTCTCCTGACCCTAATGGTCAGCTATCTAAGGAGTGCACGGGGAAAGGTCGATCTAACGACACCAGGGGAATCCCTAGCCTTAACGCAAGCCCACGATCCATAAAATTCCCAGCTGCGCCTGAATCGACTAGCGCCTTATGCTGTAGAGAGGGGGAAACCCAGGGAAAGAAATCAATACAAACACATGACCGACAGGAAGCTCTGAATGAGTTTGGTGCTTACTCACCTGGGGTGATCGAGCAGTGTTCCGCCTATACTCCCGACTCCTAGACGAGTTCCTCCAGCACCGGTCGGACGTGTGCCCTCGTCGACCACAACTGGTGCAGGAGGACAATCCTCCTCCGGTCCCCCTCGAAGCCGTACCTCCTAATTCCATAGGGATAGGGACAGGGGGGCTGGGGATAGGAAACGACAGGACCTGATCCGAATGCCCGCGAGCAGCCAGCAGGTTGTCGAGACGGATAGCCAGATCGATAAGTCCATCCAGTGTGAATGTGGTGTCCCGACATGCCAGCTCCCTGCGGACGTCCTCCCTGAGACTACATCTAAAATTATCAATCGAGGCCCTGTCGTTCCATCCTGCTCCTGCTGCCAAAGTCCTAAACTCTAAAGCAAAATCCTGTACGCTCCTCGTCTCCTGACGCAGGTGGAACAGCCGTTCACCCGCCACCCGACCCTCGGGTGGATGGTCAAAAACAGCTCTGAATCGGCGGGTGAACTCTGGGTAATTATCCTTAGCCGAGTCCGGACCATTCCACACTGAGTTGGCCCACCCGAGGGCTTGCCCAGTCAAGCAGGAGACTAGGGGCACACAGCCAGATGTGGTCGCAGAAACAGGAGGTGCTGGAGAAGGGGTTGCTAGAGATGAGGTGGGGAGGCCACTCCTCTCCCATCGATCCATTCTTTCCATCATTTGGTCCATAGCAGAACCAATCTGGTGAATCACGCTGGTCTGATGGAGGACCCTCTCCTCCATCGATGGGAGAGGAGACGCTGCTGCTCCTGCTGATTCCATGGGTGGTGCGGGATTCTGTCACGTCTAATCAAGGTGGGTGGAATCAGGCGCAGAGAGCAGATAGCGATATGAAAGTTTATTCTCCGGTGAACAAGAAACACGGTCAACCCAATAACACAGGGTGAACAATCCAACACAGGATAAAAGACGAACCGGAGAATAAGAACACAAGATACACCGACAGACAATGATGACAAAATAAACGATCCCGCACAAAACAAGGGCGGGACAACCTACTATATATACAGACACTAATAAACTAAACAACACACAGGTGAAACCAATAGATACACGAAAAGGGATCGGTAGTGGCTAGTAGGACGGTGACGACGATCGGCGGAAGTCGTGACAGATACTGGTGTGCAAAAGAGCAGAAAAGTAAATAAAATAAAAACAGTATGGGGATGGGGTAGGTAGATTGGGTGGTCTATTTACAGATGGACTATGTACAGCTGAGGAGATCAGTTAGCTGCGAAGATAGTTGATGTTTAAAGTTGGTGAGGGAAATAAATGTCTCTAGCTTCAGCGATTTTTTGCAATTCGTTCCAGTCACTGGCAGCAGAGAACTGGAAGGAAAGGCGGCCAAACGAGGTGTTGGCTTTGGGGATGATCAGTGAGATATACCTGTTGGAACGTTATCGCTCTGTGACCAGTGACCAGTGAACTGAGATAAGGCGGAGCTTTACCTAGCATAGACATATAGATGACTTGGAGCCAGTGGGTCTGGCGACGAATATGTTGCGAGGGCCAACCGATGAGAGCATACAGGTCGCAGTGGTGGGTGGTATAAGGTTATTTGGTAACAAAACGGATGGCGCTGTGATAGACTGCATCCAGTTTGCTGAGCAGAGTATTGGAAGCTATTTTGTAGATGACATTGCCGAAGTCGTGGATCGGTAGGATAGTCAGTTTTACTAGGGTAAGTTTGGCGGCGTGAGTGATGGAGGATTTGTTGCGAAATAGAAAGCCGATTGTAGATTTTAAGAGATGTTTAATATGGTCAGGAAGGTGACCAAGAACCCGATGGTCACTCTGACAGACCTCCAGAGTTCTTCTGTAGAGATGGGAGAATCTTCCAGAAGAACAACCATCTCTGCAGCACTCCAACAATCTGGCCTTTATGGTGGAGTGGCCAGACTGAAACCACTCCTCAGTAAAAGGTACATGACAGTCGGCTTGGAGTTTTCCAAAAGGCAACTAACAAACAATATTCTCTGGTCTGATGAAACCAAGAATGAACTCTAAGGCCTGAATGCCAAGCGACACATCTGGAGGAAACCTGGCACCATCCCTAAGGTGAAGCATGGTGGAGGCAGCATCATATAGTGGCAATGTTTTTCAGCAGCAGGGACTGGGAGACTAGTCAGGATCGAGGGAAAGGTGATGAGCAAGTGAGCAAGTACAGAGAGCTCTTTGATCAAAATCTGCTCCAGAGTGCTCAGGACGTCAGACAGGGGCGAAGGTTCACCTTCCAACAGGACAACGATCCTAAGCACACAGCCAAGACAACGCATGAGTGGCTTCGGGACACGTCTGGATGTCCTTGAGTGGGCCAGCCAGAGCCCGGACTTGAACCCCAATCGAACATCTTTAGAGAGACCCATCCAACCTGACAGAACTTGACAGGATCTGCAGAGAAGAATATGAGAAACCCCCCAAGTACTGTTGTGCCAAGCATGTAGCGTCATACCCAAGAAGACTCTAGGTTGTAATCACTGCCAAAGGTGTTTCAACAAAGTACTTAGTAAAGGGACTGAATACTTATGTAAATGTGATATTTCATTTTTATATTTTTAATAAACGCACAAACATTTCTAAAAAAACAGTTTTTGCTTTGTTTTTATTGGGTATTGTGTGTAGATTGATGAGGATTTAAAATATATATATTTTAGAATGAGGCTGTAACGTAAAAGAAATATGGAAAAAGTCAACGGGTCTGAATACTTTCCGAATGCACCGTAAATCGTGGTATTCTGGTATACGCCTGGAAGAACTCAAAAGAGAAATCCCAGAAATGTTGACCCGTAAAATCTGTAAATGTTTTGTTTGTTTAGGACTGCATTTGCGTGTTGTCTGTCCACTATGTCTTGTAATAGGTTTTCTTTCAGACTTGGCATGTTGCAAAACAAGTAACAACTAAACTGCAGTTACACCTCAGACTGAAAGGCTCTCATTTGTTTCCACATAGTTTTGGTAAAGAACTGGTTTAAATTACCCTTCAGACTGAAAGTATCTAATCTGAGATTTAGTATGGAGCTGGTTTTGGAGAAGTATATCTGTGCCTTGGTGACCAAACAACTGATTAACACAACAAGTCGAGACTAGTTTAGATGACTGTGTTTTGATCTCACTATGAGACACTGTTTGAAAATTGTGGCCTACACCTATTCAGTAAGATCACAACATTACTCTCTCTTCCTTTCTCTGTCCCACACTATCTATTTACGTATCTCTATTCCAATGTCGGTCTTTCTATTTCTGTCTGTGCTGCTGCTGCTGCTGCTGCTCCAGCCAGTCTCTCTCTCTCTATTCCAAAGTCTGGCTTTATATCTCTCTGTCCATCCGTATGTCTATCTACCCCCCCCCCCCACTCTCTTGCTCTCCCTACCTCCCCCCCTTGTTCTCTCCTCCTATCTCTGCTGTGAAGAAGGTAGTGATAATTGTGTTCTCTTTGCTGTCTTGCAGGGCAGGGTACAGGCCAGGATATCTGTAGGTGGAGGTGGAGGCAGGGTCTTATTTATACAGCCTGATCCCTGTGATTTATAGCATGCTCAAACTTTGTAGCCCCTGAAGCAGAATCAAAGAAATCAATCATGATACATTGTAAACCCCAAGGCATTTTAAATACATATACTTATAGTAAGTCAAACTCAAAGGACTCAAAGGAATTATTACTCAAAATGTTTACATTGTACTGACTCATAAACTAATGACAAATTAACTTTTTCCCACTATCCTCTACTGCAGGTAGATTTCTTGGATTTGTTTTTAATATCTGTGTTTTTGCAAGTACAGAAACAGTCAAAAGTTTGGACATGTACTCATCCAAGGGTTTTTCTTAAATTGTTACTATTTTCTACATTGTATAATAATAGTGAAGACTTCAAAATGATGAAATAACACATATGGAATCAGGTAGTAACCAAAAAAAGTGTTAAACAAATCAAAATATATTTTATATTTTATTTTCTTCAAAACAGCCACGCTTTGCCTTTATGACAGCTTTGCACACTCTTGGCATTCTCTCAACCAGCTTCACCTGGAATGCTTCACCTGGAATCCAACATTCTTGAAGGAGTTCCCATATATGCTGAGCATTTGTTGGCTGTTTTCCTCACTTTGTGGTCCAACTCATCCCGAACCATCTCAATTGGGTTGAGGTCGGGGGACTGTGGAGGCCAGGTCCTCTGATGCAGCGTTCCATCACTCTCCTTCTTGGTCAAAAAGCCCTTATATAGCCTGCAGGTGTGTCCTGTTGTCATTGTCCTGTTGAAAAACAAATGATAGTTCCACTATGCGCAAACCAGATGGGATGGTGTAATGCTGCAGAAAGCTGTGATAGCCATGCTGGTTAAGTGTGCCTTAAATTCTAAATAAATCACTGACAGTGTCACCAGCAATGCAACCACACACCATCACATCTCCTCCTCCATGCTTCACGGTAGGAGCCACACATGCAGACATCATCTGTTCCCCTACTCTGAGTCTCATAAAGACATGGCGTTGGGAACGAAAAATGTTTCTTGGCCCAAGCAAGTCTCTTCTTATTATTGGTGTCCTTCAGTAGTGGTTTCTTTGCAGCAATTTGACCAGGAAGGCCTGATTCACGCAGTCTCCTCTGAACGGTTGATGTTGAAATGTGTCTGTTACTTGAACTCTGTGAAGCATTTATTTGGGCTGCAATTTCTGAGGCTGGTAACTCTAATGAACTTATTATCTGCAGCATAGGTAACTCTGGGTCTTCCTTCTTGTGGCGTTCCTCATGAGAGCCAGTTTCATCATAGCACTTGATTGTTTTTGAGACTGCACTTGAAGTTCTTGAAATGTTCCGCATTGACTGACTTTCATGTCTTAAAGTAATGATGGACTGGCATTTCTCTTTGCTTATTTGAGCTGTTCTTGCCATAATACGGACTTGGTATTTTTCCAAATAGGGCTATCTTCTGTATACCACCCCTATCTTGTCACAACACAGCTGATTGGCTCAAACACATTAAGAAGGAAAGAAATTCCACAAACTAACTTTTAACAAGGCACACCTGTTAATAATTTAAATGCATTCCATTCATGAAGCTGGTTGAGAGAATGCCAAGAGTGTGCAAAGCTGTCATCAAGGCAAAGGGTGTCTACTTTGAATAAACTCAAATATAAAATATATTTAGAATTTTTTAACACTTTTTTGGTTACCACATGATTTCATATGTGTTATTTAATGGTTTTGATCGATTCACTATTATTCTACAATGTAGAAAATAGTACAAATAAAGGAAAACTGTTGAATGAGTAGATGCATTTTATATTTAGTGATTAATCTTATGCTACACAAAGACAAATAACATACATTTTTCTAAACAAATCCAAGCATTTAGTTCGATTTTGTTGTTCCCATTACTAAAATGGTTGTTCCAGTTTAAATGTTTTAGGCAGGGTCGGCACCAGATCGAATCAGTTGTAAGGGCCTAGGATTTCAATAGGCAGATACGATTTTGGATCTTCTATGTGTGGACGCGCTTGCATATTACATTTTTTTCAAACGGGTGTAATTGTTAAGACCATAGGCAGATCAGGATATTCAAGTTTGGGGAAGCTTATAATTTATCCTACCGTTTCTACTGATCTGCATGCCAGTTGTTATTATTTTTGTATTCACATTTTCAGTTTCATTTAAATAATGACGTTTTTTTTTCTCAAAATCATTGTCACATGGTTAATCATAAAAATCTGAAGTAAAATTATAAAAATCGAAAAGTTCAAATTCAACTATGGTTACAGCATCAGCCTCTGCAATATGGACACATTGATACACTGTGATCCATTGTTGGCTAAAGAAATTAAAGCATAGAAATCAGAGATAGCCTAATAGGCTAATGCAGCAGTAGGCCTATAACTTCCATCATCAACTCAGTAAAATACATACAGTAGGCCTTAAACCGACAAATAAAAACAGTAGAAAATATCCTGATGAAAATTCTGGTTCTTTCCAACACATTAATCTCTCTACTCCTTTGTATCTGTTTTGACTGAAGCTATTGCTAGTGAGGTCCAACATTGTACCAAATCATCACTGGGTCCAGGCAGGAAGTTGTCTAGTGAACTTGCAACATTGTATCAACTATTCTATTCCGGGCCCTCAGATTTTCCTGCGTCAATGAGCTAGGGACAGACATTGTTGTTTTTATGACATATCAACTGAATATGGGAACATCAGCTCATGATTTTTTGCTCTTTCACACCAAGGTTTTGTGATTATCAAGGCTAGGAGTGTTGGAAATATTTTTCAAATACTGAGGAACTATCATTCACAATGGATGTTAAAAAAATTGACTTTGTTGACTTGTGTGAGATGAAGAAAAAGGTTCTCAGCTTATTAGTAGTAGAGTAGAGCTACTGCAGAAGCAAACTCTATTCTCAGTGCTGCCATCTATTATTGTGTTCATATCACAACACTACTTCACCGACACATGCACATGCATAATCTCTGACCTTAAAACCTCTTCCCTCTACCCTCTACTTTTTTGAACATTCTGTTAAAAATCGCGCAACATTTCAGCGCCCTGCTACTCATGCCAGGAATATAGTATATGCATTTGCTTAGTCTGTGTGGATAGAAAACACTCAGACGTTTATAAAACTGGTTAAATCACTGCTGTGGCTTTACCAGAACGGCATTTACATCGAAAAGCACAGGAAAAACTGATCACTGAAAATGGAAAAATATATTGCTTGCGCGACTTGAACCCATTGATAAAGGTGAACCACAATTAATTGACTGAGGTTGCAGTACCTACATCTTCCACACGGTGTCTAGAGTCTTGTCATTTCCCTACGAGTTTTTTCTTGGTCAAACACATGCAAGGCAGCGCATTTCTTCAGGTCTAGGACCGGATATTTTGGTTGAGTTTCTAGCCGGACAGCTAATGATTTTTACATCGCCTCCTGATGAATTTTATCGCTTATTAACGTTTACTAATACCTAAAGTTGCATTACAAAAGTATTTCGAAGTGTTTTGTGAAAGTTTATCGTCGACTTTTTGAATTTAAAAAAATGACGTTACGTTTTGAAACAATGTTTTTTTCGTTTATCACACAGTCTACATATAACGATATCTAGGCTTTATCGATTTAATCGAAATAAAGACCCAATAGTGTTTATGGGACATCTAGGAGTGCCAACAAAGAAGATGGTGAAAGGTAATGAATGTTTTCTATTTTATTGTGCGGTTTGTGTAATGCCGAAATGCTAATTATTTTGTTTACGTCCCCTGCGGGTCTTTTGTGTTGTAGTGTATTGTTGAATGCTATCATATAATAGCTTCTCATGCTTTCGCCGAAAAGCATTTAAAAATCTGACTTGTTGCCTGGATTCACAACGAGTGTAGCTTTAATTCGATACCCTGCATGTGCATTTTAATGAACGTTTGAGTTTTAACTAATACTATTAGCATTTAGCGTAGTGCATTTGCATTTCCAGAGCTCTAGTTGGGACGCAAGCGTCCCGAGTAGAGGGAAGAGGTTTTAACCAGGCACGCACGCACACTAACACAAATACTCACAGTCAATCTTTGCTCATTATTATTACTATCATTAATGTGTTTTTGTCAATATGTTGTGTAATAATTTGCCATATTGCAGATGGTATGCCTGCTATTAATGTAATCAGTGTAGACTCTCGAGGACAGAAGGTCCATATAACTGTATGTGGTAATCAGCATTCAGATCCAGACTGCGTCCCAAATGGCACCCTATCACCTATGGGTCCTGGTCAAAAGTAGTACGCTGTGAGGTTTAAGGGTGCAAATTGGGATGCAACCCCAACACTGTAAACCCCAATGTGCTACCATTACGCAAAACGTTTGATGAAACCTGTTGCACTTAATATATTTGAGTACAGTTACTTAAAGGAATTTTGTTGTCATTACTCAAACAGACAGAGTCACAGTGACCCTGTAGGGCATGTGTCAAACTCATTCCAGGAGGGCTGAGTGTCTGCAGGTTTTCGCTCCAACCTTGTACTTGATTGATGAATTAAGGTCACTGATTAGTAAGGAACTCCCCTCACCTGGTTGTCTAGGTCTAAAACTTTTACTGCAGTGGGCTAAATCAGAGTCACACAGAGTGTTTGTTGGTAATCTTAAACAAATCTACTTTGAAATAAAAGTATACACCTCACAAGCTAGGTTTCCAGCACATTTTCCCATCGGAGATGTGCTTCCCATCAAACAGACTTTTTGCTGATAAATACCTCTGCGTGATGACATAGTGCACGTAAAATAATTGTTGCAGTTAAATTCCCATGTCAACTCTACTGAGGGTTTTGTCACAAAAACTGTTGCGTTATATAGCAAATGTGCCCACTCTTGGCATGTGCGCTCTAGCCAGAATCTCTCAGATACAGTGTGGGTAGGCTGCCGACATTATGATATTATTATGGATAAGAGAGATATTATTTCTACACTAAACAAAAATATAAAACGCAACATGCAAAGTGTTGGTCCCATATTTATGAGCTGAAATAAAAGATCCCAGTAATGTTCCATATGGACAAAAAGCTTATCTCTAAAATTGTATACACACCTGTTAGTGAGCGTTTTTCCTTGGCCAAAAATAATCCATCCAACTGACAGGTATGGCATATCAATAAGCTGATTCAACAGCATGATCATTACACAGGTGCACCTTGTGCTGGGGACAATGAATGGCCACTCTAAAATGTGCAGTTTTACCACAGATGTCTCAATGGAGCATGCAATTGGCATGCTGACTGCAGGAATGTCCATCAGAGCTGTTGACAGAGAATTTAATATAAATGTTTCTACCATAAGCGTCATACAACATTGTTTTAGAGAATTTGGCAGTAAGTGCAACTGGCATCACAACCACAGACCATGTGGATGAGTTGTTTGCTGTCAACGTTGTGAACAGAGTATCCCGTGGTAGGCTTATGGTATGGGCAGGCGTAACCTATGGACAACAAACACAATTGCATTTTATTGTTGGCAATTTGAATGTACAGGGCTACGGTACCAATATCCTGAGGCCCATTGTCATGCCATTAATCTGCCCCGATCACCTCATGTTTCAGCATGATAATACATGGCCCCATGTTGCAAGGATTTGTACACAATTCCTGGAAGCTGAAAATGTCCCAGTTCTTCCATGGCCTGCATAGTCATCAGACATGTCACCCATTGAGCATGTGTGGGATGCTCTGGATCGACGTCTATGACAGCGTGTTCCAGTTCCCGCCAAAGTCCACTATGCACAGCCTATGCACAGCCATTGAATAGGAGTGGGACAACATTCCACCGGCCACAATCAACAGCTTGACCAACTCTATGCGAAGGACATGTGTCGAGTTGCATTAGGCAGTTTTTTTAATCCACGCCCCTATCTTTTTTTAAGGTATCTGTGACCAACAGATGCATAACTGAATTCCCACTTACAGTATGTGAAATCCATAGATTAGGGCCTAATGAACTTATTTCAATTGACTGATTTCCTTAAACAAACTGTAACTCAGTAGAATCTGTTAAGTTGTTGCATGTTGCATTTATATTTTTGTTCAGTATATTTGTCAAACGGCAGCCAATCATCGATCATCATGTCACCAGAATAAGACCCTCGATATTTATTGGAAAGGAGCATCAAGCTCATCACCTTGCACATTCACCACTCTGTGAAGTTCATCATCATTTATTTCCTCTGTAGCCTAATAAACTCTATGCTTTCCTGAGTAATAATGGTAAATATTTATGTAAATATTATTACATCAATATTTGCGCATAAAGGGGTTTCCACCGCCATAATGACTTTTACCCAAATAACTTTTTTGTCGGGATTTATAAAATTTTACCAGCATCATCAGCCCAGTTGTGACTTTTTCATGTGTCAGTTAATTAATCTGCATTAAATGGTTGGATGGAAACCTAGTTATGCACATGGTTATGGGCTTATAAAAAAGAAGACACCTCTGTACCATGTCAGATATAGAGTTGAAATGTCACGACTTCCGCCGAAGTTGGCTCCCCTGCCTGTTCGGGCGGTGCTCGGCGGTCGTCGTCACCGTCCTACTAGCCGCTACCGATCCCTTTTTCGTTTGTCTGTTGGTTTTGTCTTATTAGTTTCACCTGTGTGTATGTTGGTTTAATTAGCTTCCCTATATGTAGTAGTTTGACCAGCCCTTGTTTTGTGCGGGATTGTCTTTTGTTACGTGTGTACATATTAGGTCGTGGTGTATTTTATTTTCTATACTGGACACCCTGTGGTTTTGGGTTGTCTGGTATATTGTCCTGCACCCTGTATTGTATTGGGCTTATCAGTTTGGTGTGCAATAGTAAAGCACTTTACTCCATTACTCTCTCTCTGTGTCTGATTCCTGCACACACACCTAGTCCCGCGTGACAGAATCCTGCACCGCAACATGGAATCAGCAGGAGCAGCCGCATCTCCTCTCCCATTGATGGAGGAAAGGGTCCTCCATCATACCAGCGTTCTCCATAGGATTGGTTCGGCCATGGACCAAATGATGGAGAGGATGGATCGATAGGTGAGGAGTGGCCTTCCCACCTCATCTCCAGCACCCCCTCCTCCAGCACCTCCTGTTCCTGCTACCGCATCTGGCTCCGGGGCTCTTCGACTGACGCTACCACGGGAGTATGATGGAACGGCGGCGGGGTGCCAGGGTTTCCTTCTATAACTGGAACTGTACCTGGCTACCGTGCGTCCTGCTCCCTCCGGAGAGGAGAGCGTGAGCGCCTTCGTCTCCTGTTTGACTGGGCGAGCTCTCGAGTGGGCCAACGCAGTGTGGAATGGTCCGGACTCGGCGAGGGATCATTACCTCGAGTTCACCCGCCGATTCCGAGCTGTGTTTGACCATCCACCAGAGGGTCGTGCGGCGGGTGAACGGCTGTTCCACCTGCGTCAGGAGATGAGGAGCACGCAGGACTTTGCCCTGGAGTTCAGGACCTTGGCCGCAGGAGCAGGGTGGAACGACAGGGCCCTGATAGATAATTTCCGATGCAGTCTCAGGGAGGACGTCCGCAGGGAGCTAGCATGTCGGGACACCACCCTCACACTGGATGAACTCATTGTCAAGGCTCTGAAGGTGTGGAGACATTGGCTTGAGGGGGCGAAACACCCTTTTCTCATCTGGACTGACCATCGTAATCTCGAGTATATCCGGGCAGCGAGGAGACTAAATCCACGTCAAGCTAGATGGGCCATGTTTTTCACCAGGTTTCGGTTTACCATCTCATACCGGCTAGGCTCCCAAAACATCAAAGCCGCCGCGCTGTCCTGCCTCTATGATACCGAGGAGCGGTCCGTAGAGCCAACTCCCATCATTCCACCTTCATGTCTCGTGGCACCAGTAGTATGGGAGGTGGACGCGGAGATAGAGAGGGCGTCACGGTTAGAGCCGGCCCCCCCTAACTGTCCTGCGGGGGCTCAGTATGTGCCGAGGGGGGTCCGATATAAGCTGATCCGTTGGGATCATACTCTCCCCTCCTCCGGTCATCCTGGCATCGAGAGGACAGTGCGGAGTCTTAGAGGGAGATACTGGTGGCCCACGCTGGCTAAGGACCTGAGATTTTATGTCTCCTCCTGCTCAGTGTGCGCTCAGAGCAAGGCTCCTCGGCACTTGCCTAGAGGGACGTTACAACCCCTCCCTGTTCCACAACGGCCGTGGACACACTTATCGGTGGACTTTCTTACCGACCTTCCCCTGTCCCAGGGAAGTACTACAATCCTGGTCGTTGTGGATCGGTTTTCTAAGTGCTGTCGTCTCATCCCGTTGCCCGGTCTCCCTACGGCCCTGCAGACTGCGGAGGCCTTGTTTACCCATGTCTTCCGGCACTATGGGGTGCCTGAGGACATCGTTTCTGATCGGGGTCCCCAATTCACGTCCAGAGTATGGAGGGCGTTTATGGAGAGACTGGGGGTCTCGGTCAGCTTAACCTCAGGTTTTCACCCCGAGAGTAATGGGCAGGTGGAGCGCGTAAACCAGGATGTGGGCAGGTTTCTGGGCAAGGTATGTTCCTTGGGCTGAGCTTGCTCAGAACTTCCTACGCCACTCCTCAACTAACTTGTCCCCTTTTGAGTGTGTGTTAGGTTACCAGCCGGTCCTGGCCCCATGGCATCAGAGCCAGACCGAGGCTCCTGCGGTTGAGGAATGGGTACAGCACTCCAAGGACACCTGGAAAGCCGTCCAGGAATCGCAAAGGTTAGCGGGAGAACGGCAGAAGAGGAGTGCTGACCAGCACAGCAGTGAGGCCCCCGTGTTTGCACCAGGGGACAGGGTCTGGCTCTCGACCTGGAACCTGCCCCTCCGCCTGCCCTGTCGGAAGCTGGGGCCGCAGTGTGTGGAGCCGTTCAAAGTCCTGAGGAGAATAAACGAGGTGTGTTACAGGTTACAACTTCCTAGGTATTACCGTATTAACCCCTCGTTTCATGTGTCTCTCCTCAGGCCAGTGGTGGCTGGTCCCCTGCAAGAAGGTGAGGTGCCTGAGGTCCCTCCGCCCCCTCTGGACATCGAGGGGTCCCCGGCGTACACAGTCCGTGGCATTTTGGACTCGAGACGCCGGGTGAGGGGCCTACAGTACCTCGTGGACTGGGAGGGGTACGGTCCGGAGGAGAGATGCTGGGTTCCGGTGGGGGACATTTTGGACCCTTCTCTCCTGAGAGATTTCCACCGCCTCCACCTGGATCGCCCGGTGCCTCGTTCTTCGGGTCGTCCTCGAGGCCGGTGGCGGCGCGTTGTGGGAGCCGCGCGTCAGGGGGGGGTACTGTCACGACTTCTGCTGAAGTTGACTCCCCTGCCTGTTCGGGCGGTGCTCGGCGGTCGTCGTCACCGTCCTACTTGCCGCTACCGATCCCTTTTTCGTTTTTCTGTTGGTTTTGTCTTATTAGTTTCACCTGTGTGTATTTTGGTTTAATTAGCTTCCCTATATGTAGTAGTTTGACCCGCCCTTGTTTTGTGCGGGATTGTCTTTTGTTACGTGTGTACATATTAGGTCATGGTGTATTTTATTTTCTATACTGGACACCCTGTGGTTTTGGGATGTCTGGTATAGTGTCCTGCGCCCTATATTGTATTGGGCTTATCAGTTTGGTGTGCAATAGTAAAGCACTTTACTCCATTACCCTCTCTCTGCGTCTGATTCCTGCACACACACGTAGTCCCGCATGACATGAAATGTATTCAGTTTTGAGTTTGCATCCCAATAATACACTTTACATATATCACAGAAAACTGAAATATAACACAAGCATGTGATAAAGAAACACTGGATTTTCAGCAGTTTTTTTAATAATGATTATTAATTATGAAATTATAAAAAATATTAATAACATCCCACTAGAGGGAGATTTGGCCATTTGATTTCAGGAAAGGGCTACGTGAAAGGATAAAACAAAAACCTACAGACACTCGGACCTCCGTGGAATGAGTTTGAGACCCCTGCTCTAGGGGTTCCAGATTGGTGTTAGTATCAGTGTTGTATCAATCATTTTTACTCCCCCATTAAGCCATGCATTCAATATAATTTCCCAACGTGCCTTGCCTTTTTGAGTGAAATGTAGAGTTACCACCCATGACTGTATGTGTTAGTGACAGAGATTTGTTGAATGTGTTCGTTTTCTGTCTTATGGCAATACATTACACATCTCTTAAGGTCTTATTTTGAGTCCTAGCCTTACCCTAATATAGAGACCTGAAACTCATGCTTTATAGGCCACATCAGGCCTGAATGTAGGGTTGCAACATTTCAGTAAAACACACACAGAGAGCAATAGTTAGAAAGCAAATGAGAATGATGGGGTGATATCTGACACTATTGGGTTAGTACAGTGCATTTCAGGTGCATTTATCTGAATATGCATGTGGCTGGAGTAGGGATAGAGATAGAGCGAGGGAGAAATTGAGAGAGAAAGAGAGAGGCTGGCTGGAGCAGCAGCAGCAGCAGCAGCACAGCATAGGACGAAGGTGGCGTGAGGGAGAGGGACCCTCTGGACTTGGTCGTTCGTTCAGTGCAGCTCTAAGAGAGAGAGAGAGAGAGAGAGAGAGAGCAGGCAGGAGCGCAGAGGTAGAGCAGGGAGCTGAGCTGAGCTGATCACGAGGTGTCAGACTTATTCTTTCCATCCGTCTCCTCTATCCTCTTCACTCACTTCTTCTTCTGAGTGCACCAGACCTTTCAACAGAGCTGTGCGATAAGCGGGAAGCCCACGTTTTGAAAAAAAAGAACTCCAGACAAATAGATAGGCAGACAAAAGAAGAATGTAAATGAATGGAACGACAGAGACGGAGAAAAATAAGTTAACTTCTGAAGACTCATCCAGTACTGGAGGGGCTGTGGTGTGCAACACCAGGTAGGAATTGTCTTTATTTGTCGCAGATGTATCTGGTGAAATGTAAACAAGCAACAAAAAGCAATTTTTCATTGACGCTCGACCAGTGAAAATAACAAAACTGTTCCTTAAACTCACCAATTTTTGAATTGTATGCTAACATTGACATACATCCAATGCAACAATAGCATATTTCGAACTGTATGGAACAAAAAAAGCCACCAAATACAATTGAGTTTTTTTAAATGTATTAGCTGTGTATTACCTATTAAGTTGGGAAGCTCTATCAGACACATGGTAGTATCAACGTACAATATTAGCTGTATACTGTATTTGTGAATACTTTATTCTCTGTTTGTGTGGAATGATGTTGATGCTAGTGTTGTTGTCAATGTGACTGATTGTGTCACATGTAATGAGCCGGGAGAGAAAAGAGAGATTTGAAAAGAATGGTGCTGTGGCAGGAGGGAGGGACATAGAATACTGTTGTTTTTTGAATGAGATCCTGTCTACTTGGAAAAAATAATAATATGTTGGAGCCAAGTGAGAAAGAGAAAGAGAAAGAGAAAGAGACAGACAGACAGACAGACAGACAGACAGACAGACAGACAGACAGACAGACAGACAGACAGACAGACAGACAGACAGACAGACAGACAGACAGACAGACAGACAGACAGACAGACAGACAGACAGACAGATACAGAGAGGGATAGAGAAAGACAGAGAGAGAAGAGAGGTGTTGGGGACAGAGGGATAGAAGAGAGAGAGAGTGAGAGGTAGCCAGAGAAACAGAAGAGGGAGAGTGGGACTGAGCTGCAGTGCTGGAGCTTGCTGGCAGCTAACTCTGTAACCAAGGCAGCTGACATGAGGGAAAGCCAACTGTGGACACTGGGATTTTTATTTTTCACCCTCTCTCCGAAACACAACCGCTCTCTTCTCTGCCAAGCCCCCTGCCATCCCCCCTCATTCCCCCTGAATAAAGGTTTCATTATAAGGCGCTGTGACCGAATTAATTAAGCAGCTACATGTATGCTCTCAAGGCCACACCACCACCACCCTTCTATCTCTTTCTAAGTCTCTCTCTCACTTCTTCATTTTTATTTTTCACTCTTGCTCATTTCCTCTCTCCCACCCCATCCCATTCTTTATACATTTTTTTAGCCTTTATTTAAATAGGCAAATCATTTAAGAACAAATTCTTATTTTCAATGACGCCCTACCAGAGCCAAACCCTAACCCAGACGACACTGGGCCAATTATGCGCCGCTCTATGGGACCCCCAATCATGGCCGGTTGTGATACAGCCTGGAATCAATCCAGGTTCTGTAGTGATGCTTCTAGCACTGAGATGCAGTGCCTTAGATCGCTGACCCACTCGGGTGCTCAGAGTCAAAGGACACTCCTATCAGTCTTTTACAGGAAACAGTTTTTAACAATTAACACCAACTTCACACATGAAAAATACTACAGTACAGTACTACAGTACTACAGTACAGTATCGCAAATTTAGCTGATCGATTTTTAGTTTGACTGCTTTGGTGTGTGGTCATCCACACTCCCTCCCAAAATGGCTGCTGTGCCATTTTCTCTGCTTGCATTACTGTACTACACTGTATAATACTATACTACACACTGTATTATCCCTTGATCATGTGAGGTACTTACTATACAATTTGTGCAGTATACTGTAGAATACTATAGTAAATAGTACAATATACTATAGACCACCAAAACACTACAGCAAACACTACAGTAATTACTATAGTATATACTACAGTATTTAATTTGCATATACCCTGCCCTTTCTTTTCCCCACAGCCTAATTTGTGCCACCTATAAGTGAGAAACCTACAAGTAACCAGTGGTGGAAAATGTACTCAATTGTCACACTTGATTAAAAGTTTTAAAAAATACCTCAATAGTAAATTACTACATGTCTAAAAGTATCTGGTTTGAAATGTGCATAAGTACAATGGTGGAAAAGTGACCAATTGTCATACTTGAGTGAAATTAAATCAAATCAAATTCTCTATATTGAGAAATCCCGATGGACAGATTTTCTTGTTTTTAAAATTGTTCGGACAGACATGGGCCCACACCAACACTCAGAAATAATTTACAAACACACTATTTGTGTTTAGTGAGTCCGCCAGATCAAAGGCAGTAGGTATGACAGCGCAGTATATTGGCAGGTGTATGAATTGGACCATATTGCTGTCCTATCAGAGCATTTGGAATGTAATGAGCACCTTTGGGTGTCAGGAAAAGTGTAAAAAGTAAAACATTTTATTTAGGAATGAAGTGGAGTAAAAGTAACTTGTCAAAAAGTAAAGAACAGATACCCCCAAAAAACAAAAAAAAGTAGTGCTTCAAGGTATTCTTTCTTAAGTACTTTACACCACAGCATGTAACTGTCAAAATAAAGGGAACACTTGAGTAAACGAGGGATGCAAAGTTTATAAAGCAGGTGCTTCCTCACAGGTGTTGTTTCTGAGTTAATCAAATAATTAACATCCCTCGTACTTAGTGTCATGTATAAAAATGCCCTGTTGCCCATTATTTTGGCTACCATGGTTAGAAGAAAAGATCTCAGAGACTTTGGGTCTGAGACAGCGTTTTCCACCACCGTTAACAAAACACCAAATGATGGAATTTCACATGGAAGAATGGCATCACATCCCTCCAAATAAAGCTCCAGACACTTGTACAGTCATAGAAAAAAAGGGTTCTAAAAGGGTTCTTTCGCTGTCCCCATGGGAGAACTCCCTTGGGTTCCAAGTAGAACCCCTTTTGGTTCCAGGCAGAACCCTCTGTGAAACGGGTTCTGCCTGGAACCCAAAAGGGTTCTCTAAAGGGTTCTCCTATGAGGACAGCCGAATAACCCCTTTAGGTTCTAGATAGCACCTTTTTTTCTAAGAGTGTAGAATCTATGCCGAGGTGCATAGAAGCTGTTCTTGCGGCTCGTGGTTGCACAACGCCCCAAGACACTTTGGTATTGGTATTTCCTTTATTTTGGCAGTTATCTGCACATGCCAAGTGTAGACCATACAGTATGTTGTTTTAACTCTTTGAGTATTTTGTCCAGTAGTTTTCCTCAAGGAGAAAACCCCACTGCTATGTGAATTATAATAAAACAAAAACACTATAGTAAATAGCACATTAATATCTGCAAAAACACTACAGTAAATACTACAGTACCCTACAGTACGCAAAAACACTACACAAATTATCCTACCATTTTTTTGTACAGTATGTAAACTGTAAATATGCCATAGTTCTACAGTCATATCCATAACACTAAAGTAAACACTAACCACAGTCCACAAAAATACTGCAGTGAATGCAACAGTAAAGTCAGCAAAAAGACTACAGTGAATTCTACCATTGTATGCTATAGTATTTTTTAATGTGGGTATGGAGAGAGGTTTAACGTGAAAGCTGTGAGTGATGGTAGAAAAAGTGGGATAGAAAAACAGCAACACAAAGGCAGGTTGATCTGATGCAAATGCAAAGACAAACTCTGAGCTACTGAAGACTGTTTCCCCTCCTAGAATGCCCAACAAACTGAATGTTAATCTCTGCATTTTCTTAGGTAAATCGGGCCCACACTTATCAGCCACCTACGGTTAACCCTCCTGTTGTGTTCGTTTCATGTTAATCAATTCTGTTTTCCCGGTCCAAAATGACCTCCCCATTGTAGCTGATTAGAAATCCATAATAATACACATAATATCACCTAACGTTGTTGTTAGATCGTTTCATCAACTTAAGTTCTTGTGAACATTACAAGTTTTGAACTTCTATTTGCTATTCATGGCCTCGTTTTGTTAGTAGAAAAAGCATAATGTATGGATTATTTTGACTATAACAAATACTCAGATGAAACATATTGTGCTATTTATCACAGACTATTTTGTGTTACATTTTAACAAGGACTCTCTCCTCCTCACCAGTGTCACGATCAAGAGCCTCACATGCAGTATATCGTTTGGTCATTGTGCTGCCAGAGAATGAATTGTGAGCAAGGCCTCAAAAAATCTACATATATCAGAGCTACGAGAAAAGTTATATATATATATTACTTAAACAATGTTGCGATTGTTTGTGAGAACGCCAACAGGTGTGGTTCCCGTGGGGGAAAGATTCTATTGGGGAAAGGTTCCCGTGGGAAAGTCGAGAAGGGGAGTGAGGTGTATGTGCTCAAACACACATGCATGTGGGGGACTGGGAGAGGAAGTGTGTCCATCTGATGAATGAGCATGTGCCTGAACTCAATTTTATACACTAATTGTAGTCTCACCCATTCATTTCTAATGAAAGGTCATTTTTGACCGGGAACACCATAGATGTACAAAAGTAAAATAAAATGCCCAAAACCTTATGAAAATCATCTAAATGTATTTTGTGTGTTCAGATGCCCTGTGTGGACAAAGTCATGGAACCTTATGACAATCAGATTCAATTAAATTGGTCCAATTCGACCGGAACACAGCAGGAGGGTTAATTTATAAGGCAAGAAATCAAAGAGAATAGAAACGTGCAATAACAGAACAATTAGGAAGGAAATAGTTGTACAGTACAGTGCATCTATGATAAATAACCATCAAGAGAAGGGTGGAGGAAAGGAGGCAGTGGAGGAGAGGAGGGCAGAGGCAGTTGGAGGAGAGGACGGGGAAGACAGTGAAAGAGAGGGGGTTTTGGTGAAGAGGAAAGGAAAGGCATTGTGGGCCGAGGAGGAAACACTGAGAAGTAAAAAGTGTTGAGTTTCTCTGCAAGTTGTCCATCATCATCTCTCCATCATCTCTTCATGTTGCTGACCAATGGCTTTATCCTCTCAGGTAGAGATTGAAGGCTAATGAAAACTGCTCCGCATCGTGTTTGCAGAATTCTGACGTACTTTGATTGTGTGGAAATCAATAGCGCTGTAAATTCTTAATTGAATGAATGCAGGAGTCCTGCTCCTAGTGTTTTATGGGGTACCAGATATACAGCTCCTTTGAAAGCGTGGCATGCTGAAAGATCTCTGTTGGCATAGTTTTTTTTCTTGTGTGTGTGTGTGTGTGTGTGTGTGTGTGTGTGTGTGTGTGTGTGTGTGTGTGTGTGTGTGTGTGTGTGTGTGTGTGTGTGTGTGTGTGTGTGTGTGTAAGATTCCTGTTGGCATTGTTTTAGGCTGGTGGAAAAGCTCTCTGTTAATCACTCATAGGCTGGTAGTGTACAAATGCTGTGCTCTACATTGTCAACAGCTGGTTTTTGGTACAATACAATATCACAGTGAAGAGTAACTTCACCGCGTTATTTGACATATTGATATGAGAGTCTTTCATCATCAGAATGCCCAGTCCTCATGGACTTGTAAAGCACTAGATTTGTGTTTCACACACTGTAAAAAATGTCCTGTAGTTTTTACAGTAAATTACTGGCAACACAGTAGTCAGTAATTTACTGTATATGTACAGGACCTTGACTTAAACACAAAACCTGAATACAGCAACATACTGTATTTCTAGAATATACAGTGCATTACTGGAAGAACAGTGGTTAGTAAACTGTTGCAGATGTACAATGCACGCATGTATTTGATATACGTCTTTCAATAGTTTCAATATCTTTTGTGTAATTTGTACTTCACTGGCCTGAAGTACAAGTCATGCATGTTGTTACCATTAATAAGAATACATGTATTTTCTAATACAAAAGTAAACCTGTAAGTAGCCCACTTAACTACAACAACCGTATCGGTAAAGGTAACATCATCTTTTTAATTGCTATGACTGTGGTGTGTTTAAAGGTTATGAACAGATACAATTATATTTTTCATTCAATTTGATATTTGGATGAAACCAGATCAAAGTATGATGATTTACATTGAAAAAGTGTGATAATAAAGTTACTGGTCCCTCCCCCATGTCAAACACTTGGATTCAGGAGGCGGGATTATTAAGGGTATAGGGTGATATCACCCTAATGCTCATTTTAATACACCAATGGTAACATGATATTCTCTTCCCTAATTTAAATCAGTACTGCCTTGTAACCAACATTGGATAAGGCATGTTCACAGAGGGGTGTGGTTTACATTGCTATATAGCTACTCTACTGGTGCCAATACTTGACTGTAGGGTGTCAGCAAATATAATTAAAAGTTTTCACAATTCATCTATGGCAAATATACTTGTATGTTTCTCTTTTCATCGAGCTAGGGTTGTTCAAAACGCAGTGGTCAAGTCAACAAATCTGTCAGTGCTGTTGTGAATCGCGTCACAAGAGACATGCCAAATGGGAGATTTCTGAAAAAATGTACATCATTAGTTAGGTTTCCATCCAATTTGTGACAGATTTTCATGCAAATATTCTAAAATCTGCATAAAATGATAAGCACATTTTCACATTATATTTTTTCAACTTGAAATTGTATGACTTTTCCTAGAGTGACCCCAACATTAGAAAAAGTGAAAGATTGCCTTTGTTCATATTTCCATCAAAGCTGTACACCACCAGGTTACAAAGATTGTCTTAGGGTCATTTTTGACCCGGCAGTTATAAAATGATTTACATACCACAAAAAAACACAAAGACACACACACACACACAATGAGAAATGTAGATTGTGTGCTACTGAATGAACTCAGACAAGACTAAAACGTTATTGTGCTTGTGCAGCATCTCTCCTCCACGACCCCACAGGTGACTCAAGTTCAAAGACAAAATAAAAACAATTTCAGACAAAATAAACATTTCTTCAAAGCACTGTTTACTCATGGGGAATGCAGTCAGAGGCTATAAAGGTGCTGAAGATGACAGTCCTTACAGTTCTCTCTTTGCTGAAGCCATGAGTGCAACGTTTCAGTGCCCAACAGGTCGTAGATCTGATGTTTTCAGATGTCCAGGAGGGACAAGAGAACAATGATTTAAAAGAGGAGGAGGTATCTGAAGAAGAAGAAGGGGAAGAATACAGCCCAGAGCTCAATGCATCGTCTTCAGATGAATAAGAAATCTCCCAAGCTGAAAGAGAGACATTTTTGTCAAAGAACAGCAACACAACATGGTCCTTGTCAACATATGACAAACAAGGCAGAATGGCAGCACAAAATGTCATAAGAATGACCCCAGGGCCCACAAGACATGCAGTTGCCCATGCCCAGGACATCGCCTCAACATTCTACATGTTCATCACACCTGCCATCGAACAAATCATCCTGGAGATGACAAATTTGAATTGTTTCAGTAAATATGGAGATAACTGGAAAAGGATGTATGAGATTGACCTGCGTGCCTACATAGGGCTGCAAATCTTAGCGGGTGTGTATAAGTCCCGAGGCGAGGCTACTTGTAGTCTCTGGGATGCAGAGAGTGGAAGGGTGATTTTCTGTGCCACGATGCCACTGAAAGTCTTTCACACTTTCTCAAGAATGCTACAATTTGATAACCGTGAGTCAAGACATGCAAGACATGTGAGATACAAACTGGCGGCCATCGGAGAGGTCTGGGAGAAGTGGGTGGAGCGTCTGCCATACCTCTACAAACCTGGACCTGAAGTACCAGTGGATGAGCAACTGGTTCCATTTAGAGGTACATTTTTATTTTCATATCTGTAATGTAAGTGATTTTCACTGTTAATTGTATAATGTATTGTTGTAATATAATTGATTTATGTGATTGTTTTCTGTGAAACTGATACTAATTACTGATTGTTATCTATTTTGTCAAAAGGTTGCTGTCATTTCCAGAAGTATATGCCCAGCAGGCCAGCAAAGTATGGCATCCAGATATGGGTGGCCTGTGACGCACAATCCAGCTACGCTTGGAAGATGCAAGTCTACACAGGGAAGCTGATCAGTGGAGGCCTGGAGAAGAACCAGGGGATGCGGGTTGTGCTTGATGTGACAGATGGACTGAGGGCGCACAATGTCACTTGTGACAATTTATTCACCTCTTATGAACTTGGCCAGCAGCGCCTAAAGAGAAAGCTCACCATGGTTGGCACAGTTAGAAAGAACAAGCCTGAGCTCCACCCTGCACTCTTTGCAACAAGGGGGAGAGAGGCTTTCTCATCAAAGTTTGCCTTCACCCCCACCACCACTCTACTTTCTTACCTCCCAAAGAGGAACAAGAATGTGGTCCTCCTGAGCAAACTGTACAAAACGGCTGAGATCAGTGATCGTGAGGACAGGAAGCCAGCCATCATCCTGGTCTACAACCACAACAAAGGAGGCGTGGACAACCTGGACAAGGTGCAGGAGGATGACTGCCCGCTGTTCCCTGGTCATCTTCCATAACGTCATTGATGTGTCCTCATACAATGCCGTTGTGATATGGAACAAAATCAACCCTACCTGGATGCCTGGTAAGCAGAACAAGAGGGTGTTCCTGGAGCAGCTGGGAAAGGCACTTCCCCCGCACAGCATCCTCTGTAGTGCTTTTGAAAGCTGTTCAGGGGGCTGCATCTTGTCCTGATCCACCTGAGGCTGCAGCTGGGGCAGGCAAGAGGAGGAGATGCCAATTCTGACCCCCAAAGAAGGACTGTAAAACAAATACTCTGTGCTGCACATGTGAGAAATACATCTGCAAAGTTCATGCACACAAGTTTGCATGCTGTCCTACATGTGGTAATTGGAGTTGATTGATTTATGTTCTTCATGTATTTGTTTTGTATCTATTATATTATTTCATTCTTAGTTGTTGTTTATACACCTTGTGGGTGGGGGCAATGGTTCAAAAAATGGGAGAAGACAAGTATTTTGTAGTTGAATTCCTCATTGTACAGTATATAAGAATATATCACTATGTTGAATTCCTCATTGTACAGTATATAAGAATATATCACTATGTTGAATTCCTCATTGTACAGTATATAAGAATACTATGTTGCCAAAAAAGTTCAAGACTGTTATTGTTTCCCTTCAATAAAATCCATTCAAAACTACTTTCTGCACATTTCTGCTACTTTCTTAGGCTACACAAGTGCTATCTCTTGCTAAAAGAAAGCATGTTTACACCTATGCAGTACCTTTAGCAACCTCTACTTTAGTGCAGAAAACAAAGACAGGTGTAATAAAAATGAGTGGTGTCCACTGATAAATGCAGTCTTTTTGCATTGTGAAAAGGGAAAACCCAGATATTCATAAAGTTTCAGGTGAATGACAGGTTGTGTCTTCATGAAAACAAGATTTGAGGTTTAAAATTCAATTAAGCTGCTTTATTTTACCCTTAGGACAAGGTGAGTATACATAATGTTAAGACCACACAAGAGTTAAATGGGTTTTCATCGCATTTTCAACTGATTGTTTTGTCACAACAACTGTTGCGCTATATACTGTAGCAAATGTGCCCATTGTGGTCGTGGCACATACGCTCTAGCCAACAGCTCGCAGATTCAGTGCGGGTAGGCTACCTAAATTGAGATTATGATGGATAAGAGCAACATTATTTGTATTGGTCAAATGGCATTCAAGCATCAATCATCATGTCACCAGAATAAGACCCTCAATATTTATTGGAAATTAGTATAATGTCACACGGAGCGGAACAGGTGAACCCAAGAGCAGACTCAGATGAGGAGACTGGGATGAGGTAACCAAGGTATTTATTGAAACATGGGGGGGAGATTGCGTGCAGGCCAGGGGAAGCTCGGGCGGGGTGCCGGAAACCAGGTGCGGAGGCTGAGGCTGGAGCGAGAGGTGTTGGGACAGAGTAAGCAGGTCTGGGGGGGAATCCAAGGGAGCATAGAGTGGGTAATCCAGGACAGAGTAGCAGGACTAACGAGAAGTTGGACTGGAGATGGGGACCAGAGTCAGAGCGGGCAGAACTGTAGCGGAAAGGAAAACAGTGTCAGGCAAGGGAAAACAGGACAACAGGAATAAACAGCTAGAAATATGGACTGGCAGAGATTACGATCTTGCCGTGTGGAAGTGGCAGGACTGAGCATTTGAAGAGGTCTTGATTGTGGAACAGGTTGCAGCTGGTGGGAATCTGCTCTGATTCCAGCACACCTGTCTCCACACACACAGGATGAGCACTAGAGGGAGCGGTAGGAAGAGGCTATGAAGGTGCTGCAGATGACAGATGTCTTTATGTTCTGGGGCCTCATAACTGTCATGTAAATTTCACACTAAATGTCGCTAAATATTTCTGGAAAGAATACATACATTGTAAAACTGTGGAAAACTGTGTGCGCTTGAACAAGCATTATAACTATGGAAAATTCTCTCCATTCACCCTTTATGGTATAATTTGGAACTATTGGAATTAAGTCACAGCAGTTTCCAAAACAAAGGGCAATAGCAAATTCTATCAAAATATTTTTGGAGATATTGGCAGAATCTTTAAATATTTTGCATTACCTTCTGCTGTATTTGGCAGGACTTTGGCAAGTTTTTGAATTAAAAACCAATGGCTAATTGTTGAGGACCTGTCAGCTTAACGTTTGAATTCAATAATATTTTCCATTGACTTCTCCCCCAACCTAAATTTGCTTGACTGCCCATGAATTCTGAAACATTGTCTAGGCTACAATTATTACAATTTTTATTTTATGTACAGTAGTAACATACATACTTCAATGTAAAATATCAACTGTCTGTTCACCTGCTAAATTCACCTGTGTATTATAAACCACGCTACCAATGGGATCGCATACAGCAAAACTTGAAATACATAGCCTATCTATTTTGATTAGGCAACTAGGCCCAAACAAATTACAGATGTGCATGGTAATTTGTAGGATGTCTACTTTAATATAAACCCATCAAAGGTAAGGAATTTATTCTGCAATGGCTATTAAAATAAAATAAATAGGAAATAGATTTCTATGTCAAATATTTCTAGATTAAAACTCATAGATTTTTGCTCTTCTCACTAATGGCAAATGGCTACATTTTATGAATAAGCGTGTCATCATATCCACAATTTGCACAAAATACTTACTTTCCTGCTTGCAATACAGTACTTCGACCACCAGAAAAACATGTGCATGGTCTACAGTTTGTGTGGAGCTAAGAACATTATGTTCAGTTTTTCATAAATGCCAACTTTTGCTGGAAAACTTGCGCACGCATGTTTTGGGTTATATTTTGTATGTACGAATCGTTTATAAATGTTTCCCCTGATACTTTTATGTCCTGAAATGTCTAGGCAGCATATACAGTACTCTCTACATGCAGTGCTGTTACTCCTATCACAGCAGAACCATTGTTCTTTCAAATGCATTTGACTCATCTTTCACTGTGATGCTACTTAATAGAGATACTATGACTTATCCAGCTTTCTCTCAAGTTTATTCATGTATTCTCTAAGGCTTTAGCTATGGGAAGCCAAATTTCAATAAACAAAGCTACAGTATATGTCAACGTGTCATGCGTCAGAACTATAGCATGTAGACTCCTCACCTGTCAGCTCACCTCTCTGTATCACTCTTACAAAAGGGGTTATTCTGCAATGCCAGCATATGTGCTTGTTGGAAGTTGTTTTTAAGGTAGATGGTTTGTAATGACATGAATTAAAGCATGCAACACAGCACTAACAGAACTCAACAACCTTGGTCCATGGGTTTTAAGGATTTTTGGCTGAACCTTTGGTTTCTGATGAATCTACTGCATCTATATACTCCCCTTCTTTCTGCAACTCTCTAACCTGAGACACTGAATTATTTCATCCCCTCTTGGGATTATGAAAGCAATCATGTTTCCTCTTTCTTTTTTTCCTGTCTAGCTCTCAGGCAATGAATCTATTCAAAATGACAGTAGCTTAAAAGTAATAGACAGCAACACTTCTACGAAGACTGAAATTAACTTAAATTGATTCACCCAAGCTTTTTTCTTCTCTCTCATTCCGACTTTCACTGAGAGAAGGCTCCTGAGGAGGATATTTCAAACATGTGAGGCCACATGCAGAAATCAATTTCCTAATGAAGTTGATTAGAGAGAGACGTGCTGGAGCTGTGGGCTGTCTTTGTGTTAAGAGCTCACATCAGGTCAGATGGGACAGGGCTGGGGCGTACGGCTGTGTGAGTGTGTGCGTCTGGGGCGAGAGGGTGCTTCGTGGCATACCAAAGCTCATGTTAATTGTTGAATGCCTCAGTTTTCAGTTAATTCGTTTTCAATGTGCGCAGGGGAGATGTCATGAAATGACAGCTTTAATCATATGCATCTGTGTGCGTGTGCGTTCGTGCATGCATGACCACATAATGCAAATGTAATACAATCCAACGGCACAACACACCTGGGTTCAAATAGCATTTGTTCTATTTCAAATACTTTAAGTGTTTGATTGAGGCTTCCTTCAATGCCAGATGGGCGGGGTTTGCACTTTGGAAATATGCCATTGCATTGTCCAATTTATAATAGGCTTTACAGAGAAAGCATACCATGCAATTGTTTGAGGACAGCACCCCACATCAACATATTTTTCAACCAGCACAGGCTTCATAAAATCCCAAATAGCGATTAAATAATCACTTACTTTTTGAAAGTCTTACTCTGTTTGCAATCCCAAGGGTCCCAGCTATAACATGCATGGTCGTTTTGTTAGATAAAATCCTTCTTTATATCCCAAAAAGTTTAATCCTCAGGTATACTAAGATGTAAATAAACTATCATATTTCATACGGAAAGAAGTATTTTCAATAGCAAAGTAAAATTAGCAAGTGCGCGTCCTCTTCGTTGCGCGCCCACAGACTGATTTCCAACAGTGACTCCCGGCTCAAAATTCCTCCTAGTTTTGGAAGAAACAAGCCTGAAACGATGAACGAAGACTGTTGACATCTAGTGGAAGCCATAGGAATTGCAATCTGGGAGCTTGAATTGCATAGGACCCATAGCTTTCCATTGAAAGAGCATGGGGATCTCAAAAAACAATTCTGGTTGGTTTTCTTTGGATTTTCAGCTACCATATCAATTGAGTTATAGTCTCATATATTATTTTAATATTTATAAAAAGAAACTCAACTGTAACGCAAGTGTAATCATAATTTCTTACCATTCAGACAATGTATATTTAACTATCTGTCTATTGGGCCCACAAGTACATAAACAGCCAATAGACCTTCAGCCGAGGCCAAAGTAATAATCAGGCCTGCATGAGGGAGTATGGTTTGCCCTTGGTCCTGTTTGAAAGTGATTACATTTTATTACTCTCCTCCCCACTCATAGAAATAACCCAATATTAAACCGTCTACTACTCTCACCTCATGGTAGTTGGTAGTGGAAAATGAATCACTCTTTCTCTGTGGAGTCGGAGCCCTCAAGTCAACTTTTTTTCTGTTGTAGAAATGGAGGGATGAGATGTCATAAATCTGTCACACAGACCCATTAGGTCCCTGTACTCTATCCTACCTCACAGCATTAAAGGCACTCTCTCTCTCTCACTCGATTGCTTGCTTGCTCTCTCTCATTTTTTCTCTCTCTCTCCTTTGGACTGTCTCCAGGTCTAACAACTTTTAGAGCTGCATGCCATGCCTTCCACAGGAGTGTGTGTGTGTGTGTGTTTGTGTGCCTACGCACGTACACGCCCGTACGTGTGCATGTCACTGTCTGTGCCCCCTAAGTGTATGCGTGTTTAGATTCACAAGATTGCTTCTGAAATTTGACCTCTGGAAAAGTTTCCTGTGAGCAGCCTCCTCTTTGAACTCCAATCCATTATCAGTGAGTATCAGTTTCACCCCAACAAGTGTACTGTGTTAAATGATAGGGGCCTCTGGCAGCCTGCCACAGTCACATGCAGGGTATAAAAGGATGAGCTCTCAGTTGCAGAGCAGTGGGGTACCGTTATGGCTTGCCATAGACAGACACTCAAGCGCACACACACGCAGGCCACACACACACGTGCATGTTTGGGCTCCCGAGTGGCACAGTGGTCTAAGGCACTGCATCTCTGTGCTAGAGGCGTGACTATAGACCCTGGTTTGATTCCAGGCTGTATCACAAACGACTGTGATTTAGTGTCCCATAGGGTTGCGCTCAATTGGCCCAGTGTCGTCCGGGTTAGGGTTTGGCCGGGGAAGGCCGTCAATGTAAATAGAATTTGGTCTTAACTGACTTATCTAGTTAAATAAAGGATAAATACATGAAAAATGCACACACACGCAACCTACACTGCTCAACCACATAATCTACAACAGTGGGTGAAGTTGAAAGGTTGTACTGTCATAAAGGAAATCAGAGGGATATTTCCAAAACTTTCTCTACCCAGCCATAATATATTGTAACCCTCCGTATATGAACAAACACCGACGTAGAAAGAAGTTCAGTATAGGATGTTGTTTTGGGTAGAAGAAACTCTACTGGACAGTTTCTAACTTTCTCCTTAAAACCATTTTTCTTTCATATTCTCTTTCTATTTCTGGATTCTTTCATATTCTCCTCTTAATATACCAGTCGATACCGCAGTAGACTTATAGTTAGAGGGGAGATTGTAATGACTGACACGGTGGAAAACAAAAAGCTGTTGGATCCCGGCGAGGAGGGAGGAGTGGAGCAGCAGCGCAGGCTTCATGTCAGAACCCATCTCTCCCTTCACCCCATTCTGAATCCCTGGTGGAGCCCCACACCGTTTGATGGGATAGGGGGAGGAAGCATATGCGTCTAAGTTCCAAATTGCACACTATTCCCTATAGTGTAGAGTACTACTTTTGTCCAGGATTCATAGGGCTCTGGTTAAAAGTAGCGCACTATGTAGGGAATAGAGTGCCATTTGGGACATATCCTGGGCCTATCCTCTGGCTCCCCTCGCTGCGGGGTCTTTTGATCTATCTTTGCCCCCCCCCCCCTTAAGCCCACTCTCTGAGAAAAAGATCCCCTTCAACACCTACAACCTCCCTACCGCTCCAACCCCACCCATTGAGATCCTATAACCTGCCTAGTGGATCTGACAGATCTGACGGAATCGCAGAGTTGGAAGGGCTAGGGAATGGAGGGATAGAAAGAGGGGCGGAAGGGTGAAACCAGCATGGGCTCTGTACATTGCTAGATCTGTCCATGAGAATCAATTATCAGACATAAGACAGGTGGTATCTACAGAGGTGCCCTCTAAAATGAGCCTCCCGACATCCAATAACCAAGGTCTGCTACCCAGGCTATCATGTTCAGGCCTGGCCTGAAACCTTTTCGGATGGATTTGATGGGTTTGCGTCCTCCTGTGGGATGTGAGCTATGTATGGACATGTTTCTCCAGCTTAAACAAACCATACTTTATTCAGCACCTGCTCCATGAACCAGAGGTTGAAAAACACAGCTTTACTCTACTATTGTACATCACGAACAATACAATCAATAATGCAAAAGCCAACACCTCATGGTATGTCCTCATACATTTGATCATGGAGTTGATAGTGCAGTGTCATCCTGTTGGAGTAGATGCGGTCGTGTCTGAACACGTCTCCAGGTTGAACGCACACTTTATCCCGACCCTGCTATAGACCATGGAGTTCAAGTGAGCAATTGTTGTTAGCACTGGCTTTAAATGTTTGAACAACAATAACAAAACAAAGTCTTTACTGCAGAGCACGGTGTAGAACATGAAGACAGTGGAGTTACATGAATAATAAATAGGACTGTAAGTCAGGGACCCATTTTCCCCTTCACCCCAGTCTGAATCCCTGGTGAATCCCCACACTGTTTGATGGGATAGGGGGAGCTGTGGTTAGGGGAAGCTGTTATTAAGTAAAATGGACATGTTTGCAGAACAAACTATATACCGTTCGTAGAGACAAATTCTAACCGTGGTCATCAAGTTTATTATTCACAGTGCTGTAGGGATGGGATCTGAAAAGTATTTAGCACATTACCAATTATCACCTGAGCAGTCATCAGAGCAATAAACAGAGAATACACATTTATTTAATTTATTTTTTCATTTCAACTTCATTGTTATGGAGCATGCGAATTTTCGCAGTCTTTAAAAAAAAATCGCGCAACATTTCAGCGCCCTGCTATTCATGCCAGGAATATGGTACGTTCATTTGGTTAGTTTGTGTGGAAAGGAAACAGTCAGACCTTTCCAAAAGTGTTTAAATCACGCCTGTGCCATTTACAGAACGTGCGTTTTGGTCGAATAGGTCATGAAAATCTGTTCACTGAAAGTGTAAAAATATATTCTTCCGCGCCTGCAGGCAATTGTTTACAGAGAACAGAATTAAATAGAGCCGCGTTCTCATTGGCTACAGCTTCTCCATGCTGTCTAGAGTTACGTCATTAGTTTCGCAATTGATTCTTGGTCTAACCCAAACAAGAGAACTACTTTCCTACTGCCACCGCCCAGATTTTCGAGCGACCATTTTCAAACATGTTTTTCTCCACGGACCAGCTAACGATTTCACACCGTCTCCTGAGGTATTTTATCGCTTATTAACGTGTACTAATACCTAAAGTAGCATTACAAAAGTATTTCGAAGTGTTTTGTGAAAGTTTATCGTCGACTTTTGGCATTTTAAAAAATGACGTTACGTTATAAAATGCTAATTTTTTACTCCATTTCCAAGGTATTCCTAGCTCGATATCTAGGCTATATATGGACCGATTTAATCGAAAAAAGACCCTAAATGATGTTTATGGGACATCTAGGAGTGCCAAGAATGAAGCTCGTCAAAGGTAAGGAATGTTTTATATTTTATTTCAGCCTTTTCGTTTGCGAGCGCTAACGAAAAAATCTGTCGTTTTTGTGATGCTGCATTTATGTGAGGTTGCATGGTACAGATAATAGCGTCTCATGCTTTCCCCGAAAAGCATTTTACAAATCTGACTTGGTGAATAGATTCACAATGAGTGTAGCTTTAATTTGGTATATTGGATGTCAATTTTTATGACATTTAGATTTTTATCATAAACTATGCGTGGTGCACTTGAAATTTCAGAAATTTCGATTCCCTATGGGGAAGCGCTTCCACATGTAGGCCAGTTGAGAACAAGTTCTCATTTACAACTGCGACCTGGCCAAGATAAAGCAAAGCAGTGTGACAAAAACAACAACACAGAGTTACACATGGGATAAACAAATGTTCAGTCGATAACACAATAGAAAAATATATGTACAGTGTGTGCAAATGTAGTAAGATTAGGGATTAATAATAACAATTGACCTCGCCATATGATGTTGTATTATCAAATACAAGAATCTCATACATGTAAGAAGTACGTTACACAAAATCGTTCGGAGCTAAAGGATCTTGTTTTATTTGCTTAGTAGTTTAATCTGTCACTGTAATGTTTATAGCTTTACACATTTGGCATTCTGGACCTAAGGCTTTTTATAGCTGAGTGTTTAGAGCGATAAAAGTCAATTACTTCTCCAAGGAGTATACATCAGCAGTTAGTATAACTTATTCCTCCTTCCCTGCCCCTCAAATTATAATTTAGCACGTTACACTATTCAACAAGTAACTCTTTTAAATTCTGCTGTTTATTATATTAGAGTTCAGTTTGTACAAATTCATAATATGAGGCCAGATGGTGTAATACTCCTTTTACAATGTTATGTTGGGGAAAGGTGTTAATAGAGATAGAGTGATGGGGGTGGGGAGGTGGGAGAGAGAGTGATGGACAGAGGGGGAGAGAGAGAGAGAAAGAATTGGTGGTGCCCGCTGGGATCCCTGACTCCAAATTAGTCTCCTCAGCTGTATGTGGGCCATTTCTGTCATTTGTTTCATGGAGGAATCAACATCTGGTGGAGGCTGCAAAAACACAGCTCTCTTAACGGCCTGACTAGGCCTCCTATCGATGACGACACACACGCTCACAAGCACGTAAACATACACACGCATGGACAGGCACGGACACACACACACAGAGAGAAAAAAAGAAAAGGAAAGAGAGATACACATTCTCTATCAGGAATGAGGCTAAGACCAAGATGCAGACACAGGAGGCGGATAGTCCAAGTTTCAGAGTTTATTATAGTACAAGGGGTAGGAAAAATGGTAGTAAATGTAGGCAAAGGGTCTGCAATCCAAGTCAGAGTCAGGCAGGTACAGGATGGCGGGCAGGATCAGGATAGGCAGAAAGATCAGAAAAACAAAAGGGCTTGACGGGACAGGACGAACTGGCAACAGAAAATGCAGGTATAAATATACAGGTGATAGGACAAATGGAAGACACCTGATGGGGGGGTGGAGAAAAGCACAAGACAGGAAAAACAGATCAGAGAGTGACAGTACTCCCCCTCTAGGCGCGCCACCTGGCGCCCTACATGGGCACATACCTGGTTGACCGGGTGCCGGCAGCCGACCTCAGTGATGAGGGCTGGGTCCAGGAGAGAAAGGGCTGTGAAGACAGGGGTTTAAGTCGGATGTATACGGAGGGTGCGGGGCAACAGAAGACGAACAGAGGATGGGCTTAAGATTTTAGAGATGGGGAAAGGGCCGATGAAACAGGGGAAAGACACCACCCGGAGGGGCAGGTCCCGAGTGGACAGCCATACCCTCTGCCTGAGACGATAGCGGGGAGCAGAGGTCCGGTGGCGGTCTGACTGTCGTCGATACCTGGAGGTGGTCTTGACAAGAGAGGACGGGGCTCTGTTCCAGGTATGGTGGCAACGGAGGATGAACATCTGCGCCGATGGTATGCTAACCCTCTCTCCAGGTCCTGATTGGCTCACTCCGACTGACTGTTGGATTGGGGGTTAAAACCGGAGGTCATGTTGGCCGATGACCCAATGAGGGTGCAGAACCTGGATGAGAATTGAGGACCGCTGTCGGAGACCATGTTCACCAGAAGTCCATGGATCCGGAAGACGTACTACACCATGAGCTGGGCCGTCTCCTTGGCTGAGGGTAACTTGGGAAGGGGAATGAAATGGACGGCTTTGGAAAGCATCCACGACGCCAGGACAGCGGAGTCAATCACCACCTTCCGGAGACACCTGAAACCCCACCTCTTTCAGGAATACCTAGGATAGGATAAAGTAATCCTTCTCACCCCCCTTAAAAGATTTAGATGCACTATTGTAAAGTGGCTGTTCCACTGGATGTCTTAAGGTGAACGCACCAATTTGTAAGTCGCTCTGGATAAGAGCGTCTGCTAAATGACTTAAATGTAAATGTAAATGTATCCACCACCGTAAGGATAGTGGTGTTGCTATCTGATGTGTGTCCAGAGATACGAGACCGGGGCGGTGAGGAAAAGGGAGTGGTTGAAGGAGTTCAGCTGGAGCTTGCTGTGGAGTCTTATTCTGAGCACACAGTGCAGGCGGCAACGAACAAGGAGACGTCAGGAACCATGGTGTGCCACCAAAAGCGTTGTCGTACAAAAGCCAGAGTCCGACGGAGGCCAGAATGGCAGGCAAGTCTGGAGGAATGTGCCCATTCCAGGACCGAGGAATGGGCAGAGTCCAAGTCAAACATCCCCCTTCTGGTTAGCCACCCCTGCACATTCATGGCCCCCGGGCGGTAGAAGATGGTAAAGTTAAACCGGTTGAAAAGAAAGGGCCATCGCGCTTGTCTAGAGCTGAGGCGCTTGGCGGTGCAGAGATATTCCAGGTTCTTGTGATCAGTCCACACCAATGCTTGAGTTCTGAGAAGAACCGGCCAACTGCTGGAGACCATGTGAACAGAACCTTGGGAGTACTGAGGGGGGAAACTCCGGATGAGGCGGTGGTAGAAATTAGCAAACCCCAGGAAATGTTGCCGCTGCACTCTGGAATCCCCCACCACTCTCACCTTGTCATCTGAATATTTCCAGCAGCAATGATGTATCCTAGGAAGGAGACAGTGAAGCGATGGAATTCAAATTTTTCTGCTTTAACAAAAAGCTGGTTCTCCAGGAGACGCTGAAGGACCTGTTGGACATGGAGGAAGTGTTCTTGAGCTGACTGGGGAAAAAAACAAGGAGGACGTCAAGGTAGACAAACACGAACCGGTTCAACATATCACGGAGCACATCATTGACCAGGGCCCGGAACACTGCGGGAGCATCGGTCAGAACGAATAGCATTACGAGGTACTAACAGTGCCCGCTAGACGTGAACTTGTTAGGGCCGTGGTCCCGTGGTGGGAACATCAATCAGCGGAAATGTTCAAGTGCGCCACCTATAGTTGTTGATAAAACTCAAACTTTAAAATGCACATACAATGTACCTAATTAAAGCTACACTCGTTGTGAATCTATCCACCAAGTCAGATTTGTAAAATGCTTTTCGGCAAAAGCATGAGAAGCTATTATCTGATAGCATGTATCCCCCAAAATACTGCAACGTCACCTAACGACAGATTTTGCGATAGCCGGGGGCTACTCAAAACGCAGAAATAAAATATAAAACATTCATTACCTTTGACGAGCTTCTTTCTTGGCACTCCTAGATGTCCCATAAACATAATTTTGGGTCTTTTTTTCGATTAAATCGGTCCATATATAGCCTAGATATCGATCTATGAATAGTGTGTGATCAGGGAAAAAATGAGCGTTAAATTAAAAAAGTTGACGATAAACTTTCACAAAACACTTCGAAATACTTTTGTAATGCAACTTTAGGTATTAGTAAACGTTAATACTCTATCAAAATGATCACGGGGCGATGTATATTCTTTAACTTCACGTCTTGAAATCATGGCCGGATATTGCTCAACCAAAACATCCTGTCGGAGACTGGAGGAAATCGGCTCCCTTGTTTCGGTTTGACCAAGAAACAAAGCCGAAGCAAATCACAAGACTCTAGACATCGTGTGGAAGCTGTAGGTATTGCAACCTCGACCTCATTTAATCCAGTTCACCTTTAACCTGTTGCTTCTACTCGGGACGCTTGCGTCCCAACTAGAGCTCTGGAAATGCAAATGCGCTACGCTAAATGCTAATAGTATTAGTTAAAACTCAAAAGTTCATTAAAATACACATGCAGGGTATCGAATTAAAGCTACACTCGTTGTGAATCCAGGCAACAAGTCAGATTTTTAAAATGCTTTTCGGCGAAAGCATGAGAAGCTATTATCTGATAGCATGTAACACCCAAAAAGACCCACAGGGGATGTAAACAAAATAATTAGCATTTCGGCGTTACACAAACCGCACAATAAAATAGAAAACATTCATTACCTTTCACCATCTTCTTTGTTGGCACTCGGTCCATATAAAGCCTAGATGTCCCATAAACACTATTTGGGTCTTTATTTCGATTAAATCGGTCCATATAAAGCCTAGAAGATATCGTTATATGAAATGACAAGACTGTGTGATAAACTGCAAAAAAAACATTGTTTCAAAACATGGTATATTTTCCCATTTTCAGTGTCAGTTTTTTTTTTAAAATTCAAAAAGTGTCATGATCCCCGATAAACTTTCACGAAGAAAAACACTTCTTGAAAAATACGTTTGTAATGCAACTTTAAAAGGTATTAGTAAACGTTAATAGGAAAAAATAGCGATAAAAGAAAAAATTCATCAGGAGGTAATGTAAAAGATCATTAGCTGTCCGTCTGGAAAAATGTCCGGCTAGAAACTAAACTTTGAAAATATCCGGTCCTAGACCATAGGAGATACGGTGCCCTGCATGTGTTTGACCAAGTAAAAAAACTCGAACGTGGAAGGGAAATGACAAGACTCTAGACACCGTGTGGAAGCTGTAGGTACTGCAACCTCAGTCAATTAATTGTGGTTCACCTTTATCAATGGGTTCAAGTAGCGCATGGATATATTTTCCCATTTTCAGTGATCAGTTTTCCTGTGCTTTTCGATATAAATGCCGTTCTGGTAAAAGCCACAGCAGTGATTTAACCAGTTTTATAAACGTCTGAGTGTTTTCTATCCACACAGACTAAGCAAATGCATATACTATATTCCTGGCATGAGTAGCAGGGCGCTGAAATGTTGCGCGATTTTTAACAGAATGTTCAAAAAAGTAGAGGGTCGACTTAAGAGGTTAACAGTTCTTGGAAGTGGCGCATGGATATTTTTTTCCATTTTCAGTGATCAGATTTTCCTGCACTTTTTGATGAAACGCACATTCTGTTATAGTCACAGCCGTGATTTAACCAGTTTTAGAAACGTCTGAGTGTTTTCTATCCACACATACTAATCGTATGCATATACTATATTCCTGGCATGAATAGCAGGGCGCTGAAATGTTGCACGATTTTTAACAAAAAGCTGCGAAAATTCGCAGCTTCCCTCAGAGGTTAAAAGTTATCTTCCATTCGTCTCCTTCCCAAATCCAAACCAGATGGTAGGCGTTCCAAAGGTCCAACTTAGAGAAGATCGCCACCCCCTGGAGAGGCTCGAAAGCTGAGGAGATGAGTGGTAGAGGGTAACGGTTTTTAACCGTGATGTCATTTAACCTTTCTAGGGCAAGCTTTCCGCGCCTCTATCTAACAGTACACTTCAAGTGACCCTCGTTCAAGATGGCTGTATTTCTTCATACACAAAGGAAAAACCTCAGACAATTTCTAAAGACTGTTGACATCCAGTGGAAGCGATAGGAACTGCAAGAAGGTCCCTTAGAAACCTGGATTTCTAATGAAAACACGTTGAAAAAATCTGAATGGTTTGTCCTCTGGGTTTCGCCTGCTAAATAAGTTATGTTATACTCACAGACATGATTCAAACAGTTATAGAAACTTCAGAGTGTTTTCTATCCATATCTACCAATAATATGCAGATCTTATCATCTGGGGATGAGTTGTAGGCAGTTGAATTTGGGCATGCATTTCATCCGGACTTATACTGCCCCCTGTCACCAAGAAGTTAATCTACCAATCGTGTCCGATTTAAAAAATGCTTTACAGCGAAAGCACAACATATGATTATGTTAGGTCATAGCCAAGTCCAAAAACACATTTTTATAGATAGACATTTTTATAGATAAAATGAATCACTAACCCTTGATGATCTTCATCAGAATACACTCATAGGACATCATGTTACACAATACATGTATGTTTTGTTCAATAATGTGCATATTTATATAATAAAAACTCACTTTACATTGACGCGTTACGTGCAGTAATGTTTTGATTCCAAAACATCCGGTGATTTTGCATAAATAGTCATAATAAACATTGATAAAAATATAACTGTTATTCTCAGAATTAAAGATAGACTTCTCCTTAATGCAACCGCTGTGTCAGATTTCAAAACAACTATGGAAAAAGCATAATCTGAGAACGGTGCTCAGAACCCAAAACAGTCGCCATCCAAATCAGAGTCAGGCAGGTACAGGACGGCGGGCAGGATCAGCAGAAAGGTCAGAACTGGGAAGTCTAAGAAAAATCACGCTGCGCATGATCTACCCATTTCGACGAACGTTACAATATCAGGCATTCTGTCCCCTCACCCATCCTGGACACCCGTAGCCCCATATCATGAAGTGTAGTATGTCCCACTAACAGCACAGAAAGTAATTGGTCGCATATCTGGCCCCCTTCAGACAATGTTTATAGAATAACTCCCCCTATTCAGTCTGCATACCAAATAGCACCATATTCCCTACATAGTAAAATACTTTTAACCATAGCCCGATGAGCCCTATGGGTCCTGGTCAAAAGTAGTGCACTACCCACATGAAAAAATACTACAGTTTACTATAGAATACTACAGCACTAACTATAGAATTCTGTAGAATACTATACTACACACTGTAGTATCCCTCAATCATGTGTAGTAGTTACTATAGAATGTTGTAGTATACTGTAGAATACTATAGTAAAATCTACAGCATTTTCCACAAAATAATGTAGCAAATACTACAGTAATGTCTGCAAAAACACTACAGTCCGTTAAAACATTACTTTTTTTACTATAGTAAATATTACAGTATTTTATGACTGTAAATATTTTACTCTGGTGAAAGAGAGGCGGACCAAAATGCAGCGTTGTGGTTATTCATGTTTAATTTATAAAGACACTATACATGAATAAACTAACAAAAACAATAAATGTGCGAAAACCTAAACAGCCCTATCTGGTGCAAACACAGAGACAGGAACAATCACCCACAAAACCCAACACAAAACAGGCTACCTAAATATGGTTCCCAATCAGAGACAATGACTAACACCTGCCTCTGATTGAGAACCATATCAGGCCAAACATAGAAATAGACAAACCAGACACACAACATAGAATGCCCACCCAGCTCACGTCCTGACCAACACTAAAACAAGGAAAACACATACGAACGATGGTCAGAACGTGACAATGACCATATACCCTGCCCATTCCCCTTCCCCATATGCCAATTTGTGCCACCCATAAGTATATATCATATATTGTGTTCCCTACTGTAACGCTCAATGAGTGAATGGGTGTGGAGTCAGGCGCAGAGAGCAAAGGATTCGGGAAAAAAACACGATTTAATGTCCAAAATCAAAAGAACAAAATAGTATTAACCAAGATAGGCGTAACTATTAAAAGAAATAGTACCCTTAGGTAAAATAACAGGACAGCGAGAAAACCCAGCAAACCACTAACACCTCTCACAAAATACAGAAGAACAAGCCCGCACAAACAGAACGGGGCTAAACAAACTTAAATAACACCTACCTAACAACCAAACAATGAACAGGTGCAAACAATTAGACAAAACCAAACGAACACGGAACAAAGGATCGTGTCAGCTAGTAGACCGGCGACGACGACAAGCCGAGCGCCACCCGAACAAGAAGGGGAGCCACCTTCGGTAATATTCGTGACACCTACAGGTTATCAAAAAAAGCAGCAGCACTGAACTATCCATTCAGTCCCTAGTCCTACCTACCTAAAGTTTATGAACATTTACATTTTTTGGTATTTTTAATTAGGTTTCCTCAAGGAGAAGGAGAAAGCCTTCAATTCTATATCAGAGATAATAAAACAAAACACTATACTAAATAATACAGTAATGTGTATAAAAATACTACTTTAAATACAACAAAATCCTAGTCTGCAAAAATAGAACAGTAAATACTACAGTATACCAAAATCCTCAAACACTACAGTTAATACTACAGTACACTTCAGTCCAAAAAACACTACAGTAAATAATACAGTATACTACAATCTGTAAAATCTACATTACTTACTATATTATATACTACATTTATTTTACTACAGTAATTATATTATAGTTAACTGTAAATACTACAGAATACTATAGTATTGTCTTTTTTCATGTGGGGAATAGGTTGCCATTTGGGATGTCAATTGTCAACATGATTTATGGAGAGGAGAGCTATCTCCAGGCTGGGGCTCCTCAATCTTCCTCTGTCTGAATTGGCAACGCATCACAGGAAGATGTGTCTGCCGTTTGTTTTCCTCCACATCAACACAAGGACACACGCATGCAAGAATGCGTACACACACACATTCCTCTGCAGACAAGCCAATCTTCACCTGGCTGAAAGATTTAATCTGCCACTTTTTTGGTAGCAGTGAAAACAGTTTTTGTCTCCTCCCTTTTGACTATTGTCAAAGTTAGATTGACTACATGGAGGTTATATCCCAATTGGCACCCTATTCCCTAATATGGTGCACTACATTTGAACAGGAATTTATGGGACCTGGTCAAAAGTAGTGCACTATATAGGAAATACTGTGCCATTTGGGACTCAACCCTTGAGTGAACTTCCCAGATAGAAGCTTCACTTACAAAGACTTTCCAAATGTCTGGTTTGGGAGACTGAAATTAGCTGAGATGTTTGAAATTCAATCCAATCTGAATTCAAAGCAAGAGAATAAGTTTGGGATTAATATCAAAGTAGGTATTATTTAATAACCTTGTAAAATGTATGAATTCACATACAAGGTATGAAGCTTAAATTTACAAGGCAGTACTGACATTAAACAAAGTATAATTCTAGACATAATAGATCCTAAGGTTAACTTACAAGACAATGCATGAACAAAGAGATGCCTACTAGAAGCCTAGGAAATGAGAATTGATCATAAACTTGCCTCCAATGGACAGGATATGGAATAAGAGAGAGAATACACCTCCATTCCATTCATAACATCTGAAGGTGTAACCTTATCAACCCAAAACCAACCACCATTGACCAATCAAATGATACCAAGTTTACAGTAGCCTAATCACTCAGGCCCAATCTCTGCAAGGTTTCACATAATCTAAAGGCTTGTGTGCATCAAAGCTGGGACCGAGAGATTGAAAAGCAGCTTATATCTCAAGCCAATCAGACTTCTAAACAGCAATCACTAACTCAGCGAGGCTGCTGCGTATATTGAGACCCAATCACTGGCCACTTTAATAAATGGATCACTAGTCACTTTAAATACATGGATAAATGGATCACTTGTCACTTTAAATAATGCCACTTTAATATTGTTTACACGTTTTACATTACTCATATCACATGTATATACTGTATTTTATAGCATCTACTGCACCTTGCCTATACCGCTCGGCCATCGCTCATCCATATACTATGTATGTACTATGTGACTTAAATGTACATATTCTTTGGAATTTGGGAGATCCATATTTTAAACAACCAAGTTAACTACAGAGTATATAGCCACGTTTTGAGGATGAATCCTTTAGAATGTTAGAATGTAATCTAAATATCTGTGCAATTCCCATCGAAAAATGAATAGGACATTATTGGACTTTTTACGTAAAAACAGAAGGAAAATGATATTATACTGTATTCAAGAATCTAATAGAAAAATCATATCAGTGTGCTGGAGTCTGGCGTAGTCGTCTAAGATCCTGACTGTGGACCACATATGCCTCCTTGGCAATGGGGGTTTGAGCCCCGGCTTGGATGACTGACTGCCTATGCCCTTAAACCCTCTCTACATGTCTCCCAATCTGTATTTACATCTGTCCTGTCAAATACCATAATCCTCTGATCTCCTTTAAATAATGTTTTACCTTGTTAAAAAATCCTATATGATTCCAAGAACAAAATCCTAGTTGAATCCCCTGTTCAGATTTAGGAAACAGTCCTATTGCATTTGTAGGTGCGATCCTACAGGATAAAATCCTATAGGATAGGTTCCAAGATCTGATAGTATTTTCTTTTGGATTCTAACAGGATTTTGTTATTGGAATCCTATATAATTTTTTGGCTAGGGCCTAGAATATTATAGTAAATACTATAGTAATGGCCACAAAAAAAAAATATCAACTACAGTACATACTACAGCATTTAATTTGCATTTACCCTGCCCATTCCCCTCCTCCATATCCCAATTTGTGCCACCCATAAGTGAGAAATCCGCCCCTTCCCAATTGTCTCAAGACTTAAAACTCCTTCTTTAGCATTTTATCTCTTCATTTACATTGATTGAATTGGTGGCATCAACAAGGGATCATTCACCTGGTCAGTCTGTCATGTAAAGAGAAGGTGTCTTTAATGTTTTGTGTACTCAGTGTATATTGTGTTCCATACAGTTTATAGAAAACAGCAGAAGTGCAGAACTATCCATTCAGAATTAATTGTTGTAGTTTAAGAAAGAAATGGCCTTTTAATTTATATTTAATGTTTACAATCATATTTCAATGATATTCTAATCATATTATGCTTTTCAATGATATTCTGATTGAATCTCTGTGTTGGAAAGGAAATGGTTGGCGCTATAAAAAATATCCAATCAGGATTTTTCTTTGGTCTCTGGGGAGATAATCTAATCTAGCTAACTAAGACACCCATAAGGCTAGGCCATCAGGAGATAGACAGAAGGCATCTGCCATTGAGGGGATTTGTAACGCCTTCTAGGTTCTTGTGAGACAGGTGCCCGTTTAATGCCCATGGCGAAGTCGGCTCAAAACGAAAGTAATGAGTAGGATTCTGAGTTTTCACATGCAATGGTGATTGCTTTATCTGCCTTCCCAATGAAAATGTGTTTGAAAATTCAAACATATATTTTATGGAAAAGATATGTATGTTTCTGGACGATGCACCATGCTTTCTTGTTGACCGAGCCACGCAACTTACTGTTCGATTTGAGAAGGGCGCTCCTCCCTCACCGCTTCTACCAGTTCACAGACCCGTGGCTCAGCATAATCAAATCCGCATTCAACTGTATTAGGGCAACATTTTTGAGAATTGTTTTGAAACGTTTTTTTGAAACGCTTCCCTTTTTGCTATCTTTGGTTACATGGCCTGGCCTTTACTTTCACTGCCTTTTTTGCGTTTGCAAAGTTTTGGCATATTCATTCTGTAACATACACACTAATAATCGGGAAGCAAGTACTGGGAGTGAATTAGGTGAATAAACAAACATAGACCAAAGCAAGAAACACGAGTAGCATACAGACATGAAAAATGTAAACAGAAACAATAACGTCTGAGGAAAGAACCAAAGGGAATGACAGATATCGGGGAGGTAATCAGGAAGGAGATGGAGTCCAGGTGAGTCTCATGAGACGCAGGTGTGCGTAACAATGGTGACAGGTGTGCGTAATAATGAGTAAACTGGCTACAAGGAGCCCCAGAGAGGAGGATCGGGAGAAGACAAGACACATTCCATGTAGGCAGTGTTTAGAGAGGAGGCATAGATGACATGTCTCCATTGGCTAGCTAGCTGGCAATGCTAACAGGCAACAGTGTTTTCTGCTAACTAGCCAGCTAGTGTATAAAATTGGGTTCAGTGGCTACTAGCTAGCTAGCTATCCCACTGGGACTGACTAGCATAGCTAGCTAACTTTACAACAATAAGGACATTGCGAAACACCCTTAGGTAAGTGCCTATTTGTGTCTTGTAATTTCACATTTAGAAGATGTATTGGAACAATTAGCTAGCATGGTTATATGTATAATTTCTATCTTAACCAGAAAGTAAGATACTTGGAAGTTGCTCGAGTGGTATGTGTCTATTATAGAAGAAACTCCAGTGCTGTTTGGCCTTGGGTTCTTGAGAGGTAGGACACTACTTTCGGAAAGCTTTTCAATAGAGTATGCATTTGTAAAAGAAAATGTGGCCTGGCTCTCACACTGGCTGTGTGTGTGTCCATCCATCCATCCGTCTGTCCTGTCTGCCTGTCTGTCTGTATCGGAGTTCCAGATATGGCTGGAAGAGAGTGGTGGCGGACAACAGTGGAGGGCATCTTCACTGAGTGGCGAGAACGTGAGGGAGATCATCCTCATGGAGTTTATCTATTTGAGCTGATTCAAGGTGGTATCCTATATTAGGTAGACCTACTAGTTCTTGGGTAGAAACAGTGGCGTGTGAAATTATTCACCCCCCTGGCATTTTTTCTATTTTGTTGCCTTACAACCTGGAATTAAAATAGATTGTTTGGAGGTTCATATCATTTGATTTACACAACATGCCTAGCACTTTGAAGATGCTAAATATTTTTTATTGTGAAACAAACAAGAAATAAGACAAAAAATCAGAACTTGAGCGTGCATAATTATTCATCCCCCCAAATTCAATACTTTGCAGAGCCACCTTTTGCAGCAATTACCGCTGCAAGTCTCTTGGGGCATGTCTCTATAAGCTCGGTACAACTAGCCACTGTGATTTTTAAGCAATCTTTAAGTCATACCAGAGATTCTCAATTGGATTGAGGTCAGCTTTGATTAGGCTATTTCAAGAAATGTAAATGTTTCCCCTTAACCTCTCTTGGGTAGGGGGCAGTATTTTCACGTCCGGATGAAAAGCGTACACAAAGTATACTGCCTTTTACTCAGGCCCAGAATCCAGGATTGGTAGAATTGGTATAGAATTGGTATAGAAAACACTCTACAGTTTCTAAAACTGTTAAAATAATGTCTGTGAGTATAACAGAACTTATATGGCAGGCGAAACCCTGAGGACAAACCACCCCCCCCAAAAATAATTTCAGTTTACCACTATTTTCAATGGCTGTCAATTTTATTATAAGGCAAAGTCCTCCCAGATTGCAGTTCCTAGGGCTTCCACTAGATGTAAACAGTTTAGAAAGAGTTTCAGGCTGGTTTTGGGAGAAAAAAATCCAGAAATTGTAGTTTTTCTACGTAGCTCCCATTTTGGCTGTAGTGTTTCCAAGCGCGTTAATGAGAGCATGTCTTCAATTTTATTGTTTATTTATGCATTAGGGCACCTAAGGTTTGATTATAAATGTGTTTGACTTGTTTGGAAAAGTTTATTAGTAACGTTTGGGATTAATTTTGTATGCATTTTGATGCTTCCATTTTGGAGCCAAAGCTATGGTCGCTAGCTGAATCTTCTTCCAAAAGAAGATGTTTCACTGTCACGATCAATTTCCTCTATAATTTTGTCTACATTCATATATCTAGTCTTAGATTTAGATTTCCCTGACTTATTCGCCATGATGTTCGATATATAAACAGCTGAAGATGCGCGTTACCGAAAAAGGGCTGTGCGCCACAAGCTTGGCTCCTTCCAGTATGACTGTTCAATGGCAAATGACTGTCTTTACGCAGGAGTTTCCTACATGGATTGGTCTTCCAACACATAACCATTGCATATTGCAGTTTTCCTCAGCTCATTGGCTATCTACCCAGCTAGATTTCAAGACGATAAGTGGTCATTGGGTTAAAATTCAGTCAATCAACGAAACAGCGGGCAAATCATTGGTGCACAATGATGTCATGACTTGTTGTCTTCAAATCGGTTTCTCTCAGTCAATATGTCCCGTGAAATGACCCATCAGGTTTGATTGTGTTACAAACAAACCAGTTGATTGCAGTGAAACCAAACATGACTGGAAAAGTCACGTTCTGTGTGGGTTATTTACCTGGAATGTGTCGTCGAAAATGGAATGAGACAGAATTCACGACACAAGCGGTTCACAAAATGTTTCGTGTTAGGCTACAACAATGGATTTTATCAAACAAAAGATCATTCATTGTGTACCAGTGAGCATTGGGATTGCAAACAGATGAAGATCGTCAAAGGTAAACTATTTATTTTAATGCAGTTTGGGTTTTCGTTACACCTGTGCTCGTTGAAATGTTTGTTTTTTATGGGGCTTTATGCCCAGATAATCGCATCGTGTTCTGTCGCAGTAAAACCTTTTTTAAATCTGACAACGCAGTTGGATTAGCAAGATTCTAGGCTTTCGATACGTGAGACACTTGTATTTTCATGAATGTTTAATATGACTATTTATGTAGCGATCACCGTATGTTGTGGAATTTCAGTCCGCTAGCGGGTTCCGTGCTCAGAGAGGTTACACTGAGATTTTATGGATATAAAGAAGGACATTATCGAACAAAAGGACCATTTGTGATGTATATGGAACTTTTTGGAGTGCCAACAGAAGAAGATCATCAAAGGTAAGGCATTTAATATATAGTTATTTGTGACTTTCGTGTCGAACATGCCTGGTTGAAATATGTTTTTCATGGTTTTGTATGCGGGGTGCTGTCCTCAGATAATCGTATGGTGTGCTTTCGCCGTAAAACCTTTTCGAAATCTGACACAGCGGCTAGATTTAGAAGAAGTTAAACTTTATATTGATCTATTACACTTGTGATTTTATGAAAGTTAAATATTTATAATTCTGTAGTTTAAATGTAGCGCTCTGCAATTTCATCGGACGTTGGCCAGGTGGGACGCTACCATCCCACCTGCCCATAATAACCACTTGAGTGTGTCTTTAGCAGTATGCTTAGGGTCATTGTCCTGCTGGAAGGTGAACCTCCGTTCCAGTCCCAAGTCTCTGAAAGACTGAAACAGATTTCGCTCAAGAATTTCCCTGTACTTAGCGCCATCCATCATTCCTTCAATTCTGACCAGTTTCCCTGTCCCTGCCGATGAAGAACATTGACACAGCATGATGCTGCCACCACCATGCTTCAGTGTGGGGATGTTGCTCTTGGGGTGATGAGAGGTGTTGGGTTTGTGCCAGACATAGCATTTTCCATGATGGTCAAAAAGCTCAATTTTATTCTCATCTGACCGTAGTACCTTTTTCCAAATATGGTGGCTTATTTTTGTGTTTAAGTGTGCCTTGAATTCTAAATACATCACAGACAGTGTCACCAGCAAAACACACCCACAGAATAACACCTCCTCCTCCTCCATGCTTCACAGTGGAAACCACCAAAAATCGCACATTTGGACTCATCAGACCAAAAGACAGATTTCCACAGGTCTAATGTCCATTGCTCATGTTTATTGGCCATAGCAGGTCTCTTGTTACTATTTGTGTCCTTTAGTGGTGGCTTCTTTGCAGCAATTTGACCATGAAGGCCTGATTCACGCAGTCTCCTCTGAACAGCTGATATTGAGATGTGTCTGTTAATTGCATGTATTTGGGATGACATTTCTGAGGCTGTTAACTCTAATTAACTAATCCCCTGCAGCAGAGGTAACTCTGGGTCTTCCTTTCCTGTGAGAAATGTCCTCATGAGAGCCAGTTTCATCGTAGCGCTTAATGGTTTTGCAACTGCACTTGAAGAAACTTTCAAAGTTGTTGAAATGTTCTGCATTGACTGACCTTCATGTCATAAAGTAATGATGGCCTGTCATTTCTCTTTGCTTATTTGAGCTGTTCTTGCCAAAATATGGACTTGGTCTTTTACCAAATAGACCTATCTTCTGTATACCACCCCTACCTTGTCACAACAAAACTGATTGGATCAAATGCATTAACCTCTTACCTCTACCTGGGATGCTTGCGTCCCAACTAGAGCTCTGGAAATGCAAATGTGCTACGCTAAATGCTAATAGTATTAGTTAAAACTCAAAAGTTCATTAAAATACACATGCAGGGTATCAAATTAAAGCTACACTCGTTGTGAATCCAGGCAACAAGTCAGATTTTTAAAATGCTTTTCGGCGACAGCATGAGAAGCTATTATCTGATAGCATGCACCAATACACTACAACAGAAAAGCACAGCAGGGGACGTAAACAAAATAATTAGCATTTCGGCGTTACACAAACCGCACAATAAAATAGAAAACAGTCATTACCTTTCACCATCTTCTTTGTTGGCACTCCTAGATGTCCCATAAACACTATTGGGTCTTTATTTCGATTAAATCGGGCCATATAAAGCCAAGATATCGTTATATGTAGACTGTGTGATAAACGAAAAAAACAGCGATTTCACAACGTAACGTCAATTTTTAAAATTCAAAAAGTAGACGATAAACTTTCACAAAACACTTCAAAATACGTTTGTAATGCTACTTTAGGTATTAGTAAACGTTAATAAGCGCTAAAAATCATCCGTAGGCGATGTACATATCATTAGCTGTCGTCTTGGAAAACATTTCAGGAGAGAGCTCTTCCGGAATGATCTGGGCGGAGACCGGAGGTACGTCGTGCCCCTCTTTCGGTTCAACCAAGAATCAAAGAGGATTAAATTCACAAGATACTCGACAACATGGGGATGCTGTGGGAGTTGAATGCTCGGTCTTATCTAATTCGGCTCACTGTTAACAATTGCGGTAGTGGCGCAAGGATATTTATTTCCATTTTCTGTGATCAGGTTTTCCTGCGCTTTCCGATGTAACGCACGTTATGTAATAGCCACAGTCGTGATTTAACCAGTTTTAAAAACGTCCGAGGGTTTCCTATACACACATTCTAACCATATGAACGTACTATATTCCTGGCATGAGTAGCAGGGCGCTGAAATGTTGCGCGATTTTTAACAAAATGTTCAAAAAAGTAGAGGGTCGACTGAAGAGGTTAAGAAGGAAAGAAATTCCACAAATTAACAAGTCACATCTGTTAATTGAAATCCCTTCCAGGTTACTACTTCATGAAGTTGGTTGAGAGAATGCCATGAGTGTGCAAAGCTGTCATCAAGTCAAAGGGTAGCTACTGAAGAATCTCAAATATAAAATATATTTGATTTGTTAAACCGTTTTTTTGGTTACTACATGAATCCATGTGTGTTATTTCCTTGGTTTGATGTTTTCACTATCATTCTACTGTAAAGCTACATTGTAGAAAATAGTCAAATAAAGAAAAACCCTTGCTATATAACTCAGCAAAAAAAGTAAAGTCCCTTTTTCAGCACCCTGCCTTTCAAGGATAATTAGTAAAAATCTAAATAACTTAATTGTAAAGGGTTTCAACACTGTTTCCCATGCTTGTTCAATGAACCATAAACAATTAATGACCATTCACCTGTGGAACTGTGATAAGACACTAACAGCTTACAGACAGTAGGAAATTAAGGTCACAGTTATGAAAACTTAGGACACTAAAGAGGTCTTTCTACTGACTCAGGAAAACACCAAAAGAAAGATGCCCAGGGTCCCTGCTCAACTGCGTGAACGTGTCTTAGGCGTGGTGCAAGGAGGCATGAGGACTGCAGATGTGGCCAGGCCAATACATTTCAATGTCCGTACTGTGAGACACCTTCGACAGCGCTACAGGAAGACAGGATGGACATCTGATCGTCCTCGCAGTGGAAAACCACGTGTAACAGCACCTGCACAGGATCGGCACATCCGAACATCACACCTGTGGGACAGGTACAGGATGGCGACAACAACTGCCCGAGTTACACCAGGAATGCACAATCCCTGCATCAGTGCTCAGACTGTCCGCAATAGGCTGAGAGAGGCTGGATTTAGGACTTTTAGGCCTTTAATAAGGCAGGTTCTCACCAGACATCATCGGCAACAACGTCACCTATGGGCACAAACCCACCGTCGCTGGACCAGACAGGGCTGGCGAGAAGTGCTCTTCACTGACGAGACGCGGTTTTGTCTCACCAGGGGTGATGATCGGATTCACGTTTATCGACGAAGCAATGAGCGTTAAACCAAGGCCTGTAATCTGGATCGATTTGGAGGTGGAGGGTCTGTCATGGTCTGGGGCGTTGTGTCACAGCATCATCGGACTGAGCTTGTTGTCATTGCAGGCAATCTCGATGCTGTGCTTTACAGGGAAGACATCATCCTCCCTCATGTGATACCCTTCCTGCAGGCTCATCCTGACATGACCCTCCAGCATGACAATGCCACCAGCCATACTGCTCGTTCTGTGAGTGATTTCCTGCAATACAGGCATGTTAGTGTTCTGCCATGGCCAGCGAAGATAAAAAAAAAAATCTGAGGTCTTGGCTGATTTATTTAGATTTTCCCATGAAGTCAAGCAAAGAGGCACTGAGTTTGAATGTAGGCCTTGAAATCATCCACAGGTACACCTCCAATTGACTCAAATTATGTCAATTAACCTATCAGAAGCTTCTAAAGCCATGACATTTCCAAGCTGTTTAAAGGCACAGACAACTAAGTGTATGTAAACTTCTGACCCACTGGAATTGTGATACAGTGAACTATAAGTGAAATAATCTGTCTGTAAACATTACATTATTTACGTAGAAAAATCCTAAACGTCACGAGTGTTGAATAAAATGATGCTGATTGTCCATAGTGTTGGTCCCTCAGCTAAACAAAAATGTCAGATAAATGATCCACAGAAAAGTATCATCAAACCGACTTTAAAACGTGGGTCTATGTGTGTGCCAACATCCCGAAGTCACCTCTTCACTGTTGATGTTGAGACTGGTGTTTTGCGTGTACTATTTAATGAAGCTGCCGGTTGAGGACCCCATATGTGACCCCAAACTTTTGAACAGTAGTGTCATTTTATTCAACATTCCGGCTCGTAAAGGACCTGAGAGGGCCATTTCCAGAATCAAACACTGTCATGTTGAAGACGATGTATTTAGAAATTCACTGTTTGGTCTCCAGGCAACATCACAGCAATATCAAACCTCCCCCATCTTTTCATTCAATGCTTAATTTTGTCATCCGTAAACACAGTGCTGATCTGTGTTGCCAAAGAGCTCTACATTTATTTCATTGGTCCACAAACCATTTCCCCCCGGATTTAGGCTTGTTTAGGTGGGTTTTTGAGAAACTTTCTTGCGTCTCCTTCAGCATTGGGGTCTTTCTATGTTTACCAATGACCAAATGAAGGGTTAAAAGAAAATAACAAACTTCCTGCAATCAACTATGGGGGAGGTTCGATAATGCTGTGTGGTTGCTTTGCTACCTCTGATACTGGTACTCAGGGCCTTGAATGTGTGCAAGAAGAAATAAGAAGATTGAAGTGCAATGTTCAACTCAAAAACTGTGTCTCTGTTGAAGGTTGTGGGTTTTCCAGCATAACACCAACCCCAAACACACATAACAAGTGCTTACTTCTATTTTTGTAGAGCAAAACTTTTAGTGAAAGGTACCACACAGTACACAGACACCCTCATGCTCTCAATGTTGTTGAGATATGTTGAGTTTCCTTGTAGGCTGGCTATTGGGCTAGGAAAATGTGAAGCCAGCTCTTATAGCCTATTGACTATTTATGAGTATTTTATTAAAGAATGTGAAACAATGTTGTGTCTGTTTGCTGCTTTTCATTATTACGTCATGCATATTTATATAGCCTAAATGAAATGTGTTCATGGGGCAAATATTAGCTATAGGCTAAAGCATACCAAATTGTGATCAATTATGAAAACAGAACATTCCATGTAAAAAAAATGTATCTGGTATAAGGCTGATATTTGGACGTTTCAATTGAAAAAGACTGTCATATGACTAGAAATCGAAACATTGTGGTTTTAGAGAGACAAAGTAGCAATAGCCTATGATTAAAGGGTTAGGCTATACTGGGCTCTCACCATCATCATCATTATCATTATCATTCCAATTTAATCAAGTTACTATTTTCAACTTCAGTATTAACATCAGTGAGCAGGCTTTCGAGTGAGGAAAGAGACCTATGTAATTTAATTTAGTCTCATTATGATACGGAACATTTAGGCTATTTTAAAATAACAGAATACCATATTTTAAGTTAACTCTAAAGGATATTATACCCGAGATTCAACTTTATAGCCAGGGCCTCTTTTAAAGCTATTTTGATACTAACCTCATGTCTTGATAATATGAATAAGAATGTCATCCATTTTGTTTTGAAATCAGTATTTGGCCATCTCTCCCTTTTGATCCCATTTGCAAATACAAAAGTAAATAAAAAAGTATGCCTGAGAGATTGAGATTGACAAGACTAGAACATTGGAATGTTGTAAAGTGATGGCCTACCTTGTCTGGCGAGGACACAAAAAAAAACTATTTCAGGTACAAACAGGTAGACAACAGAGGATTGTGGATGAGAGTGGTGTAGACTCACCTGGGGTTACGTCAGAGTGCCCTGCCTGCTGTCTCGACTCCCAGAGGGACCAACACGGCACCGACCGGCAGTGTGCCCTCTGCGGCCACAGATGGTGCACGTGAAGGCCCCTCCTCCAGCCTCCCTACGGGCGTGGCCCCTCCCAACACCATGGGCACCAGCACGGGAGTGCTGGGAAATGGAACCGACAGGGCTCCCACAGGACGTGCATGGATGACCAGCAGGTTATCCAACCAGATAGACAGATCCACCAGTTGGTTAAAGGTTTGTCAAACAGGGGAAGGCGGTCCACCCACTTGTCCCACACTAACCTGATTGCAGTTAGCTTGTCTCTCTGCTACCGAGCTGGTCACGTGTCTCGGTTATCAAAGCGGATAATCCTGGTAATAATGTGGAAGATTTTCTGAGAAATTATTGCACGGAAAGGTTCTCTGCCATTGTCTGCATCCTTGGATTCTGTGGATTCCCCATTGGGTCTGAAAACGCTAGCAAGGATAAGAACCCCAAAGTATGTAAATGAGTTTGGTCCATCTCCTTCCATCTCTCTCCAAAAACACACCTTCCCTCCAAATTAATGCAGTCCAGAATTATTTTCTGGATTGTGTCTGGGATGAACAGTTCAAAAGAAGAATTTATGTTCTGCACATGAGTAACCGGCATCCGCTTCGGCCCTGGTTGCATCCTTATCGCATTGGCAGCCATGCGGGGTGGCTCATTCCTTGGGCAAGAAGACCATCAATTTCACTTTTTTTTTTACAGTATATCTCCTCCTGCAAGCTGCTGATGAGCTGGTTGCTGATGGGCTGGTCCTGGGGCTGGCTGCGGATGGGCTGGTCCTACGGCTGGCTGAGGGTCAATCTTATCCTCTTCTTCCAACTCACTATCAGACTCTGAATTGACACATTCTTCATCTTCCAAGTGGAAGACACTCCTTCCACACTAGCTTCTCTTGGTGCAAACATTTTTTCTAAGGCCCTCTGAGCAGAGATTACTTTTGCCATACTGATTGATTGTGATAAGGAGCCACACATGCAAAGCTATTTATTTGCTGTGTCCCTCCCCCAATTTGCACCTGGCTGGAGTAGAGTTTGTGAAAATCCTGCATTTTTTTTACAATAATGTATTGTAATAACATTGTGCAGGTTCCCGCAAGACATTGTGTAGTTTCACACACTAAAAAGTGTGGAGAGTGTGAGAAAAGCGGGAGACAGGCAGACCGGCAGGGAGACAAACAGGTTATTGGTGCTATGTTGAAACAGCAGGCCCAGGGAGGAGAAAGACAGAGTGAAGGCTCACAGCAAACAGTTTTGTTTCATTTTTACTTGTTTTCGCCTAGAAACACACAAACATGTATCACCCTCGGGTCCACATAGGGGGGTGCACTCAATTTAAGTATGTTATTTTACATGTTCTTCACAGAAAACAAGCCAAGGAGTCTCAGGTTGAAAAAATAATTCATTGTATCATTTTTCTTTTAGTATACATTGAAAATGGGTTCCACAGACCCGAACACCACACAAGGGTTAAGAAAAGTGGCACGGTGCCAATATATGTGGCCGCAAATGTGTTTCAACACGAGGTGTAGAGCTTCTTCTTTTTGTGAGTGCATAGCATAGGATGCATTTTTATGACAGGTCAGCTGTCAAAGCAAGGAGAAAGAAAAGAATGGGCACAGGATGTTGGTAACGGCATAGTCAGAGGTTAAAGGAGAAGGTTCAAAATGTGAATTATATTGACAGTCACATATTGAACATACCATACTCTAAAATATGAGGTTAAGTATGATGTTCAATTCAAAGTGACATCTTGTTCTTTCTTTGGAACAGAGATGTGTAGGCTGCAGATATAGGAAGACATGAGTCACAGTGGCCATTACCGAAATCTAGCTTGCCTACTACTTACTTAAACTGCATACTGTTTACTAATCATACTACATACTATTTAGAATGTACATTTAGTACAAACATATGCAGTATGTAACAAATATCAACATACAAATCATCAATACTGAGGAGGTGTAATCACGCTTCTTGCCTGCCATTCGTTAATTTTTGTAGAGCGAATTCCCTATTGTGATTGTCAGAATACTATTCGGTTCCTCAATAGTGTGCAGCGAATTCTACTAGATGAAAAGCTAAAATTAGTATGACATCCATGCATTTAAAAATGTAAAATACTTAACTCTATTTTTTTGCACACCCAAAAAGTCTACCACACCCTACCAAAAATCGAATGACACCAGTAGCGGTGTGGGTAAAACAACTGGGAAAGCCAAGCCAGGAAAAAAAATTGCCATATTACCACCTATGTGTTGTGATAATTGAGTTGTTTGCTCTAGAACAGGGGTGTCAAACTCAAATACCCAGTGGGCCAAAATATAAAACCTGAACAAAGTCACGGGCCAACATTGAACAAATTAACCTTTTAATATGGACCCAAACAAGTTTTGCTTTAACATTGAATATGGAACAAGCATCACTTATTACCATACAATATATAATTTAATAGTGGAGACATGCAAAATCGAATTTCAAATGAAAAAACACATCAATGGCATTCATTTATTAAATAAATAAAATTTAAATAAAAATGGTATGCCTCTTTTCTATTTGCAGCCTTCTGATTTAAATACCAAAATAAACTTTTTCCACTGGCTAATAATTTTACAAATAAAATGATAATAAATCAATCAACCATTCAAGCCCATGCCTTGTAGCAAGAAAAAGTGCATAAAGAAAACGTTAATTATTGCACACTGGTCTAATCTGATGTGCCCAAGCCAGATACCTGGCATCTCTTCTTGGATGCTAGTTCATCAATGTCTGGGCTCAAGCTCTGAGCTGAAGAAATCCTCAGTATCGAGCGAAGATGTTCATCAGTCAGACGTCTCCTGTGAGTTGTTTTGGTCATCTTCATCGAGGAGAAAAGTTGCTCGCATAGATAAGTGCTGCCGAACATGGAGAGCATCTGAGCAGCTTGGGTGCGGAGCTGAGGCATTGTGTCAGGGATGAACCGTGGAAACTGTGCGGCGCCCACAGCATCATACTTTGACTTCAGCGTGTCATTGCACTGGAGTTCAATCAGCTCCATTTGGATGTTGGTTGGTGCATTTTCCACATCAACTGCGAAGGGATTACTAAGCAGTTCAAACTTGCATTTCTGGGCATCGAAGTCGGCAAATCGCCGGCTAAACTCAGCGGCGAGAACACTGAGTTTTTCAGCAAACTGTGCGCATGGGAACACGGCGGTAGAGATCTGCGCTTTTATGGATTGGCAGCAGGGAAAATGGCAAGGGTTTCCTTGCAGCATCTGATTCTCCCACAGGCACAGTTTAGTTTTGAAGGCCCTCACTGCAGCGTACATGTCTGTGATGATGCTCCCCGCCCCTGAAGCTGCAGGTTCAGCGCATCGAGATGGCTCGAGATGTCACAGAGAAAGGCCAGCTCACACAGGAACTTTTGCTCCCGGAGCTCTGCTGTATCCTTCCCTTTGGTTTCCAGGAATTGACATATTTCCTCACGCAGCTCGAAACATCTGTTCAGTACTTTTCCTCTGCTTAGCCATCTCACCTCTGTGTGATACGGCACGTCTGCGTATTCCGAACCACACTCCTCCAGAAAAGATTTAAACTGGCGGTGATTTAGACCTTTGGCTCTTATAAAGTTAACTACCTGTGTTACTGTGGTCATAACATGTTCCATCTTTAGGGCTTTGGCACACAGTGCTTCCTGATGTATGATGCAGTGGTAAACAGTTAGCTCACCTGCACAGTTCTCTTCCCGCATCTTCTCCCGAACCATGCCCACCAGTCCACTCTTTTTACCGCACATCGCTGGCGCACCATCTGTCGTTAATCCAACGAGTTTATCCCACGGCAGCTTTATTTCAGTTACACATTTGGAAACCTCAAAGATTTCCTTTCCTGTGGTTGTGCCATGCATTGATTTGAATCCTAATAGCTCCTCCGTAACACACAGATTTGAGTCCACTCCACGGATGAAGACTGACAGCTGAGCAGTATCAGATGCGTCGCAGCTCTCATCCACAGCGAGGGAGAATGCAACAAAATCTTTTCCCTTTTCCATCAGCTGGTCATACAGATTGGTGGCAAGATCACATGTGCGATCAGCTACTGTGTTCCTGCTCAGGCTCACGTTTGAAAATGCTTGTTTTTTCTCTGGGCATACGAGGTCACAAACCTTCATCATGCACTTTTTCATGAACTCTCCTCATTAAAGGGCCGGGCTGATTTTGCGATCTCTGCTGCCACTATATAACTAGCCTTTACAGCAGCCTCGCTTTGTGATGTGGCTTTTTTAAACATATTCTGTTGTGAAACCAAACTTCTTTTCATCTCCTCTACTTTCTGGCTCCTTTGAGTCATGTCCAGGTCCTTGTATTTGTCATGGTGTTTCGTTTCATAGTGTCGTCTAATGTTGTACTCCTTACTTACAGCCACGTTGACTCCACAAACAAGACAAAACAGGTTTGTCTTTTACATATGTAAACAGATATTCTGCCTCCCACTTGTCCAGAAAGCTCCTGTTTTCTGCCTTTCTTTTCGCCATTTTTGGGAAGGGTTAGCTCGCTGACAGTTGTAGCGTCTATGTTGCTATGACTACTGTCACAGAGGAGAGAGCGTTTCTGGGTCCTGTCCTGATTGGCGCGCGAAAACAGCAGAGCATTATGGGATTCGTAGTATTAGTGGTGAATGCGCTGTATAATACCGGCGGGCCAGCTCTAGTAGTAATTTGGTATTGTCTCGCGGGCCAAATATAATTACCCCGCGGGCCAAATTTGGCCCACGGGCCAGAGTTTGACACCCATACTCTAGAACCTGTTAGTTCAGGTTCTAGACGAAACGGTCTATGACTGTCATACAGTACATGCTTTTACTTTTTTTGTCCCAGTCAACCTGGATAAAATGCTTGCTCGCTAGCCTAACTTCCTTTCATAGGCAACGGTGAAAGGAAAGGGGCAATTTTAGCTAGCTAGCTAGCCACCGGAGGACAACAACACAACGAGATGCAACAACTCAATTATTTTCTGTCAATGATGTTTGGTATTTGATGTGATGTGATTGGTGTGAAGCCAAATCCAAAGTGGCTTCCATGGACACTTTCTTTGGTGCACCAGGACGATTCACAGCTGAGCTCGCTCAGTTTAGCTTAAGGCTGATTCGTCATTATTTCATAAATGTTCTATCAAGGGAGGTCAAATTCTCGCTGGTTTCCCATTCGTTCAATGCTACAGGCAACAACAATATCATACTCTTTTTGGCTACACAGCATCAGATAGAGGGGCTACACATGCCGAGACAGAGGTGTTTCGCTCGCTCTGATGCTTTCTCCGGTCAGATACATTCAGCCTCTTGCGAATTGAAGGAAGATTATGAAGAGACGAAAGGAGACGAAAGGTACATTATTTTATGTTTTTTTCTTTTGATATTTCTTTGGCAACCATGAATACACACCACTGATTATGACACAACCTTAAAACCTTAACATTTTTACATCAACAAATAACCTTCAATTCATTATGTTTCCATATCTTATGAAAATGAAAAGAAACCAATAAATTCATTTCAAATGATCTTTCTCAAAAACGTTTGTAAATTGTCCCATACAATAATGTATACTCTTAATTTTTTGTTCCTACATTTTGGCGACCCCACTGAACTGCTGTAGGAATACATCTTAAATGGCGCCCTATTCCCTAGCTCTCCGCTCCGGCCCACCCACGTTGTCGTAGTACTATTTTCTCCTTCTACAGTGGTTGCTCCACTAAAAGGTTTGCAATTATGCTGCGAGATTTAGAGGTAATTTGTGGTTTTGTACGGTACCGTGTATCACCACTTCATTGCTACAGACCAGCGCAAGGGGGAGTTAGAGCACTGCTTATGCTTTTGGGTCCTACTGTGTCTCTAAATGACAATTAATGGGCGACATAAACCTAAATAGAAACTGATAATTGTGCACGGCTTCAGTATTACTTAATAAAACTGTTATTACACTAAGGTTTTTATTATTTTATTTTGTAGCAGTGCAAGATGTGTTACTACAGTTCAATGCCAGCCTCCACTGGGAGAACAATGAGATGACTGTAGGTTTTTGAATTTTCTCCCTCTAAAAACAGAAATAAATCATTCTAAATAACAAACTGGCTTTATTTACAAATCACCCCATGTTCAAGAATGGTGTTTTTCTCGCTAATTTTATGTTATTTAAAAACATAATCTCCAAAATATATATACATTTTTTTAAACAAAGCAATTATTATTATTATTATTTATAATTATATAAAAGCCCCTTGGAAATTCTCACAGATATATTATTAACACTGTATTTTTCAGGACAAAATATATTGGTCGTATTGGTCATGGCTCCCAAGTGGCGCACAATGGGATTGCCTTGCAGTTCTCCAGTTGTACCCACTGAACCCGTGCGAGGTTCAAGGCACGAGGACAGGGGGCACGGGATGGGCCGCAGAAGACAGACCTAGCCCACGGGGAAGGGAGAGCAACACTCTAAGGGACTTTGCACTAATAATGATGCTGCTAAGGGAAAAGTTCCCGCTGTTCTTTGTGCCATCTGCACGTTCAAACTAATACAATGTAACTAATAATGGCATCTTTATGCTTTCATTAATAAAATAATGATAAAAATAAAAATATCACTGAATTACAGAAATATCCTCCAATCCTCTATACGTAATTATTGGCGGAGAGTCACGTCATATTTTCTCGATATACTGTGGGCCTGCCTTTGGCGCCATGAGTCTCACTAGTGTTGAGTAATGTGCTGTTAAAAGTGATGTAGGTCTTATTTACTTAAAGAGCATATTGAAGTTAGAAGCAATAGGATTTGAAGCAATAGCCTACAATTATTTTAGCACCATTGTACAGCGCCATATTTTAAATTCCATCTGAATGGAAATTTAAATATGGAGCTGTACAATGGTGCTACATTTTTTTTTTTGCTTTTCTTGAAATAGAAACACCATAATATTAATCAAATTAATTAAGCAAGTACTAGTCAAAAGTTTGGACACACCTACTCATTCCACTGTTTTTCTTTAATTTTACTATTTTATACATTGTAGAATAATATTGAAGACATCACATCTATGGAATAACACATCCTTGAGATGTTTCTACATTCAGTTAAGAACAAATTCGTATTTACAAAGACAGCCTACTCCTTCCTCCCGTTGGGGAATTGAACCCCGGTCTCCCGCATGCCCGCACGACACGGGGAATCGTCATATTGTTCAGCGCTATGTTTTCCATTCCATCTTAACGGAAACCCAGTGGGTTTTTCATTTTTCTTGAAATATAAACACCATAATATTAATCAAATTAACGAAGCAACATTTCCTAAAATCAATCCCATATACTATGTTCTTACAAAAAAATTTTTTAAATTCTCCAGTACAGTCACTGTTGAAGGCTATCAGATGCTTCTCAAAGATTCCCTCTGGTGGTCAAACTAGCAGTAACTACCGATAATGGCACCAGTGCAAACTGCGCATCAGAACGATGCTTTTAAAGGATGAACCACTGTAGCTGGATGGCTGCTCTCCACATTGTCCATTGATACCACTGATGTGTGAGGGAAAGGGGTAGGGGAAATGGAGAACTAAGTGTTTGCCAAAAACTTTTTCCAAAATATTACAGCGCCTTCGGAAAGTATTCAGACCTTTTGACATTTTCCACTTTTTGTTACTTTACAGCCTTATGGTAAAATTGATTAAATTAAATTAAATCTACACACAATACCCCATAATGACATAGGAAAAAAGGTTTTTGGAAATCTTTGCAAAAAAATAGAAATACCTTATACCTTAAAAAATAGAAATACCTTAAATACCAAATACCTTATTTAAAAAAGTATTCAGGCCTTTTGCTATGACACTCAAAATGGAGCTCAGGTGCAACCTGTTTCCATTGATCATCCTTGAGATGTTTCTACAACTTGATTGGAGTCCACCTGTGGTAAATTCAATTGATTGGACATGATTTGGAAAGGCATACGCCTATCTATATAAGGTCCCACAGTTGACAGTGCATATCAGACAAAAATCCAAGCCATGATGTCGAAGGAATTGTCGTTAGATCTCCAGGACAGGATTGTGTCGAGGCACAGATATGGGGAAGGTTAACAAAAATGTTTTGCATCATTGAAGGTCCCCAAGAACACAGTGACCTCCATAATTCTTAAATAGAAGAAGTTTGGAACCACCAGGACTCTTCCTAGAGCTTGCCGCCCAGCCAAACTGATTAATCACGGGAGAAGGGCCTTGGTCAGGGAGGTGACCAAGAACCCGATGGTCACCCTGACAGAGCACTAGAGCACTAGAGTTCCTTTGTGGTGATGGGAGAACCTTCCTGGAAGGACAACCATCTCTGCAGCACTCCACCAATCAGACGGAAGCCACTCCTCAGTAAAAGGCACATGCCATCCCGCTTGTAGTTTGCCAAAAGGCACCTAAAGACTCTTAGACCATGAGAAACAAGATTATCTGGTCAGATGAAACCAAGATTGAACTCTTTGGCCTGAATACCAAGCGACAATTCTGGAGGAAACCTTGCCTCATCCCTACGTTTAAGCATGGTGCTGGTAGCATCATGCTACCACCATGATGTTTTTCAGCAGTAGGGACTGGGCCTCCTGACAGGATTGAGGCAAAGATAGCATCAGGTTAGTGGTTAGAGCATTGGGCCAGTAACCGAACGGTTAGTGGATCTAATCCCTGAGCTGACAAGGTGAAAATCTGTCATTCTGCTCCTGAACAAGGCAGTTAACCCACTGTTCCCTGATAGGCTGTCATTGCATTTGTTCTTGACTGACTTGCCTCGTTAAATACAGGTAAAAAGATGAACAAAGTACAGAGAGATACTTGGTGAAAACCTGCTCCAGAACCTCACACTGGGGTAAAGGTTCACCTTCCAACAGGACAATGACCCTAAGCACACAGCCAAGACAACAAAGGAGTGGCTTTGGGACAAGTCTCTGAATGTCCTTGAGTGGCCCAGCCAAAGCTTGGACTTGAACCCAATTGAACATCTCTGGAGAGCCCTGAAAATAGCTGTGCAGCAATGCTTCCCATCCAACCTGACAGGGCTTGAGAGGATCTGCAGAGAAGAATGGAAGAAATTTAGAGATGGATGACCTGGGATATTGTCAGCTTCCAGGAAATGTGCACAGATCCATGCAACGTGGGTCTGTGCATTATCATGCTGAAACATAAGGGGATGGTGACAGATGAGCCTCAGGATCTCATCACGTTATCTCTGTGCATTCAAATTGCCATTGATAAAATGAAATTGTGTTCGTTGTTTGTAGCTTATGCCTGCCCATACCATAACCCCACGCCACTATGGGGCACTCTGTTCACAACACTGACATCAGCAAACCGCTCGCCCACACAATGCTATACACACTGTCTGCCATTTGCCCGGTACAGTTGAAACCGGGATTCATCCCGTGAAGAGACCACTTCTCCAGCATGCAGTGGCCATCGAGAATTTGCTGAAGTCTGTTACTATGTCGAACTGCAGTCAGGTCAAGACCCTGGTGAGGACGACGAGCACGCAGATGAGCTTCCCTGAGACAGTTTGTCCAGAAATTCTTTGGTTGTGCAAACCCACAATTTCATCAGCTGTCTTGGTAGCTGTTCTCAGACGATACATGGGTGAAGATTATCTGGCAACAGCTCTGGAGGACTTTGCTGTAGTGAGCATGGCAATTGCACGCTCCCTCAAAACTTAAGACATCTGTGGCCTTTTATTGTCCCCAAGACAAGGTGCTCCTGTGTAATGATCATGTTGTTTAATCATTTCTTGATATGCCACACCTGTCAGGTGGATGGATTATCTTGGCAAAGGAGAAATGCTCACTAACAGGGATGTAATCAAATTTGTGCACACAATTTGAGAGAAATACGATTTTTGTGCGTATGAAACATTTCTTGGATCTTTCATTTCAGCTAATGAGACATCAAACACGGGACAAACACTTTACACGTTGCATTTATATTTGTGTTCAGTGTAAAATATATTCCCCTGTACTTTTTTATACTTTTTAGCCAGTTACAGGTTTTTCAAAAATGCTCAAAGCTCCAACTTCCTAATTGGGGAGTTGACTGACCCAGTTTGGACCTCCCCCTAAACCAACCATAGGCCTACATCAGTAATACCATGTCAGAAAATCCTAGTGAGAGCCCTGATCGTACATTTAAACATATTTCCAGTTAGCTACTGAAGAGCATCCAATTACCAAGTACACATAACAGTCTATAGCCTACCATTCCTTCTGAGTCAACATCATTATTAGGCTAAAAAGGTGCATTTGCCTATGATTTGAGCAGTGTTGGTGTTGCAATCATGCCATTGTCGTGCCAGGGATGTCACCGCCACGCTGAAGTGTTACTCAGCAAAATTATTCAAGCTTGGCAGGTCTGCAGTAATTCTGAAAGTAGCAACCAAGAGCCAAAACTGGTTGCCAAAAATTGCGTAGTACGTCACAAATGTGCAGATATGTGCAGCATGCTCTCTCTCTCGCTCTACTGTGTCTTGCTAGCTGTCACTCAAATGGCGAGGGTCTGAAACTCATTGGCTGAAACTGGAATTGCTAGGATGCTTGCCCACATTAGGGGAAATGTAGGGGAAATGAGGCTGCACAGCTTCCAGAAAACAGTCTCTTTCAAACTAGGAATTGTGTGGATAATTGATGTAAAACAGTAGTATGCATGCACAATCTATGATTATTGATACATCCAGCACAAAGCGGGAGATTTCATAATTACTTAAGTAGCCAAAGTACCGGAGCATGTCTATAAGCGATTGAGTGTATTGAATAAGTAATAATCCACCAGCTCTGAAGATGGTACCAATAATTCAAGTAAACCGTCATTGTTATTTTATTTCACTGTCGGCTTCACCCTCCGACATATCTCACAGTGTGCATGTACAAGCATTACACTTGAAGAGATTCTTGATTTTATTGAGATACCTTTTAATTCTGAACATTTATCAGGAGCGTAGTTCAGCAGTAGCAAATGTTTTGGGCGAACCGACCAAATTCACAAAGAAATGTGACTTATAGATGTGTCATTCTCATTGAAAACAAATCTAAGAAGTGTTAGATCTGTTTTATGTGCGGCATTTCTATGCTTTCCGTTCTTAAGTTTTGTTTTTGCATCTTTTACTTTCGGTTTTGTACATCAGCTTCAAACAGCTGAAAATACAAGGCTTTTTGTTGGAAAATATATTTCACAGCGGTTTAATGATTCTCTACACTACAAATGCTTGTTTTTTTTATTTTTTTTACCCAATTTCATGGTATCCAATTGGTAGTTACGGTCTTGTCCCATTGCTGCAACTCCTGTACGGACTCGGGAGAGGCAACATAACACAACCCAGGCAAGCCGCACTTCTTCTTGACACAATGCCTGCTTAACCCGGAAGCCAGACGCACCAATGTGTTAGAGGAAACACTGTACACCTGGCAACCGTGTCAGCGTGCACTGCGCCCGGCCCGCCACTAGTGCGTGATGGGACAAGAACATTCCTGCCGGCCAAACCCTCCCCTAAACCTGGACAACGCTGGGCCAATTGTGCGCAACCCCATGGGTCTCCCGGGCGCGGCCGCCTGCTACAGAGCTTAGACTCAAACCAGGAGCTCTAGTGGCACAGCTTGCACTGCGATGCAGTGCCTTAGACCACTGAGCCACTCGGGAGGTCCAATATTTGCTTGTTTTGTCACATAAACTGAAATTAGGGAATCTATTAGAATTGTAGCAACCAGATGCATACTGCATCTTGAAATAATTTAAATAATAAGTGACGCTAAAAATAAAACGAAGTACCAATGATTCATAAGTGACAAGGTTTGAGAGACACTCGACAGAAGCTTGAGGCTTTTAAGACATCTTGTGGTTGATCTCCTCTCCCCTCTCCAAGATGCCCTTCTACACCCAACCACAAACCCACCCACATGCACACACACATATGCACACACTCTAACAATCACACAAAACACACACACACACACACACACACACACACACACACACACACACACACACACACACACACACACACACACACACACACACTGATAAAATAGAAGTGACAGATCAGGAACATGCAGAGAAAGAAACTTACCATGAAGGATAATCATTTTGTCCACCCACCCACTCCCACACCTTACAACCTGCTCTCACTCTCTCTCACACACATACACCCACTCCCCTCAACACGTTTCACAGCTGCCAACTGGAGAACTATGGACTAGGTCGGAAATCACATGCTGTGGGCCCAGGTAAAAAGTAGTGCACTAAATAGGGAATAGGGTGCCATTTTGGACGCAAAAAACTCTCACCCTTTTACACAGGTCAGCACAGTCATCCTGTGGACATCTTTAGGAAAGAGAGGGAAAGAGATGGAAAGAGAAAGGAGGAGAGATAAATAATTGTTTCCATAGCCTGTAGTTGGTGTTAGGCTTTATTAAACTCAACTCACACTGGACCAGACTTCAGTTTCTGCTATTAGTATTAGATGCTACTTTTATTACTTATGTTTTTTATCTAACTATTTATGAGGTGGTAAGGTAAAGTGTACCAATCAGAGCATGGCAACCCTCAAATGCAACATGTTCACCTGACCAGATAACAAGAGAAGTGAGAGAGACACAGAGAGTGAGAGAGAGGTTAGACTGGCTGGAGCAGCAGCAACTCAGCACAAATAGGACAAAGGTAGAGTGAGAGAGAGAAAGACTTTGGACTTCATTGTTCGTGCAGTGCAGCGCTAAAGGGAGAGCGATCAGAAAAAAGAGAAAGAGAAAGAAAGAAAGAGAGGAGAGAGAAAGAAAGAGCGACAAAGACAAAGGAAGGCATAGAGAGAAGGAAGATGAGAAGGCACAGAGCAACTGGAGGAGGTGTACTGTGGACCAACAAGCCCTATGTGCTATGTGTGGACCCGCGGGCCCTCAGATCTACGTTCGAAGCTGGTTCGGCCTGTTTGTCTCTAACTCCTCACCTCACCCCAACACCTTCTCCTCACCCTGCAGACTAAGCTAGTGTTGCTTTCCAAATGGCAACCTATTCCCTTTATAATGATCTACTTTTGGCCAGGGCCTACAGTCTTACAAAAGAACGTGCTATCTAGAACCAAAAAAGGGTTATTTGGCTGTCCCCAAAGGAGAAGCCTTTGAAGAACCCATTTGGGTTCCAGGTAGAACCCTTTTGGGTTCCATGAAGAACCATTTACACAGAGGGTTCTACATAGAACACAAAAGAGTTCTACATGGAACCAAAAATGTTTCTCCTATGGGGACAGCCACAGAACCCTTTTGGAACCCATTTTTTCTAAGAGTGCAGGGCTCAAAAGTAGTGCACTATGTAGGGAATAGTGTGCCATGTGGGACTCATAGTAAATATCCTGGTCTCAGGCTATTTTGCATTTTCCCCTGCTGTAATGATATGCAGTGTAGCAGTTGGTTCTAAGACCACTCTCTTGGTTTGTTGAAATGTCAGAGTGTGTCTGTAGACTACCGTACCTCCTGTTGTGTTTCTTTCCCACTAAACTCTGAGCCTTGCTGTTCGGCCGTGTTGCCTCCAGGCGAGCCATTCCATCCAATGTCCCCCAGGCATCTCTGTCTTTAAAGCTAAGCTCTGCCTGCTCTCCCTGCTATGTGTGCTCTACATGAGAATGAGAAATCTCCACCTCCAGGCAAGCCATTACTGCTGTGCAGGCAGGTCATGTGGTGTGTGTATATAGCGGCTTTCGCTTTGTTGTTGTTGGATGTAATATTGAATCTAATGTTGGCGGTGTTTACCTGAAGTGACTTGAACAGAGTCTTTAGGTATACATTTTGTTTAATCGTTCATCTAAAAGTTTGACAGTTTTTCAGATCTGTGTAGTTCATGTAGAGACACACTCAGTGGCCAGTTTTTTAGGTACATCCATCTAGCACCAGGTTGGAGCCCCCTTTGCCTCCAGACCAGCCTGAATTATTCGGAGCATAGAAATATTGCTCAATTCATATCAAGGGACCTAACGGGTGCCAGAAAAACATTCCCCACACCACTACACCACTGCCACCAGCCTGTACCATTGACACCAGGCAGGATGGGGCCATGGAGTCATCCTGACTCTGCCATCAACATGATGCAACAGGAACCGGGATTCGTTCGACCAGGCAATGTTTTTCCACTCCTCAATTGTCCAGTGTTGGTGATCACGTGCCCACTGGCAGTCGCTTCTTCTTGTTTTTAGCTGATAGGAGTGGAACCCAATGTGGTGATCTGCTAAAATAGCCCATCCATGACAAGACAAAGTTCTAACGTTCATTTGAACAGTAACGGAATGCCTTGATGCCTGTCTACCTGCATTACATAGCAAGCCACAATGCTAAGTGAATGCCTGTTTGCTGATGCTAGGGCTATAGAGGCATGATTTATAAGGCTATAATAATACCACTAATATTTCCAGGGCTCTATGTAGGGAATAGGGTGCCTTTTGGGAATCACCCAGTGTGTTGTGTGTTTGGCGATAGGGTTAGTGAGGAGAAGTGAAGAGGTGCTATGTAGTATGTCTATCTGGCTATAGATAGGGTTAAGGACAAAGACATGGGGTCAGTACAGAGACTGAGCAGCCATAATCATGTGCAATTTACCACTCAGCGGTGCATGGCTCTCTGGCTGCTCTCTGTGCATAAAGAATAATGGTGTTCTGTTACATCGAACTACACAGAGGACGAGAGAGGGCGAGAGAGGGCGAGAGAGAGAGAGAGAGAGAGAGAGAGAGAGAGAGAGAGAGAGAGAGAGAGAGAGAGAGAGAGAGAGAGAGAGAGAGAGAGAGAGAGAGAGAGAGAGAGAGAGAGAGAGAGAGAGAGAGAGAGAGAGAGAAGGGTAGCAGTCATTATAGTGATTCCAGGTCACAATGGTAGAGTGGTATTCCAACAAAGTATCCCATCATGGCGTCAGAGAGAATGCATAAATCATCCCACAGAACACACGCATACTGTACACACAGATTTTTCTGTGTTGAATTTTATGGACTTTTTGGGGAGTAAAAATGTATTCCAATTCAAAATACTATTTTCCCTAACCCTTAACCCTAACCTTTAATTTAACCCTAACCTTATCCCTAAACCCATAACACACACACCCACACACACACACCCACACACACACACACACACACACACAGACTGCAGGCATCATCCCATAGAACCCAGACTGAGGCGGAGCTGATTGGTTTTGTTCTGCAAACTCCCTCCGTCTGTCTCTTTCTTTCTCTCCTTTTTCTCACCCTCAGGCTCAACCTCAAATCCAACTTCCCTCCCTTTCAATCTCTCTCCCTCGTTCTCTCCCTCTGGCTCAACCTGGTTCTCGGTTCGTGGCATAGCCATTACAGAAGCACAATCCCTGTGTCGCCATGGAGGCGAGGAGTGAGGGGAGGAGCCGGGGGGCGCGTGTTTAACATCTTGGTTCTTCTTGCCTCCCGTCGGCCGCTGTGTGGAGGAGAGGCTTGGCGGGCTTGTCAGGCGCAGCGTTTCAAGATCAACATGAGGTGATGGCCATCTGGACCAGTGGAAAATAACAAATACCACACGCTGCTCTGGGTTCCGTCTATCTCCACACGAAATGCTACCCTATTCCCTACATAGTGCACTACTTTTGACCAGAGCCCTATATAGGGAATAGGGTGTCATTTTGGATGCAGGCTCTCCGTCCAATCAGTCCCCACTGATTGTCCCCGCTCTCCGTCCAATCAGTCCCCACTGGCCCAACACACAAACAGTCCCACCATCATAACACCCAGATTAAGTCAAATAAACTCTCTCTCCTGGTTGTGTATGGAAGAGGTGCTGTGTCCTGAATGGTTGCCTTAAACAGAGAGTTGATTCTCTTTGTCCTCTCGTATTTATAGCAGTGATTATCTGTACAAGGAATAAACTGTGTGAGGCCAGGCCATGCAGGGGGCTCAGTTATTCAGGGAAGAGAGTTTGTGAAAAAGTCAAGGCTCTGCTTCTTTTTCCATACTGTGGTTGGAAATAATATGCCTCTGTCGTGACATATTGTTATTCCTTGCAAACATACCCTTCTCCTGATGATCTGTAAAGGCAAACTCACATCTAATATAGTCCATGCTGAAAGGGTCATCCTATACATTGGGAGAGAGTAAAAAACATTGTCAGATGTTTGAACTCAGGTCTAGTCTACACGGTTAGTGTCCCAAGGCATAAATCATGTGCCACTGTTGACATGTGTCTTCAACTCAGACCCCCACCAAGATACTTTCCTAGCGCCATTTCCTATGCCAAGCACAACCTTGGCATAGGAAATGGCGCTAGGAAAGTATCTTGGTGGGGGTCTGAGTTGTGGGAGAAAAACTTATTTGAAATAGTATGAAATATGCCAGGTGGCCATTCTCAAGATGTAAACATTTGAAAACAGGAATATATTTGTCAAACAGAGACATACTGTAAAAGTCTGATTACCATCAGAAGTCTGAGTCAGGAATTGCTTTGTATAGGGTCTGTGAAGTGTCATAATCTGCATACAAAATGGCACCCGATTCCTTACATAGTGCTCTATGGGCCGGGCCCTGGTCAAAAGTAGTGCACGACACAGGAAAAAGAGTGTCATTTGGGAAGCAGAAATGATGTGGCAAATACTGTAAAGGTGTGCATAACTGGCTGCAGGGAAGTCAGGCGCAGGAGAGCAGAAATGGGTAGCAAACGGAGCCCTTTATGGAGGCAAACAAAACACGGCACTAAGAAAACTAAACACACCCGGGTTACAATAACCCGGTGCAAACCAGCCTGGAGTACACATACATTTACACGTAACAATTCCACACACTGACATGGGGGGAAACAGAGGGTTATATGCAAGATGAGTAATGAGGGAATACAAACCAGGTGTGCGGGAAAACAAGACAAAACAAATGGAAAATTAAAGGTGGATCGTCGATGGCTAGAAGACCGGTGACGTCGACCGCCAAACGCCGCCCGAACAAGGAGAGGGACCGACCTCGGCGGAAGTCACTACAAATGCAGGGTGGCACGCTGCCTTTCCATCCTGCACTCACTACCATTCTCTGTGCATCACCTACTCACTCTCCTCTCCCTTTCTCTCTCTGTTTACTTTCTCTCTTCACATCTGTCAATCTCTCTCTCTCCATTTGCATTATTTTTCCACTCTGTCTCTCTCTGTCCATATACTGTCTCTTTTTTCTCTCTCTCTCCATTAACTTTTTCTTTTTTAAAATCTATCTCTATCTGTCTCTGCTGTTAGCAGTTTGAAAGCAAGTCTCCCTGTAGATCAATTTCCTGTTTGCTTAACAAATTTACGGCGATTTTGAAGCTGTGTGTAATTTATCCCCAGGCCTGATCCATCACCCAATCGATCCCATAGACGTCTGAACACTTCCTCGTCTCGACACGGGTGTTTATCGCAGCGCCTCAGAACAACCGATACACGAGAGGCGGGAGAGGCGGGCTAGATATAACACTCAGTCTGCATTGCAAATGGCACCCTTTTCTGTAGTGCGCTACCCTTGAACAGAGCTTTTTCTGTAGTGCACTATATAGAGAATAGGGTGCTATTTGGGTTGCGGGCTCAATCTCGATCATGGCCTCGCTCTCATACAATGTGTTTTTTAATCACAGACTGAATCTTTTTCTTACTAAATTGATATTGTTTCGATGGTTTTAGCTGTTATATATTATTAATCCTTGAAAGAAAACTAGGGATAACTTAACAAAATCACATCTATAAATTTAAATTACAAAAAATATATACAGGGTTTTTCTTTATTTTCCTATTTTCTGCATTGTGAAATAACACATATGGATGGAATCATGTAGTCATCATGTAAGGAAAAAAGGTTTAAACAAAATATATTTTTGATTTGGACTGCAGAGTAAAGGAAAAGCAGCCAACAAGTGCTATTTGTTGAGAGTCAGTTTCATCATAGCGCTTGATGGTTTTTGCGACTGCATTTGAAGAAACTTTCAAAGTTCTTGAACATTTCCGGATTTACTGACCATCATGTCTTAAAGTAATGATGGACTCTCTATGCTTTACTTTTTTGAGCTGTTCTTGACATGGACTTGGTGTTTTACCAAATAGGGCGATCTTCTGTATACCCCCCTTCCTTGTCACAAAACAACTGATTGGCTCAAACGCATTAAGAAAATCCATTCCACAAATTAACTTTTAATAAGGCACAGCTGTTAATTGAAATGCATTCCAGGTCATGAAGCTAGTTGAGAGAATGCCAAGATTGTGCAGAGCTGTCATCAAGGCAAAGGTTGGCTACTTTGAAGACCTCAAATATAAAATATATTCAGATTTGTTTAACACTTTTTTACTTACTACAAGATTCCATATGTGTTCTTTCATAGCTCTGATGAAACCAAGTGTCATGTCTGGAGGAAACCAGGCACTGCTCATCACCTTTTTCAGCAGCAGGGACTGGGAGACTAGTAGTTACGGCGCCGACAGAGATGGCCGCCTCGCTTCGCGTTCCTAGGAAACTATGCAGTTTTTTGTTTTTTTACGTGTTATTTCTTACATTAGTACCCCAGGTCATCTTAGGTTTCATTACATACAGTCGAGAAGAACTACTGAATATAAGATCAGCGTCAACTCACCATCAGTAAGACCAAGAATATGTTTTTCGCGACGCGGATCCTGTGTTCTGCCTTACAAACAGGACAACGGAATGGATCGCATGCAGCGACCCAAAAAAACGACTCCGAAAAAGAGGGAAACGAGGCGGTCTTCTGGTCAGACTCCGGAGACGGGCACACCGTGCACCACTCCCTAGCATTCTTCTTGCCAATGTCCAGTCTCTTGACAACAAGGTTGATGAAATCCGAGCAAGGGTAGCATTCCAGAGGGTCATCAGAGACTGTAACGTTCTGTGCTTCACGGAAACATGGCTCACTGGAGAGACGCTATCCGAGGCGGTGCAGCCAACGGGTTTCTCCACGCATCGCGCCGACAGAAACAAACACCTTTCTGGTAAGAAGAGGGGCGGGGGCGTATGCCTTATGGCTAACGAGACATGGTGTGATGAAAGAAACATACAGGAACTCAAATCCTTCTGTTCACCTGATTTAGAATTCCTCACAATCAAATGTAGACCGCATTATCTACCAAGAGAATTCTCTTCGATTATAATCACAGCCGTATATATCCCCCCCCAAGCAGACACATCAATGGCTCTGAACAAACTTTATTTGACTCTTTGCAAACTGGAAACCATTTATCGGGAGGCTGCATTCATTGTAGCTGGGGATTTTAACAAGGCTAATCTGAAAACAAGACTCCCTAAATTTTATCAGCATATCGATTGCGCAACCAGGGGTGGAAAAACCTTGGATCATTGTTACTTTAACTTCCGCGACGCATATAAGGCCCTGCCCCGCCCCCCTTTCGGAAAAGCTGACAACGACTCCATTTTGTTGATCCCTGCCTACAGACAGAAACTAAAACAAGTGGCTCCCACGCTGAAGTCTGTCCAACGCTGGTCCGACCAAGCTGACTCCACACTCCAAGACTGCTTCCATCACGTGGACTGGGATATGTTTCGTATTGCGTCAGATAACAACATTGACGAATAAGCTGATTCGGTGTGCGAGTTCGTTAGAACGTGCGTTGAAGATGTCGTTCCCATAGCAACGATTAAAACATTCCCTAACCAGAAACCGTGGATTGATGGCAGCATTCGCGTGAAACTGAAAGCGCGAACCACTGCTTTTAATCAGGGCAAGGTGTCTGGTAACATGACCGAATACAAACAGTGCAGCTATTCCCTCCGCAAGGCTATCAAACAAGCTAAGCGTCAGTACAGAGACAAAGTAGAATCTCAATTCAACGGCTCAGACACAAGAGGCATGTGGCAGGGTCTACAGTTAATCACGGACTACAGGAAGAAATCCAGCCCAGTCACGGACCAGGATGTCTTGCTCCCAGGCAGACTAAATAACTTTTTTGCCCGCTTTGAGGACAATACAGTGCCACTGACATGGCCTGCAATGAAAACATGCGGTCTCTCCTTCACTGCAGCCGAGATGAGTAAGACATTTAAACGTGTTAACCCTCGCAAGGCTGCAGGCCCAGACGGCATCCCCAGCCGCACCCTCAGAGCATGCGCAGACCAGCTGGCCGGTGTGTTTACGGACATATTCAATCAATCCCTATACCAGTCTGCTGTTCCCACATGCTTCAAGAGGGCCACCATTGTTCCTGTTCCCAAGAAAGCTAAGGTAACTGAGCTAAACGACTACCGCCCCGTAGCACTCACTTCCGTCATCATGAAGTGCTTTGAGAGACTAGTCAAGGACCATATCACCTCCACCCTACCTGACACCCTAGACCCACTCCAATTTGCTTACCGCCCAAATAGGTCCACAGACGATGCAATCTCAACCACACTGCACACTGCCCTAACCGATCTGGACAAGAGGAATACCTATGTGAGAATGCTGTTCATCGACTACAGCTCGGCATTCAACACCATAGTACCCTCCAAGCTCGTCATCAAGCTCGAGACCCTGGGTCTCGACCCCGCCCTGTGCAACTGGGTACTGGACTTCCTGACCCAGTTGCAGGTGAGGGTAGGCAACAACATCTCCTCCCCGCTGATCCTCAACACTGGGGCCCCACAAGGGTGCGTTCTGAGCCCTCTCCTGTACTCCCTGTTCACCCACGACTGCGTGGCCACGCACGCCTCCAACTCAATCATCAAGTTTGCGGACGACACAACAGTGGTAGGCTTGATTACCAACAACGACGAGACGGCCTACAGGGAGGAGGTGAGGGCCCTCGGAGTGTGGTGTCAGGAAAATAACCTCACACTCAACGTCAACAAAACTAAGGAGATGATTGTGGACTTCAGGAAACAGCAGAGGGAACACCCCCCTATCCACATCGATGGAACAGTAGTGGAGAGGGTAGCAAGTTTTAAGTTCCTCGGCATACACATCACAGACAAACTGAATTGGTCCACTCACACAGACAGCATCGTGAAGAAGGCGCAGCAGCGCCTCTTCAACCTCAGGAGGCTGAAGAAATTTGGCTTGTCACCAAAAGCACTCACAAACTTCTACAGATGCACAATCGAGAGCATCCTGGCGGGCTGTATCACCGCCTGGTACGGCAACTGCTCCGCCCTCAACCGTAAGGCTCTCCAGAGGGTAGTGAGGTCTGCACAACGCATCATCGGGGGCAAACTACCTGCCCTCCAGGACACCTACACCACCCGATGTTACAGGAAGGCCATAAAGATCATCAAGGACATCAACCACCCGAGCCACTGCCTGTTCACCCCGCTATCATCCAGAAGGCAAGGTCAGTACATGTGCATCAAAGCTGGGACCGAGAGACTGAAAAACAGCTTCCATCTCAAGGCCATCAGACTGTTAAACAGCCACCACTAACATTGAGTGGCTGCTGCCAACACACTGACACTGACTCAACTCCAGCCACTTTAATAATGGGAATTGATGGGAAATGATGTAAATATATCACTAGCCACTTTAAACAATGCCACCTTATATAATGTTACTTACCCTACATTATTCATCTCATATGCATACGTATATACTGTACTCTATATCATCGACTGCATCCTTATGTAATACATGTATCACTAGCCACTTTAACTATGCCACTTTGTTTACATACTCATCTCATATGTATATACTGTACTCGATACCATCTACTGTATCTTGCCTATGCTGCTCTGTACCATCACCATCATATATCCTTATGTACATATTCTTTATCCCCTTACACTGTGTATAAGACAGTAGTTTAGGAATTGTTAGTTAGATTACTTGTTGGTTATTACTGCATTGTCGGAACTAGAAGCACAAGCATTTCGCTACACTCGCATTAACATCTGCTAACCATGTGTATGTGACAAATAAAATTTGATTTGATTTGATTTAGTCAGGATCGCGGGAAAGATGAATTTAGCAAAGTATAGTGAGATACTTGACGTATGTGCCTTTCCAAATCATGTCCAATCAATTAAATTTACCACAGGTGGACTCCATTTAAGTTGTAGAAACATCTCAAGGATGATCAATGGAAACAGGATGCATCTGAGCTCAATTCCGAGTCTGATAGCAAAAGGTCTGAATTACTTTTGTAAGTACGGTATTTCTGTTTTTTATTTTGAATGAATTTGAAAAAAATAAAAATCTGATTTTGCTTTGTCATTATGGGTTATTGTGTGTATATTGCTGAGGAGTTTTTCCAAATCTATTTTAGAATAAGGCTGTAATGTAGCAAAATATGGAAAAAGTCAAGAGGACTGAATACTTTCCAAAGGCACTGTATATTTGTCCTTGTATTTTAGGTAATTGTCCTGCTGAAAGGTTAATTTGTCTCCCAGTGTCTGTTGGAAACCAGAATGAATCAAGTTTTACTCAAGGATTTTGCCTGTGCTTAGCTAAATTTCATGTATTTTTTTATCCTAAATAACTCCCTCATCCTTGCCGATGACAAGCATAGACATGACATGATGCAGCCACCACTATGCTTGAAAATATGAAGAGTACTCGATGATGTGTTGGATTTGCCCCAAACATAAAGCTTTGCACTGCGGACAAAAAAGTACATTTCTTTGCCACATTTTGTGGTGTACTACTTTAGTGCCTTGTTGCAAACTGGATACATGTTTTGGAATATTTTGTATTCTGTGCAGGCTTCCTTCTTTTCACATTGTCATTTAGGTTAGTATTGTGCAGTAACTACAATGTTGTTGATCCATCCTCAATTGTCTCCTATCACAGCCATTATTCAATTCAGACTGTAACACAACAAAAAGTGGAAAAAGTGAAGAGGTGTGAATATTTTCTGAAGGCACTGTATGTGTGTGTGTGTGTGTGTGTCTGCTTGTGTGTGTATGTGTCACGCCCTGGCCATAGAGAGGCTTTTTATTCTCTATTTTGGTTAGGCCAGGGTGTGACAAGGGTGGGTGTTCTAGGTTCTTTTTTCTCTGTTTTTGTATTTCTGTGTTTTTGGCCGGGTATGGTTCTCAATCAGGGACAGCTGTCTGTCGTTGTCTCTTATTGAGAACCATACTTAGGCAGCCTGTTTTCCCACTATGGGTTGTGGGTAGTTCTTTTCTGCGTCTGTGTTTCACCATACAGAACTGTTTCGATTTTAATTGTTTCACTTTGGTTATTTTGTATTCAGTGTTCAGTTATATTTTATTAAAATGGACTCTTACCATGTTGCGTTTTTGTCCGATCTTTCATAGTCCTCCTCAGATGAAGAAGATTGTTACAGTATGTGTCTTGTGGTGCAGACAGACAGTGCTGAGAGAGTCCCATTAGCGTTTATTAACGACCTCACATTCTCTCAGAGACCATTAAAACCCTACGACTGACCCTTACCGCTCCATCCACCCACCGTGCATCCTTCAGGGTCAAGTGGGCAGCAATTACTCCACCGAGCTGCCACACACACACTCACTTAGGAAGATGGCGCCGATAGAGATGGCAGCTTCGTTTCAAGTCCTTAGGAAACTGTGCAGTATTTTTTAAGTGTTATTTCTTACATTGTTTGTCCAGAAAACCTTAATAAGTGTTATTACATACAGCCGGGAAGAACTATTGGATATCAGAGAGACGTCAACTTACCAGCACAACCAGCACTACTACCAGGAATACGACTTTCCCAAAGCGGATTAATTGTCTGCACCTCCAAGGGCATTTGAACTGATTCCAGAAGCCGACCCAAAACAATGCCGTCGGAGGACAGGGTGCCAGAGCGATCTTCTAGTGAGGCTTCGGATGTGTGCACACCACCCACCGCTTCCGAGTATATTACTCGCTAATGTCCAGTCCCTAGTTAACAAAGTCAACCAAATTAGGGCAAGAGTTGCTTTCCAAAGGGATATCCGGGATTGTAACATACTGTTTTTTTGGAGACATGGCTAGCTGGCGACATGCTGTAGTAGTCCGTACAGCCAATGGGATTTACAGTGCATCATGCCAATAGGAACAAACATCTCTCTGTTAAAAGAAGAAGGGCGGGGTATATGTTTCATGATTAACGACTCGTGGTGTAATTTTAACAACATACAAGAACTCAAGTCCTTTTGTTCACCTGACCTAGAATTCCTCACAATCAAATGCCGACCTTATTATCTCCCAAGAGAACTCTCCTCGGTTATCATCACCTGTGTATATCTCCCCGGAAGCAAATACCAAGAAGGCCATTAACCTCTTAAGTCGACCCTCTACTTTTTTGAACAATCTGTTAAAAATCGCGCAACATTTCAGCGCCCTGCTACTCATGCCAGGAATATAGTATATGCATTTGCTTAGTCTGTGTGGATAGAAAAGACTCAGACGTTTAAAAAACTGGTTAAATCACTGCTGTGGCTTTACCAGAACGGCATTTACATCGAAAAGCACAGGAAAAACTGATCACTGAAAATGGGAAAATATATCCATGCGCTACTTGAACCCATTGATAAAGGTGAACCACAATTAATTGACTGAGGTTGCAGTACCTACAGCTTCCACACGGTGTCTAGAGTCTTGTCATTTCCCTTCGAGTTTTTTCTTGGTCAAACACATGCAGGTCACCGTATCTCCTCAGGTCTAGGACCGGATATTTTCTTTGAGTTTCTAGCCGGACATTTTTCCAAACGGACAGCTAATGATCTTTACATCGCCTCCTGATGAATTTTATCGCTTATTAACCTGTTGCTCCTACCCTCTACTTTTTTTGAACATTTTGTTAAAAATCGCGGAACATTTCAGCGCCCTGCTACTCATGCCAGGAATATAGTACGTTCATATGGTTAGAATGTGTGGATAGGAAACCCTCGGACGTTTTTAAAACTGGTTAAATCACGACTGTGGCTATTACATAACGTGCGTTACATCGGAAAGCGCAGGAAAACCTGATCACAGAAAATGGAAATAAATATCCTTGCGCCACTTCCAGCAATTGTTAACAGTGAGACGAATTAGATAAGACCGAGCATTCAACTCCCACAGCATCCCCATGTTGTCTAGAGTCTTGTGAATTGAATCATCTTTGATTCTTGGTTGAACCGAAAGAGGGGCACGACTTACCTCCGGTCTCCGCCCAGATCATTCCGGAAGAGCTCTCTCCTGAAATTTTTTCCAAGACGACAGCTAATGATATTTACATCGCCTACGGATGATTTTTATCGCTTATTAACGTTTACTAATACCTAAAGTAGCATTACAAACGTATTTCGAAGTGTTTGTGAAAGTTTATCGTCTACTTTTTGAATTTTAAAAAATGACGTTACGTTGTGAAATCGCTGTTTTTTTCGTTTATCACACAGTCTACATATAACGATATCTTGGCTTTATATGGCCCGATTTAATCGAAATAAAGACCCAATAGTGTTTATGGGACATCTAGGAGTGCCAACAAAGAAGATGGTGAAAGGTAATGACTGTTTTCTATTTTATTGTGCGGTTTGTGTAACGCCAAAATGCTAATTATTTTGTTTACGTCCCCTGCTGTGCTTTTCTGTTGTAGTGTATTGGTGCATGCTATCAGATAATAGCTTCTCATGCTGTCGCCGAAAAGCATTTTAAAAATCTGACTTGTTGCCTGGATTCACAACGAGTGTAGCTTTAATTTGATACCCTGCATGTGTATTTTAATGAACTTTTGAGTTTTAACTAATACTATTAGCATTTAGCGTAGCGCATTTGCATTTCCAGAGCTCTAGTTGGGACGCAAGCGTCCCAAGTAGAGGCAAGAGGTTAACGTTTACTAATACCTAAAGTTGCATTACAAACGTATTTCGAAGTGTTTTGTGAAGGTTTATCGTCGACTTTTTGAATTTTAAAAAATGACGTTACGTTTTGAAACAATGTTTTTTTCGTTTATCACACAGTCTACATATAACGATATCTAGGCTTTATATGGACCGATTTAATCGAAATAAAGACCCAAATAGTGTTTATGGGACATCTAGGAGTGCCAACAAAGAAGATGGTGAAAGGTAATGAATGTTTTCTATTTTATTGTGCGGTTTGTGTAACGCCGAAATGCTAATTATTTTGTTTACGTCCCCTGCGGGTCTTTTGGGGTGTTACATGCTATCAGATAATAGCTTCTCATGCTTTCGCCGAAAAGCATTTTAAAAATCTGACTTGTTGCCTGGATTCACAACGAGTGTAGCTTTAATTCGATACCCTGCATGTGTATTTTAATGAACTTTTGAGTTTTAACTAATACTATTAGCATTTAGCGTAGCGCATTTGCATTTCCAGAGCTCTAGTTGGGACGCAAGCGTCCCGAGTAGAAGCAAGAGGTTAAGGAACTTTATTGGACTCGATGCAAACAGGAAACCATATACTGAGGCTGCATTTATTGTAGCTGGGGATTTTAACAAAGCTAATCTGAGAACAAGGCAACCTAAATTCTATCAGCATATCAATTTCAGTACACGAGTAACACACTCGACCACTGCTACTTTAAATTCCACGATGCATACAAGGCCCTCCCCCGGCATGCTTTTTTTCAAATCTGACCATGACTCGAGCTTGTTGCTCCCCTCCTGTAGGCAGAAACTAAAACAGGAAACGCCGTGCTTAGGTCTATCCAACTCTGGTCTGACCAATCGGATTCCACGCTTCAAGAGGTCTACAGACACTCACGTATTACAATAAGAAAACCAGCTCCATCGTAGACACGATGCCTTGCTCCCAGACAAATTAAACAACTTTGCACGCTAGGAGGACAATACAGTGCCACCGACACGGCCCGCTTCCAAAGACTGTGGGCTCTCCTTTTCCGTGGCCGACGTGAGTAAAACATTTCAAGTTGTTAACTTCTGGGCCGGCATCCCTAGCCACAACTTCAGAGAATGCGCAGACCAGCTGGCTGGTGTGTTTACGGACATATTCAATCAATCCCTATCCCAGTCTGCTGTCCTCACATGCTTCAAGATGGCCACAAAGAAAGCTAAGGTAACTGAACTAAATGACAATTGCCCCGTAACACTCACTTCTGTCATCATGAAGTGCTTTAAAAGACTAGTCAAGGATAATATCACCTCTACCCTACCTGTCACCCTAGACCCACTCCAATTTGCTTACCGCCCCAAAAGGTCCACAGACGATGCAATCGCCAACACACTGCACACTGCCCTTTCCCATCTGGACAAGAGGAATACCTATGTATGAATACTGTTCATTGACTACAGCTCAATATTCAACACCATAGTACCCTCCAAACTCATCATTAAGCTTGAAACCCTGGGTCTCGACCCCACCCTGTGCAACTGTGTCCTGGACTTCCTTCCCAGGTGGTGAAGGTAGGAAACAACATCTCCACTCCACTGATCCTCAACACTGGGGCCCCACAAGGGTGCTTTATCAGCCCTCTCCTGTACTCCCTGTTCACCCACGACCGCATGGCCATGCACGCCTTCAACTTAATCATCAAGTTTGCAGACTACACTACAGTGGTAGGCTTGATTACCAACAATGACGAGACAGCCTACAGGGAGGAGGTGAGGGCCCTCAGAGTGTGGTGTCATGAAAATAACCTCTCACTCAAGGTCAACAAAACAAAAGAGATGATCGTGCACTTCAGGAAACAGAATCGGGAGCACCTCCCTATCCACATCGACGGGACAGCAGTGGAGAAGGTGGAAAGTTTTAAGTTCCTTGGTGTACATATCACCGATAAAATGAAATGTTCCACAGACAGTGTGGTGAAGAAGGCGCAACAGCGCCTCTTCAACATCAGGAGGCTGTAAAATGTGGCTGGTCACCGAAAACCCTCACTAACCTTTTCAGGTGCACAATTGAAAGCATCCTGTCGGACTGTATCACCGCCTGGTACGGCAACTGCACCGCCCACAACCGCAGGGTTCTCCAGAGGGTGGTGCAGTCTGCACAACGCATCAATGGGGGCAAACTACCTGCCCTCCAGGACACCTACAACATCCGATGTCACAGGAAGGCAAAAAATATCGTCAAGGACAATAATCACCCAAGCCACTGCCTGTTCAGCCCACTTCCATCCAGAAGGCGAGGTCAGTACAGGTGCATCAGAGCTGGGACAGAGAGATTGAAAAACAGCTTCTATCTCAAGGCCATCAGATTGTTTAACAGCCACCACTAGCACAGAGAGGTGGCTGCCTACCTACAGACTTGGTACCATTGACCACTTTAATAAATGGAACACTAGTCATTTTAATAATGCCACTTTAAGAATGTTTACATATCTCGCATTACTCATCTCATATGTATATACTTTATACTGTATCCTTCACTATCTATTCTTTACTATCTATTGCATCTTAGCCGCTCTGTCACTGCTCATCCATATATGTTATACTTATATATTCTCATCCCATTCCTTTACTAGATTATGTGTATTAGGTTTTGGTGAGGAATTTGTTAGATATTAGTTTTTTTGTGGAATTGTTAGATATTACCTGTTAGATACTGCTAGACTGTTGGATCAAGAAGCATGAGCATTTCGCTACACTCACAACAACACCTGCTAACCATGTGTATGTGGCCAATACAATTTGATTTGATTTGACACACTTACACACACAAGCCCTTCCCATATGAGTGTCTCGGGCCTAGGGCAGAGTTAATGAGGATAGGAGGCTGAGAGGGTGAGACTATGAGGGGCCAATGAGTTAGTATACATTTTTCTTTAGAAAGGCTTGATATACAGTGTATGTGGGTTTCCACTAGTTTCCATGGCCACAATGTCAGATTCCACAGCCACAGTCATATTCCACAGCCAGAAAATCAGAATTGGCTCCAAAAATGTGCATTTTTGGTCTTAATATAAGGTTAGGGTCAGACATACGGTTAGCAGTGTTTAAGGTTAGGTTTAAGGTGAGGGTTAGGTTTAGGTTTAAAATCACATTTGAAAAGATTAATTGTAGAAATGGGAGTGGTTTATGACTGTGGCACAAGGTAGTGACGACCATGTATGAGACGGTGAAATTAGCTGTATATTTGTTATGGAAAAGATGGATGGATAGACAATAGATACATGTAAAGACATGCAGTGTGTTTGTGTTTTTGCACATTTGTTCTTGCATATTTGCATGCTTGCTTACATGTGTGCATTCACGTGTGTGTGTGTTGCTGCCTGTGAATGTGTGTTTTTGAGAAATTCATCTGAGAAAAAGTACATCAGCGTTCTATAAGCAGGGCCAGTATCCCCAAAAGGCAGTCTTCTCTCTCCCACATGGGAAACAGAGGTGTTGAAACCAGAACAATGGCTCTATGATAGAGATTTGTGTTTCAGCATAAATCTTGGCTGCTTCCCAAATGGCACCCTATTCCCTATATAGTGCACTACTTTTGACCACGGCCTCTTTTGGACTAAGACCCAGCTGCATTGCCTCTACATCATAGGATAGCGTTTTTCATCATGAATCTTGTTCTGGAGGCAGCTCTTCCGAGTGGTCACTAGCTAACACAGTCACAAAATCAGTCATAAAATCTGATTTTAAACCTAACCTTATCCCTAACTACACTGCTAACCCTCATATGTGTTTTAATGATTTTTGTTTACAATATTTCAGTTTTGCAGCTGGCCTATCGAAGGGGATAGACAGGGACTCATTTCTGCCTCCAGGACAAGAATCAAGACAATTAATGTCAACCTGCCTCTACATCCTGCTTGTGCTCCCATGACAATCACCCACTGGAGCCAGTGGCATGTCCACACATATTCCCTCCTGATTCATTCCCCCCTGTGTTTCCTGAATACACAGTTATCACACTACACTACAGCACAGACGACCAGAATGCAGCGTAACACGTGTTACCTGGTCCTTGATCTGTCTGTCTTGCTCCCTCTCCCTCTGTCTCTCTCTCTCTCTTACTCTCTCTCAGCAGAGAGAGTGGCAGAGAGAGAGAGAGAGCGAGGGTGAGTGAAATTGAAAGAGAGAAACAGACACAGAAAGAGAGAGAAGGAAAGAGAGAGAGAAATACAGCAACTCGGAGAGAGAGAGAGAGAGAGAGAGAGAGAGAGCCCATCTCAGTCCATGTACCCAGGCAGTGTAGAGGTGTCTGCCTCTCTGCCTCTGTGGATAATTACATTTCCACCTTTCTCTCTGTTTTCTCATAGTCATGTGCCCTTAATGCAGATAATTAATTGCATTATTTTTGTCCTCAGGCTGTTTAGTCCAGATTACTGCTTTCTGAGTTGTGGGGATAAACAAGGCCTAATTGCTTATTACTCTCCCCAGTTCAACTTTAGATTATAGTACACCAAATAAATTAGAAAATAACAAATCACCTTTAGGTAACATTCACACAAATCTGCTAGGTTGTTTTTATCTGAAAAAAGGGAGGATGAGCAGAACTGGATCTTGTTCATAAGTATTTCTGATAAGATGAGCCTTAACAACACTACTGTTTTTTGTCCAGTTACCATGTTTGATACTCTGTGTGCCACAAACTGCACCCTATTCCCTATATAGTGCATTATTTTTGACCAGGACCCATAGGGAATAGGGTGTAATTTGGGATGCTGACATTGAAGAAGCTCTTTCAAATGGGGCAGAGGATAAGATTGTATACATTCTCCCATACACGTCATTCCAAAACGATATACAGTACATTCTGAAAATATTCAGATCCCTTGACTTTTTCCAAATGTTGTGATGTTACATCCTTATTCTAAAATTGATACAATTATTTTTGTTCCTATCAAAAACATGTTTTTAGACATTTTTGCAAATGTAATACAAATAAAAAATCTGAAATGCCTTATTTACATAAAACCTCTTAGAACTACCCATCCCGGATCCGGTATATTTGTCATCAGTAACCGCTGAATAGCATAGCGCAACAGTCAAAAAATCTTACTAGAAAATATTCATATTCATGAAATCACAAGTGAAATATAGCGAAACACAGCTTAGCCTTTTGTTAATCACCCTGTCGTCTCAGATTTTGAAATGATGCTTTACAGCGAAAGCAATACAAGCGTTTGTGTAAGTTTATCAATAGCCTAGCATAGCATTATGTACACTTAGCATCAGGAAGCTTGGTCACGAAAATCAGAAAAGCAATCAAATTAAGCATTTACCTTTGATGATCTTCGAATGTTTTCACTCACGAGACTCCCAGTTAGACAGCAAATGTTCCTTTTGTTCCATAAAGATATTTTTTTATACTAAATACCTGTTAGTTTGGTGCGTTATGCCCATGAATGCACTGGAAATAGCGGTCACGACAACGCAGACAAAAATTCCAAATTATATCCATAATGTCGACAGAAACATGACAAACGTTTTTTATAATCAATCCTCAAGGTGTTTTTCAAATATCTATTTGATAATATATCAACCGGGACAGTTGGCTTTTCACTAGGACCGGGAGGAACAATGGCCGCCTCTCTTTTGCGCAAAAATCACTCAGAGCCCCCCCACCTGACCACGTAATGTGGTTGTTCACGCTCATTCTTCAAAATAAAGGCCTGAAACTATGTCTAAAGGCTGTAGACACCTTAGGGAAGCCATAGAAAAAGGAATCTGGTTGATATCCCTTTCAATGGTCAATAGGGATGCAAAGGAACACAGAGGTTTCAAAATAAGAGTCACTTCCTGATTGGATTGTTCTAAGGCTTTCGCCTGAAATATCAGTTCTGTTATACTCACAGATAATATTTTTACGGTTTTGGAACCTTTAGAGTGTTTTCTATCCTAAGCTGTCAATTATATGCATATTCTAGCATCTGGTCCTGAGAAGTAGGCCATTTACTTTGGGAATGTTATTTGTCCAAACAGAAAGATAGTGCCCCCTAGCTTGAAGAGGTCAAGTAATACACTTTGCTATGACACTCGAAATGGGGCTCAGGTGGATCCTGTTTCCATTGATCATACTTGAGATGTTTCTACAACTTGATTGGAGTCCACCTGTGGTAAATTCAATTGATTGGACATGATTTGGAAAGGCACACACCTGTCTATATAAGGTCCCACAGTTGACAGTGAATGTCAGAAAAAAACTAAGCAATGAGGTACAGGAATTGGCTGTAGAGACACAACACAGGATTGTGTCAAGGCACAAATCTGGGGAAGGGTACCAAAAAATGCATGTAGCATTGAAGGTCCCCAAGAACACAATGGCCTCCATCATTCGTAAATTGAAGAAGTTTGGAACCACCAAAACTCTTCTTAGAGCTAAGCAATCGGGGGAGAAGGGCCTTGATTAGGAAGGTGACCAAGAACCCAAAGGTCACTCTGACAGAGCTCCAGAGTTCCTATGTGGAGATGGGAGAACCTTCCAGAAGAACAATCATCTCTGCAGCACTCCACCAATCAGGCCCTCATGGTAGAGTGGCCATATGGAAGCCACTCCTCTGAAAAAGGAACATGACAGCCCGCTTGGAGTTTGCCAAAAGACACCTAAATACTCTCAGACCATGAGAAACAAGATTCTCTGGTGTGATGAAACCAAGCTTGAGCTCTTTGGCTTGAATGCCAAGCATCACGTCAGGAGGAAACCTGGCACCATCCCTACGGCAAAGAATGGTGGTGGCAGCATCATGCTGTGGGGATGTTTCTCAGCGGCAGGAACTGGGAGACTAGTCAGGATCAAGGGAAAGATGAATGGAGCAAAGTACAGAGAGATACTCCAGAGAGCTCTCGACCTCACACTGGGGTGAAGGTTCATTTTCCAACAGGACAATGACACTAAGCACACAGCCAAGACAATGCAGGAGTGGCTTTGGGACAAGTCACTGAATGTTCTTGAGTGGCCCAGCCAGAGCCCGGACTTGAACCCGATTAAACATCTCTGGAGAGACCTGAAAAAAGCTGTGCAGCGACTATCCTCATCCAACCTGATAGATATTGAGAGGATCTGCAGAGAAGAATGGGAGAAACTCCCCAAATACAGGTGTGCCAAGCTCGTAGCCTCATACCCAATCAGACTCAAGGCTGTAATCACTTCCAATGGTGCTTCAATAAAGTACTGTGTAAAGGGGGTGAATACTATGTAAATGTGATTTGTCCGTATTTTTTAAAAATAAATTTGCAAAAATGTCTAAAAACCTGATTTACTTTGTCATTATGGGGTATTGTGTGTAAAAAAACAATTTAATCTGCCTCTAACCCTAGGAAGCTCTTTGCCACCTTCTCCTCCCTCCTGAATCCTCCCCCCTCCCTCTCTGCAGATGACTTCGTCAACCATTTTGAAAAGAAGGTCGACGACATCCGATCCTCGTTTGCTAAGTCAAACGACACCGCTGGTTCTGCTCACACTGCCCTACCCTGTGCTCTGACCTCTTTCTCCCCTCTCTCTCCAGATGAAATCTCGCGTCTTGTGACGGCCGGCCGCCCAACAACCTGCCCACTTGACCATATTCCCTCCTCTCTTCTCCAGACCATTTCCGGAGACCTTCTCCCTTACCTCACCTCGCTCATCAACTCATCCCTGACCGCTGGCTACGTCCCTTCCGTCTTCAAGAGAGCGAGAGTTGCACCCCTTCTGAAAAAACCTACAATCGATCCCTCCGATGTCAACAACTACAGACCAGTATCCCTTCTTTCTTTTCTCTCCAAAACCCTTGAACGTGCCGTCCTTGGCCAGCTCTCCCGCTATCTCTCTCAGAATGACCTTCTTGATCCAAATCAGTCAGGTTTCAAGACTAGTCATTCAACTGAGACTGCTCTTCTCTGTATCACGGAGGCGCTCCGCACTGCTAAAGCTAACTCTCTCTCCTCTGCTCTCATCCTTCTAGACCTATCGGCTGCCTTCGATACTGTGAACCATCAGATCCTCCTCTCCACCCTCTCCGAGTTGGGCATCTCCGGCGCGGCCCACGCTTGGATTGCGTCCTACCTGACAGGTCGCTCCTACCAGGTGGCGTGGCGAGAATCCGTCTCCTCACCACGTGCTCTCACCACTGGTGTCCCCCAGGGCTCTGTTCTAGGCCCTCTCCTATTCTCGCTATACACCAAGTCACTTGGCTCTGTCATAACCTCACATGGTCTCTCCTATCATTGCTATGCAGACGACACACAATTAATCTTCTCCTTTCCCCTTCTGATGACCAGGTGGCGAATCGCATCTCTGCATGTCTGGCAGACATATCAGTGTGGATGACGGATCACCACCTCAAGCTGAACCTCGGCAAGACGGAGCTGCTCTTCCTCCCGGGAAGGACTGCCCGTTCCATGATCTCGCCATCACGGTTGACAACTCCACTGTGTCCTCCTCCCAGAGCGCTAAGAACCTTGGCGTGATCCTGGACAACACCCTGTCGTTCTCAACTAACATCAAGGTGGTGGCCCGTTCCTGTAGGTTCATGCTCTACAACATCCGCAGAGTACGACCCTGCCTCACACAGGAAGCGGCGCAGGTCCTAATCCAGGCACTTGTCATCTCCCGTCTGGATTACTGCAACTCGCTGTTGGCTGGGCTCCCTGCCTGTGCCATTAAACCCCTACAACTCATCCAGAACGCCGCAGCCCGTCTGGTGTTCAACCTTCCCAAGTTCTCTCACCCCGCTCCTCCGCTCTCTCCACTGGCTTCCAGTTGAAGCTCGCATCCGCTACAAGACCATGGTGCTTGCCTACGGAGCTGTGAGGGGAACGGCACCTCAGTACCTCCAGGCTCTGATCAGGCCCTACACCCAAACAAGGGCACTGCGTTCATCCACCTCTGGCCTGCTCGCCTCCCTACCACTGAGGAAGTACAGTTCCCGCTCAGCCCAGTCAAAACTGTTCGCTGCTCTGGCCCCCCAATGGTGGAACAAACTCCCTCACGACGCCAGGACAGCGGAGTCAATCACCACCTTCCGGAGACACCTGAAACCCCACCTCTTTCAGGAATACCTAGGATAGGATAAAGTAATCCTTCTCACCCCCCTTAAATGATTTAGATGCACTATTGTAAAGTGGCTGCTCCACTGGATGTCATAAGGTGAATGCACCAATTTGTAAGTCGCTCTGGATAAGAGCGTCTGCTAAATGACTTAAATGTAAATGTTAAATGTTAATACATTTTAGAATAAGGTTGTGTCATAACACAATGTGGAAAAAGTCAAGGGGTCTGAATACTTTCCGAATGCACTGTGTAGGAATATCCAATTTCAGATGTGTTACATTTATTGTTTAACATTGCATCGAAAACACATATGAACATGAAACTTAGGAATGAGATTGGTATGTTTTTTCACTATATAATCATGGCATGGAGTTGTTCAATGACAAACATCGATTTGTTTGAAATCTATAACTTTCATTTCAGGTTTGTTTAAACGCTATGTATTCGCCTCACTCTCAAATAATTAGTACTGCTGGGTTTTACATAGTCAAATGTAACAAATAACTACATTTTTTTATAAGAAACTTTAAATTATACATTTGTGAAATCAATATATATTTATATATATTTTTATGAATAAATACAGTTATATGAGATATGTAATCTATTTAACACATTTACATTTGACATTTTAGTCATTTAGCAGATACTCTTATCCAGTGCGACTTATAGTTTGTGCATTGATCTTAAGATAGCTAGGTGGGACAACCACATACTGTATCACAGTCAAATATACAGTATACAAACATTTCATCCCTTATGGAAAAACCACACAAATTTCATGTGAACACATGATCTCGTGTGATTTCATGTGATAATGTGTGACAACATGTCAGTTAATGTGATAATATGTGACAACATGTGAAGCAACGTGATAACATGAAACTACACGTGACCACGTTCAAGCACGTGAAATCCCAGATTCCCAATTTAATCGACCTTAAATCAATGTTCCCCTGCGGGTTTTGTCTTGTTCCCGGTTTGTTCCAGGGACATCCCCCAAAATGTTTTTAGGACATTCTTAGAAAGTTGTGTCATGGTCCCCTGGAGGTTTTCTCTAGTTGTGGTGAAAATACAGTACATCTACAACTAGTTTCTGCATTTTTACAGCTAAATTAAAGGGATGCCTCTGTGTCCAGTATTAAGGAAGTTAGAGGTAGTTTTGCGAGCCAATGCTAACTAGTGTTAGCTAAATGACTGGATGTCTATGGGTATCTGCTAGCATGCAAACCAGAAAGGGTAGTATCGTTGTTTGGCAATGCATTTCCGTGTAGTTAGCTAACTACCTGTGCTAATGTTGCTATTTTGTAGATAACCCTTGTTTATACTAGCCAGATCGCCACAGCTAGATATCTACCTAGAAACAATTTAATTCCCCCTTCATAATCACATACTGCCACACATAGCCAAATCTTTAGCTAGCTAGCTAAGGTTAGCATATTCCCTAGCTAGTACAACATAGCTAGCTAAGGATACTGCACTAACTCAGCAGCTAACACAGGCAGCTGTTTCATGGAAACTAGCTAATCCATTGTGATTTAATTATAACAGAAATTCTACCTCCAAATACACCTCTGCTGTTTTCAACCAAGATCTCAATGATCAATTTTATTTTATTTTATTTTTTATTTCACCTTTATTTAACCAGGTAGGCTAGTTGAGAACAAGTTCTCATTTGCAACTGCGACCTGGCCAAGATAAAGGATAGCAGTGTGAACAGACAACACAGAGTTACACATGGAGTAAAACAATTAACAAGTCAATAACACAGTAGAAAAAAAGGGGTCTATATACATTGTGTGCAAAAGGCATGAGGAGGTAGGCAAATAATTACAATTTTGCAGATTAACACTGGAGTGATAAATGATCAGATGGTCATGTACAGGTAGAGATATTGGTGTGCAAAAGAGCAGAAAGGTAAATAAATAAAAACAGTATGCCTCATTGTCTGCATCCGTAATGGGTCTGCGGTCAAACAACCACCCCTCATCACTGTCAAACACTCCCTAAAACACTTCAGCGAGCAGGCCTTTCTAATCGACCTGGCCTGGGTATCTTGGAAGGATATTGACCTCATTCCGTCAGTAGAGGATGCCTGGTTATTCTTTAAAAGTGCCTTCCTCACCATCTTAAATAAGCATGCCTCATTCAAAAAATGTAGAACCAGGGACAGATATAGTCCTTGGTTCTCTCCAGACCTGACTGCCCTTGACCAGCACAAGAACATCCTGTGGCATTCTGTACTAGCATCGAACAGCCCCCGAGATATGCAACTTTTCTGGGAAGATAGGAACAAAGATACACAGGCAGTTAGGAAAGCTAAGAATAGCTTTTTCAAGCAGAAATTTGAATTATGTAGCACAAACTCAAAAATGTTCTGGGACACTGTAAAGTCCATGGAGAATAAGAGCACCTCCTCCCAACTGCATCACTCATGCTGCCAAACATACCCTCGTAAAACTGACCATCCTAATGATCCTCGACTTTGGCGATGTAATTTACAAAATAGCCTCCAACACTCTACTTAGCAAATTGGATGCAGTCTATCACAGTGCCATCCGTTTTGTCACCAAAGCCCCATATACTACCCACCACTGCGACCTGTATGCTCTCGTTGGCTGGCCCTTACTTCACATTCGTCGCCAAACCCACTGGCTCAGGGTCATCTAAAAGTCTCTGCTAGGTAAAGCCCTGCCTTATCTCAGCTCACTGGTCACCAGCAGCACCCACAAAGTAGCACGCGCTTTAGCAGGTATATCTCACTGGTCACCCCCAAAGCCAATTCTTCCTTTGGCCGCCTTTCCTTACAGTTCTCTGCTGCCAATGACTGGAACAAACTGCAAAAATATCTGAAGCTGGAGACTCTTACCTCCCTCACTAGCTTTAAGCACCAGCTGTCAGAGCAACTCACAGATCACTGCACCTGTACATAGCTGATCTGTAAATAGCCCATGCAATCTACCTCATCCCCATACTGTATTTATTTATTTATCTTGCTCCTTTGCACCCCAGTATCTCTACTTGCAAATTCATCTTCTGCACATACTACCATTCCAGTGTTTAATTGCTATATTGTAATTCCTTCGACCATGGCCTATTTATTGCCTTTCCTCTCTTATCCTACCTCATTTGCACATGCTGTATATATTTTTCCTACTGTATTATTGATTGTATGTTTGTTTATTCCATGTGTAACTCTGTGTTTTGTTGTATGTGTCGTAACTGCTTTGCTTTATCTTGGCCGGGTGCAGTTGCAAATGAGAACTTGTTCTCAACTAGCCTACCTGGTTAAATAAAGTTGAAATTAAAAATGTAAAAATACCTACAGTGGTTAGCTAGCTTAATTAAAGGAAGGATTTAGTGCTGTGTGCAATGCGTCTGTGCACTTAGCTACCATCCAATGTCCTAGATTGCATATGAAGTGTGCCTGACTCATCTGTGGCTGTACAGAGAAAATGCCATCTTTTTTGTTTTTGTTGTCACTCCTGTTGGCTCCCCCATATGGGGGTTTGTGCTCTCTGATTGGCTCAAAGTCAAGTTATTGGTCGAGTGACGACAATTGCAATTCTACAAGTAGAAACAGTAGGTTCATCGGAAATACATCCACAGGTACACCTCCAATTGACTTAAATTATGTCCTCTGTTCTGATGAAACAAAAATAGAAATGTTTTGCCATAATGACCTTTGTTATGTTTGGAGGAAAAGGGGTTTGTAAGCCGAAGAACACCATCCCAACCGTGAAGCATGGGGGTGGCAGGATCATGTTGTGGGGGCTCATGATTGGGAAATCCTTCCATGGCAGTGTGTAATGCATGGTAGCCCAGTTTTATATACACCATCCCAGTCTGGCAAACCTCTGGAAATAACTACATTTACTTATAAATGTCACTTTTCCCTGTGCTTCTCCGAGCATGCTCTTCATATAGCCTAGGCCTATATCATATAGTATAGGCCATCGATCATTTTATTGAGACCACAGTAGGTACATTTGATAGTGCTTGCCCAGCAGAGAATCTAATTCTCAAACCTTGAGCAATATGACATTTAATCAATTACAAATGACATGACCCTCCCCTGGACTATTTTTTTTTTTTTTTAATTATATATATATTTTTTTTACGGATCGCTAGGGGTATGCTCCAACCCAAGATGCCCCTGAACAGGCAGTTAACCCACTGTTCCTAGGCCGTCATTGAAAATAAGAATTTGTTATTTTTTTCTCCTTTTTTACCCCCATTTTCTCCCCAATTTCGTGGTATCCAATTGTTAGTAGCTACTATCTTGTCTCATCACTACAACTCCTTTACGGGCTTGGGAGAGACGAAGGTTGAGTCATGCGTCCTCCAATAAACAACCCAACCAAGCCGCACTGCTTCTTAACACAGCGCGCATCCAACCCAGAAGACAGCTGCACCAATGTGTCGGAGGAAACACAGTGCACCTGGCAACCTTTGTTAGCGTGTACTGCGCCCAGCCCGCCACAGGAGTCACCGGTGCGCAATGAGACAAGGATATTCCTACTGGCCAAGCACTCCCTAACCCGGACAACGATATGCCAATTGTGCGTCGCCCCACGGACCTCCCGGCAGAGTATCTGGTGGCACAGCTGGTGCTGCAGTACAGCGCCCTTAACCACTGCGCCACCCGGGAGGCCCCAAGAATTTGTTCTTAACTGACTTGCCTAGTTAAATAAATAAAATAAATTAAAAAATTAAAAAAGATTACATTTACAAACGAAGCATGTGTTTAGTGAGTTCACCAGATCAGAGGCAGTAGGGAGGACCAGAAATGTTGTCTTGATAAGTTTGTGAATTAGACCGTTTTCCTGTACTGCTAAGCATTCAAAATGTAACAAGCTCTTTTGGGTGTCAGAGAAAATGTATAGATTAAAAAGTACATCATTTTCTTTAGGAATACAGTGAAGTAAAAGTATGAAGTTGTCAAAAATAGAAATAGTAAAGTAGAGTACAGATACCCACAAAAACTACTTAAGTACCACTTTCAAGTATTTTTACTTCAATACTGGTACTTTATATGGTCCCACTCTTTCAGTGTTTATTTAACACTCTGTATTGATTTATTTTAACACTGGTTCTAGTGTGTATATGGCTCCACTCTTTTAGTGTTGATTTAACACTGGAGAATTTGCTGTGTACTCATGTTGGTTGCTGGTTTATATTTAGGTGCAGGAGCTCTACAATACTTTTGAAATAATATTCTGTAAGAAGTGCAGCAGCTATAGCCGAAGAAAAATTGAGGAGCCAGTACTCAATCAAGCGCTGCACTTACTGTATGTTGTAATAGGTCTAGGTCGACCCCAATTGCTAAGAAAATATGGTTTCCCTCTAGAAAGAGCAAAGTGACCTACCGGTATGGTACTATTTTGGTGCCGCTTTTGCTTATATTTTGACTCACCGAATCAGTAAAAATGTGCTTAAAAAATAACTAGAATGAAACTTCCGGTCATACAGCTTTATGAGCAGAAAGTGGTCTTCCATCTTAAAGGACTGTGAAAGACATAGCCAGTACATAGAGAGAGGTAGAGAGATATGTCAAGCTTTGTCCTTCATCTTAAAGGATACGTATCTTGTTGTGTCAGGTGACTCAGCCCAACCCCTCTTTATATCTCTTCATACACAGGGACAGGTGTTCCCAAACTGTCAACATCCTGAAGTAATCTAATCTCTTATGGCAGACAACCTCCTTGCTCCCACCGCCCCCCTCTAAGCATAGTAAGGATTTGATCATTACAGTTAGTAAGGAATCATGAGAGCATTAGACTGCTTCTTAAAATTGTACTCTATTCCCTAAGTAGTGTGCTACTTTTAAACAGGGCCCTACAGTAGGAAGGGAATAAGGTGCCATTGGGACATAGACTCAGATACATAGCAATGTGATTTGACTCTATGGAGTATATTCCTTTCTTCTCCTGGAGTAGAATGTCATAATAGGAAGATACAGAAGTCCCAGAAATGTCACATTACCTTAAACTCATAGCCCCTGGTTGAAAGGGCCATAGAAACCTGAGCTATCTATAGACCCTAGGCTGCATCCCAAATGGAAACCTATTCACTACATAGTGCACTACTTTTGATCAGAGCCCTATTGGGCTACACACACACCAAGGTGTTGGTATTTCAGCCGAATAGCCTAGTTATAAATACCCCTACAGAAGACCAGACAGGGAATTGCATCACCTCAGACAGGCAATTCACAAAACTTCCCAGTTCTCTGACTGCCTAACTGGTTCAGAAGCATCTCTCTTTGTGAAATCATTTATAGCGACCGTTCCAGCCTCGCAGCGACAGTCAGAGCGACATTTAGAGCACCAGTCTATAGGATAATTAATGGATCTGAACACAGTAGTGTGATTGTTACACACACACAGTAGTGTTATTGTTACTGCCGTCTGTCATTGAGACGATTTGACATGGTTCTGTCACCTGCCCAATGGGTTGTGATCCAGAATTGAGTGATTATGATACATAATTATATCTTATGGAAAAACAGGTGCCAAAGTCAAGCTGACAGGTAGAGAGCATTGTTTTGTGTCTTCTTGTCTAGCTGTTCTTGAACTTTCAATAATATGTTCTGTTCTTTTGTGAAACAAAGAGCAGTTTGAGTAATTTTTTATGTATTTTTTTTTACTTCACTTTACGTCCTTTTTTCTTATTCAGTCTCGCCACACAGACATACACACACAGGCACACACACAAATTCAACTGCTCCTTGTTGAAGCCAATTAGTCAACAACGGGTCAATCAATGTAATCACACAAAAAGGAGAAATGAACATGTCACAAGCTTGGGAATAAAGGGTTGGGGGGGTAAAGATTCCTTCCCTTCTGCTGTCATTGTCTTTGCAGTAAAAAAAAATACATCTGGATAGAAAGCTGCCGAGATGGTGGGGTCAGTAGTACATGATATGTGCATCCCAAATGGCACCCTATTTCATACATACAGATGTAGGATTTTAATTTGGTTACTCTTTTGTTGCTGAGAGGAAGCGCAAACTTGTCATTTGAAAAATACTTCTCAAGTTTGTCAGGTTAAGGTTAAACCCAGATGCAGACCGTGTCGATGTAACAATGTTTATTACAGCAACAGAGGCAAAGGTACAGGATGGCAGGCAGGCTTTGGGTTAGGTCAGGCAGAGGTTGGAAATCAAGATAGGAGCAAAGGTACAGGCAGGCAGGCTCAGGGGCAGGCAGAGTTGTCAGGCGTGCGGGCTCAGGGTCAAGACAGGCAAGGATGAAAAACCAGAAGGGTGAGAAAAAGAGAGGCTGGGAAAAGACAGGCACTGACAGGACAAACACTGGTAAGCTTGACAAACAAGACGAACTGGCAACAGACAAACAGAGAACACAGGTAAAAATACACAGTGGATAATGGGGAAGATGGGCGACACCAGGAGGGGGGTAGAGACAATCACAAAGAAAGGTGAAACAGATCAGGGCATGACAAAGTTCCACTTTGAACATTCACACTTGATTATCGAAAAATGAATCAACCCCTACAAAAATGTCCATTCATTATAATCAGCATAATAATTCAAATGTCCTGTTGCTGCAGGATAATTTTCCTGCAGTAGCAAACTGGCTCAAATTAAGATCCTATATCCGAGTTGCACTACTTTTGAGTTGTTATTGAGGCCAGTGACAGACAGTGTTCAAAAAATAAATTAAAAATGGGTCCCCCCCAAAACAACATGTGATGTTTGGAGTAGCTGAACTAAAGTTGAACAAGTTAAATGTGTTGGCATCCAGGACTCTAAACAACCCAGCTAGCATATGTTGTGGGAATGTATGTTTTTGGTTTCACATTGGTTGTGGGAACGAAGCCATACGTTTCCTGAAACAGACATTTAGAAAAATGTTCTAAGACCAGAAGTGAAACTTTCACCTGTTCTAGGAACGTTTATTTTTTAGGTTGCAGGGAGGTTCTGAAAATATTTTACTCTGGTCCGTTGAAAGTTTTCCTGGGAGGTTGTCTTAACTCTCTGAGTATACTGAATCACCGAATGTTTCAATAAGACTTTTGATAACACTGCTAGTTTATTTTCGGTTCACAAAACACCGAGCACAGATAGGACACACGGAAACTAATTTCCTTAGGCATTAATCATGCAAAAACATTTCGTCAGTGAGATTCAAAACTCTTCTCTATCCATGGAATTAGTCCACTGTGCCGCCCGGATGGAGCTAGGATGCCATGTGTTTTTATGAATACAAGCTGTTAATTTTAGTGTATTCAAACAGGCACTCATCAGGTATGGCCGAAATAGTGGGAGTGGCTAACACACCTGAACACACTTAACAAGATAGAGGATAGAGGGGGTGTTGTTGTTCCTGAGAACGGAATGTATGTTTTTAAATAACATTCTTAGAACATTCTCTGAACATTAATAACGTTTTATAAAACTGGTTGTTTGGATCCTGGATGCTGGCTGGACGAGCAGCGTTCCAAGCCGTGCTGTGTTGGCCATAACAGATATAATTATGCCTGCTAACAGTTCCATCTGAAAATGATCACTGCTTCTCCATCTGAATGTCATGTTCATATTGCTGTCCGAATCATCTCTTGTATTTATCTCAACTCACACATAATTTCCCTTTGCTTACAGCCTAGCATATAGTTTAGTACAGCGGGGATTAATATAAGCTGTCCTACCAGAGAACAATGTTTCACTTTCGATCTCTGTAGTCCTATACATAGATTGAACCGTGTCCCGACGAGACAAGACATTTTTTTCTGAGCAAATTGAAATCACTCATCAACATCATTATCATGGACATATCCAAGTAAATGCCAATACAAAAAATCTCAAACAAACAAAAATGCATGCTGTGTACTGTCATTCCAGGATTAATATATGACCTGACTGAGTTAACTGAAGTTGACTAGCTAGCTAGCATGTGACAAGAGCGTTATCCAACCTGCATAGAAACCATTTTGTTTAAAACGGACGACCAGACCTTTTGCATAGCAACTATGTAAAAAATGACCAAAATAACTAACAACCAGATTTTTGTTGAGTCTATATCTTCTGGTGGAAGAATGTAATTGCATGAATTGACTTATTATAAAAAAGTTTTAATGAAAATATATATATATATTTTTCATATGTTAGTAACAGTTTCATAAAAGCAACAGGGCACGCGAGAAATTGCTGTATCGCAGCACTGCCTCTTGTGCCTTATTGGTTAATTAATGTGGTTTCTAAGCTGTCTTAACATTCTGAGAACAGAATGGATGTTTTAAATACAATTCTTAGAATATTCTCTGAACATTACTAAAGTTTTCTCATGGCTTTCAGAACAATTTGAGAACATGACTTTCAATGGAATCATGAGTAATCCTGTAGGAAACATTATGCTGAAGTATTGAACTTCCCACAGATAATATTTTTTTCTTAACGTTCTCTGAACTTTTTAATGACACTTTTTAATGGCCAATGTCAAACCAGTTGAAGAACGTTCCTAGAACATGACCAAAATTTAAATTAAATCTAAACATGTTTGATCGTTTAGGAAACGTTCTGTTAAAGTAATGAAATACCAAGATAATAATGTTATTTTGTCAAGTTCCTTAAATGTGCTGAGAATGTTTCAAAGCCAAGCAACTATCCTGCACCATTCCCAGAAAGTTGTGGGAAGGTTGTATGCAAGATAACCATAGAACAACCACGCTCTCACCAAGCTCTAAGAAACATGGTTATCCGAACGTTATATGCTAGCTGGGAAGCTAACGTTGAGATGTGAGATGTGAGTCTCACCAATGGATTATTAGCATACTTCCCTTGTCCTGTCATTGAAAACAATTAAACTTGTGGCCTGGGATGGTCTAGTGCCCTCAAGCTCAACTCTGGACCTCGAAGCCAGTGCCACTACCTTTAATTCCCCTCTAATCTAACTGATTTAGACCTGTGACACCAGGTGAGTGTAAGTAATTATCAGGTATAACAGAAAACCAGCAGGTTCTGGACCTCATAGGGTAAGAGTTGAATACCCCTGACAGCGGTTAGGTCTGCTGCCTTCAGTGCATACAGTACAAACTCTATAAAATGCTGGGTTGTTTGATTTACCCATTTGCTGGGTTGATGGCATTGGGCCACTTAGTTGGGTTGTTTTCTTTTTAAGTAGCAAGGTTGGGTTATTGATGTTAGGTTATTGAGATATGACCCAGTTAGTGGGTTAAAGTGATCCGTGATTTACTGAATGAGTGGAATTACTTTTCATCTGACAAATGGGCAGGGCGTTGCGGCTGTCTGAAAACTGTGAGTAAAAAGCTCATGTTTATCAATCTGGACAGCTACATGGAAACTTCATGACTGACTAGGGAAAAAAACATTAATAACCACTTATTCCATGGTGGTAAGCCAGGCCTGCATCCCAAATGGCACCCCATTCCCTATGAGTTGTAGTCAACAGTAGTGCACTGTATATGAAATAGGGTGCCATTTGGAACTCAGACCAGGTTTGTTTCCATCCAGATACAGTTTATCTTTCTGAAGTATCACTCCTCTCTTGGATCGTTGAAGATCCAATACAGTGTGAGCCAGTAAACACAGAACAAACAAGGGACTCATTCATCCTCTGTGTGTGTTTCAATGTTTCTGTGTTTTGTTTCTATGTTGCTGCGTTTCCTTCTGATGGTCATCATCAGTCCTTTAAGTCTGCACCTTTTAAGTCAGCTTCCATGGTTCCTCTTGTCATTCTCTGATTTTGCTACATAATGGCGCTGCATATTACAGCAGCAGAGACAAGGACAGGGTCATAGAGAGTAGGGGTTCAAGGAAGGGGGCGGAGATGAGTGGGGGGGCTATATCAGTACAGAGAGATATGTTTTCCCGGTCTCCCTGACACACACAGACACACACACACATGTTCCCAAAGTTTGCAGTGGACCCCATTGTTCTAAAATCTGCTGGTTGTGCTGTCTCTTCGGCTCCTGTCAGTGTATCAGGGCCAACTAGGGCCCTATTCCCAGAGGAATTCAGCATCAAACGGCAGAGGAGAAGCCTTTTATCCCAAACGAGAACGCCACAGCTACGTGTCACAGGGAAGAAGCAAACGAAGCCTCGACAATGAGCTAGGCACGGCGTGGATGGGAAGTTGGGGAAGAGTGAAAGTCAATGGTTGCATCCCAAATGGCAGCCTATTCCCTATAGTGCAGTACTTTTGACCTGAGCTCTGTTGGCCCCGGTAAAAAGTAGTGTGCTACATAGGGAATAGGGTACCAGTTAGAACGTTGTAGTGAAAGTCAATAGTCTAGCGAGGTTGTAGTGTTTAGAGCCTGGAGGGGAAATGTGGAAAGGTCACATTTACATAAAAAAAATAGGAAGTAGGAAGACACAGCTAGCTAGCTCCAAGACAGAGCACATTGAACTACTGTCATCAAGTACTAAATGTTCACTCAAATGAACCCTGTGCTTAATCTTGTTGTCTTAACTATATAAAATATTGATTACATTCCAAATGTCACTGTATTCCGAATATACTGTTCTACTTCTGACCATAGTCCACCTTTTCCCTACATAGCGCACCACTTTTGATCAGAGCCCCATGGCCCCTGATCCAAAGTAGTAGGGGAGAGTGGGGTAAATTGAGCCAAAGGGTTAGTTGAGCCGCCCCTTGTTTCTAAAACCATACACAGTTTATCATGTGACCAAATATTTAGGAAGAGGTCATCATTTAATTGAGTGTGTAAAGGAAGAAAGCATATGGAAAAAGTCATAAGCAAGTTTAGTCTAAATACCTGATTTTCACAAAGTCAAATTAATTGATTGTGTTATATGTTTCATGATGCTTGTATCTAAACCAAAGAAAATAGTTTTGTACATCAGTTGGAGTCTTTATAAGCTACACTATGAGGTCCTAACTTAGCATGAATTTGCATCCTTGAAGCTGTGTGGGCTAATATAATCCACATGTTTGCGTTGGTGTATGTTGAGCCAAGACATTTAAATGTTTCCCCTTAAACCACTTGAGTGTTGGTTTAGCAGTATGCTTAGGGCCATTGTCCTGCTGGAAGGTGAACCTCCGTCCCAGTCTAAAATCTCTGTTAGACTGAAACAGGTTTCCCTCAATAATTTCCCCATATTTAGCGCCATCCATCATTCCTTCAATTCTGAGCAGTTTCCCGGTCCCCAACGATGAAAAACATCCCCACTGCATGATGCTGCCACTGCCATGCTTCACTGTGGGGGTGGTATTGGGTTTGCGTCGGACATAGCGTTTTCCTTGATTGCCAAAAAGCTAAATTTTAGTCTCATCTGACAAGAGTACCTTCTTCCATATGTTTGGGGAGTCTCCCATATGCCTTTTGGCGAACACCAAATGTGTTTGATTATTTTTGTCTTTAAGCAATGGCTTTTTTTCTGGCCACTCTTCCGTAAAGCCCAGCTCCGTGGAGTGTATGGCTTAAAGTGGTCCTTTGGACAGATACTCCATTTTCCGCTGTGGAGCTTTGCAGCTCCTTCAGGGTTATCTTTGGTCTCTTTGTTGCCTCTCTGATTAATGATCTCCTTGCCTGGTCTGTGAGTTTTGGTGGGAGGCCCTCTCTTGGCAGGTTTGCTGTGGTGCCATATTCTTTCCATTTCTTAATAATGGATTTAATGGTGCTCCGTGGTATGTTCAAAGTTTCAGATATTTTTTTATAAAAAACTGACTCTGGGGCCTTTCAGAACAGGTGTATATATATGGAGATCATGTGACAGATCATGAGACACTTAGATTGCACACAGGTGGACTTTATTTAACTAATTATATGACTTCTGAAGGTAATTGGTTGCACAATATCTTATTTAGGGGCTTCATAGAAAAGGGGTGAATACATATGCACTCACCAATTTTGGGATTTTTTATTTTTTAAATTCAGTTCACCAAGTTGGACTATTTTGTGCATGTCCATTACATGAACTCCGAAAAAAATATATATTTAAATTACAGGTTGTATTGCAACAAAATAGGAAAAACGCCAAGGGGGATTAATAATTTTGCAAGGTACTATATATTGCAAAGTATGTATGAAATCAAGACGCATTTTATTGTTACAGACCAGACATCATCATGCCCCTTGTATACAAATGTAAAACAAACAGGTGTCTATCCCCCCATGAGGTTCTTCAGAGAGCGGCCAAGGAAGTAAGAGTAGGGAAGACGTCCATTTGAGCAGCAGCAAGGGATGAACAAATGACTGAATGACAATGAAGAGGTACAATGACAAAAAAAAGAAAGTGAACATGTACGTGCTGTTAGGTTCTAATTTTCAGAGTAAATAACTCACGGACACTAGAGAAGCTTAACCAAGTTGACTTCTACCCAAAGGGTTGACACAGCTGGATTCGGACAAAAACATGTTTCCACCACAAGTATATATACTCCACTTTAGGCCCTTCTCCTTCTCTCCAATCCTTACATCTTATGGTTCGACAGGAAAAGGGTAATATGATAATAAACCTTAATTTCTCGCCTCAGGGGATCTGACCTGACCTCAACCCCTCCTTCGCCTAATCCACAGATGTACATCCGCTTCCCCTATAGCAATCCTGGGACTTCCTCCTGTCCACCCAACACATTCCAAAGCCATCTGTCTCCTGCGGATAGCCATTAACTTCTGATGTAAAAACCAGTCTCTTTCACTTCTTTATATACTATGCTTTTGCTTATGACATTGTTCCAAGTATCACCCAGAATCTAACAATGCGCAAAAGGGAGGCTATGATAGAGTAGCAGAGGCACACAAGGTCTTATGGCATGACATGAAGTCTGAGCTTGCTAAACGTATCAAGAATCTTGTGAACCAGTTTAATGGGCTTAGTAGCCTCAAATTGGCACATCGACAAATCTAACAACAAATCTGTTCCAGACAACTGGTCAAGAAGTGGAAGGGTAAGTGATTTTAACAGAGATATCTACTGTTTCTCTGAATGTAGGCATACCTTTAAGATATACAACATACCTCACCCCCAGTCCATGAATTAAACTTTGATCTACCAGTACCATCACACACTGTCAAAGGACACCATCAACCTTACCCAACTTACCCTGTCCCTATATGCTCAACTTAACCCATACCCGGAGAGACTTCTTATCTTATTGAAGTTGTTTTCAAAACTGTTATGTTTACATGTATTCTGATTATTTCTGTAGATATCTTTGTTAGAAGTAATACTAAATTCCCCTTGACGTAGTGATGCTGAATGTAAAAAATGGCTGAACATGCCCCACTTTACGCTACACTATATAGGGAATAGGGTACCATTTGGGACACAGCAGAGTGCACTTTAGTTTACCCAGTGCTAAATCCTGGGGTCTTATAATTATACAGAACAGTCTGCATTTTGTTATTCTGAGCCCAAGATGGCATAGCAGTCAGACGTCCTTTGTCCTTGTCTTGTCGTGTCCCGTATATATATATTTTTTTACCTTTCGTCGCATATCTTTTATATATTTTATTTTCCAAAAACTCAACTTCAAAACACTCTCCTGCAACCCGCCTCACCAATAAAAAATAATAATAGATTATTTACCTCAAAATAGAAGCTGGCCAGAAGCTAACCAGAAGCTAGCCAGAAGCTAGCCAGAAGCTAACCAATTTACTGGCTAACGTTAGTATTCAGCTAACCACGGTTTGTGGTCATCAGCTATCCTTTAAAAATCTATCGCCAGTTTTGTAAAACACAACTCAGACCAGAACATACCGGACCCTATTTTTCTCTCCATATCCCCGGATTTCAACCGCAAGCTCTGGACATTTACACCTGGATCTCGCAGCTAGCTGCTATCGTGTGACTATTGGCTTACGTCGATCCCGGAGCAAACATCAATTATTCCGGAGCTAGCCAGCTGAAGAGTTCCATCAGCCACTCCTGGGCTACAATCACCTATCCGGATCCGTTTTACTGCCAATGCGGAGCCCCACCGGGCCTTCGCGACTGGACTACTGACGTTATCTGCCCGAGAGAGTTATCCAACTGGCCCCTCCGTCGCGAAGTTACCTGAAAGCCCGTCTGCGGCCCGCTAATCGTTAGCTGTCTTATCGGCTGCTATCTGAATAGGTCTATCAGAAACATTTCCTGGGTCACTATAACTATATCTATTTTGCCAATTGTATTGATCCCCTCTACCACACGGAATCCCACTAATCTACCGATGGAAACGCACAAGGTGGCTAAAAACAGACCTCCATCCTCTGCTAGCTTGCTACCGATGGCCCAGCTAGCTGTCTGAATCGCCGTGACCCCAACCAACCTCAATACTCACTGGACCCTTATGATCACTCGACTAAGCATGCCTCTCCTTAATGTCAATATGCCTTGTCCATTGCTGTTCTGGTTAGTGTTTATTGGCTTATTTCCCTGTAGAGCCTCTAGCCCTGCTCACCATACCTTATCCAACCTTTCAGTTCCACCACCTTTCAATTATGTTTCTACAGACAATATCTCTCTCATCTTCACTCAATGCCTAGGTTTACCTCCACTGTATTCACATCCTACCATACCTTTGTCTGTACATTATACCTCGAAGCCATTTTATCGCCCCCCTTTTACTCTCTGTTCCAGATGTTCTAGACAACCAATTTTCATAGCTTTTAGCCGTACCCTTATCCTACTCCTCCTCTGTTCCTCTGGTGATGTAGAGGTGAATCCAGGCCCTGCAGTGCCTAGCTCCACTCCTCTTCCTGCTCTCTTTTGATGACTTCTGTAACCGTAATAGCCTTGGTTTCATGCATGTTAACATTAGAAGCCTCCTCCCTAAGTTTGTTTTATTCACTGCTTTAGCACACTCTGCCCACCCGGATGTTCTAGCCGTGTCTGAATCCTGTGTTAGGAATACCACCAAAAATTCTGAAATTTTCATCCCTAACTATAACATTTTCAGACAAGATAGAACGGCCAAAGGGTGCGGTGTTGCAATCTACTGTAAAGATAGCCTGCAGTGTTCTGTCCTACTATCCAGGTCTGTACCCAAACAATTTGAACTTCTACTTCTAAAAATCCACCTCTCTAAAAACAAGTCTCTCACCGCTGTGCTCTGGACACCATATGTGAACTGATTGCCCCCATCTATCCTCAGAGCTCGTGCTGCTAGGCGACCTAAACTGGAACATGCTTAACACCCCAGCCATCCTACAATCTAAGCCTGATGCCGTCAATCTCACACAAATTATCAATGAACCTACCAGGTACCACCCCTAAGCCGTAAACACGGGAACCCTCATAGATATCATCCTAACCAACTTGCCCTCTAAATACACCTCTGCTGTTTTCAACCAAGATCTCAGCGGTCACTGCCTCATTGCCTGCATCCGTAATGGGCCAGCGGTCAAACAACCTCCACTCTTCACTGTCAAACGCTCCCTGAAACACTTCAGCGAGCAGGCCTTCCTAATCGGCCTGGCCGGGGTATCCTGGAAGGATATTGATTTCATCCCATCAGTAGAGGATGCCTGTTTTGTATTTTTTTGCCTTCCTCACCGTCTTAAATAAGCATGCCCCATTCAAGAAATTTAGAACCAGGAACAGATATAGCCCTTGGTCCACTCCAGACCTGACTGCCCTTAACCAACACAAAAACAGCCTATGGTGTTCTGCATTAGCATCGAACAGCCCCTGTGATATGCAACTTTTCAGGGAAGCTAGAAACCATTATACACAGGCAGTTAGAAAAGCCAAGGCTAGCTTTTTCAAGCAAAAATTTGCTTCCTGCAACGCAAACTCAAAAAAGTTATGGGACACTGTAAAGTCCATGGGGAATAAGAACACCTCATCCCAGCTGCCCACTGCACTGAAGATAGGAAACACTGCCACCACCGATAAATCCACTATAATTGAACATTTCAATAAGCATTTTTCTACGGCTGGCCATGCTTTCCACCTGGCTACCCCTATCCCGGTCAACAGCACTGCACCCCCCACAGCAACTCGCCCAAGCCTTCCCCATTTCTCCTCCCAAATCCAGTCAGCTGATGTTCTGAAAGAGCTGCAAAATCTGGACCCCTACAAATCAGCCAGGCTAGACAATCTGGACACTTTCTTTCTAAAAAATTATCTGCCAAAATTGTTGCCACCCCTATTACTAGCCTGTCCAACCTCTCTTTCGTGTCGTGTGAGATTCCCAAAGATTGGAAAGCAGCTGCGGTCATCCCCCTCTTCAAAGGGGAGGTCACTCCTGACCCAAACTGCTACAGACCTATCTATCCTACCCTGCCTTTCTAAGTTCTTCGAAAGCCAAGGCAACAAACAGATTACCAACCATTTCGAATCCCACCATACCTTCTCCGATATGCAATCTGGTTACAGTGCTGGTCATGGGTGCACCTCAGCCACGCTCAAGGTCCTAAACGATATCTTAACCTCCATTGATAAGAAACAATACTGTGCAGCCGTATTCATTGACCTGGCCAAGGCTTTCGACTCTGTCAATCACCACATCCTCATCGGCAGACTCGAAAGCCTTGGTTTCTCAAATGATTGCCTCGCCTGGTTCACCAACTACTTATCTGATAGAGTTCAGTGTGTCAAATTGGAGGGTCTGTTGTCTGGGCCTGTGGCAGTCTCTATGGGGGTGCCACAGGGTTCAATTCTTGGACCGACTCTCTTCTCTGTACACATCAATGATGTCGCTCTTGCTGCTGGTGAGTCTCTGATCCACCTCTATGCAGACGACACCATTCTGTATACTTCTGGCCCTTCTTTGAACACTGTGTTAACAACCCTCCAGGCGAGCTTCAATGCCAATCAATTCTCCTTCCGTGGGCTCCAATTGCTCTTAAATACAAGTAAAACTAAATGCATGCTCTTCAACCGATCTCTGCCTGCACCTGCCCGCCTGTCCAACATCACTACTCTGGACGGCTCTGACTTAGAATACGTGGACAACTACAAATACCTAGGTGTCTGTTTAGACTGTAATCTCTCCTTCCAGACTCACATCAAACATCTCCAATCCAAAGTTAAATCTAGAATTGGCTTCCTATTTCGCAACAAAGCATCCTTCACTCATGCTGCCAAACATACCCTCGTAAAACTTCCCACCCTACCAATCCTCAACTTCGGTGATGTCCTTTACAAAATAGCCTCCAATACCCTACTCAATAAATTGGATGCAGTCTATCACAGTGCCATCCGTCACCAAAGCCCCATATACTACGCACCACTGCGACCTGTACGCTCTCGTTGGCTGGCCCTCGCTTCATACTTGCCAAACCCACTGGCTCCAGATCATCTTCAAGACCCTGCTAGGTAAAGTCCCCCCTTATCTCAGCTCGCTGGTCACCATAGCAGCACCCACCTGTAGCACACGCTCCAGCAGGTATATCTCTCTGATCACCACCAAAAACAATTCTTCCCTTGGCCGCCTCTCCTTCCAGTTCTCTGCTGCCAATGATTGGAACGAACTACAAAAATCTCTGAAACTGAAAACACTTTTCTCCCTCACTAGCTTTAAGCACCAGCTGTCAGAGCAGCTGCACCTGTACATTACTGCACCTGTACATTGCCCATCTATAATTTAGCCAAAACAACTACCTCTTTCCCTACTGTACTTTATTTATTTATTTTGCTCCTTTGCACCCCATTATTTCTATCTCTACTTTGCACATTCTTCCACTGCAAATCAACGATTCCAGTGTTTTACTTGAATTTACTTCGCCACCATGGCCTTTTTTGCCTTTACCTCCCTTATCTCACCTCACTTGCTCACATTGTATATAGACTTATTTTTATACTGTATTATTGACTGTATGTTTGTTTTACTCCATGTGTAACTCTGTGTTGTTGTATGTGTCGAACTGCTTTGCTTTATCTTGGCCAGGTCGCACTTGTAAATGAGAACTTGTTCTCAACTTGCCTACCTGGTTAAATAAAGGTGAATTTTTTTTTAATGGATCTGGTCAAAAATAGTGTACAAACTATGTAGGGAATAGGCCGCCATTTGGGACACAACCAGGTAGTATTTATCTCTGGTACATTGGTAATGACCATGCTGTACACAACTCTACGCCACAATCACAGACAAACAGATGCATCTATCTGCTGTGCTAGGAGTCAACACTTCCTCTCTTAATGTTCCTTTGTTTCTACCTCTAAGTGGAGATAGACATGAAAAGCTTTGGCTGGGTGCCCCAAAGACATGAGGGATCACTTTGGTGTTTTTTGGGTCTCTGCCACTTTTAATCTTGGGCAGAAAAGACTGCTTTCTTTTCTTTCCTCTTTCATCTCAGTCAGGCAACATGGAGGATTTGCGTTTTCTCCTTTTGTCTTTTCTTTACTTCTGATTCTCTCCTTCTTTCTATCCCTCTACCAGTGGTAGTGACATTAATCCTCATAGTTTATACTTTATTCAGCCCAGGCCACATCAAATGTTTAACCGAGTTAAGGTTCCAAATTAGTGTGATCATCTCTCTATGTCAGTTTAAATTAGTGATCTGTCATATTCAGCTGTAAAGGAAGTCGGGCCAGGCGTAACTGAAAGGTCACACATCTTATAGTCTTATAGTGCTACCGTATCATGACCAATTTGTTCATGTAACTAACAGGTGACAGGAACAAGTTGTTTCTTCCTCCTCCTTGGCCAATCGACAACTCTAAACCTTTTGAGTGGGCAGAGATTATCCATAAGGCATGACAACACACCGTGTCCCTATAATGTTCTGCATATCACACCAACCTATGTCCAGATTAGCAGAACAACCAGAACACAACTGATTCCAATCTATTTCTAAGCTAACTATTGTGGTGGATCCCTTCTGTTTCCCCAGACTTCCTCCACCCATAGAACACTGAAAATACCCCAAAAAGAGACATTGCTTTCGATAAGCCCATACGTTCAATTTGTTCTGCCAATTACGATCTGCCAGCCTGCCAGTGTGATGAAGGCCATTGCTTAATGGGGTGAAATGCCACCCTGTCATACCCCACCCCTCTCCTCCTATCGCACCCCGCCCGACAAAGCAGGACCAAGAGGGACTGAGAGGGGCCGAGACCCCCTGCCTTTTCTGGGGGCCCAGTCAAGAATTGTCTGACAGATTGGCTGAGGCACTAACCAGTCAGCTCTTCAAAGAAACAAAGAGGTCGGGGGAGACCGGGAGAAGAAGAATGGGCTGGCAAATGAGAAAGAGACATATTGAAAGGGACAAGAGAGGAGTAGAATGAGGTAGAGGGAAAGAAATATATTGAACTGATAGAGAGAGCAACCTTTTGACCATCTGTTCTGTGGAAGATGACAACAGCCCTCCTCTGTATTTTTAGTACCATACAACAGACTAAATGATGTTGTCAGGAAGATGAAAGAGACTGGAAAGGCTTGGAGAGGAAGCAAAAAAGAGCCAAATATGTTGACAGAAAAGAAAAATAAACATGGTTCACAGTGCAAATATGGGTAATTCACATTTACATAACTTAAGAGGCGATGTTATCAAGAGTGACCTGCAGGAGCAATTCGGGGTCAAGTGCCTTACTCAAGGGCACATCAGCAGATTTGTCACCTAGTCAGCTCGGGGATTCGAATCAGCGACTTTTTGTTTACTGGCCCAACACTCTTTTCCACTATGCTACCTGCTGCCGCGGTTATGTTTGGAGTATTCCAATATCAAAATAGCTTGGAACAGTTGATAATAAGAGCCACCGGTCGCATTATAATATGCTACTAATTAAAAACCAATGATAAAGCATTTTATTTGGTATAGCACATTTCATAAACCCAAAGTGCTTCAACAAAGCCACGCCACATCACACTTCCTTCCTGTAGCTAATATATTTACATTTTCTGTCTAAGCATGGTTGAATAATTCTTCTCCCACTTTGTTCTGAAGTGGAAAGAAGTAAAAAAACATGCACAAATCTGCATCCCAAAGCGCATCCTATTCCCTATACTGTATAGTGCACTATTTTTGAGCAAGGCCCATAATGTGACACACACTTAAAACACTCAACACTTAACACTTCACTATATTAATTTCACGATTGCTTTAAATTAAATATCGTTTTTTCCTCCCTCTCCTCTTTCCAGATGATCATTTTTCTCTATTCTGAACAGGGATCAGATTTTCTGTGGCCATGTTTAATGGAGGCTTTGTAGGTACTGGCATGCATCTAATTTCCCAAATCTTGACGGAAATCTGAAAAACAAATTGCTTTGCCTCTGAATGGGCAAGGCAGGGCAATATAATGTAGTTTTAAGTTTCATCTTTTGTGCCTATAAATCCTTGTGAAGATCAGTTTGTGTAGGACATACACAAACTGAGAGAGAAAAATAGATAATTTTAAAAAATCCTCTCCCTTCCTCTTTCTCTGTTTTCTACTTCGCTGCTCAAGGAAATTAGTCAACCGTCTCTGCCTCCACCTCCACATAAGGTACTTTATTCGCTTGCAAATACTGAAAGATAAAATGAGTGGCTTTTGTGGCACAAAAACCCATCCCTGCCCACCCTGTATAACAATATCATTTAATTGTGTCCTTTTCTCTCACGCTCATTGTTTTATTCCAGCTCTCTTGCACTTTCTCTGTCTTCAATCGCTGGTGGTGCCTCTCTCTCTCTCTCTCTCTCTCTCTCTCTCTCTCTCTCTTGCTCTCTCTCTCCCTCTTGCTCTCTCTCTCCCTCTTGCTCTCTCTCTCTCTTGCTCTCTTTCTCTCTCTCTCTCTCTTGTTCTCTCTCTCTCTCTCTCTCTTGCTCTCTTGCTCTGCTCTGAGAAGCATTCCCATCCCCTGCCTCAGGTTGCATATTTCTGGTTGCGGACCCCTGATTGTACACAGCAGCCAATGGTCCTTTAGTCTGATTGGCTCCTGGGCAAGATGACACTGTGGGATGAAAGCGTGGAGACAGAAAGAGAGAGAGAGAGCTTGTGGAAAGCAAAAGGGAGAGAGCCTGGAGAGAGAGAGAGCGTGGAGAGAAAGAGAGAGAGAGAGAGACAGAGAGAGACAATGAGTGATAGAAGTAGACACTTTACAAAGGACACCCAGTGTGGTTTAGAGGGAGCATGGACCCAAAGTAACTTTAGGGGAACTGATGCATTGCAGGCAGTTACTTCCACAACTGTACCAAGTGCAATTTAGTGAGAGTGGAGAGAAAAGAAGAGACGGATAAGAGTAGAAGAATAAATAGCAAAAACTGTCTGAAAAGGACAGAGAAAGAAGGTAAGGTCTGGAATTTTTAATTATTCTGACTTCTCGAATGCCTTTCTACATGATCATCAATGAGAGATTTCAATTAAATTCTTCAATGGGAGTTACTGTTGGGACATTGCAGTCAATGATAATGCTTTCTCATTTCCTTTCTGCATGTTTAGAATGTTCAGTCATTGTCTTGATGTTAATCCTTTGACATTTTTTTTTTATATGTAGAAATGGAAATGAGAAACCTGTGCAAAGTGCGACAAGCTAACTGAAGCTGTAACCTACTTATTAATGTATGTTCATTTTGTACATCATTTTTATTTGTCAAGAATGGACTTGAGTAATTTGAGGAGAGAGTAATTGATCTGTGTATAACTCGAATACAAACCTGGGCTCAAAACTGTATGGGGTCCTCCAGTACACGTCTAGCCCTGGCGGCAATTCAAACTGTATTTAAAGTCTGGACTTCAGTTTAGTGTTCAGACCTCAGTCACAGTGAAGGCTTTCATTTTTCAACATGACAAGGACTTTTGTCACTCTTCTTCAAAACCATTAAGCTGTCTCCTTGTCAACCGAAGCTGGGAAATAAACCGGATTGACAAGTGTGCACAAAGACACAAAGACATTGTAGCTATTATCCGTGTCAGAAGTTGGGACGATTAACGCTCATTCACGGAACTGAGTGACGCACATTATGCTGAGGTTTTGCTGTGTAGTCTCTGTAATAACTAACAACAGCTTCAAAGGGTTCCTAGACGATCTCAGGCTACATCCCAAAAGGCACCCTATTCCCTATATAGTGCACTACTTTTGACCAGAGTCCTATGGGCCCTAGTCAAAAGTAGTGCACTACAAAAGGAATAGGGTAACATTTGAGATGCAAACCCAGACGTTCCGACGCTCTACTCTCCCAGTCATGCAGTCGTGTTTTTAAACAACATTCCGACACAGACGGACAGGATAACAGAAAAGGAATATCTGAATCGCTAAATGCCTAAGCGTTTATGCAGCAGAGAATAAGTACATCACCTCTCTATCTCAACAACAACCTATCCCAATCTCTCCATCTGCAGAGATGTTTTGGAGTGATTATGAAGGGATATTCGAGTACTGAACAGGCCCTCTGCTGTCTGCAGGGTCGCATCCCAAAAGGCACCCTATTCCCTATATAGGGCAGTACTTTTGAACAGGGCCCTGGTCAGAAGTAGTGCACTATGCAGGAAATAGGATGCCTTTGGGACGCAATCCCAGGACTCTGTTGGTTAATTTGTGGTGGAGTGACATGGATTGCAAACTTTCCTGGTGACACTCATGCCCCGTGACATAATTTCCATGCACCAGTGGTCGGGATGAATGCCAATTTGTGTGATTTAATTTCTCCATAAATCACAAAGATTTATTTTTATACGTGCATGGGGAGAGAAAGAAAGAAAGAGAGAGAGAGAGTAAGAGAGAGCAGCACCAGCGATGGAAAGAGAAAGAAAGTGCAAGATGGTTGGAATAAGACAATGAGCTTAAGAGAAAAGAAGGACGAAACGATATTGTCATGGAAAAGAATAGGACAAAGGAGCAGGTAGGAAAAAATGTGGTGATAACTTTTGCCCTTCCCATGGCACTAAGGGTGCTAGCCCATTGCTCCAGACAGAGACAGCAACACTACGTGGTTCACAGCACATAATGTACTGTACATCCTATAATTTTCAGAGGCTCACACGTGGCCTCCAAGAACACATAGAGGCAGGATGGAGAGGAGGGGAAGAAGGATAGAGGGAGAGAGAGTGGGATATATAGAGAGGGTAGGGCATAATTAGAAGCACCACATTAAACAACCCATGGGGAGGGAAATAGAGCACCCTCACTTTGCAGCAGCAGCACAGACAGTGGCTGGGGTTACAGCTACACGGAGAGAGGCTGGGGGTTGGGAGAGCCAGCTACAATTAGGGAGTGTGGCAGGGGCAGGTTCAGAGCATGCCCCATGCCAGCTCTTCTTCCAGTCCTGGAGGGTGGAGGTGGGGTGTGAGGGTCGAGAGGTTAGGATTGGGGCCAAGAGGGGTGCAGGCACACGCACGCTTGCTTGCATACATTCGCCGCGCACGCACATACACAAACATCTGCGCGATCTGAGAGTGATGACATAGAGAAGACACACCTCCTATTGCTCCAAACAGCATTTGAAGATCGCTGCCTCCCTCTGTGAACTGTCTGTGATATCACCGTACCATAGACCCTTTGCCGCTGAGAAAATCACACAACCTGGTAAATTTCATATAAAAAAATATACCGAATACAAGAAATCATTGGAATGGGCTTTACGACAAGGCACATGCAGGCTAAGGTACCGCAAAGTAGTGGGGTTCAATCCAAAATGAACCTACTTTGAATAGTTTATGGAAAATCTATAATTCTATGACTTTTCTTTGAATATGAAAATGGCTTATGTTTTCTCAGTCTAGCATAGGTGGGAATCTGGCCACCCACACCAGGATGTTACCCATCAATGCTGCCCTAAATAACCCAGATACTGTGCATCCATCTTTCTCTGGGGTCAAAGATATGAAGTGTCTCAGTGATGGCTACTTTCTCCACCATGCAAAATCAATTGTGGTTAACAAATTAGCCATGACGTATCTCCCTGTGGTTTTATGATGCTGGAGCCCCAACTCCGCCCCTCTTTCACGGTGACTCCGTCATTAATGGTCCATTTAGGAACGGGGGTCCTCTTAGATAGGGGTGAATGGAGGATACGGACATGCCCACTGTCAAATTAAGCCTTATGAATGACCTTAAAGGCAGACCTGGGTCTACATAGGAAATAGGACCACACTGTCACACCACACACAAAGTTGGGAGAAAGTCTGAACGTTATCTCTTCATTAGGTCGGCCTACATTGTGACCTATCTGTTCAACGACACACTGCCGCACCACATTAAGTTCTATATCTGAAAGTTATCTATTCAACAGATGTGTTGTTTACCACACTGTTGTTAGCACACACACAAAGTGGAGAGGAAGTCAAAGTTATCTGTTCAGTGTTCAATGGCTACATTGTTGGAGTGTCATTGTGGATGGTTTGGTAAGCAGAGTGTATAACTCTGTTTTAGACAAGCACACCGCTGCCCCTGAGAGGAAAGTGCTCTCTCGACAGGAAGTAGACAACCATCATATGAGATTGACTTTGTGAAAAAAATGTAATAAAATTTCACATGATCTGCAGCAGAGCACAAAAGTCAGGCTGAGTTCACAGAGTCTGAGTGACTAACAGCAGAGGGTTTTTGTACAGTTCTGTTAGTTGTGATAGCCTTGTTTCATGTGTGTTGTTTTCCTCTTTAGTAGGCCTAAGGGAATGGGAGAGGGAAAGTAGTGGTTTTGATGGTATTTTTTCGCCAAATATTAGTGCATGGTCTTTAATGGCACCCTATGGTAGGTCAAAAGTAGTGCACTATATAGGGAAAAGGATGCCATGCTGACAGACTGACTGAGAGTTTGATGACTCAACAATATGGTCCTTTAATTCCTCGAACACCAGCTGTTACTGCTGTTGATTGTTACATCCCCTCCTTGATTGACACACACATTAGATACACAAGCACGCACTCAAACATGCAATGCACAAACACACACATAGACAGCGCAACAGGACGCTTTGAGAACGACACACATCTTTATAAGGCACGCTGTTCTCTTTGAATGTTAAACTGTCTTTTACCGTTTCCCTCCGAAATCCTCAAGTCAGTAGAACATGTCATTGTGGTGGGAAAATACCTCTCCTTAAGCTTTCTCATATGATGTCTCCTCCACCAATCATCCCTCCACCCTCCTCCTTCCATCCATTCATCCATCCATCCATTCCTCTGTTCTGGACAGGGGAATCTTGTGTGGTAGGTCGTAAAGGCAGGAGCAGCAAGAGCAGCTGCTAATCTGAAGAGACATCAGATTAGTCTGAGGGAGATATGTGGAATGTTTAGCCAGCACAACTATGTAGCATGTCACCTCATTAGAGGTGTGGAGGGTTTAGCGAGGAGATAATTTGACTTCATAATGAACAACATGGCGAATTGAATAGAAAGAATGGAGAGAGAATGGAAACAGACAGAATAGCGTAGGTCCAGGAGGGGCCCATGGGGGTCAGGGCTCACCCAGCCTGCAAGTGGCCCTCGTGGGGCTCTAAATTCAAGATTGCATCCCAAATGGCACCCTATCCCCTATATAGTGCACTACTTTTTAACTGGGCCCATAGGGAATAGGGGGCCATTTGGGACATATCCCCTGAGTTCGAGGGCCAGGGTGGCTAGTAGCCATATACCCCCTCCTATCAGGGGCTCTGTAACAATACCACCACGCTCAGCACCCTCCCCTAGCCTCTAGTCTCTTTGTGACTCTTCAATAATGATTAACTGTGTTTGGAGACTGGGAGTGTCCACGGCGGCACAATGAGCTCTCTCTCACACGATATAATAGAGCTCAACATAGTCTCTCTTTCTCTGCTCTCTTTCTTTCTTTTGTTCCCCCCCCCCCACTTCCCATCTCTTTCTCCACGCCCACTGCTAGCAGTCTTTTCTTTCCATTTTTCTCTTTTCCCTTTCCCCTCTCTGCATTATCACGACACAGCTGTCCGTTTTCTGCCCCTTGCAGCTTGTTAATAGAGAGGAAATATATTGTGGTGGAGGCAAACAGATGTTACCACCTCACTGACAAATGGAAAGAAAAACAAGTAAGAGTCATAAAGGCACCGTTTGAGTAGAGCATATGAAAGACATTGATTAAATGTAAAACATTACTTGAAATCAATACAAAACATCAAAAGATCCACAGCACCATGAAATAATGATTGACCTTGCTTGCTCGGATTATTGTGGGCAATTCGAGTGCAGGAAAAATAACTTTAGCAAATAAACTTGACATTTGGAAATCAGTTATCAAGTCAGTGCCTACACCCGATAAATGGTGGAAATACTCTTCCTCAGTCTCTCCATTTCTCTACCGCTCTCAACTCTTTCCACTCTCTCCACTTCCTCTTTGCCAAACTCTACTTTGTGGAACGGTGCGCCACTTGTTGCATGTTGCCCTATCAGGCATGTAGCATGTACAGTAGTTCACGGTGTGAGTAGCGTTTAGTACACAAAGGTAATTCTATTCGGACACAAACACTCCAATCTCATGACATCACACCCTGAGGCCATTAGCAGAAGGCAGACAGCGCACCTCTCACCTCCTCTACTAAGGCAGCAGAAAGAGAGAAGGGAGAGGGAGAGAGGGGGAAATGGAGAAAGATGAGAGAAGGAGAGTGTGAGAGGAGGAGAGGGAAATAGATGGGGGAGAGAGAGGGAGTGAGAGAGGGGGAGAGAGAGCGGCATGGAGAAACAGCAGAGCATCTCTCACTTCCTCTATGACAGGCAGCAGAAAGAGAGAGGGAGAAAAGGGGAGAGGGGGAGAGAGGGGAGAGGGAGAGAAGCAACTACACGCTTAGGGAAGACAGGCAGAGAGAAATGAAAGAAGTTACTGTTGTTCTTAGAAACTGCAAATAGAGGGGGAAGCAGAAATCACCAACAATGCAGAAAGAAGAGAGAGAGAGAGAGAGAGAGAGAGAGAGAGAGAGAGAGAGAGAGAGAGATAGGGTTTGAGGGTGGTTGCTACAGTCCAAGCCAGGGGTCTACAATATTGTTTTTGTATAAGAGGTACTTTAAAAAATGTCTCCATCTACAAATGTATTTAGCGTTGAAATAGGCATGCTCTTTTCTCCCCTGCAACTCTTCACCAGGTCTTTGCTGTAAAAGAGATTTTATAATGGTAAAAATGACAATTATTTATAGAGAAACAACACAGTTGCATGTTCAGAGTGCATGTAAATGTATACATCACCGTACCATTGTCTGGGGGAAAAATAATATTATAATTTACCTTTAATTGAGGACTGTGTCTGGCTAGCAATACTGCACACATCATGGTATAGTTCGCAAAACTAATGTGAACTTGCTTAATACAAATAATCATGATAACATTCTATCAGGTAAGCCTATTTTGTAGTTAACATTTTATTGTGAAGATTCTGGGGAAAGCCTTTCTGTCTACCCAGAAGATGGTTGTCATTAGCATCGCTAACTGGCTAAACTAAGGGATACACAAATGAAATGGCAGATATTGTGTTACGTTTGGCTTTTTGAGCCAATAGTGTCTAACCAGCGGTGGGATAATGTCAATTTGGCTTTGATGGGATAGTAAAAAATCGAATCAAATGCTATTGGTCTCGTATACATATTTTGCACATGTTAGCGCAGGTGCAATGAAGTGCTTATGTTTCTATCTCCAACAATGCAGTAATTGTAACGGTTTTCGTCTGGTGAAGGAGAAGAGGTCCAAGGTGCAGCGTGGTACATGTCCATATTGATATTTATTAACACTGAACACAAAAACAAAATAACAAGGAGAACGAACGAAACAGTTCTGTGTGGAAAACACAGACACAGGAAAATAATCACCCACGACCAAACTGGGGAAAACCGGCTACCTAAGTATGATTCTCAATCAGAGACAACGATCGACAGCTGCCTCTGATTGAGAACCATACCAGGCCAAACACAGAAATACAACATAGAAAAAAGAACATAGACTACCCACCCCAACTCACGCCCTGACCAAACTAACACAAAGACATAATAAAGGAACTAAGGTCAGAACGTGACAGTAATACCTAATACCTAATCCACACAAATGCAAAACATAGAAAGGAATTAAGAAATATCAGAACGTGCAATATCCATAATACATTTATATACACTATACATCTCTACACACTACCGGGCAAAAGTTTTAGAACACCGACTCATTCAAGGGTTTTTCTTTATTTTTACTATTTTCAACATTGTAGAATAAAAGTGAAGACATTCAAAATATGAAATAACACATATGGAATCATGTAGTAACCAAATAAGTGTTAAACAAATCTAAATATATTTTATATTTGAGATTCTTCAAATAGCCACCCTTTGCCTTGATGACAGCTTTGCACACTCTTGACTCTCTGATAAGGCCCTCCTTGCCTGGTCTGTGAGTTTTGGTGGGCGTCCCTCTCTTGGCAGGTTTGTTGTGGTGCCATATTCATTCAATGTTTTAATAATGTATTTAATGGTGCTCCGTGGGATGTTTAAAGTTTAGGATATTTTTTATAACCCAACCCTGATCTGTACTTCCCCACAACTTTGTCCCTGACCTCTTTTGAGAGCTCCTTGGTCTTCATGGTGCCTCTTGCTTAGTGGTACTTTTGCAAGGCACTGTATGTGCTTTCAGAATTGTTTGGGGAGCTACTCATGGGTTGAGAGCTACTGGTAGCTCGCGATCTACCTGTTGGAGCCCCTTGGTCTAAGCACAACACAATAAATGGGGAAGGGAGAAGCTAAATGCAGAAGGGTTTCGTGCTCAAGCTGGTATCAGAGTTTAGCATCATGCCTGGTCCCTCTCAGGTTAACCTGCAGCCCCTATAGGACATACAGTACCTCTCCCCAATCTCTCCCTCTCCGCTCCTACTCTAAACGCAACTCATCTGCAGTGTGAGAGACCCCACTAATTAAGTTTTAATACAGCTCTCTATCTTTCTACCACACACAAGCACATGCACGTACTTCCACATCAAACGCGCACACACACACAGACGTAAGCACGCATACACACACACACACACATTAAATATCACTCACCAAATAGCAGAAAAGAAGAGGAATCGGTGGTTATACACAATAGGCTGGGATCATTGTCATCCCTCCATCTTTCCATCTTTTCATTCATCCATACTTTCCTCCTTTCCTCCTTAGTTTCAGGGAAGAACGAAACAGCAAAGGAGCTTATAGGCCAAGGACGATAGTGTCATGACACAACAATGACAGCTACATTTGAAGGGTTTTGAAATTCATCTCTGCTGTCTCTTTTCTCTAGACATTTGAGGACCTTCCCAGGACGCAAGAGATAAAGGCACGACATCGGTGGGTCATTGGATCCCTAAAGAAAACACAAAACAATTTGCTTTGTGGTTGAGTATCCATCATGGGAGATCGACTTCACCACTATCTTGGGGGTGGTAGGCCTGTCTACACCCTACTACTCCCACTAGCTCTAGCCCTGCTGACCCTGTTGTGTGAGGCCCAGGGCCGTATGGATAAAGCCAGGTCACCGGAGGAAAGTAGAGCAGGGCTGTTGAGGAGGGTGAAAAGGGGCTGGGTATGGAACCAGTTCTTTGTGCTGGAGGAGTACACTGGACTGGAGCCGCTATACATTGGAAAGGTGAGTCGACACACACAGACATGCATGAACACATACATACACACACACACACACACACACACACACGCACACACACGCACACACACACACACACACACACACACACACACACACACACGCACACACACACACGCACACACACACCCCCTCTCCAGGTGTCTCCTATTTTTCCCCATTATTCACCGTGTATGTCACGACTTCCGCCGAAGTCGGCTCCTCTCCTTGTTCGGGCGGCATTCGGTGATCGACGTCATACTTTCTAGCCATCGCCGCTCCATTTTTCATATATCCATTTGTCTTGTCTTGATTTCATACACGCCTGGTTTTCATTTCCCCAATCAATCTACTTGTATTTAACCCTCTGTTTCCCATCATGTTTTGTGTGTAATTGTTTACATGTCAAGTGATGTTCGTTAAGCGCTTTACTTTATTGTTCCGTTTTTTGAGCGCGTTTGTTTTGTTGTGCTCCCAGTTTGGAACTATAATAAAGTGTGCTTTATTTAATCATACTCTGCTCTCCTGCACCTGACTTCGCCTTCATACACACCCTGTGTATTTATACCTGCGTTTTCCGTTTGTCTATTGCCAGTTCGTCTTGTTTTGTCAGGTTTAACCAGCATGTTTCCCGTTTCACCAGTTATCAAGTTCTTGTTTTCCAGTCTTCCTGGATCTGACCTTTCTGCTTGCCCTGTCCCTGATCCTGCCTGCCGTTCTGGCCCTTTTTGACTCTGCCTTGGATTACGAACCTCTGCCTACTCTTGTTCTGCCCCCTTTCCTGCCCCTTTGTTTTTTGTTTTTTATTCTGAGAACTGAACCATCCGCCTCCTGTGTCTGCATCTGGGTCATATCCTGAGTTGGGATAATACGAACTGGCCATGACTGACCCAACAGACTCAGACCAGCTCCACAATACTGTTTCCCCCCAAGGAACCATCATTGGAGGACACAAAGACTTACTGCTTAACCTTATGGAGGGACACCATACCTTGATGGAACGCCATGACCATGCCTTCAATGCATTGTTGGAACAATTCAGCGGACTATCTACTAGGTAGCAAGCCACCACGGTATCCTTCCAGACTCGTAGTAACCCCCGCTACCAGAGTTGCTTCTCCCCAGCCTACCCGGCTTCCCGAGAACCCTGCTTACCTCCTCCAGAGCACTACGCTGGGGATCCTGGGACCTGCTGGGCATTTCTCTTCCAATGTTCCCTCATATTTGAGATACAGCCCTCCTTGTTTCCTTCAAGTCGTTCGAAGATAGAGTATCTTATAACGCTAATGTCCGGGAGGGAGCTCACCTGGGCTACAGCTGTGTGGGAGCAACAGTCCAGCGTTTGCCTAAGTCTGGAGGATTCATGGCGGAGGTAAGGATGGTGTTCGATTCTCCTGTGTCTGGGAGAACGGTAGCTCGGAAGCTACTTCCGCTGCGTCAAGACTCCTGGAATGTGGAAGACTTTTTGGCCACCAAAAGTGCCTGGAACACGGAGTTCCTGTTCGACACCTTCTTTCAAGGATTATTGGAGGGAATTAAAGTTGAGCTGCCCATGGACCTCAACTCTCTCATGTGTTGAATTGCTATGCTTCATCTTGGCCAGGTCGCAGTTGCAAATGAGAACTTGTTCTCAACTAGCTTACTAAAGGTGAAAAAAGGGTGCGGCATTTCTCCCTGTCTGGTCCGGAGACCAAGACCACGGAAGTGTACATTGAGGACTCGCTGCACGGTTAATTGCAAGGTTCATCCTTAATTCATCCTCGTAGCTGCAGAGTTAATTCATCCTTCTTCCTCCCCGGCCACCCTGCGCCCGTGTATCGACTATGCGTACCTGGTTATGCCATTTGGACTGACCAACGCTCCCACGGTGTTCCAAGCCCAGGTCAACGACGTGCTCCGTGACATGTTGAACAGTGTTCGTGTTTGTCTTCTGCTTGTCTCCACTCCCACCAAGTGTCTCCTATTTTTCCCCATTATCCCGTGTTTTTATACCTGTGTTTTCTGTTTGTCTGTTGCCAGTTCGTCTTGTTTTGTCAGGTCTTACCAGCGTGTTTCCCGTTTCTCAAGTTCTTGTTTCTTTCTGGTTCCGACCTGGTTTCTGACTCTGCCTTGGATTACGAACCGCCGCCTGCCCGCGACCTGCCCTTTTTCTGCCGCTTTGTTATAATAAATATTCGGAGAACCGAACTACCCGCCTCCTGTCTCTGCATCTGGGTCATTTCCTGTGTCATGATATACATGTGCTAACTGCATGTCGCTTTGGATAAAAGCATCTGCTAAATGCCCACCATCATTACTATTGAACTGTTTGATGACAGTTCTCAACTTTTCAATCAATGTCGTCGCGGTCGGCTGGATGTGGTCTCTGATAGCTGCAGGGTTTATCATCATTGATCAAATGTTCAATCCACTTCAACGCTTGAGTGATCAAGGTATCTTCTTGTGCCAATGAATCTCTGTGTCTGCCTCCCAAATGGTACCCTATTCCCTAGTGCACTACTTTTGGCCAGGGCCCATGGGGTTCCCATACGGCCATGGTCAAGAGTAACGCACTATGTAGGGAATTGGGTGCCATTTGGGACACAAGCTCTTATCATGGCACAAGGCGAGACCCAGATGCAGAGGAGGCAGATGGTTGGAGTCTTGCACTGTTTATTAATCCAAAAAGGGGTAGGCAAGAGAATGGTCATGAACAGGCAAAAGGTCAAAATCAGTTCAGAGTCCAATAGGTACCTGAAGGGCAGGCAGATTCAAGGTCAGGGCAGGCAGGAAAGTAGTCCAGAGTTAGACAGTGATCAAAACCCGGGAAGACTAGCAAAAGAGAATAGAAATGGTATGAATAGTATGGGGAAAAACACGCTGGTTGACTTGACTAAACATACAAGACGAACTGGCACAGAGAGACAGGAAACACAGGGATAAATACACTGGGGAAAATAGGACAATCACAGGGACAGGTGAAACAGATCAGGGCGTGACACCTCTGCACATACAGTACATTCCACATTAATTTATATGGAGCACTAGTGTGGATGAGTGTCTAGAATATCTTTCGTTCCATTTACTTAACACTTTCCTTTTTGTCTGAGCCTATATAACAAAGCAGAGGAGACCCTCTCAGTATGAAAGGTGTCTAGCCAGGAATTTAACTTTAGATCTATAGATAGTGGAACTCTCCCAAAAAAAGGACTCTATTCCACGTTCCATTCATTTCTTTTACAGAAATCTTCTGAACCACCATCTTGTGATGTGAAACAGTGAAGTAGTGAAATGTCACAGATTCAGTGAAGTCAAATAATAGCACCACATATTCATATTCATTCTGCGTCTCAAATGGCACCCTAGTGCACTACTTTTGACCAGGGCCCTACAACAAAGGTGTACTTTCTAACCTCTCTTGACCTCTAACCTCTGACCCCTAACCTCTGACCTGTGACCCCCACAGCTCCACTCAGACATGGACCTAGGGGATGGCTCAATCAAGTACATACTATCAGGAGACGGTGCCGGCACCACCTTCACCATTGATGACAGTACAGGAGACATCCATGCCATCAAGAGGCTGGACCGCGAGGTCAAGGCCCAGTACCTGCTGAAAGCCCAGGCCTGGAACAGACAGACAGACCGACCCCTAGAGCCCGAATCTGAGTTTATCGTTAAGATCCAGGACATCAATGACAATGAACCTAAGTTCCAGGATGGGCCCTACCAAGCCACCATACCTGAGATGTCAACCATCGGTGAGTCAGTAGAGATTGTGGTGGTCAAAATCCTTGAATGGATTTTACAATAGTGGAAACTCCCTCAAGCCAGTGGTTACACCAATGTTTTTAAATCCTTGACAGAAAGTGTGTAAGTGCACATTTTGCGAGAACTGTGGAGAATCGGCATATAAAGCCACAGTGTGCATCCAAAATTGCATCCTATTCTCTATATAGTACACTACTTTTGACCAGGACCCTTTCAGAAACACAGCTAGAGAGTGTAGCTGGACACCATGCTGCTGCCTCTACACGTTCCATTCATCCATTCATGAACAGTCTTTGCTTATTTTTTAATTCTAGTAGTTCAGTGAGCAAACTTTGTTTCTCTATTATACAGTATGTCTCTGTTGTGCTGGTTATTCACAGCAGTGTGTTTCTGTGAGTAGTGTACGCTGGGAAGGAGATGAGGATGTTCGGTTATGTGCGCACAATAGCCAAAATAATTATGTCTCAGTATCGTCATAATGCCATCAAAATTATGTCTCTGCTTACACACTGCACCAGTGGGATACAATATTTATAAATCCACCAGTGAGTGCACATACCTTGAGGCGGAAAATAACTGCACAGTTACTAATAGCCTACACCTATTGTCAACATTGAAGCAGTTTTATGCAGATGGGCCAATCCATTTTGTAAACAGGCCTTGTTGAAATAGCCATATAGAAACAGAATGATTCATTCCAGTTGTGTGGAAATATTTTTGCTCACCAAGTCACTCTATTTCTACTTCCCCCTCCCTCCCTCCCTCCCTCCCTCCCTCCCTCCCTCCCTCCCTCCCTCCCTCCCTCCCTCCCTCCCTCCCTCCTCCCTCCCTCCCTCCCTCCCTCCCCTCCCTCCCTCCCTCCCTCCCTCCCTCCCTCCAGGCACTGAGGTGATTCGGCTGACCGCTACAGATGCTGATGACCCTACATATGGTAACAGTGCCAGAGTGGTCTACAGCATCCTACAAGGACAGCCATACTTCTCTGTGGAGCCCAAGACTGGTATGTAAAGCACAGGGGAAACCAAAACCAAAAGTGTCAAAACATCATCCGACCTGCATCAATTAACAATAGTAGTTACAATGGATGTGCTTTAGTTATGTTAGTAGACTTCCATGTTTTGGCACATAACTGAGGCACTCCCATCTGCTACTCCAGGTAACACACACACACACACACACACATACAGGCTGAATATAATACAGTTTGAATGTAAACACATATGGCACATATCAACAGGGTTAAGAATGCCCTCTTGTGGCTGCCAATGGTAACAACTGGCAAATCCAAAATCAATAAGCAAATCCATTCACTACAGCGGAGTTCCCCAACTGGTGGCCTGCAAGTCGAATTCGGCCCGCAGTTGATTTTATTTGGTCCCCCAAGTTTTCTGAGCAAAAAATAAGTATATATACAGTACCAGTCAAAAGTTTGGACACACCTAGTCATTCAAGGGTTTTTCCTTATTTTTTTCTATTTCTATTGTTGTAAAATTATCCCAATTTTAAATAAAATTACTCAACTAAAAGTGAAAGTCACCCAGTAAAATACTACTTCAGTAAAAGTCAAAACGTATTTGGTTTTAAATGTGCTTAAATTTCAAAAGTAAAAGTATAAATAATTAATAATGTATTATATTAAGCAAACCAGACAACACGAGTTAGGTGAATGGATGATCTCCGCGTGTGTGGTTCCCACCGTGAAGCATGGAGGAGGTGTGATGGTGTAGAGGTGCTTTGCTGGTCTATGATTTATTTACAATTCAAGACACACTTAACCAGCATGGCTACCACAGCATTCTGCAGCAATACGCTATCCCATCTGGTTCGTGCTTAGTGGGACTATCATTTGTTTTTCAACAGGACAATGACCCAACACACCCCCAGGCTGTGTAAGGGCTTTTTGACCAAGGCGTGATGAACTGTTGCATCAGATGACCTGGCTTCCACAATCACTCAACCCAATTGAGATGGTTTGGGATGAGTTGGACAGCAGAGTGGAGGAAAAGGAGCCAACACGTGCTCAGCATATGTGGGAACTCCTTCAAGACCGTTGGAAAAGCGTTCCAGGTGAAGCTGGTTGAGAGAATGCCAAGAGTGTGCAAAGCCGTCATCAAGGCAAAGAGTGGCTACTTTGAAGAATCTCAAATATAAAATATATTTTGATTTGTTTTACTTTTTTGATAACACATGATTCTATATGTGTTTTTTCATAGTTTTGATGTCTTACTATTATTCTACATGTATAAAATAATACAAATAAAGAAAAAGCCTGAATGAGTAGCTGTGTCCAAACTTTTGACTGGCACATTTGCAAAATAAAATCACAAAACCTGTTTTTGCTTTGTAATTATAGGGGAAGGTGTGTAGATTGATGGGGTAAAAAATATTTGAATTAATTTAAGAATAAGGCTGTAACATAACAAAATATGGAAAAAGTGAAGGTGTCTGAAAACTGCGCTGTATATGTGATCGTATACAAATGTAAGCAAGGTTTGAAATTATGTTTTAGTCTAATGTTATATTTGTTTGGGCTTCTTGCAATACATTTGCAGTCTCCAAATTATTGGTAATTATGTTCTGGCTACCTGACCATCCGCTCAAGAAAAAATTCCCATGTAGCTGAATCAAGTTGAAGATCCCTGAACTACAGTATAACATTCTGACTTCATTCGTTAAAAGAAGACACTGGCTGCTACCGAAATGGCACTCCCCTATTCCCTTTTGCACTATAGGGCTCCACTAAAAGAAAAATGCACTACATTTTTAATGCTGTGTTATTTGGTGCACAGTCTGAGACGTGTCCCTAATCTGCCTGACGACCCGTCATCTACTACACTGCTAACCCTCCCATCACACCATTTCAAACTGTAACCTCTCTCTCCTCTCCACCGTCCCCCTCTTTCTCTCTCATTGTCCTCCCACTCTCTCTCTCTCCCCCTGTCCCCCCAGGCGAGGTGCGTGTGTCTCTGGCGGGCATGGACCGAGAGGTCAGAGAGATCTACTCCATCATCATCCAGGCCAAGGACATGGGAGGCCAGCTAGGGGGTCTGGCTGGAACCACTGTCGTCAACATCACCCTCAGCGACGTCAACGATAACCCACCCATGTTTGATCAGAGTAAGAAGTAGAGCCTCCTCTCTTCTCCTGTGCCTTTTTATTTATTTGGATTCCATTCTTCATTTTATCTTCACAACTGTTGAATCCCTTGTCATCGTTCTCATTAACTATCTCCCTCCCTCTCCAGAACTCTTGTTCTTCCTCTTCTGTCTTCAAAAATGGTGGATAAATGAAGATGTCCCACTCAGGCCATTTACCACTCTGGCCTTTTTCTTTTTACATTTCAGGTCTACTTAAGGGGTGGCTCTCTCATAGACACCAATGTGACAGCAGCTGGGTCTGGTCTACTTAGTTCATTGACTGTATATCAGTCAGAAAAAATGGGAGTGGGATGTCTCGCTTCCTGTTCCGTCTCTGCTGTCCTCTCCTCTTGCTCTTTCTCTCCAGCCCTCTCCACCACTTAATCAACAGTGTATCCCCTCGCTTGTCCCTCTCCTTCAGACCATGCTCTCTCTCTCTCCTTCCTCTTCATCATCTACTTTGGCCACCAGTCTGCCACCAGCCCATTAACCCTCCCCACTCTCACACTATTCTTTCTGTCCTCATCATCCCTCCATCAACTCCCATCCCCCACCCTCTCACTACTGTCCCTCTTTCCATCCCTCCTCGGCCACCAGTCGCCCCATGCCCCCACCTCTCTTTCTTTCTTTCTCTTCACCCAGCCATCAGTCCCATTCCGGCCCCAATGCTGTCTCTTTGATTGGCCCCATTCCTGATCTCCACATTACCGTCCAACGAGAGATCAGCAGTTCATCTCTCTCTATCATCTGTCTATCCTCAGCCATATCCCCTAGCTTTCTGCCTGACTGGTGGTCTCGTTTTTTCCTCTCTCTCCCCCTTATTTCCCCCACGTCCCCCTCTCTTCTCTCAAATTAGTCACATCGCTTAAGTGAGACTTTAATACGTTGTGAGGAGCTTCGGGTGCGCTTGTCTGACAACCATAATGTGTGACCGTTTCAGTTCAGACAGAGGGAGCACGGCAAATTGAGAACCGCTGTCACCCCTGTTTTTGAAATTAGGTTAAATTGGTGAAATGTATTCTCGTTGACCCATAAGACAATACAACCCATTTTACGAACCGTCTCTCAGACTGAACCAATTTGTGCTCAACGGTCTGTGGTTTATCCTTCTAATGTCCTGGTGTAATTACATAAATGTGGCACCCTCTAGAGGAACAATGAGCTAACACATGTTATTACATAATACCTTATCAACTAAAGAAATGCATTTAACACTCTCTCCTCTCCCCTTCCCCTTCTCAGAGCTGTATCAGATGAGCGTTCTGGAGTCGGCTCCCGTGGGGTCTGTTGTGGGTCGTATCCGGGCGAAGGATCGTGACATTGGCATCAACGCAGAGATGAGGTACAGCATCATTGATGGAGACGGGAGGGACACCTTCGACATCAGCACAGACCCCACCAACCTGTTTGGCATCATCACCATCAAAAAGGTACAGAGGGTAGACATCGATGAAAGGTTACACCAATGAAAACACACACACGGGGTAGACTTCAATGAAAGGTTACACCAATGAAAACACACACACGGGGTAGACTTCAATGAAATGTTACACCAATGAAAACACACACACGGGGCAGACTTCAATGAAAGGTTACACCAATGAAAACACACACACAGGGTAGACTTCAACGAAAAGTTACACCAATGAAAACACACACACAGGGTAGACTTCAACGAAAGGTTACACCAATGAAAACACACACACGGGGTAGACTTCAATGAAAGGTTACACCAATGAAAACACACACACGGGGTAGACTTCAATGAAAGGTTACACCAATGAAAACACATACACGGGGCAGACTTCAATGAAAGGTTACACCAATGAAAACACACACACAGGGTAGACTTCAACGAAAGGTTACACCAATGAAAACACACACACGGGGCAGACTTCAATGAAAGGTTACACCAATGAAAACACACACACGGGGTAGACTTCAACGAAAGGTTACACCAATGAAAACACACACACGTGGTAGACTTAAATGAAAGGTTACACCAATGAAAACACACACACGGGGTAGACTTCAACGAAAGGTTACACCAATGAAAACACACACACGGGGTAGACTTCAACGAAAGGTTACACCAATGAAAACACACACACGGGGCAGACTTCAATGAAAGGTTACACCAATGAAAACACACACACGGGGCAGACTTCAATGAAAGGTTACACCAATGAAAACACACACACGGGGCAGACTTCAATGAAAGGTAATGACATGCTTTGAGTGTCCTCTGACAGAGGACAGAGGAGTCGACACAGCCGTAAATGACTAAAATGCCAATGCAATAAGTCACATTGAACTCTATTTAATTTAGATTCATTATTTGATTGTTGGTTCACTCCTAGTGGATCCTTTCTCAACCCACCTGTGAACCTTTTTTTTGGTGGAGATGCCGAAGTGCACAGAAACCTCCGCGGCGGCTTCATTTAACTATTCATATGAATTACACCTATGACACAACGTACCTACTAATGCGGTTACGCATCGTCTCTCTCCCCTCTAGCCTCTGAACTTTGAGAGCAAAGCAAGCTACACTCTGAAGATAGAAGGAGCCAACACACACCTGGACCACCGTTTTCTGGACAAGGGCCCGTTCAGCCATGTTACCATTGTTCACGTCAGCGTGGAGGATATAGACGAGCCCCCAGAGTTTAGCTCTGCTGCATACTACATAGAGGTCTCTGAAGAAGCAGAGATTGGCACAGTGTTCACGACGGTCTCTGCCAGAGACCCTGATGCTTCCAATAACTCCATCAGGTGAGGACATGGTTAACAGCAAAATACCACCCAAAATGTTTTAACCAATGTCATGTAATGTCATCTTGTGGCCAGATGGTGTCAGTATGGTATTGGAGTGTACAAGGCTGTGTTTAAAAAAAAAAACATTGAGCTGATGTGACAGCTCAGGGTGATATAGACAATGGGCTATGCGATTTTAGTTCATTGGAAATGAAGATGGTGTTAATGATGATGATCTGGCATTTTTAAGGACCCTAATCAGTCAAAGTGTACTGGATTGTGTGGTATTAGGAGACTTTCCCATCATTTTAAATGATGCAGTGTGTTTACCTCACTCACAGAGCAGATGTTGGGTTAGAGTGGAGCGTAGTTTCACTGTGCATCCCAAATGGCACCCTATTCATTACTTTCGGTCAAATGTTATATCTGTTTGGGCTTCTTGAGGTCAATTTGCAGCAATGTACAATATCCCAGCCCTATATCTAGAGGATATAGGGCTGGGGAATACACTAACGGTCAGGGGCTCATCTCACACTGCTACTCATCAACATTCACATGACTTGAGGCGAAACATTTTTGGATTGTCAGATTTGAAAATCTTTCAATGTGCTAATTTCAGCTCGAGCCACATACACGACATGACCTGGACACCTGCGTGTCGAACAACTCATTCCAAAATCATGGAATGGTCCCCCCTTTGTTGCTATATAACAGCCTCCACTCTTTTGGGAAGGCCTTCCACCATGTTGGAACATTGGTGCGGGGACTTGCTTCCATTCTGCTACAAAAGCGTTCGGGAGGTCGGGCACTTATGTTGGGAGATTAGGCCTGACTCGCAGTCGGTGTTCCAATTCATCCCAAAGGTGTTCGATGGGGTTGAGGTCAGAGCTCGATCTCGACAAACAGTTTCTGTACCGACCTTGCTTTGTGCATGTGGGCATTGTCATGCTGAAACAGGAAAAGGGCCTTCCCCAAAATGTTGCCACAAAGTTGGAAGTGCAGAATCGTATAGAATGTCATTGTATGCTGTAGCGTTAAAAAGATTTCATTTCACTGGAACTAAGGGGCCTAGTCTCAGACCATTATTCCTCCTCCACTAACTTAACAGTTGGTACTATGCATTTGCGACAGGTACCGTACTCCTGGCTTTCGCCAAACCCAGATTTGTCAGTCGGACTGCCAGATTGTGAAGCGTGATTCATCACTCCAGAAAACATGTTCCCACTGCACCAGAGTCCAATGGTGGGGAGCTTTACACCACTCCAGCCGACACTTGGCATTGTGCATAGTGAGCTTAGGCTTGTGTGTGTGCTGCTGGGCCATGGAAACCCATTTCATGAAGCTTCCGACAAAGTTATTGATGTTGCTTCCAGAGGCAGTTTGGAACTCGGTAGGAGGGTTGCAACCGAGGACAGACCATTTTTACACGGTATTCGCTTCGGCACTCGGTGGTCCCATTCTGTATGCTTGTGTGGCCTACCACTTCATGGCTTAGCCGTTGTTGCTCCTAGACGTTTTCCAATTCACAATAAAAGCACTTACAGTTGACCGGGGCAGTTCTAGCAGGATAGAAATTTGACAAACTGACTTGTTTGGAAAGATGGTATCCTATGACGGTGCCACCTTGAAAGTCACTGAGCTCTTCAGTAAGGACATTCTAGTGCCAATGTTTGACTATGGAGATTGCATGGTTGTGTGCTCGATTTTATACAGCTGTCAGCAACAGGTGTGGCTGAAAATAGCCGAATCCACTGATTTGAAGGGGTGTTTATATACTTTTGTATATATAGTGTATTTGTATGGGATCCAAGTACAAATCATTTCTCGCCATTAAAATGAACTGCTATTTCAGAATGCTGGTATGCCAATGTTATCCCTCTTTTGTAAAGCTGTGTCTGTTAGATAATGTGGCTTTAGGGCCTCCCGGGTGGCGCAGTGGTTAAGGGCGCTGTACTCGCAGCGCCAGCTGTGCCACCAGAGACTCTGGGTTTGCGCCCAGGCTCTGTCGTAACCGGCCGCAGCCGGGAGGCCCGTGGGGCGACGCACAATTGGCCTAGCGTTGTCCGAGTTAGGGAGGGTTTGGCCGGTAGGGATGTCCTTGTCTCATCGCGCACCAGCGACTCCTGTGGCGGGCCGGGCGCAGTGCGCGCTAACCAAGGTTGCCAGGTGCACGGTGTCTCCTCCGACACATTGGTGCGGCTGGCTTCCGGGTTGGATGGCGCTGTGTTAAGAAGCAGTGCGGCTTGGTTGGGTTGTGTATCGGAGGATGCATGACTTTCAACCTTCGTCTCTCCCAAGCCCGTACAGGAGTTGCAGTGATGAGACAAGATAGTAGCTACTAAAACAATTGGATACCACGAAATTGGGGAGAAAAAGGCTTTAGTGAATATATTAAAACCCCTCAGTCTCAGCAAGTGTCCCAAATGGTACTCTATTCCCTGTTTAGTGCTATAGGGAATAGGGTGCCATTTGGGGGACACGCTTGAAGCAGATAGGGAAAGCTCTGGGAATTATGTGTGCGAGGATGCAAATCAAACCAGCCGTGTAAGCATGGCTACAGTAAGAGCATCAACCTTGAATTGCAGTTGTTTCACCGTGGCCAAATGGTGTGGCTAACATTACTATATGACAGACAACATATGCGTCCCAAATTGCACCTTATTCCCTATGTAGCGCATTACTTTTGACCAAAACCCATTGGGAATAAGGTTGACCTTAAATGGGGTAATCAATACAACAGGAGAGAGAAGGCCTTTCTCTCTCTCTCCCGCTTTCTCTCAACACTTGCTGTCTCTAACTGTCACTGGCAAACACACACACCATAGAGTGATATTAATAGTGCTCCTTTAGGGGGATCTTCCTCTACCATCGCCTATGCTGGGCATGTTCCCTGCCCCCGGGATCACGGTTCCCAAAACACACACAAAAACACGCTGGCACACACATGCTGGCACACACACACACACACCGACACAACACACACACACACACACACACACACACACACACACACACACACACACACACACACACACACACACACACACAGTCAAATCAGTAAGGGAGGGTACATAGAGTGCTGCTGATGCTGGGTCTGCCTTAAACATTGACAGCTTGCCATTCCACATCTTGTGTATGTGTGTGTGTGTGTGTGTGTGTGTGTGTGTGTGTGTGTGTGTGTGTGTGTGTGTGTGTGTGTGTGTGTGTGTGTGTGTGTGTGTGTGTGTGTGTGTGTAGGGTCTAAACCAGTCTGGCAGACCAGGCGATTCTGCCAAGGACTCTCTCTGTGTATAGCTGAGGACTCTCTCCATTTCCTCTATGTGTACTGCTGCACAATGATGGGTCAGGAAGCCTGCCTTTGGGAGTTTAGTTCACACTGAGACAGAAAGGGGAGGGAGGGAGGGATCACTGTACACAGAGCCTAGGTTTGTTATTTCAGGTCTTTCCCAGTAGGATTCTAAATCGACTTAATTTCCTTCATTGAGACCATATGAATATGGGATTAAGCTGTGTCCTGAAGTAGTGCCCCCCCCCCTATTCATCTGGCTTCATCTCTGAGTGTCTGTCTGTTTACTCATTGTTGTGTGATGTTCTTTGAAGAGCGCTTTGGAAAGTGGCCCGTGGTGGCAGGAGATGAGCCAGCCTGTGTAGCACAGCACAGTAAAGCCCATTGCAGGTATACACACACACACCAGCTCTGTGCTGCAGCACAATTTGGCAGAATGCAGATATATTGCTGATTCGATTACAACTGAGATGGTTTGAGGAGCTAGCTCGAATTGCATTTCCCTTACAAAAGAAGATTTCAGTTTTGAAACTGCAGTCAAAGTGTAGTAACTGCATTCGACTGTGGTATTTGGACGCAGTAATTGCAGAATACCTGCAGTGTCCTGCAGTTTTACTGTTGTTCATAGCGTTTGCTGTCATTAAATGGGAAGACTGTTATATAATCAAATCAATTCTCTATGTGTAATTATTCCATAATTAAATGAATCATGGAATAGTAATTAACTACGAAGTCGAGGCACCACGGGAAAATGTTGTTTATAGAGTTACAATTTCCCGAAAATATCATTTCAGATTTTTTATTATCTTATTGATTATAGTTTTCTATTAATGTATTATTACCTCATCAGTCTCATTCCTGAACGCAAACCCTTGGATATCTGCACGAACCCTAACATTAATCATGAATCAGCGATATAGAAATTGGCTTAACTAACTAATCAATCACATAATTACATGAACACCCACACAGTAGGTCATACATTGGTTACTAACATGACACAAAGAAAAGTCACTAGTGGACGAAACCAATATGACAGCTTGGTAGACAAAGGAAAAGGGTGGGGACAGCTCAAGAGGGGGGAATTCCAAGTCGATAACTACATTCATGGAAATTCTAATACTTTGAACATGAACAACAGCTGATTTGAAAATACATTTCAAATGACATATTTACGAGTGTATGCCTTTGTTGTCCCTTTCTACGATCGCCGGTCCGTCTGCTGGACAGATATTCGACAGAAAGTCTCTGGTTTGTCCACCAGAGATCAAAGTATTTCGTAGTCGTAGCTTGTTATAATGGATATGTCAGAGTACCATTCGGTCGTTTGAACCAGTTGCTTTTACCAGACTAAAAGTACTTAAACAGCTGCAGCCTGATTAATTGTTTTTTAGTTTGTAGATATCTAGCCATTTCAACGTGGGAATGGTCTCCACGTTCTCTGGTCTTGTCCTTTGGTAGAGTTGCCAACCATTTCAACAAGTAGCGACAGCTTCCATGTTTTCTGGTCTAATGTAAATTTTGTCGTAAGTGGGTTTTATACTTTTAGTAGAAAAGGGGGCATTCCATGACACCGTGTAATATCTGTGCTCATGGGTGCGTGGCAACTGACTGATCATAAGTCACTATGAAAAACAATTCTTATTTAGTAGACTAAGATCACATTGTTATCTTTCCAAAAGTACTCTGATGATTAATCATGTATTTTACACAATATTCAGATGCAAACCTCATAATTGAGAAGTGTATACAAACAAAGTGTCTCCTGTCCTTCATGAGGTCACCAAATGAAACAAACTCGACAAGACTTTTCCTTAAGTGTCCACGGACCACTAAAACTGCTTGGAATACAGCGTGAGAGAGAGAGCGAGAGGACACTGTAGAGCGGACCCACCGTAACCTGATCCTTCAGATCTTCACAGGAGAGGACACTGCACTCGAACTGCAGTTACACTGAAAAATGTGTACTGCAGTTATACTGCGCTCTGCCTGCAAACGTTGAGACATTTTGTCATGTTAGAAAGTGCATGAACACACACGACCCTTCCCCAAAAATATTTCAGTTGTGAAACTGTAGTAAAAGTGTAGTAACTGAGGTCGACTGTGGTATTTTGGATGCAGTAGTTACAGAATAACTGCAGTTAAAAACTGTGTTATTTTGGTATACTGCAGTTAGAGTGCAGTATAACTGCAGTTCAACTGCAGTAATTCTGTAATTACTGCATCCAAAATGCCAAGCTCGTGTGGCACAATGTATCTGATGCCACGTGACCACGTGCAGCCCACACATGTCAGTTGGAGCGCGGGAGATTCCAGTTCAATGCACTCACTATTCTTTACGTCTCCGCTTAACTAGAATAAAGAAGAACTCATGTTAAAAATAACAATTTTCTTTAGTATTTCTCAAACAAGAAAACGCAACAGCTCATGCAATCGATAAAGATATGTGCATGCTTTATATTCACACCCCTTGACTTTTTCCACATTTTGTTGTATAACAAATTACATGTATTTACTTGAGATGTTTTGGTCACTGGCCTACACACAATACCCCATAATGTCAAAGTGGAATTATGTTGAAAATTTTTGTTTTTTAACAAATTAATTAACAATGACAAGCTGAAATGTCTTGATTCAATAATTATTCAACCCCTTTGTTATGGCAACCCTAAACTATTTTTTGCATGGACTATTCAAACACAGATACAACCACGAAGACTAGGGATGATTTCCAATGCCTCACAAAGAAAGGCACCTATTGGTAGATCGCAGACACTGAATATCCCGTTGAGCATGGTGAAGTTATTCATTCCAGGTTGTAAGGCTACAACATAGGAAAAATGCCAAGAGGGGTGAATACTTTCGCAAGCCACTGCATATCCTCCTAACCAGTCAGGAGATTGGAGAGGTGGAACTTCAAGTTCTATTTTAGTGCCTGGTTACGCAGACTCTCGTTGACATGCACTAGCAGAGTGGGTGCAATGATTGAGTAACATGTATGTGTAGATTTATTTTGAAACGCTCGCACACATGACACGAGCGGTGTGGTTGGCATGTTAGAGACTTACCCAGAAAGACTCACAGCTATAATCGCTGCCAAAGGTGATTCTAACAGGTATTGACTCGGTGTTGAATCTAATCAAGATATCGCCATGTTTTATTTTTCATCGATTTTGTACAATTGTTCGAATTTTTCTTCCACTTTACAGAGTATTCTGTGTAGATCTTGGAGAAAGAAAATGACAATTAAGTCCACTGTAATAACACTTTGTAACAAAACAAATTGTGGAAGAAGTCAAGGGGTGTGAATACTTTATGAAGGCAATGTATATAAATACCAGAAAAGTGTTACTCAACATTGGTTACCATTGTGTCCCTCTGTCACCAGGTATTCAATAGAGATGACCACTGACCTGGGGAAATATTTCTACATTGACATCACTTCCGGGGCGTTGATGACGGTGCAGGCGCTGGACAGAGAAGAGTTATCCTGGCATAACATCACCGTCCTGGCAATGGAGATGAGTACGTCACACACACACACACACACACGTACACACACACGCGCACACACACAAATGACACCCTATTGTCTACAATAGTACAAAAGAAGTGCACTATATAGGGAACATGGTGCCATTTGGGACGAAGCCACATGCAGTATGTTACATACACACATATCTGGTTTATTTTGAACGAGGCCACATTATTACATTTTATTGTGTGATAATATAAAACAGACTTGTACACAGCGGGAGTATTCAGGACCCAGGAGAGTCACCTTCAGTCCCCTTGTTTTGTTTCTGTTTGTTTGAAATGCACACGAACAAGTGGAGCGTTGTTTTAATTAACGGCTTCGTCAAATAAAACACACCTGAATCGGGTCAAATTGGCACATATGACTCAATTGGTTATCAGGAGAGGGGGGTGGAGAGGGACAGGGACAAGAAAAGACAGCAGAAGAATAGAAATGATCCCGTGTGGTGGGAGGGCTGTGTTGTAGCTGCAGGCCCCAGGGAGAGATGGAGGGGGAGAAAGAGAGTTGTTACTTGGAGTCTACACACACACATACACACATGCAGCGCAGAGAGCCATTCACCCTCAACTGGAGAGTGCCAAAGTCAAGCTATTGATTGATCAATTGGTTGATGGAATCTGAGAAAGTAGTTACTGCCTGCTAGCATTTCCATTGCCAATTACACAGCTGATTAAGGTATTCAAATGTACATTTTGGATAATAACTGAATTGTAATCTTATTCTAATCAACCATTCTGAGTATTTCATCCTAGTCTGCCTTTCGTCATTGGCTAGTGTGTGTGTGTGTGTGTCTTGTACACTAACTTGTGTGTGTGCATGTGTGTGTGTTTTCTTCCAGGTAATCCCAGTATGATCGGGAGTGTGTCTGTAGCTGTGAAGATTCTGGACGTGAATGATAACCCTCCATCGCTGACACACTATTTTGAAGCATTCGTCTGTGAGAGCGCCAAGGCTGGACAGGTACAGAGGCATACACACACACACACACACACACACACACACACACACACACACACACACACACACACATACACAAGAAAGATACACACGCAAGACCTGAACAGAGGCAGACCAATAACCACTATTTGCAGACCTGTGATTTTATCGTATGAAGAATTATTCAAATTGATGGAATACTGTAAAGAAATATCTGCATAATATGAATGTATGTAATATCTGACAGTTTCACTCACAACTTGTCTCAGGTCAGCGATCCTAATTGTCTTTCTCTCCCATCTCCTGGCTGTTGTCTTGTTGTCTGGTGACCTAAGCTGATTCAGACAGTGACAGCAATAGACCCAGATGATCCTCTGGGAGGTCAGCATTTCTACTACAGCCTGGCACCAGAGGCTGCTAACAACCCCAACTTCACCCTCAGAGACAACCAAGGTAAATAAAGGCTTTATTATACAGCAGTAAAACCCACATCACTACCTGGACATGTATTTTTTTGTCACACTCCACCATTTTCTGTTGACATAATTTCCCTTTTGTGCTTAATTCTTTAGAGTCTAAGGTATGGGTTTGATTTTGATTTTGAATTTTAGGACCACTTTAGGTATCAAAAACAATTTAAAAAATATATATATGCAGGTATATAAAATATAAAATATTGATTTTGGCCTTTACTACTAAAGCCCATAGAAACAAAATGAATTGCAAATTCATAAATGGCAAAAAGGGACAGTAAAAAAATAAATTATAAGAAAAAAGGTGCCTGTCCTAAAAAAAAAAGTACCTGTCCTAAATCCAGGAGATATATAAAGGTGGAAAACTTACTTCATATTCCATGTGTTTTTTAAAAACCAGTACTGATTACCTTCAGACGAGTCATGTGACACTGTGGGGGTCATAGAACAAAACGGAGAACACCATTGTGTTCGTGAGAATCTCCATTTTCCATAGAGGCGTGTTTGTGAGAATCTCCGTTTTCCACATTGTAGCCCAAACGGTTCAGATGCTACCAAACAGAGGTTGGCACATCGACATCTGAAGGGGGCTATAGAGGGTCGTGGAGCAAAAGTTGTCATAATAGTTTGTAGGTCAACCCTTTCGGATGCTACAGAAGTTTACGTGTAGCATCCGTTTACGTTTCCGTGTAGCATGGGATGACTCATGGTCTGACAAACACCGCTCTTGGTAATGATGTAACATACACTGAGTGTACATACATTAGGAACACCTTCCTAATGTTAAGCTGCACCCCACTTTTCCCTCAGAACAGCCTCAATTCATCAGGGCATGGACTCTACAAGGTGTCGAAAACATTTCACAGGGATTCTGGCCCATATTGACTCCAATGCTTCTCAAATTGTGTCAATTTGGCTGGATGTCCTTTGGGTGGTCGACCATTCTTCATACGGGAAACTGTTGAGCATGAAAAACACAGCAGCATTGCAGTTCTTGACACACTCAAAAAGGTGTGCCTGGCATCCATGTTTTAAATGTCTCAAGGTTTAAAAATCCTTCTTTAACCTGTCTCCCCTCCTTCAGCTATACCGATTAATGTGAATTTAACAGGTGACATCAATAAGGGATCATAGCCTTCACCTGGAGTCACCTGGTCAGTTTATGACATGGAAAGAGCATGTTCCTAATGTTTTGTACACTCAGTGTATATATGTATCTAACCAGGCTCCTCTCTCTCTCTGTCCCCGATGTAGACAACACAGCATGGATCCTGACGCGGCGCGGGGGTTGGTCTCAGCAGGACCAGTCAGTCTACTACCTTCCTATCTTTATCTCAGATGGAGAGCTGCCGGTCCAGACCAGCACCAGCACCCTGACTATCCGTGTGTGTAGCTGCGATGTGGAGGGCAACGTTATGTCCTGTAATGCTGAGGCCTACCACCTACCGGCTAGTCTGAGCAGAGGGGCACTCATCGCCATACTGGCATGTATCTTCGTGATGCTCGGTAGGTCATGATCTTGTTCTTTGAAGTGATTTTCTCCACTGCTGATCTGCTTTACACGTACTTAATAAGCTACTGTATATTTGTATTGTTTTTGTATACAACAACATCATATTCCACTCTATACAAATCCTCTTTTACCAAATCTGTGCTTATATTGAATGTCTTAGTATAGTACACTAACTCACCAAACTCACTGAAGCAACCATTAATAATCTTCCATATTTGGGGTTCATGTTGTATCTGACCATGTCTCTTTTTTCTCCACTAGTGATGATCTTGCTCATGTTGTCCCTCCGGAGCCACCGTAAGAAGCCCTACCTGCACGATGAGGAAGACAACGTCCACGAGAACATCGTCCGCTACGATGACGAGGGTGGCGGAGAGGAGGACACTGAGGCCTTCGACATCGCTGCCATGTGGAACCCCCACGAGGCCCACCTAGTGGGGAAGCAACGTCAGGACATGCTGCCCGAAATCGAGAGCCTTTCACGCTACGTTCCCCTTGCATGTGTGGGCTGGCCAGGGAGCGCTTGTGTTGGTGGAGACAGCAACGTGCAGGGGTATGTGCTATCCAAGCTCCTGGAGGCAGATTTGGACCCCTGCGCCCCACCTTACGACTCCCTACAGACCTACGCCTATGAGGGGGAGGGATCGGTGGCTGAGTCCCTGAGCTCGCTGCAGTCTGGGTGCTCCAATACTGATCACGAGTATGATTATCTCAATGACTGGGGGCCCAGGTTTAAGAAACTGGCAGAGATGTACGGGGTTCTGGAGACAAACAACCCTCCCATGTGGTAGAGGGGAGGAAGGAACAAGAGACTCACCCCTATATACACACATCTTATAGGAAGAAGAGACTGAAATATAGAGAGACTATGGCTGAAACGGAGACATGTAGAGAGACAGGAACAGAGAGAGAGAGAAATAGAGAGAATTCATTTGAAAGGTGTGTTCGCCGTAGAACTGCAGAATTTGCAATAGCACCACTGAGCATTGCCTCTTCTCTATAGCCTTAGAGCTGGGTAGCCTCAACCCTGAGCTGGGTTTCCTCCTAGCTGTGTAGCTGCCATCACCACCCTTCCCCAACTCCAAGAGAGGCTTGAGAGTAGCCTGGACTGACTGACTGACAGACAGCTAGCATCACAAGGCCCTCAAAGCAAAGGGCTTCAAAGCAACACGTTAGTTAACTCTATTGGCCGACCCAGGCCCTAGCCACAGGCGCCAGCAGCTCTCTGGTCCAAAAGGTCCCTATTCCCCTCAGATGAACACGAGAGGGGACGGAGGGGAAAACAAGGGACTCAACAAACTTAGCCTTACCTTCCTGCACACACTTACGCAGGACACAAACAAACTCTGAAATGATGAAGTCTTTTTTGTTGGTTTGTTTTGACAATATTTCGGTTAAGACTTTGCTTTTTGTATTCCGAGCCACTGACACAAGAAAAAAAAAGGAAGAGTAAGATACATTTTTGATGACCTGTTTGTCGTTATTGTTGCAACCATTTTGATTTGAGAACTGCAATTTTTTCCCATTAAGGGTAACTTCAATATGTGGCCGTCTCTTATTAATTCATTTATTTTTTCACGTGCTGTATTTATATTTCTTATAACTTATTTTGGGGGAATCAAACAAACACTGGTTTGATGTTATCCCAAGGTTGTGGGTTCGGCATAAAATATGTTCAAATATGTTCAAGAGTTATGACGTGACATAAATGTTTCAATGGCGTCTAATTGCAATTCTGTGTTTCAAAGACAATGTTTCTCCCGGCATTTCTCAGTGTCTTGTTTCAGACATAGTAAGGGAGAGGGAAACTCTGTAATCCTATTTGGATTTTAAGATTATTTGTTAAATGTATCGATTCATATTTTGTTAGTTTGAACCCTTTGTTGTTTTGCTGCTGGTTAGGAGAATAAAGCATGATCATGGATTCATCAGGAAATGTGTGTCCCCCAAATTGCACCCTATGCAAAGTAGTGCACTATATAGGAAATAGGGTGCCTTTTGGGACGCAAACACAATCTTTAAACACTTGTTTTGAAATAAACTGGCCATGATACCACAGCAGGACTGAGGGACATTACAGTATCTATATCTGAAATGAAGGATGGCCAGTTACCGTAAATGTTTTACTCATCATTATGAACATAGCTGGATGAGTAAAACCAGGGGAGGTACGATATGGTAAAAAGCATTTCATCAGGGTATCAGCCATGATTAGGGGTGGAGTCCAACTCTGCCATACATTGTTGCTTGATCTCAACCCTCGCATCCCGTCCCATAGGCTTTGATAACTTTGATAATCTGCTTAAAGAAGAAGAAAATGTACTTCAGCAAAACGACGCCAAATAAACAAAGGGACTTCTTTGTCAAAGATGATGTGAAATAATAGGAGGACATTTTGATCATTTTTGATTGGGCGGACTCGACTTGAAACATGTGTGGTGTCAGCTATGCTACAGTATGTGGTATTTGAATGTAGATATTTGTTGTATACTTGGTAATAAAAGAAGAAAATTAAACATTTTGCTGTCGTCAAGTCAAGTTGCCAAGTTGGCTGGGATTCAAAGAAATTGGTTGCTGTTTTCAAGCACTGCACACAATGCACCTTTTTTCAGACATTCGCGGAGATGGGCAATAATGGTAAATGCTGCAGTTGTTATTTCAAAGGGAAATTACTTTAAATGTCAAGTTCTGTGTACTTGTCTGCGACGTGGCTTTGATTATCCGCTTTTGAGAGCAAAAAAATAAAGGTGTTTAGTTACTTTTCGTACTTCAGGTATTTTAGCAATAACTATGGAGAGAGAGCGTACTTCGGAAAAATAAATCACTTCTCTCCCCTGCAAGGAGCATTAGGCGGCGTTTCCCTGAAGCATGACAGAAGTGTAAGCCTTTCAAAAGATAAAGCAGATATTTAAATATGCAATCATATATGCTAAATTGTTCTCCAGTGTTATTGCATATGACTCCATTTTCATTGCATTTCCCTCTTAAAGTACTTAATTTGCTTGACTTATTTTGTTTGGAGGCAATTGGGTTTAAAACGTTGATTAAAATCTCATTCCCCCTGTTGTCCTCATATCAGTACCTGTGCCTAAAGCATAACAGGCAACTCGGGGAGGCGTCCATTCCATTATTTTCACAACAACAATTATACAGACGAGCTTCCCAGGTGAAACTCTAACTAAGAACATCCATTTCAGCCGTAATGGTGTAATGATAAAACAGATTCCAATTAAAAGCATTAATATGTCCCTGTTGGAATTCAAAAAGTTAACCTTGGATGTCATGGCGTTTGAGTCTGTGTTTCTCTCTATAACATTGCAACCGACCAGAGGAGGCTTTTGTTTTCCATGTGTTTGATATCATTCCATTTATTCCAACCATTACAACGAGCCCATCCAGCCCACCAGCCAAACCCTGCAACAGACAGACGTAGCCTACAAACAGACAATGATCCCACTACTATGTTCTGTGATGCTAATGTAAGCTCAGCGAGCCTAAAATGACCTCAATGAATTAATGATACCTTTTTTTCAGAGAGGAAGGGAAGAGAGGACAGGAGGGAGAAATGGAACATTGTTCACAACATTTTCTACTGCTTTTATTCATAGCCATTGAGAAGCATACACAACACAGTGGAACACTCAAATTCCAAGCCAACGGTTTTGTTTTGTCTGTACATTCCGCTCTATTCTGTGAGAACTGTTGTAGACGTGCATGTATTATAACCACGTCATATTGTCCTGCATGTCATTTGTCCTGTCATTTAGTGCAATGACGTTTTCCATTTTGCAAAGAACATGTCCAGCCACTTGAAGTATATAATACATGTATACTAGAAAGAACAAGGAAAACATGGAAGTTGTAGCCAACCAGTATAATACAGTGCACCCAATATGATTCATCAGGTAATGGAAGCATTATGCAAATTGTCAATCAGTTGTTAATTAGTATAAGTGACAAAAACCTTGCAGACATTAAAACTCTGTAACTTCACATTTCCACTGAATCCTCTCTATTCTAAATCACAAATATTAATGATGTGCTGTGATTAACCTCCTTATTAATCATTCTTGCTACAGGCCTAAATCCCTTCTACAGAGCATATAGAGCATGTGTCATTATATATTAAAAAAACATCTCTGTCTCTAACATCCTCCCAATACCATTTACTGTAGTTCCCTGCTCCTTCATCATACCCCTCCATCACTACCGCCACCACCTTTCACGTACACAGGCATGCACACACATGTGCACACACACACACACATACACTCTCTCTCTCTCTCTCTCTCTCTCTCTCTCTCTCTCTCTCTTTCACTCAGACACGCACACTCCTGTCCCAGTGTTATGCAGAGGCGTCGGGGGTAATTTGTCTTAAGCCTCGGTGCTCTGTCTCCCATAAGAGGGTTTCAAACTGCAGCAAAGTTAATAAGACGCCGGCTGGCTCCCTTCACTAATCCTGCCCATGGTAAACTCACAGCAGAGCAGAGTCCACTGAATCATCCTCTAATAACATGCTGTACAAAATAGATTCACTCCCTCGATCAGCTGAAACTGGAGGCAAGGCAAACTAACTTGCACCAGACAGAGAGCGAGAGATCTGTGCAGCGTGATGGGTTATTCACACTTTATCCCTCCAAGCTACAGTGGAGCTTTTGTTTTTTGCCGTTTGGGCAATCCGTTTAACTGTGTTGTGTGCTCTCTGTGTATCCCGTATAACACCAAACATTTTAAGGCCTGGATGGATGGATTTGTCATGGATGGACTCATACTGTACCTAGCTGCTCGTTAAAGGACTGAGGCTACATACCCAAATGTCTGCCTAATCCCTATACTAGGGTGCCATTTAGGACGCAGGTTTACTGTATAAGTAGTACTGGCTGTGTAAGAGGAGAACACCTTTTCATCAGGCATTAATCCAATGAAACCTTTCCCTCTATGCATTCAGATAAATGACTGCATAACAAACACAACAAACAGTCCTTGTCCTGATAGCTACCAGTTCTGCACTTTTATTATTAATGCTGCCGACAGACACCTTTATCTTTATACTGTAAGTGCATAGAAAGAAGGAGTCGAGGATTGGAGAAGGGGAAGGGAGTGGGAGAAAGAGAGATGTGTGGGGTGTTAACTGCATTTATCAGAGGCTATGGGTTATGTCAGAGAAGGGTAAGTAAAACTGATATCTAACTGTCCCCTGACCCTCCTCTATATCTCCCTCCATCTCTCCATTCCTCCATCTCCTCTTCGTCCCATGCCCACCACCTCTCCAAAATGACACAGAGTTGCTGTTAGAAAACTGTCCAAGCTGACAGAAGCCAGATCTGACAAATTGGACTTGGCACGGAGTGTATTATCCCAATACCCCCAATGACTAAATGCTACTTTCCTGCAAAGAGAAAACTGCAAAAAAATGAGAGATCTGGAGCATCGGGAGCATTTGTTATGAAGTCTGATCAGTGTCAGTGTGTTAGATTAGGATATGGTTCAGTGTTCAGTTTGGGGTATGTACGCAGCACACACCGATAACGTTTGTATAGAGCTGCCAATCTCACAAAACCCTCTGGCATTTTTGGGGTTGGTGCTTCTTGATTTTGCCAGTCCGTCATTCATGGCAGCGGCAGTGGCTTGTGCAGGTGGGCCTCTATGCGTTCCTGTCTAATCATTATCTAGAAGAGTGAAATTAACATGTCCGTCTCTGTGAGGTTGTTGTTACAAGCTCCTCTACTCATCTCCCTTCCAATTCTCTCCTCTGCTTTCATCTATTTTCCTTTCCTTTCTCCCTCTTCTCTCTTTCTCCCGTTTCCTGGCCTGCTTGTTTTCCAGAAAACTGAATTACTACCTTTCTTCCTGAGACAATATTCAATACCAGCCGGAGTTATGTAAACATCTGGCCCCAGGAAAGTGGTAATTTAATAATATATTGTTGTGAATGTTGTTTCTTCTGTCCTCAGGTTATTTGGCTATAAATCAAATCAAATTGTCAAACCTTACAGTGAAATGCTTACTTACAAGCCAAGAAAATACCTAAAAAAAGCAAGATAAAAAATAACAAAAAATTAAAGAGCAGCAGCAAAATAACAATAGCGGGGCTATATACACGGGCACCGGTACAGAGTCAATGGGCATGGGCACCAGTGTTAACTTCTCTAGGCTAGGGGGCAGCATTCAGAATTTGGATGAAAAGCATGCCCAAATTAAACGGTCTGCTACTCGGGCCCAGAAAATATGATATGCATATAACTGGTAGATTTAGAGATTTGGACACTCTAAAGTTTCCAAAACTCCTAAAATAGCGTCTGTGAGTATAACAGAACTGATTTGGCAGGTGAAAACCTGAGAAAAATCCATTCAGGATTTTTGATGGTTTTGTTTTTGTAGTTTTCTAGTCAATGCCATTACAGTATCCATTGATTTAGGACTCAAATTGCAGTTCCTATGCCTCCCACTAGATGTCAACAGTCTTTAGAAATTGTTTCAGGCTTGTATTCTGAAAAATTAGGGAGTAAGAGCAGTCTGAATGAGTGGACCCTGCCGTGTCACAGAGCTTTTCATGCGTGCGACCGAGAGAGTGCCTTTCTTGTTTACCTTTATACTGACAACGTTATTGTCCGGTTGAAATATTATAGATCATTTAGGCTAAAAACAACCTGAGGATTGAATAAAACATCGTTTCACATGATTCTCTGAACTTTACGGATCCAATTTAGATTTTTTGTCTGCCTGTTTAGACTGCGATTGAGCCTGTGGATTACTGAAGAAAACGGGTTTTTGGATGAAAAGAGACTTTACCAAACAAAAGGAACATTTATTGAGTAAAATAATGTCTTCTGAGTACAACCATATGAAGATCATCAAAGGTAAGGGATTCATTTTATCTCTATTTCTGACTTGTGTAACTCTTCTACTTGGCTGGTTACTGTTTGTAATGATTTGTCTGCTGGGCTATGTTCTCAAATAATCGTAAGGTATGCTTTTGCCGTAAAACATTTTTTAAATCTGACACCGTGGTTGGATTCACAAGAAGTGCATCTTTAAACCTAAGTAAAATATGTTTTGTTTAAAGAATATGAACACTTACCACGCTGTGCATTGGTCCTCACCTTATTCCACGACAGACAACCGTTACAGAATCACCCACCAACCAAGGGCCAAGCAGCATGGTAACGGGCAGCGGCAGAAATATCAAGACTCCTGGACATGGGAGGACGGCAAGGTACCCTGGGCACAGGCTGGGGAATATCGCCGCCCCACGGAAGAGCTGGAGGCAGCCAAAGCAGAGTGGCGGCATTTTGAGGAGTTGGCACGGCAGCGCAACAGAGACGAGAGGCAGCCCCAAAAATGTATTGGGGGAGGCACACGGGGAGTGTGGCTAAGTCAGGTAGGAGATCTGAGCCAACTCCCCGTGCTTACCTTGGAGAGAGGAGGACCGGGCAGGCACCGTGTTATGCTGTGCGGCGCACGGTGTCCCCGGTGCGCAGGCATAGCCCGGTGCGTTACATAGCAGCGCCCCGTATTGGCCGGGCTAGAGTGGGCATCGAGCCAGGTGCCATGAAGCCGGCTTAGCGCATCTGGTCTCCAGTGCGTCTCCTCGGGCAGAGGTACATGGCACCAGCCCTACGCATGGTGTCCCCGGTTTGCCAGCAAAGCCCAGTGCGGTCTATTCCACCTTGCCGCACTGGCCTGGCTACGGGGAGTATCCAGCCAGGTAGGGTTGTGCAGTCTCAGTGCTCGAGACCTCCAGTGCGCCTCCACGGTCCGGTCTATCCGGTGCCTCCTCCATGCACCAGCCCTCCGGTGGTAGCCCCCTCCACCAGGCTATATCTCCGTCTCCTCCCTACAGGTGCTCCCACCTGCTCAGCTCTGTCAGAGTCTCCCGTCTGTCCTGAGCTGCCAGAGTCTCCCGTCTGTCCTGAGCTGCCAGAGTCTCCCGTCTGTCCTGAGCTGCCAGAGTCTCCCGTCTGCCCTGAGCTGCCGGAGTCTCCCTTCTGTCTTGAGCTGCCAGAGTCTCCCGTCTGTCCTGAGCTGCCAGAGTCGCTCGTCTGTCCTGAACTCCCAGAGCTGCCCGCCAGTCAGGAACTGCCAGAGCTGCCCGCCAGTCAGGAGCTGCCAGAGCCGCCGGTCAGTCGCCCGTTACTCCGGCGCTGCCGGAATCTCCCGTTCATTCGGGACCCGTTGCTAGGGTCACCAGTCCGAGGTCGGCGGCGAGGGTCGCCGCTCTAAAGAGGCCACGGGGGCGGGTAAAGAGACAATCAAAGACTATGGTGGAGCGGGGTCCACGTCCCACGCCAGGTTCGCTACCATGGACAGACACCCACCCAGACCCTCCCCTATAGGTTCAGGTTATGCGGCCGGAGTCCGCACCTTTGGGGGGATGGGGGGGAGGGGTACTGTCACGTTCTGAACTTAGTTCTTTTGTTATGTCTTTGTTTTAGTATGGTCAGGGCGTGAGTTGGGTGGGTTGTCTATGTTTGTTTTTCTATGAGTTGGTATTTCTGTGTTTGGCCTGGTATGTTTCTCAATCAGAGGCAGCTGTCAATCGTTGTCCCTGATTGAGAACCATACTTAGGCAGCCGGTTTTCACCCTTGATTTGTGGGTGATTATTTTCGTATCTGTACCAGACAGAACTGTTTCGGTTTCATTTCGTTCTCTTGTTGGTTTTGTATTTTAGTGTTCTGAGTTCTATTAAAGAATGGGAACACTTACCACGCGGCGCATTGGTCCTCAACTTCTTCCACCACAGACAACCGTTACAACATGTAGGTTGAGTTATTAAAGTGACTATGCATAGATAATAACAGAGAGTAGCAGCAGCATTGAAGATGGGTGGGGCAATGCAAATAAATCGTCTGGATAGCCATTTGATTAGATGTTCAGGAGTCTTATGGCTTGGGGGTAGATGCTGTTTAGAATCCTCTTGGACCTAGATTTGGCGCTCCGGTACTGCTTGCCGTGTGGTAGCAAAGAGAACGGCCGATGACTAGGGTGGCTGGAGACTTGGACAATATTTGGCCTTCCTCTAACACCACGTGGTATAGAGGTCCTGGATGGCAGGAAGCTTGACCCAGTGATGTACTGAGCCGTACGCACTACCCTCTGTACCTGTCAGGATGCTCTCGATGGTTCAGCTGTAAAACCATTTGAGGATCTGGGGACCCATGCCAAATCTTTTCAGTCTCCTAAGGGGGAATAGGGTTTGTCGTGCCCTCGTCACGACTGTCTTGGTGTGCATGGACCATTTTAGTTTGTTGGTGATGTGGACGCCAAGGAACTTGAAGCTCTCAACCTGCTCCACTACAATCCCGTCGATGAGAATGGGGGCGTGCTCAGTCCTCCTTTTGTGTAGACCACAATCATCTCCTTTGTCTTGATCATGTTGAGGGAGAGGTTGTTGACCTTGCACCACACGGTCAGGTCTCTCACCTCCTCCCCCACATGTTCAGGTCTCATCGTTGTCGGTGATCAGGTCCTCTACTGTTGTGTCATCGGCAAACTTAATGATGGTGTTGGAGTCGTGCCTGGTCGTGCAGTCATGAGTGAACAGGGAGCACAAGAGGGGACTGAGCACCAACCCCTGAGGGGCCCCCCGTGTTGAGGATCAGTGTGGCGGATGTGCTGTTACCCAACCGTCAAGGAAGTCCAGGATCCAGTTGCAGAGGGAGGTGTTTAGTCCCAAGGTCCTTAGCTTAGTGATGAGCTTTGAGGGCACTATGGTGTTGAACGCTGAGCTGTAGTCAATGAATAGCATTCTCACATAGGTGTTCCTTATGTCCAGGTGTGAAAGGGCAGTGTGGAGAGCAATAGAGATTGCATCATCTGACGTGGTCTACTCCTCTATGCCATCGGAAGAATCCCGGAACATATTCCAGTCTGTGCTAGCAAAACAGTCCTGTAGTTTAGCATCTGCTTCATCTGACCACTTTTTTATAGACCGATTCACTGGTGCTTCCTGCTTTCATTTTTTCTTGTAAGCAGGAAGAATGGTGTATGGAAGTATGGTCAGATTTGCCAAATGGAGGGCGAGGGAGAGCTTTGTACATGTGTCTGCCTGTGATTGTGCAGGAAGAGGAATATTGCATTACAATGTATTTTCTGTGTTAGCTCTGCCAATGTTTGACATTCTACAGAATCAATATTTTTTGGTCTCTGGAGGAAACACCCACAGATAGAACAGAACCAAACACTCATTACAACATTGAAGAAAAAATAACTCCTCCATTCACTTCTCCTCTATACTATTCAAAGTACTTTAGTAGCTTTACTGTTCCGCTAATCTTTCTTATTCATAGAATCAACAGTAAGCGAAACAGCGCCGCTGTCCACACTATGGTCATCATTGTTTTTGGTAAAGAAAAAATCAGCTTGTGATGTCAGAGGGAATAAAACAGTGTTTGTTGTTTGCAGTAACGTCTTTGTTGTCGCAATATTGCAAACAAACGTGGCAGTTTCACCATTAAGGATTCCAGCTTTAAATGTGTCAGAATGAGTCAGAGTTTCATTTCTTACAGGCTAAGATGACATTCAGGACTTGAGTGTGAGTATTAATTTGTCTCAAGTAGATCCGACACACATTAGCAATGGGGGGGGTTAAGAACCTGTATGCGTCCCATATTGCACCATATTCCCTATACAGTGCACTACTTTTAACTAGGGCCTATAGGGAATAGGGTGCCATTTGGGACCTAAGACTATAATTTCCCACTGCTTTGGAGCAGCAGAGGTTATTTCCTGACGAGATCCTCTTCATTCTTGGGGATTTATCCAGCTGGGTGGTGGAGTGGTGAGGCGGTTGAGGAAAGGGTAAGGGTGAGGTCGGGACAGAGGGCTCAGAAGGCACTGGGGTGTGAGAGAGTCTTGTCATGATGACACCAGGATTGTTTCTGAGAAAGCATGGCCTGGAGTATTCACTCCAGACTGGAGGAGATGACCATGCCAGTACTATGAGTACATATCACAGGGTTCAGCTTATGAGACAGGATAAGAGACCATAAATATCACCGCACTTCAGTTCTCAAATGACACATTTGAATTTGTTCCTGAATTTACAATTATTAGATATTCTGTAATTCTGTAATGATAACAGTCCACTTTCAGTTTCTTCTCAAAATGTTGACAAGTGAATTCTACATTCTACCCTTTTCACCCACAGTTCCATAGTCATGTGTTGAATACTTAGCATTTGCTACGTTAATGTGTGCAGCCATTGTGTAAACACACAGCATATAATTGGCAATTATTTTTTACAGAGAAACCATAAGATTTCACGTGTGGAATCGTGAAAACATGTATTTTTTGGAACACTTCACGTGATCCCATTTTCACATGTATGGTTTATTTTATCACGTGTTGGTTTACATGTTGTCACATTAACTTCACATAGGATCACGTGATCTCATGAAAATATGTGTTTTTGGAACACTTCATGTCTTCACGTGAAATGAAGGTAGTTTTTCCATAAGGGTAATTCATATAATAGCCACACTTTACCAAGGTGAATTACCTCGCCAGATTATTCCAATAAGTGTCTTTTATCTGGAGAGTCAGAGCTGAACATTGAAGTATGGACCTCGATAGAATAACTATTTTGCTGAACTGAACAGGTCAGAAGAGCTACACACAAATGCATGCGCTCATGCACACACGCACACATAGTGTCAAAGACATAGCATCCTGTCAGGACCGAGTACCCAGAGCAGCACAATGTGTATTCCCAGTGTTAGTTACATTTGTTATGAGCGTGACCTCCTTTAATCCACCGTGGCTCGCTTGCCAGCCTCTCCTGTGCATTAATTAACGCTCCGTTCTGAAGGCGTAAACAGATCGATGGGCATCCATTGGCACAGGTAGAAATAGACACAGCAAACAAGGTGGCCAACAGGGTCAAAAGCATCTCATATTTACTTGCAAGAAGACACAACAACTTTGATAGAGAAACAACAATACTGATGTGGAAGGCTGACGTTTTCATCCACTCTCAAGCCTTCTCTAGCCTTCTCATGTTGATTCGCTATCTCTGATTCTCTCTTTCCTCTCTCTCTTTCTCTCTCTCTAGCGCTCGGTCTCTTTCTCTTTCAATTCCTGTCTCTCTTAGAAAACAACAGGCCGTCTCCGCCCGTCACAGGAGGTCGTGGCACCTGAATTGTGGAGGATGGGCTCGTGGAATGGTATAAAATACATCAAACACATAGGTTTCCATTTGTTTGATGCCATTCCATACGCTCCGCTCCAGCCATTATTACGAGCCGCCCTCCACTCAGCAGCCTCCACTGCAGCCCACAAATGCCAAACATACAGTATAAAGTCATCCATGCATTGGTTAGGCCCAAGCCCACCTGAGTTCACATAGGACAGAAGGATGCAGATATTATAAGGACAGTGACTCATATGCTCACATGCAGGCGCACACGCACACACACACACTGACAGACAGACACACACACAAACACACACTCTTGTACCACATACACTCAGAGACAGGAAATGCCCACACACAAACACACACACACACACACACACACACACACACTACTTCCTGCAATCCAGGAGCGAGGGCAGCGATGGACTCTACCAGGACAGGACAGGGATACAGACAGAGACAGGAATGCATTGAAAGTCCCTCCTCAACCTTTGCTTATCCTATTAATAAACCAATGCTTTGCTCAGAGCTCCGATGTTCTCTTTCACAAACTTCCACATAAGCATACACATAAGAAAACACACACACTCAAACCTAAACAGATAACCTCTCTCACACACAGAAGCAGACAGGCTGTCAGCATGTGGTTTCCTAACGACTTATCTCATCCTCAGCCGGATCAGCTAGATCGGATTAGATGAGTCGTCACAGGAGCTGTTGACAGTGTGTGTGAAATGTTAAACCTGCGAGCTGAGGCAGACAGGGGGCAGGATATGTGTATCAAATGGCACCCTATTCCCTATAAGTCCTGGTCAAAAGTAGTGCACCAAATAGGTAATAGTGTGCCATTTGGGGTGCAGGTAGAGACAGAGGTGAGAACAGGCAGGCAGGTTGACGACTTTGATGGAGGGGGATTTAGTGAAAATGCCTCATCTAGCACTTTCTCCGCAGTGTGTGTGCTTGTGTCTGTGTGTGTGTGTGAGTGTGTGAGTGTGTGTGTGTGTGTGTGTATATGTGGTATGTGTGTATGTCTGCTTGCTTTCTCCACACTCCGATGGATTAGACATGCTGAAGGCAGCAAGAAGGGCTGAGCTGAGAAAGAATGGTCTCATAGACTAGACGTAACATAGTAAATGTAAATCCAGAACACTAAAATTTGTTTGATATGTTACGTTTGATATGGTTCCATAAGATATAAAGAAAGTTACTTAATGCACCTCTTAAGGATCCAACCCTTTTTTTTATTTTCACCTAAAATGACACCCAATCTCACTGCCTGAATCTCAGGACCTGAAGCAAGGATATGCAAATTCTTGATACCATTTGAAAGAAAATATGTTTGTGGAAATGTGAAATGAATGTAGGAGAATATAACACTTTAGATCTGGTAAAAGATAATACAAAGAAAAAACAAGCATTTAAAATAAATAAATGTACCATCATCTTTGAAATGCAAGAGAAAGGCCATAATGTATTATTCCAGTCCAGGCACAAATTAGATTTTGCCCACTAGATGGCAGCAGTGTATGTGCAAAGTTATAGACTGATCCAATGAACCATTGCGTATCTGTTCAAAATGTTGTATCAAGACAGCCGAAATGTGCCTAATTGGTTTGTTAATACATTTTCAAGTTCATAATTGTGCATTCTCCTCAAACAATTGCAAGATATTCTTTCACTATAATAGCACCTGTTAATTGGACTATGCAGTTAGATAAACAATAATTTAAGCTTTCTGCCCATGTCAGATATGTCTACGTCCTAGGAAATGTTCATGTTACTTACAACCTCACGCTAATCATATTAGCCTACGTTAGCTTAACCATCCCGTGGGGGGGCACCGATCCTGTAGAGGTTTTAAGACAAGAAGAGAGTGAGGGAGGGAGGCCAGGCATATAATACAGACGTCTAGTAACAGAAAGGTTGTGTGTTTGAATCTCATCACGGACAACTTTAGCATGGTAGCTAATTAGCAACATTGTAACTAGGCTAAGTATAACTTTCTAGCTACTTAGCATGTTAGCTAAACCTTCCCCTACACCTAACCTTAAGCCTTTAACCTAACTCCTAACCTTAACCCTAACCCTAAAGCTAGCAAATGTTAGCGTTTGCCACCTAGCTACCTAGCTAATGTTGGATTCTGTATTTTACATTATAGCCATTAGCATATATATGATTGAATATTATCTGCTGTTGGCTTGTGTGGATGTATGTATGTGTTAAGCAACATAGCTGACTTGAATCATTGTTAAAAGTTTCAGGGCCATGGGCCTTTCTCATGATGGAAAAATACAGAAGACAGGGACTGTGCAATGAGTTGGGGGGGCACATTCAGAGGGTGGGGTTGCAGAAAAAGCGGTCTTTTGTAACAGGAGCCAGGTGCGAGATAACGGTATCGAGCATGAGCGCATGGATGTTCTTCACAGCAACAGTTACATCTATCAACAGAAGCGCCAAGAGGCGGGGACCCGCCTGAGCGCCTGCAATAGGCTGAGCAAGTTTAAACCACGCTCAGCCTCTACTGTGATCGGCCAACAGACGGGTTGGAACTGTCTATCACAGTATAACGAATACTGTTTACATACATCTTGTCAGTTCTCTGTTCTGCCCTGCGTGGTATTACAGTGAGCCCGTATATACGAAAGTTGCATTTGCCATTTATTACTTAACTAATAAAAAATACATAGTATAAAATCGGTGACTCATTGTTATATTTATCCTGATACCAGATTCGAATTTACGCAACTCTAACACTAACGTTAGTCACAACACATTGGAATTCGTAACATATCATACGTTTTGCATATTGTAAAATATTGTACATTTGGCTAATTCATAACATATTGTACGAATTGCAACTCGTAACATATCATACGAATTGTAAATCGTAACATATACCAAATGAGTGACGGATAGCCACAAATTAATACATACCATACAAAACGTAACATATCAAACTAAATGCTTCAGATTTACATACATAATAATACAAAATGATCTGAGACCACATTGCATGACAAGGAACAGGTTTCACTGCACACTGCACTCCTCTACATGCCTCATTTTAAAATGTGTATAAGTGTAAAAAAAAAATGCATTGTATGCAGAAAGGGGTTTACTGGCTTATGTGATGATGGCACAATAAAGGTTTATAAAGTCAATACTCTGAAGTATAGGCCAATAATTTGCTGCAAGGCATGCATGGCAATAAATAACTGAATCAATAATAGGGTACATAAATGAAATGGGTGATGGGACATTCCCTCCCTCCCTCTTTCTCTCTCCCTTTCTCTCTCTCTCTCTCTCTCGCTGCCAACCTCCGTTATGGAAAAAAACACATGCTATGTAGGAAACTTTTTTTTTAGAACACCTCACTTCAACACGTGTTTTTGGGACACTTCACATAGGAAAACAACAATTAGTCATTATGATACACAAAGCGCTGTTAACATACAGTACAGTGTGTTCAACTGTATATGTTTATTTATGCAGCAGTCATTAATCAACATGTCCTCATCTGGAATTTGAACTCACAAGCTCATGGTTAACAGCATCTCGATCTTTCTGCTATGCCACCACGCCTGTGTTAACAACTGATTTCACCTGTAATCTTTACACTTTGGACTTCAAAGTGAGTCTCAGCTTTGATAAAAAATAAACTCAAGAAAAACTATTGTTTATCATAGTGATTCAGGAGTAACATTAAAACAGAATAATATGCCCCACCAACATTAGACAACTATACAGAAAAAAACTCAAATTGCTGAAATAAGTCAATTAAATCAATGATGAGATAATAGTCAGATTAATTGATAACTAAAATACCTGTGCAGATGGCACTTTTTTGCTAAGTGTAGAGATGTATTATATGTTATATCCTGACGACTGGTAAAATAAATGTCTCGAGAAACTCTTGTAAATATCCTAACACACCTTTACGGAAAAACATGTCAGATGTGAAGGGTTACAAAAACACATGTTTTCACCTGTGAAAAAAACACGTTTTCATGTGTAGAATGTCAAACTCGTGAAGTGTTCCAAGAACACATGTTTTCACATGTGAAGAGCCCAATTCATTTTCACCACATTTTTGCTAGGATAAGCCTTTGATATCTCCCGTGCACATGCCGGCAAGTTGAAGAGTAGGCGTGGGCACAAAAAACACCATCACAATAAAATGTATTATTATTTCATTCTAATCAGGTCCTAAGAAACACCATAAGACTAATAAAAGGTATTTTCAAAAGAATAGAATTGTATATTTTGAGTTTAATTATGTGACTGGCCTGTGCAGCCCAAACACAACATGGCTGCGCCAGAGTCTGCAACACCACTAAGCAAGGGGCACCACCAAGCAAGCGACACCATGAAGACCAAGGAGCTTTCCAAACAGGTCAGGGACAAAGTTGTGGGTGGAGAAGTACAGATTAGGTTGGGTTATTCAAAAATATCAGAAACTTTGAACATCCCACGGAGCACCATTAAATCCATTATTAAAAAATGGAAAGAATATGGCACCCCAACAAACCTGCCAAGAGAGGGCCGCCCAACAAAACTCACAGACCAGGCAAGGAGAGCATTAATCATAGAGGCAACAAGGAGACCAAAGATAACCCTGAAGGAGATGCAAAGATCCACAGCGGAGATTGGAGTATCTGTCCTTAGGACCACTTTTAGCCATACACTCCACAGAGCTGCGCTTTACAGAAGGGAGGTGAGGAAAAAAAGACATTGCTTAAAGAAAAATATAAGAAAACACGTTTGGTGTTTGCCAAAAGACATGTGGGAGACTCCCAAAACATACAGAAGAAGGTACTCTGCTCAGATGAGACTAAAATGTAGCTTTTTGGCCATCAAGGAAAATGCTATGTCTGGCGCAAACCCAACACCTCTCATCACCCCAATAATACCATCCCCAGTGAAGCATGGTGGTGACAGTATCATGCTTTGGGGGATGTTTTTCATTGGCAGGGACTGGGAAACTGGTCAGAATTGAAGGAATGATGGATGGCTCTAAATATAGGGAAATTCTTGAGGGAAACCTGTTTCAGTCTTCCAAAGATTTGAGACTGGGACAGAGGTTCACCTTCCAGCAGGACAATGACCCTAAGCATACTGCTAAAGCAACACTCAGGTGGTTTAAGGGGAAACATTTAAATGTTGGAATGTCTAGTCAAAGCCCAGACCTCAATCCAATTGAGAATCTGTCATATGACTTAAATGTTGCAGTACACCAGCGGAAGCCATCCTACTTGAAATGGCTAAAGCAGTTTTGCCTTGAAGAATGGGCATACATCCCAGTGGCTAGATGTACCAAACTTATAGAGACATACCCTAAGAGACTTGCATCTGTAATTGCTGCAGAATGTGGCTCTACAAACTATTGACTTTGGGGGGGGGTGAATAGTTATGCACGCTCAAGGTTTCTGTTTTTTGTCTTTTTTCTTGTTTGTTTCACAGTAAATAAATAAAAATGCATCTTCAAAGTGGTAGGCATGTTGTGTAAATCAAATGATACAACCCCCCCAAAAAATACATTTTAATTGCAGGTTGTCAGGCAGCATAATCGGAAAAAATGCAAAGGGGTTAAATACTTTCACAAGCTACTGTACATGAAATCAATAGGGATTTTGATTATTAAACAGACAAGACAAACTTAGGCTACCCTCACCACAGTTAACATACGTATATTTTATATCCTGCTAACAATATAATGAAACATAACTTAATAAAATACAATATATTTTTCCCACACAACTTGCTTCACAGCATCATCAACAGCTGTCATATAAATACAGTGATATTTTGAAACAGAGCCCAAGGCAAGCCCATGCTTTTTTGATGCACATTTCATCTCTTTTCTATAGTGGTTCTCCTTTAAAGGTTGTGTCATACTGCAGCACACCTTGCGGGCTGCTGCAGAATTCTATGGCACGTTATTTAATTGTCAGCCATTTTTACCATTAATGGTAGTTAGTGCAAGTTTGGCCACCAGAGGGCATTTTTTAGAAGCATTTGATAGTCTTCCATTTTGGAATTACCAGATAATTAAAATAATAATAATAATAATAACATAATATATGAGATTGATTTTAAGATATTTTGTTTAATTCATTTTGATTAATATTATAGTGTTCTATTTCAAGAATTACAAAAAAAAAATCCTCATGGTTTCCATTAGGATGGAATGGAAAATATGGAGCTGTACAACGTTACTGTCGGCAGTAGGCTACTGTACTAAGAGCATAAGAGGATTGGAGGATTCTAAATGAATATCTAAGGGGCATTTTTTTGTTCGGGCAAATCTGATCTGTGAGAATATGTAAGGGGCTTTTATATCATTCTAAGTTTTAATTTAACCTAGAGTGAGCGAGAAAAAGACCATTGTTGAACATGGGGTGACACATTCTCACAAATGTATAAATAAAGCCAGTTTGTTATTTAGAGTTATTTATATCTGTTTTTAGAGGGAGAGAAACCAAAAGCCACCTCATGGGTCTCCCGGTTGTGTCCGACACAGGTATCGAACCAGCATCTGTGGCAGTGCAGTGTCTTAGACCGCAACGCCACTCGGGAGGCCCCATCCACAAAATGTTTAATGCTGATCAATTGCCTTTCACAAAGTATCAAAATACAGAGATGTGTTAGTAAAGGTATATTATCCTGCTAGTGGCCCATAATGGGATATTATAATACTGTACATGGTGTCCAGGTCAGGATAACAAAAACATTTCTTTATTATAGACTATCATACAGAATGTTGGTACTTATTTGTTTTGATTCAAAGCCGTGAATGAGTGAGTCACACAACTTTATGTAGGTGCCAGGGCTTTATGACTGTGCCATCAGCTTGATTGTATACTGTATAACAATATTTTGGAGATTATTCTGTTTTCAACAAAAGAAAGTGAGTGATTGCAATCTGAATAAAGGCCAAAATAATATTTGTAAAGGCCAAAACATTTATTTCTGGTTTTAGAGGGAGAGAAACGCTGGGCCAATTGTGAGACGCCCCATGGGAATCCCAATCACAGTCAGAGTTGATACATAGTAATAATAATAATAATAACAATACTTTTTCCCTCTTCCTCATGTTAAAGGTTCCAGTTCATCATTTTTTAAAAATCAATTAGGATATTTGAGTTTAATCACAAAATTTGTTGTATTATTTGTTCTGTCTTTTCTGGTTGATTAAACTGAAATTGCAACCAATCACGGCCGGTTGTGATACAGCCAACCTATCAAAGAAATACATTTGACGATAGAATTCCTAATAGGCCTGCTTATAGCCATAATCAAATAAAATCAAATGTATTTATAAAGCCCTTCTTACATCAGCTGATATCTCAAAGTGCTGTACAGTTACAGACTAAAACCCCAAACAGCAAGCAATGAAGATGTAGATGCACGGTGGCTAGGAAAAACTCCCTAGAAAGGCCAGAATCTAGGATGAAACCTAGAGAGGAACCAGGCTATGAGGGGTGGCCAGTCCTCTTCTGGCTGTGCCGGGTGATTATAACAGAACATGGCCAAGATGTTCAAATGTTCATAGATGACCAACAGGGTCAAATAATAATAATCACAGTGGTTGTAGAGGGTGCAACAGGTCAGCACCTCAGGAGTAAATGTCATTTGGCATTTAATAGCCGATCATTGAGAGCATCTCTACCGCTCCTGCTGTTTCGAAAGAGTTGAAAACAGCAGGTCTGGCACAGGTAGCACGTCCGGTGAACAGGTCAGGGTTCCATAGCCGCAGGCAGAACAGTTGAAACTGAAGCAGCAGCACGGCCGGGTGGACTGGGGACAGCAAGGAATCATCAGGCCAGGTAGTCCTGAGGCATGGTCCTAGGGCTCAGGTCCTCTGAGAGAGAGAAATAAATAATTAAAAAGAGCATACTTAAATTCACACAGGACACCGGATAAGACAGGAGAAATACTCCAGATATAACAGACTGACCCTAGCCCCCCGACACATAAACTACTGCAGCATAAATACTGGATGCTGAGACAGGAGGGGTTGGGAGACATTGTGGCCCTGTCTGACGATACCCCTGGACAGGGCCAAGCAGGCAAGATATAACCCCACCCACTTTGCCAAAGCACATACAAAGCATTACATGGGCTTGCTCCTACCTATCTTTCCGATTTGGTCCTGCCGTACATACTTGAGTGGGTTGAGTCACTGACGTGATCTTCCTGTCTGGGTTGGCGCCCCCCCTTTGGTTGTGCCGTGGTGGAGATCTTTGTGGGCTATACTCAAGCCTTGTCTCAGGATGGTAACTTGCTGGTTGAAGATATCCCCCTAGAGGTGTGAGGGATGTGCTTTGGCAAAGTGGATGGGGTTATATCCTGCCTGTTTGGCCCTATCCAGTGACTGGAATGAATTGCAAAAATCGTTGAAGTTGGAGACTTTTATCTCCCTCACCAACTTTAAACATCTGCTTTCTGAGCAGCTAACCGATCGCTGCAGCTGTACATAGTCCATCGGTAAATATCCCACCCAATTTACCTACCTCATCCCCATACTGTTTTTATTTATTTACTTTTCTGCTCTTTTGCACACCAGTATCTCTACCTGCACATGACCATCTGATCATTTATCACTCCAGTGTTAATCTGCTAAAATTGTAATTATTCACCTACCTCCTCATGCCTTTGCACACAATGTATATAGACTCCTTATTTTTATTTTTTTTTCTACTGTGTTATTGACTTGTTTATTGTTTACTCCATGTGTAACTCTGTGTTGCTGTCTTTTCACACTGCTATGCCTTATCTTGGCCAGGTCGCAGTTGTAAATGAGAACTTGTTCTCAACTAGCCTACCTGGTTAAATAAAGGTGAAATAAAAAATAAATAAAAAATATGTTTGTCAAAAGAGAGATCAACATCCAGAGTAACGCAGCTGTCCTTCACAGTTGTATTTGAGATGACTGTACAACCATTAAGATTAATTGTCAGATTCAACAAAAGATCTTTGTTTCTTGGGACCTAGAAGAAGCATCTCTGTTTTGTCCGAGTTTAAAAGTAGAACATTTGCAGCCATCCACATCCTTATGTCTGAAACACAAGCTTCCAGCGAGGGCAATTTTGGGGTTTCACCATGTTTCATCGAAATATAGAGCTGTGTGTCATCTGCATATCAGTGAAAGTTAACATTATGTTTCCGAATGACATCACCAAGAGGTAAAATATATAGTGAAAACAATAGTGGTTCTAAAACGGAACCTTGAGGAACACCAAAATTTACAGTTGATTTGTCAGAGGACAAACCATCCACAGAGACAAACTGATATCTTTCCAACAGATAAGATCTAAACCAGGCCAGAACTTGTCCGTGTAGACCAATATGGGTTTCCAATCTCTGCAAAAGAATGTGGTGATCGATGGTATCAAAAGCAGCACTAAGGTCTAGGAGCACGAGGACAGATGCAGAACCTCGGTCTGACGCCATTTAAAGGTAATTTACCACCTTCACAAGTGCAGTCTCAGTACTATGATTGGGTCTAAAACCAGACTGAAGCGTATCAGTCTTTGTTAGTCTTCGGGAAGGCAGTGAGTTGCTGCGCAACAGCTTTTTAAATTTTTTTGGAGATGAATGGTAGATTCGATATAGGCCGATAGTTTTTTATATTTTCTGGGTCAAGGTTTGGCTTTTTCAAGAGATGCTTTATTCCTGCCACTTTTCATGAGTTTGGTACACATCCGGTGGATAGAGAGCCATTTATTATGCTCAACATAGGAGGGCCAAGCACAGGAACCAGCTCTTTCAGTAGATTAGTTGGAATATGGTCCAGTATGCAGCTTGAAGGTTTATAGGCCATGATTATTTCCATCATTGTGTCAAGATATAGTACTAAAACACTTGAGTGTCTCCCTTGATCCTAGGTCCTAGCAGTGTTGTGCAGACTCAGGACAACTGGGCTTTGGAGAAATACGCAGATTTATAGAGGAGTCCATAATTTGCTTTCTAATGATCATGATCTTTTTCTCAAAGAAGTTCATGAATTTATCATTGCTGACGTGAAAGCCATCCTCTCTTGGGGAATGCTGCATTTTAGTCAGCTTTGCGACAGTATCAAAAATAAATTTGGGATTGTTCTTATTTTCCTCAATTAAGTTGGAAAAATAGGATGATCGAGTAGCAGTGAGGGCTCTTCGATACTGCACTGTACTGTCTTTCCAAGCTAGTCGGAAGACTTGCAGTTTGGTGTGGCGCCATTTCCGTTCCAATTTTCTGGAAGCTTGCTTCAGAGCTTGGGTATTTTCTGTATACCATGGAGCTAGTTTCTTATGACGAATATTTTAGTTTTTTAGGGGTGCGACTGCATCTAGGGTATTGCGCAAGGTTATATTGAGTTCCTCAGTTAGGTGGTTAACTGATTTTTGTACTCTGATGTCCTTGAATAGGCAGAGCATTGCAAGTAGGGGGATGATCACACTGTCATGGGTAACTTGGTGCGTGAGGGAAGAATCAGGCGCAGAGAGCATTTAGTTCCACAGGAAGACGTGCACATTTAATATCGCACAGAAAAATAATGCCCAACAAAACAGGGCGTGGAAAATGTGGACCAACCCAACACACAGGGTACCAGGTCCAGAGCACGAACACGAAAAAACATGCACACGTAACATATGAGTAATTCCGCATGAAACAAGGGCGGGTAAACGTACTTTAAATAAGGAAGCCAATCAAGCACAAAAATAGAGTGATAAGACAAAACAACTAATAAGACAAAACAAACAGACAACGAAAAAGGGAGTAGGCCGGTTAGTAGGCCGGTGATGACAACCGCCGAGCCCTGCCCGAACAGGCAGGGGAGCTAACTTCGGTGGAAGTCGTGACACACACCTACACTAGCTGTACTATTAGGAGTCTATTGTCCTGCTAATATTGTAGGGCTACACCTGCTACAGTACACTTGTTGGGGAAAAAAGTGTTTAAAACCTGTTTTCAAAATGCCACCAGTTTACATTTATACACACTTTATTGTAACCACAATGTCACAAATAATTCATGTCTACTTTTCCAATTACTTTTAGAGTTTGGGATTTACAAATGTGCGCTTTCATGCCATTTTTCGTTAAATCCAGTTCGGATTTATGTATAACTTTTGACTGTCGCCTTTACTGAGAGGTCTAATGCTTTAACATTTAATAAAATCTGCCCTCCGAATTCAAATCTAAGGGGCATTTTTCATTACATTATTAGTTACATTGTTTAAGTTTGAACGTGCAGACAGTCACTAAGAACATTGGGAATGTTTCCCTAGTCAGCGGTTCCCTAGTTAGTGGATAAAGCTGGAGAACGGCAAGGCAATCCCATTGTGCGCCACTCGGGAGCCATGATCAACATGACCAATATATATTGTCCTGCTAGAAATGTTGTTTACGGAATTCGATTATGAAAAACAGGGTTAATAATATATCTGTGAGAATATCTAAGGGGCTTTTATATAATTCTAAATGAATTAATAATAATAATAGCTTTGTTTTAAAAATAACAATATTTTGGACATAATTGTTTTTTCAAATAACGTAAAGTGAGTTAGAAAAAGGCCATTCTTGAACATGGGGTGAAACATTGTTACTGATATGTAAATAAAGCCAGTTTGTTACTTATTATTTATTATTTATTTCTGTTTTTAGAGGGAGAGAAATCGAAAAAAAAAAGTTGCGAGCTTATAACGCGGGACTTAGAGGTATCCAGCATCACGGCTTCATTGTTCCAGACCACCACAAAGGGGAGTTAGAGCACTCATTATGCATTTTGTTCCCAAGGTTTTCATTCGACCAATCATATTGAGTGGTTCCAATGACGAATTTGACAGAGCCATCCGTCACTGGTGACTTTCTTCAGAAAAGATGGCTGACAAAACATTACGGTGGAAGCAAATGCAAGCAATAATAACATCATAACCAAACAAGCTAAAAATTTACAATTAGGAGGAATGTGTTAGTTAATGTAGAGACAAACGATTGTGCATAATTTTTGTCATAAAGTTAATTTATGAAAATCGCTATTTAGCAAGTTAGCTGAATAGCTAACATTAGCTAGCTAGCTAGCTAGTGTTATGACATGAGTATGAAATTATAATTCATGTTTTAACGACTCCTGAGAAAACTAGCAAACCAGGCTGCCGTCTTGTGAAACAATGGATGTAAATAATTAGCTAGCTAAAGAATTTACTGCAAATTGAATGTACAATTGTGTTAGCTTGCCTTGCTTATATTTGCCATGCAATGCAGCTGAAGTAACATAGTTAGCTAACTATTTATTTGCTTATTGTGTAGTGGAGGTTAAAAATAACTGTATTCCTATGGATGTGTAGCTAACTACAGTATGTAGCCGATCTGTTTATGGACCATAAAACGTTTGTTGTGAATATTAGTTCAGAACCTATGAACCTCAGTTATCATTGTTGTTTCGACTTCAAGTCTGAATGGCCTTAATGAAGCCTATGGATTGAGTAGAATATAATAACTTTATTGTGCCAAGGATGCAAGTCCTATATACTGTACATGTACTGTAGTTATTACCATGCATGAGATATCCACATTGTAGCCTGTACATTGAATATATTCACTGATCATGTACTCTTCCTTGGCAAATAAAGGTGTGGTTCAAGTATGAATCTCTGTGAGACATTCTTTTTCAGTCAAATCCAATATCAGGTGTATCAAACTCCATTCTTTGAATGATGCTGTGTCTGCATGTATGTATTACAATTACACACTTAAACAGTGTTTACCACTCCTGCTCCTGGTACATCAATGATTACACATTGTTACTATGCAATAGATTAGTAACATGAATCAAATCAAATCAATGTTTATTTGTCACATGCGCTGAATATGCTTACTTACAGGCTCTAACCAACAGTGCCAAAAATGTATTAGGTGAACAATAGTTAAGTAAAGAAATAAAAACAACAGTAAAAATACAGTGACAAATAACAGTAGTGAGGCTATATACAGTAGCGAGGCTACATACAGACACCAGTTAGTCGGGCTGATTGAGGTAGTATGTACATGTATATATGGTTAAAGTGACTATGCATATATGATGAACAGAGAGTAGCAGTAGCTTAAAAGTCGGGTTGGCGGGAGGTGGGTGGTGGGACACAATGCAGATAGCCCGGTTAGCCAATGTGCGTGGGCACTGGTTGGTCGGGCCAATTGAGGTTGTATGTACATGAATGTATAGTTAAAGTGACTATGCATATATGATAAACATAGAGTAGCAGCAGAGTAAAAAGATGGAATGAAAATAGTCCTGGTAGCCATTTCATTACCTGTTCAGGAGTCTTATGGCTTGGGGGTAAACACTGTTGAGAAGCCTTTTTGTCCTAGGCTTGGCACTCCGGTACCGCTTGCCATGCCGTAGCAGAAAGAACAGTCTATGACTGGGGTGGCTGGGGTCTTTGACAATTTTTACGGCCTTCCTCTGACAGCGCCTGGTGTAGAGGTCCTGGATGGCAGGCAGCTTAGCCCCAGTGATGTACTGGGCCGTATGCCCTACCCTCTGTAGTGCCTTGCGGTCGGAGGCCGAGCAATTGCAGTCCCAGGGAGTGAATTTTTTTATTTTTTTATTTCACCTTTATTTAACCAGGTAGGCTAGTTGAGAACAGGTTCTCATTTGCAACTGCGACCTGGCCAGGATAAAGCATAGCAGTGTGAACAGACAACACAGAGTTACACATGGAGTAAACAATTAACAAGTCAATAACACAGTAGAGAAAAAAGGGGAGTCTATATACAATGTGTGCAAAAGGCATGAGGAGGTAGGCGAATAATTACAATATTGCAGATTAACACTGGAGTGATAAATGATCAGATGATCATGTACAGGTAGAGATATTGGTGTGCAAAAGAGCAGAAAAGTAAATAAATAAAAACTGTGGGGATGAGGTAGGTGAAAATGGGTGGGCTATTTACCAATAGATTATGTACAGCTGCAGCGATCGGTTAGCTGCTCAGATAGCTGATGTTTGAAGTTGGTGAGGGAGATAAAAGTCTCCAACTTCAGCGATTTTGCAAGTCGTTCCAGTCACAGGCAGCAGAGTACTGGAACGAAAGGCGGCCGAATGAGGTGTTGGCTTTAGGGATGATCAATGAGATACACCTGCTGGAGCGAGTGCTACGGATGGGTGTTGCCATCGTGACCAGTGAGCTGAGATAAGGCGGAGCTTTGCCTAGCATGGCCTTGTAGATGACCTGGAGCCAGTGGATCTGGCGACGAATATGTAGCGAGGGCCAGCCGACTAGAGCATACAAGTCGCAGTGGTGGGTAGTATAAGGTGCTTTAGTGACAAAACGGATGGCACTGTGATAAACTGCATCCAGTTTGCTGAGAAGAGTGTTGGAAGCAATTTTGTAGATGACATCGCGAAGTCGAGGATCGGTAGGATAGTCAGTTTTACTAGGGTAAGCTTGGCAGCGTGAGTGAAGGAGGCTTTGTTGCGGAATAGAAAGCCGACTCTTGATTTGATTTTCGATTGGAGATGTTTGATATGGGTCTGGAAGGAGAGTTTGCAGTCTAGCCAGACACCTAGGTACTTATAGGTGTCCACATATTCAAGGTCGGAACCATCCAGTGTGGTGATGCTAGTCGGGCAAGCGGGTGCAGGCAGCGATCGGTTGAAAAGCATGCATTTGGTTTTACTAGCGTTTAAGAGCAGTTGGAGGCCACGGAAGGAGTGTTGTATGGCATTGAAGCTCGATTGGAGGTTAGATAGCACAGTGTCCAATGACGGGCCGAAAGTGTATAGAATGGTGTCGTCTGCGTAGAGGTGGATCAGGGAATCGCCCGCAGCAAGAGCAACATCATTGATATACACAGAGAAAAGAGTCGGCCCGAGAATTGAACCCTGTGGCACCCCCATAGAGACTGCCAGAGGACCGGACAACATGCCCTCCGATTTGACACACTGAACTCTGTCTGCAAAGTAATTGGTGAACCAGGCAAGGCAGTCATCCGAAAAACCGAGGCTACTGAGTCTGCCGATAAGAATATGGTGATTGACAGAGTCGAAAGCCTTGGCAAGGTCGATGAAGACGGCTGCACAGTACAGTCTTTTATCGATGGCGGTTATGATGTCGTTTAGTACCTTGAGTGTGGCTGAGGTGCACCCGTGACCGGCTCGGAAACCAGATTGCATAGCGGAGAAGGTACGGTGGGATTCGAGATGGTCAGTGACCTGTTTGTTGACTTGGCTTTTCGAAGACCTTAGATAGGCAGGGCAGAATGGATATAGGTCTGTAACAGTTTGGGTCCAGGGTGTCTCCCCTTTGAAGAGGGGGATGACTGCGGCAGCTTTCAATCCTTGGGGATCACAGACGATATGAAAGAGAGGTTGAACAGGCTGGTAATAGGGGTTGCGACAATGGCGGCGGATAGTTTCAGAAATAGAGGGTCCAGATTGTCAAGCCCAGCTGATTTATACGGGTCCTGGTTTTGCAGCTCTTTCAGAACATCTGCTATCTGGATTTGGGTAAAGGAGAACCTGGAGAGGCTTGGGCGAGGAGCTGCGGGGGGGCCGGAGCTGTTGGCCGAGGTAGGAGTAGCCAGGCGGAAGGCATGGTCTGCCGTTGAGAAATGCTTGTTGAAGTTTTCGATAATCATGGATTTGTCGGTGGTGACCGTGTTCCCTAGCCTCAGTGCAGTGGGCAGCTGGGAGGAGGTGCTCTTGTTCTCCATGGACTTCACAGTGTCCCAGAACTTTTTGGAGTTGGAGCTACAGGATGCAAACTTCTGCCTGAAGAAGCTGGCCTTAGCTTTCCTGACTGACTGCGTGTATTGGTTCCTGACTTCCCTGAACAGTTGCATATCGCGGGGACTGTTCGATGCTATTGCAGTCCGCCACAGGATGTTTTTGTGCTGGTCGAGGGCAGTGAATCAACCATGCTCTCGATGTTGCAGCTGTAGAACCTTTTGAGGATTTGAAGACCCATGCCAAATCTTTTTAGTTTCCTGGGGGGGAATAGGCTTTGTCATGCCCTCTTCACGACTGTCTTGGTGTGCTTGGGCCATTCTAGTTTGTTGGTGATGTGGACACCAAGGAACTTGAAGCTCTCAACCTGTTCCACTACTGCCCCGTCAATGAGAATGGGGGCATGCTCGGTCCTCCTTTTCCTGTAGTCTACCATCATCTCCTTAGTCTTGGTTACGTTGAGGGATAGGTTGTTATTCTGGCACCACCTGGCCAGGTCTCTGACCTCCCTATAGGCTGTCTCATCGTTGTCGGTGATCAGGCCTACCACTGTTGTGTCATCTGCAAACTTAATGATGGTGTTGGAGTCGTGCCTAGCCGTTCAGTCATGGTTGAACAGGGAGTACAGGAGGGGACTGAGCACCAACCCCTATGGTGTTGAACGCTGAGCTGTAGACAATGAATAGCATTCTCACATTGGTGTTCCTTTTGTCCATGTGGGAAAGGGCATTGTGAAGTGCAATGGGGATGGCATCATCTGTGGATCTGTTTGGGAGGTATGCAAATTGGAGTGGGTCTAGGGTTTCTGGGAAAATGGTGTTGATGTGAGCCATTACCAGCCTTTCAAGTAAAGGCTGATTTGTAATTCATATATACAGAAAAAAACAGTACACAACACTTCCTATGCATATCTATCTCCTTTCATCTGCATTAATCTGAGGACTCAGGATAGGAGTAGTATTTCAATGAGATACTTAAACTCAACCAGTGGAGAATGTGAAACGCTTTATTGAAATTTCATTATCCAGATATTATAAATACATAATAATAATAAAAAATAAAAAATAATAATTAATATACTAAACATACATTTTACTGATACATGCAACAATTACAATTTGTTTTACTGAATTACAGGTCATATACAGAACCCAATATGTCTGTCAGGGAATTAATGCTATTCTGCTATGTCAGATGAAGAGTTAGACCAGAAAGTCAGGGCCATTAAGGCAAGGATTCCCAATGCTGTCTTTAGAATGATCAAATGAAGTCTCCAAGCAATGGGCCATTGTGTACAATGGTGAAGAGTTAGGGTGTCTCTGCAGCTTGTAGATGGTGCAGGTATCATGCTAGAATGATCCAGCTTTGTTGCATTGCTCTGCAAAAATATACTCTGTTCCTGCTCCCGTCTCTCCTCCACATTGACACAAATTATAAATTGATAAGGTACTAAGATGTATAATGTCTCCATCAAATCTAAGAAGTTATTTTAACTTTTGTATTCTTACTTATTTGTAGACACATTTTCAATGATGTATGAAATTGGAGTTGTTCTTCATCAACTGATAATACATAAATAATGAAGCAGGTTAATAGGTTAAACATTTCACTTTTAATTCCAATGCTTTTTTTCAAGAAACAACATTGTCATCTTTGGCGGTATAGATGGATTTTCAAGGAAGGTAAGTAATATTATGTTGTATGCATATTGCATATTTCTCATCACCTAATGAACAACCACAATACCAGTCTGGTGTTAAGCTTTCTGTGCTGTATTGACGTATCCTGAAAATGACATCTTCTGCTTCAGATTGAACGGTCATATCTCAGTTATTGTTTCCATATAAACAAAAAAATAATCTATTTTCTTTACTTTCAGAGTGCGAGCTGATCAAGGGGTTGAAAATGTAGATATTGCCAGATGTATGTTCACTGTCCAAGGAACAGGCCATGGAAGCTTTATTACTGGCAAAAGTGTCCATAACCAGAGGTAATTAAACTGTTCTTTGTTCTTTTTCTCTCCTCCTCTCTGCCTGTCTTGTTGTTCATGGGACCTGTCTCGCATGCATTAATTAACAAACCCTTAAGATGTCAGCTGCTAATTTTCAGATTTACACCACATAAACGATCAGCCAGGGACTATGAAAGCCCCTCTTGCTGCCAAGTCATGATTTCCCTGTGGGTTAGTCTTGCAATAACCAAGTGGTGAGACACATAGCCCTCTCTTTTGAAATGTTTTAGGTACACTCAGATGTCTGCGTACATACAGTCAGTAACCACTCAGAGAGGCACACACAACTAGCATTTCTATAACCTCGGACGCACCTCAGTGTTCACTATTCATGGAGAAAGACCACAGGACCAGGTGCACAACTTAGAGCGCGATGACACAGACTTTCAAGACTCCTATTTCTTATTCGTTTTTGAAGTTACAAGCCTGAATCTTTGAACATAGACTGCTGAGAGCACTCAGGTAGCTATTCTACAATATGAGCTTTCTCTTCCATTTGTAAAAGAATAGACTCTCTCTCAAAAAAAAAGAATCCTGGTTGGTTTTTCTTTGGATTTTCTCCTACCATACCTATTGTGTTATATTCTCCTAATTATTTTAACATTTCTACAAACTGCAAAGTGGTTTCTTTCCCATGGTACCCATAATATGCATATCCTGGCTTCAGGGCCTGAGCTACAGGCAGTTTGCTTTGGGCACATCAAATGGAGAAAAAGGGGCCTTATTAAGAAGTTAATCATCCTCTCTCTCTATCCATCTGTCTCTCGTCTGCAGGTATGTTTTGATGTGAGCAAGGAAGCCAGTCCCGTTATAGCCACCTGATTTAAGATCTTAAGATACATTTCGGGCCAACTGGGAGCCCAAGGCTGGTTAGGAGACACCGCTAGAGACACTATGTTATTGTGATGAACTGAGAGAATATTAGGGTAGCACTGTAATTCATTAATCATATGCTGTCTTCCCTGCTCCTCTGTTTGACCTCTTTCCTTTTCTGTCTTCTACACCTCTCTCCACACCTCCTCTTTGTTCCTCTTTTTTATAATGCACACCATATGTGCATTGAAGTACAGATTGAACTTGTATTTATAATGTAATATTACAGTTACAGTGGGGCAAAAAAGTATTTAGTCAGCCACCAATTGTGCAAGTTCTCCCACTTCAAAAGATGAGAAAGGCCTGTAATTTTCATCATAGGTACACTTCAACTATGACAGACAAAATGAGGAAAAAATCCAGAAAATCACATTGTAGGATTTTTAATGAATTTATTTGCAAATTATGGTGGAAAATACAGTGGCCAACATCCAGAGAGATTTCAGAACGCCAAATTCAAATACATAAATACTCATTATAAAGAGAAAGCATACCTTACGATTATTTGAGAACAGCCCAGCAGACAAATCATTACAAACAGTATCCAGCCAAGTAGAAGAGTTACACAGGTCAGAAATAGAGATAAAATTAATCCCTTACCTTTTATGATTTTCATATGGTGGCACTCAGAAGACATTCATTTATTCAATAAATGTTCCTTTTGTTCGATAAAGTCTCTCTTTATATCCGAAAACCTCTGTTTTGTTCGAATTTTCTTCAGTAATCCACAGGCTCAAACGCAGTCACAACAGGCAGACAAAAAAATCCAAATTGTATCCGTAAAGTTCATAGAAACATGTCAAATGATGTTTATATTCAATCCTTAGGTTGTTTTTAGCCTAAATAATCTACAATATTTCAACCGGACAATAACGTTATCAATATAAAAGGTAAACAAGAAAGGCACTCTCTCGGTCGCTCGCATGAAAAAGCTCTGTGACACGGCAGGGTCCACTAATTCAGACTGCTCTTACTCCCACATTTTTCAGAATACAAGCCTGAAACTATTTCTAAAGAATGTTGACATCTAGTGGAAGGCATAGGAACTGCAATATGAGTCCTAAGTCAAGGATACTGTAATGGCATTTGAATAGAAAACTACAACAACAAAAACAAATCCTACTTCCTGAATGGATTTGTCTCAGGTTTTCGCCTGCCAAATCAGTTCTGTTATATCCTATCTTCTGGGCCTGAGTAGATGATTAATTTGGGCATGCTTTTCATCCAAAATTCCAAATGCTGCCCTCTACCCTAGAGACGTTAAAGAGATGGGTGGGGCTAAGGCTTAAGAGGGTGTGAATAATGCTTGAACGGGTTTAGACAACGAAGGGCTCTCCAATAGTAGTACCAAAACATTGAAAGACAGTTTTCTCAAAAGCGAGTTTAAAAGTTCAAAGCAGAATTACTTTCCCATTGGTTCCTCAAATGCAGTGTATGAGATACCATTTTGTAGTTCTGAGTCTTTACTTTTAGCCAATGTAAAAAAACAGAAATTCAAATACATAAGACCGAATCCAGGTGGTGAGTCACATATACTGGGGTTACCATTACAGAGTCAATGTGTGGGTACCACTGTCGGGGTAATTGAGGTAATATGTACATGTAGGTAGAGTTATTAAAGTGACTATCAGGCTTGCAAACTAGTCACTTTTCAGCGAAATTCGCCGTTTTGAATTCAAAATAGGTGACGTACGTGATTTTTGTAGATCCGATGAGAAAATTTTGGGTGGGGAGGGGGATTGGATCACTACTGGCTGCAAGCGAATGAGTGATGCGCGTTTAGACCAATACTGTCTGTATCCAAGCCTCAGCCAATCATTCACATAACAACAGAATGCAGCGCAGCACTCGACTGAAGAAAGAAGAGACAACCAACTTGCTAGTTACAGCATCAGTGCGCGCTCTGGAAAGGCAGCTTGCCATTAACAGCAGCGCATCCCCTGAGCGATAACGAAGAGGTAACGTTAGGTGAGAAGCCTGAACACAGAGACAGGGGGTGAGAAGATGATAAAGCAGTACTTCATGAGCTGTAATCGAAAATAATATAACTGATAATATATCGTCTTGGAACGCCTTACAAAATACTTTTAAACTGGAAGAACTTGTCCTGATTGGTATGTTTAAATCACTGATGAATGATCTTGAGACTGATTCCCTGACCTGTCAATGTTTTTGTGAATTCTATGGTTTTTACTAGATTAACGTAAACTCACGTAAACTCGTACATCGCCTTGGTCCGTACAATTGCCCTTATTTTAGCGCCCCAAAAACGTAATACTTCCAGATCAACTGTCAATACCATTGTAAGGCACAATTTCTCCCCTTTCCAACAGAATCAATTACATGACCTAAACGCTACCTGTTTCTGCATAATTCAAGCAGGCAATGAGCCCTGTCGGGTCTTTAAAAAAAATGGTGGGTGGGGAAGTGAAACTCATGCGCGATAGTGAGAAGGAGAGATGTCGTGTGGGAAAATTGCTTTTTTTTTTCATTCAATCTATCCAATGTATCACCTTATCGCCTCTAAAATGTAAATAAAACACTATAAAGAGTTTATATAATGTGTCATTACATACCTATTTGAAGGTTTGTGTCGAATTTGAATCGGGTTTTTAGGGCGGTGCTAAAGTAATCTTAGAAGTAAACAGCGGCTTTGAGAATGATGATCACATGCAATGATGACGCCAAAAATGACTAGGTATCCCCCTCTTAACCCCGTCACTGTCCATTTCTTGTTTTTAAAGGATGATAGAAGTGCTACACCTGGTGGAGAGAGATTGTAAGACAGAAATAGTTGCTTTTTGCGTGCTGTACGTTACGACATGACACATCAAGAGGAGGGTCAGTTTTTTCAACTTTTCTCCAATACTATAGAGCCATTACCATGTCGATCAATGCTTGAATAGAAACCCAGTTCACACCCCCGATTTTGACGTCAACACAGTTGCTACAGTCCCATTAGTTTTCTTTGTAGCCTCATTTGAATGTTGCAGTTACGCACATTTGTATGGAATGGGGAAGTTTACGTTATTTGTAGATTTCCATGTTGTTTGTAATAATTTTTGTAATGACTTGGTGCTGCCTATCTTGGCTAGGACGCTCTTGAAATTGAGATTTTAATGTCAATGAGCCCTTCCTGGTTAAATAAAAATAAATAAATAAATATTTATTCCCACAGTAAGAAAACAGTGCATCTGGTGGTCTATGCAAAGAGATGAGTGAAGAGACATGCCTCTCAAACTTTAGAACTGGAAGGGGGATAGTAGTAATGAGCGCTGCTTATCAACAATCGAGACCTCAAGAGCGTAGTGCGTGCCAATGCCGCCTCAGCATTATGGTTACATTTCATACTAAGCCATAGGCAGAGATTCTCAAGTGTGGTCACAGTACAAAATTAATACAATATTTGTTTCACACTAATTGAAATCAGAATAAGGCAATATACTGTAATTTTATAGAAATAACATCAAGTTGTTGTGTATACTTTAGGCAAAGTGCAAAAATGAATTATTGGTAAGATATGTATAGCCCATCTACATTACGTTCACAGACCTGGTGGTGCAACAGGAACTTCAGGTCCCAAGAGTTTGTGAGTTCAAATCCCAAGGGTGGTTGTCCCAAGTAATCCAGGGGACCCTGAAAGAAGGTTCTAAAAAACCTTTTTGGAGATGTCCTGGTAGCTTTCTCTCACTCCTGAGCTTTCTCTCACTCCTGAGCTTTCTCTCACTCCTGAGCTTTCTCTCACTCCCGAGCTTTCTCTCACTCCTGAGCTTTCTCTTACTCCCGAGCTTCCCCTCAGTCCCGAGCTGTCTCAGTCCCGAGCTGTCCTTCAGTCCCGATCTGCTCCTCAGTCCAGTGGGGTTCTGGGTGAGGACTACTAGGCCATGGTCGGCGGCGAGGGTGGACTATCCAGGGACGCGAGGAAGAGGGACTAAGACATTAACTGAGTGGGGTCCACGTCCCGCGCCGGAACCGCCACCATGGACAGACGCCCACCCGGACCCTCCCTATTGTGTTGAGGTGCGTTCGGGAGTCCGCACCTTAGGGGGGGTTCTGTCACGCCCTGGTCTAAGTATTTTGTGTTTATCTTTATGTATTGGGTCAGGCCAGGGTGTGGCATGGAGTTTTTGTATTGTGGTGTGTTTTGTCTGGGGGTTTTGGTGTGTATGTTAGTGGGATTGTAGCTTAGTAGGGTGTTCTAGGAAAGTCTATGGCTGTCTGGAGTGGTTCTCAATCAGAGGCAGGTGGTTATCGTTGTCTCTGATTGGGAACCATATTTAGGCAGCCATATTCTTTGGTTGTATTGTGGGTGATTGTCCTTAGTGTCTTTATGTCCTGATTCTGTGTTAGTTTACACCAGTTTAGGCTGTTTCGGTTTTCATTACGTTTATTGTTTTGTAGTGCATGTGTTTTGATTAGTGTTATGTTGTTTTATTAAACATGGATCGAAATCTACATGCTGCAGTTTGGTCCGATTCTCCTTCACCATTAGAAAACCGTTACAATAGTGCAACTTTAAAAGTTAAATCTTCTCAATGACATTTGACACCTGGGTGTTGTGCACAAATGTTGTCATGTGTTGTTTCATGGTATCACATGTTGAAATATTGCATCCCATGTTGTCACATTTATTTCACGAGATCATGTTTTCATGTGCTAACGTCACATTAATACATTAACTTAGCATAAAATCACGTGATCAAGTGAATTTAATATTTTTTTCCCATTTGGTCTCTCTCCCCACTCTTTCTCTCTCTCTCTCTCTCTTTTTCTCTCTGTGTTTCTCTCACCTTCTGTGAAGGCAGGAATAATAATTCATCATTTGTTCTGCTTTAGAAGTATTATATAGCAGCTACAGATGTGATTGCTGCATTGGAGGGCTGATTCTGAACAGGATCTAGGCATTGTCATTTCTTGGACTATCATTAATATGAAGACTGTTATATTATCAAATAAATTCTCTATGTGTAATTATTACGTGACTAAACTAATCATGTAAACATGAATTAACTAGGAAGTCGGGGCACAATGGGAAAATGTTGTTTAAAGAGTTACTATTTCCCGAATTTAACTCTTCAAATATTTTCACATCTTATCGATTACAGTCACTTATTAATGTATTATTACCTCATCAGTCATATTCTGAATGTCGAAAACTCTTGGATATCTGCACGAACCCTAGCATAAATGATGAATCCGCAATATACCAATTGGCTTAATTATTTATTTACTAACTAACTAAATAATCACACAGAAGTACATAAACACACACAGGACAGGTTATACATTGGTTACTAACATGATACAATGAAAAGTCCCTAGTGGACTAAACCGATATGATGGCTTGTTACATCAAATGAAAAGGGAGGGACAGGTAAGAAAGAGCGAGAGAAAAGACAAAGGACTCCGCTATCATACACACAGCTGATAACTCGGCTCATGGAAATGCTACTTTGCACATGAACAGCCGGCCAGGATCTGCCAGTAGCACCAGTCAGCCAGGATCCGCCAGTCGGCCAGGATCTGCCAGTCAGCCAGGATCGTCCAGATCTGCCAGTCAGCCAGACTCTTCCAGATCTGCCAGTCTGTCATTCAAAAGGAATTCCAATTAACTTATTTACGAGTGTATGCCTTTGTTGTCTCTCTCTGTGATTGCCGGTCTGTCTGCTGTAGAGTGAGTCAATATAAGTCTCTGGTTTGTCCACCAGAGATCAAAGTCTTTTGTAGTTGTAGCTTGTTATAATTGATACGTCAGACGTTTGATAGGGAAATGTTCTCCAGAATGGATCTTTCAGAGTACCACCTGGTGGTTCACGGTCGCGTTTACTAGACTAAAGTACTTAAACAGCTGCAGACTGAATGTTCCTGTGTAGTCTTCAGTTTTGTAGATTTCTTAACCATTTGTGACGTTGGTCCATGGAGTAGTAGCCATTTCAACGTGGGGGCTCCTGTCCTTGCACTTTCTTGACTAAATCTTCTTCTCTGTTGAAAGTTTCGGAGTTATAGCCATTGCATCCCTCTCAGCTCACGCTGTTGGTCTCGTTGGCCTAATGTACATTTTGTCGGAAATGGGTTTTATACACTCTGGAAAAAGGGGGCGTCCCATGACGCCGATGTAATGTCTGTGCTCGCGTGGGCGTGGCCACTGACTTGCTTAAGACTTCAAATGAAAAACAATTCTCTAATTTAATCTAACATCACATCTTCTCATAAATAGTTTAAAATGTAATCATGTACGTTCCACAATATTTAGATGTAAATCTGGTAACGGGGAACTATACACATTCAGAGATACCGTTATGTTGTTCTACTGTCTTTAGTTACACCACAAATTACTAACAAAGTCGACATGATTGTTCTTTAAATACCCACGGACCATTCCAAATGTTTGGAATGACAGAAATACTGTTGAATTATTCAACCTTTTGATGTTACCATGCTGCAACTTCTCTCTACGTGGTAACAACGGGATTTAACTTCCATTTCTGAGAGTGGGAGAGAGAGTTTCCCTGCAGGTATTTATGACCATCATAAAACTGTGGAGAGAGAGGGGCACCTATGATTCCCCTATAGGCTTTTTTTGTTTGTTATCGGTTTAGCCCCACCCCCCCAAGGACACGTCATGACAGCATGAAGATTTAGACTGTTAATGTACATTTAGGTTCCTTTAGGAACACATTTTGCTACATCAGATTTTCTATTTTTAGCATTTATCACAACCCCTTCTCGGACCGAAGGCGGATAACCTGATGCCATGAATCAACTGAACAATAATATCATTTGGAGTGAGATGCCTTGCTTACAGCTTGTTAAATAAATGTATACACCCCACTAGGGACTGCATAGAGTACAATCAATATTGTCTTTGATTGTGCTTGCAAGTCACTGCCAAATTCAGAAGCGGGACAAAATTAAATGTGACACCACTTCTTTGTGAGATGAGGGCTAGGGTGAGCAGTCAAGGCTTTGAGAATAATGATTATCAAGCATTGCAGTTGTAAAGAAAAAGGGAGGATTTATCAAGCATGTCAGGATGAGCATTCAAGGCTTTGAGCAGAATGATTATCAATCATTGCAATTGTAAAATAGGGAGGATTTATCAAGCATGTCAGTCGAGATATTACATAGAGAATGCCATGTTGTGTATAGCCCATTGGTCTCTCTAATGGAAGATTACTACCATCTAATGATGAGAGAGAGAGAGAGAGATCTATACACAGAACATAGGTGTGGTTTTTTCAGGTCTTTCTGGATAGACGTTAGACCATAAAGTGTCTCAGACTAGGATCAGTAGAATATAATTACTACATTCCTTCCAGAAGGAACTTCAGTTATGAAAAGAAATCCTAGATCGTAGTCACTCCTTTTATACGCAATGCATATGAGTTTAAACTTTGTCCTGAGGTAGTGCTCCCCTCCCTATTCATCTGGCTTCATCTCTGATTGTCTGTCTGTTTATTTGTTGTTGTGTGGTGTTCTCTAAGGAGCGTTTTGGAAAGTGGCCCATGGTGGCAGGGGATGAGCCAGCCTGTGCAGCACAGCACAGTGGAGCCCAGAGAGAGAGAGAGACAACTGTGAGACAACTGAGGCCATGGGTGTGTGTCTGGTGACATCCAGGCATGGATGGAAGGTAAAGAGGACAAGTCAGTGTGACTGAGGGCCATCAGGGGAGAGGATGTTGAAGGACTGAAGCTTGACAAGGACCTTAGTCTGAGTCCCAAATGGGACCCTGTTTTCTTTATAGTGCACTACTTTCACCAGAGCCTATAGGGCTCAGGTCAAATGTAGTGCACTATTCAAGGAATAGGGTGTCATTTGAGATGAAGCCTCTGTGTTGGTGTTGGCCATTCTCAAGAAAGAGTGTTGGGGGATTGAAGCTTGACAAGGACCAGACTTATGGCGCAATTTCTCTAGAGGAATTGGAACCAACACGGACTTGCCTGGTAGGTTCTTGCTTGTTTTCCAGGAAAACTGCTATAGTGAACATTTTAAGACAGAGACCGATGACGCAATTCGACAGCAACATTGTTGTGATCCTCGGTGACGGCCATTTTTAAATATTGAGGGAGACACGCTGGTGGAGTTTTATGCCATCCTTTTCATTTTTGTGCCTTCATTTTTGTTTGTGGGCAGCAATGGAGACTGAACGAGAGGGGACAGCTGAAAAATAGACAGAGAAATACATAACATAAGTTATCATCATTTGAGGAGGATCTCTTCAGCCAGTTTAAAGACAAGCGTATGTGTCAAAAGAAACACCCAAGAGAGGTATGCGTATCTGTTTAGCTAGATGTTGTGTGTCATGACTTTACTTTCATTAATCTGATAACTGTTATTTATTTAATCCACTAACTAGGTTTAATTGTTACCTGGTTAATTTAATCATGTAACATATAACTCATTAGGAATTTGGGGCACCATGTAAGAGGTTGTTTAAAGAGTTATCATCTCCCGAATTAAACTCTATAATGTATAAAACTAATACATCGATAAACAATCATCTTATTAATCATTACCTCTTATCATATCATCCTTCTGAAAAGTTGTAACCTCATGCATCTGTAAAAAAAAAACAGCCTTACTCATGATTCAGTACTACACAAATTGGTTTAATTATGTATTTACTAGTTAACTAAATGAGAAAACAGGATAACATACACACTTAATACATGAGACAAAGTTCCCTAGCGGACTGACACAATATGGTGGCTTTTTACACAACGAGAGGGAGAGAGAGAGAAAAAGACACATATCATCGATACATTTCAGAACTATTCTCACAGTAATCATACAGTTTGCACACAAACCGCCGCTCATTTGGAATAAGAAATCATATATGTATTTATGTGTGAATGCTGTTTATCTCTGTCGGAACCAGCCCTACTTGGGAACTTTCAGCGGCAAGCTTGTATGGCTCTGATTGTCCAAAAGGGGTCTCTCCTTTCCCGTCTTCTACTGTTGTTCACTCTGGAAGATAGCTAGCCAGCCGTGTCGATCACCCGTTGGCAATGAGTGTAGTTGGATAGTCTGACTTAGATTCGCTTTTCTAGATATGTTACTCAGCTGCACCAGTGATTGTTTTCCCCCTCATGTTGGTATTCAGGATTCGGACAACAGTGGACATTAGCTGCAGCTTGCTGTCTTTCTGGTCTAAAGGAAGGTGAGTTTATTTCTTGAGGTTCAAATTTCCAACCATTTCAAACATTCAGCTCCCACCTCACGTTTCCTGGTCTCATGTTAATGTCTGTTACCAAGCCTTGTATGCACTCTGGCTAAAAAGGACAGTTCCGTCAGTCAGGCTGACACACTCTCTGACCTCACTCGGGGCATGGCTACTTGTATGATAGAAAGTTATCTCTTATGACTCCTAAAATCACGTTAATATCTTAACAAAAATACACTTATAATTTTTCATATGATATGCACAACTTGACAGATAAAGGGGATATACTTTTTAAGTTACAGTATTTCATCCATACCATCATTTAATAAAACTAATATTACATTACTTTTCTATAGCTCCCCACTGACCATTCCCAACGTTCTTATGTTTGGAATATTGTTCCAGTATTCACATTTGAACGTGTTTGAGTTTCGGCGGGAAAAAGCATGCAAAGTACATTCTTTGGTGGATTTTACTGGAGGGGGAGAAATAGCCCCCTTCTCCTGTAATTTATAACAGGGTGTAAACAGTTAAACCGGCCCAGTTCCCTCCTCCCCTCTTCTGTGGGTGAGAAAAAGTCTTGCTATTGTCAACCATTGCCAAGCTGATTTGACCCATTGTGATCCTCACAGGACAGTCATGATATGTGTATCTGCCATTGTGAATTGTTCAAAAATGATTTGGAATGAGGACAGCTAACTACAGTTGCTTGCAATAAGGTGCATAAGGTGCAAGATAAAGTTTATGTTGTCCTATCATCAGTAATAACGTCTCAGACGCCAACTGATCTGACATCGTATTCTCTAAGTACCAACGCATATTTTCAGCTGGTTGGATTACCAAAATATTGTTCCTTTCCCCCACCTTTTGATGTTCCCAGACTCTCTATGTTAACAAAGGGCTTTTCAACAGTCAACTCTATAGAGTAGAGAGAGAGAAACGGGGGGGGGGGGTATTTATGGGGGTCATAAACCTCCCCCAACAGGCCAACGTCATGACAATGGTATGATTAGGTCAATGGAACACACATCAACTCACCATAGCATAGGTGGAGATAATATAGTTGATTGGTTTAAGTATTGTATGATTAGGTCAATGGAACACACATCAACTCACCATAGCATAGGTGGAGAAAATATAGTTGATTGAGTTAATTATCGTCTGATTAGGTCATCTGACCTAATGTACCTTATTTTAATTGTTTAACAGTAGGCTACATTCAATGAACAGTAATTGAAAGCCACATTCACAATGCTTTTGGTATAGTGCAAATTTAAGTAAAAAAATATGTATTTTAAATCAGAACTTGAGCCAGTTTAATATAGTGACATCTCTGCTGGTAAGTGACGTCCTTTTATGGCTTAGACAAACTGTCAAATACAGCTATGAAGCTGTTGTTAAACGAGGAGGTCTGGACCATCTCAGCCGCCCTGGCTGTCCTGTCTGCTGCACTGGCTGCTACCTCATCTTCACACAGCTAATTAAAGTGCTGATCCAGCTGCTCACTCTGGGTCTCAAATGTCTCCATGTATGAGGCCTCGTCTCCTTCATGAAATTCATGTATTTGCTGGTTGTGCTCGCAGTGTGTTTTCTCTTCCCTGGGAATATATATATATATAGGCAGAAGTAATGACATGTACAGTTCAGGTGTGATAAGGCACAAACTCCAAAGCAAACCTGAGGGCAGCCAATAATAAAGATCTTGGGTCAGAGTATGATTAATTGAATCAGTGTGATTCCTAGATCCACACTGTCTCCTTGAATAATATTTATAAACAACCCTGCCATGACAAAAGCCCTCTGTGGACAAGATTGCCCACCCCTGTTGAAGACAGCTAAATTGTGTGATTTGGGCTAAACAACTGAACATGACCATCAATTGACATTGAACTGTTCACTAACTGAGAATGGAACCTTGGCACCTCGGAGTGCAGGGCTCAGGGGTTGCAGGAGCATTGATTGTGTTGATGGATCCTGGTTGTCTGGGGGTGCAGTGCTCTGAGGTTGTGGCTTCACTATTCGAGCATTCAGCTTCCTCTGCTTCCATAGGTTCAGGATTGTCCTCTGAGAAGTATAAATATGTTTGAGCGAGAGCGAGTGAGTGTGTGCTTGGGTCGAGACATTTCTTAACATTTAAAGGGTTTTCTGTAATTCATAAAATTCTACTTGAATTCACAATGGAGCTGTGCTGCAGCTAGCAACGGAAATTTGGAAATATCATGTGGCATACCTTTCAGATGGTGTACCCCAATTCCACCTCGCAAAGTTTGCATTTCCTTTTCATTTAAGTTATTAAAGTATTGCCATATATCATATTGCTGTCGCTTGCCTTTTTCTTCAATTTTTTCAACTGTTAATGACGATGTCATAGTGGTGGAGAGTAGAATCCAAAATAATTTATTCCTTCACTCCTTGCACGTAAACTCCCAATGTCGACTCTCATTTCTCTGTGTCAAAATTCGATTGCGCTAGGAATTGACTCATAAGATTCAGTATTTTTGGAATAGAGGAGCCTACTTTTGAGAACACAAACACTTGCATCTTTCATAGCGAGCTAGCAAGGGATGGAGAGAAAGGGGAGGGGCACAGTGTAGGCAGGTCGGCCACCAGGCAGACAGTCAGAACCGTGCACTAGGCCTATCTATCAGCAATAAAAAGCTTTAACTCGAAATGTAATTCTTTATGTCGCAATTTCTTGGCATGCAATGTTTCACAACTTCAGTAAAGCAGGGCCTATCATTAATGAATAGGCTAGGATATTGAGATGAGTGAGATGCAACACTTCACTCTCACTCTGCCACATACAGTATCTGCTTATGTGCATGGGTTTGCGTCACGCTGTTCACTAAAAATATATAATAATTATGTTTTTCTTAACATTAAGATGACAATTTTACACTCCTAGAGAGACAGAAAGAGAGCAAGTAACATGAATCTGTGGGTGAGAATGAGCTGAGTGTCAACCAGTATGATTCACTTAAAGTGTAATTGCACTGGGAATCAGGGTATTGTCAGAAGGGAGAAGAGCGGGATATAACAGAGAGGAGACGGATATGCAACAGAGGAGGGGAATGGAAAACAATAGTGAATGGATATACGTGGAGGAAATGAGGGGAGATGGAAAAGAGCATTGGATGGACACAACAGGCTGGTTGGTATACATGGGGTTTATGGGAGGAAGGAAGCTGGTATGAGATAAGCCTCACATGAACAATACCCAAGTCAAGGTGCTGAGGACATGAGTGGATGAGAAATATCCTCCAACTTCTCCAACTTCTTTTCCTACCAAAGGGGGGGGGGGGCAACATAACATGGTCCTCTCACACCAGCATAGTTCGAAGAAGGCACGGCAGTGCCTCTTCTCCCTCAGGAGGCTGAAATTATTTGACATGCCCCCTTATGGCATTTTTCCATTGCAGGGCCATGCCGTGGTGTGAATATCATGGTTTCTTTTTCATTTGCTCTTGCCCATGGCCCGTTTTTCCTCGAACCAAGCTGGATATACAGCCTCGTTTGATATCTGGTACTGACCTCAAACCAAGTAGGCCAGTAGGTGGGGTTACAAATGGCTGAACTCAATGATTAGTCTCAAGCAATGATGTCACACTGGAAGGAGAGAATTGGTCAGTTGGAGATGTCCAAGTGCTTTTGAGCATCTGGACAAACTCCAGCATCCAGAGGCAACTGGATTCTTCCACTAAGAATGAAAAGGTCTTCTAAAAAATATCAGATATGTTAGCTGAGATGGGAATCCATCGGTCAGTAAAACAGTGCAGAGAATACATTAAGAAACTCAAAGAAGAATATAAAAAATATAAAAGACCACAACGTCAAAAGTGTCTCAGACTGCTAAACTTTCCTGGTGTTTCGAAACCACACTGGATTCAACATCACCGGCAGTGATATTTGAAGCCATGATGTCGCCAAGCAGTGATGATCAGCACGGTAATATAATAGTGGTCAAGTTCCTGAGGTTCAAAGACAAGGTACAGTGCCTTGCAAAAGTATTCATTCCCCTTGGCGTTTTATCCTATTTTGTTGTGTTACAATCTGTCATTTAAATGGATTTGTATTAGTTTTTCATGTAATGGATATACACAAAATAGTCCAAATTGGTGTAGTAAAATGAAAAAAAGAACACACAAAAAAATACAAAACGGAAAAGTGGTGCGTGCATATGTATTCACCCCCTTTGATTTCAAGCCCCTAAATAAGATCTGGTGCAACCAATTACCTTCAGAGTCACATAATTTGTTAAATAAAGTCCACCTGTGTGCAATCTAAGTGTCACATGATCTGTCACATGCTCTCAGTGTATATATAAACCTGTTCTGAAAGGCCCCAGAGCCTGGAACACCACTAATCAAGCGGCACCACCAAGAAAGTGACACCACGAAGACCAAGGAGCTCTCCAAACAGGTCAGGGACAAAGTTGTGGAGAAGTACAGATCAGGGTTGTGTTATAAAAAAATATCACAATCTTCTTACTAAAGCAACACTCGAGTGGTTTAAGGGGAAACATTTAAATGTCCTAGAATGGCCTAGTCAAAGCCCAGACCTCAATCCAATTGAGAATCTGTGGTATGACTTAAAGATTGCTGTACACCAGCAGAACCCATCCAACTTGAAGGAGCTGGAGCAGTTTTGCCTTGAAGAATGGGCAAAAATCACAGTGGCTAGATGTGACAAGCTTAAAGAGACATACCACAGGAGACTTGCAGACCTGTAATTGCTGCAAAAAGTATTGAATAGTTATGCACACTCAAGTTTTTTTGTCTTATTGTTTGTTTCACAATAAAAAAGTGGTAGGCATGTTGTGTGAGTAAAATAATGGAACCCCCCCCCAAAAAAAAATTAAATTCCAGGTTGTAAGGCAACAAAATAGGAAAAATGCCATGGGGGGTAAATACTTTCGCAAACATCCTCCTCAATAAGGACTATTCTGAAGCTTATCGCTGTCATGAAAGCTGCCGGAGTGTGTGGGGACATTGCATACATCCGCTATGACAGGCTTATTGCCCAACCCCCCCCCCCCCCCCCAAAAGCCTGAACGGGATAAGAGAGCCAAGCCTATGGGTTCGTAGCTTCAACCCTGCAGCACAAACACACTTACAAACACCAACTGATTAACAGACTCTGAATGTTATTAATCAAACTAACAGGGAATTTGAAGCACTACAGTAAAAACATCATCCACATGTATTGATTACATGTTTAATGATACTGTAGAAATTGGTTTCTAAAGTTATATTTGTACCCATTGGATGCAGTGATCACAATGTATTGGCTATATGCAGGAAACCCAAAGTTCCAAAGCTGGCCTTAAAATATTGGATGAGATCATACAACAAAAATGATCTTTAACTCTTATATGGATGCTATATATTTGTTGGTCTGTTGTGATTAATAAGGAGCATCCAGACACTGAACTTCTTCCAATTATTGATAAACATGCATGCACCTGTTAAGAAACTGACAGAGGTGCCTCCCAAGTGGCACAGTGGTCTAAGGCACTGAATCGAAGTGCTGAGGTGCCACTACAGCCTCGGGTTCGAGGCTGTAGTGGAGATGGTGCAAAGGGAGTGGCTAAAAAGTCTGGCTGACTTACTGCTAATTGATAAATGATGTGACTAAAGAAGGACAAACTGTATTTTAAAGAACTATGGAAAGAATTACTGTACTTTAAATGAAAATAGGGGCAGAAAAATCAACTAAATGTTCATCGAATCAGATGACTTATTCATCACAAAACCATTTGATGTTTTTCCCAATTATTTTCATTGTCAAAGTGGGCAAACTTAGGCTGGAAATGCCAACAACAAACAGTGGGCCATCATATCCATGCATAAACAACCACATTTTGAAAGAAAAGCATTGTACGTTTGAATTTTGTAAAGTTATTGTGGGATGAGTAGGAAAATGATTGTTATCGATCAATAATGACAAACCTCCTGGCAATGACAATTTAGATGGAAAACTACTGAGGATGGTAGCTGAATCCAAAGCCACTCCTATCTGTCATATCTTTAATCTGAGCCTAGAGGAAAGTGTTTGTCCTCAGGCCTGGATGGAAGCCAAAGTTATTCTCCTACCCAAGAGTGGTAAAGCGACCTTTACAGCTTCTAACAGCAGACCTATCAGCTTGCTGCCAGCTATTAGCAAAGTGTTTGAGCAAATACAGTGCTATTTCTCTGAAAACAAATTAACAAGACTTGCTTATAGAGAAGCACACAATATGTACTGCTATGATACAAATGACTGATGATTGGAGGAAATAAATTTATAGTAAGAAAATTGTGGGAACATTTTAGTGCAGCCTTTGATATTATTAACCATAACCTGTTGTTGATAAAAAATGTGTGTGTTGTGGCTTTTCAACCTCTGCAATATAATGGATTCAGAGCTATCTATCTAATAGAACTCAGAGGGTTTTCTTTAATGGAAGCTTCTCTAATGCCAAACATGTCAAGTGTGGTGTACCGCAGGGCAGCTCTCTAGGCACTCTATTATTTTCTATTTTTTACCTAAGACCTGCCACTAGCATTAAATTAAGCATGTTTATCCATATATGCTGATGATTCAACCATATACACATCAGCAACCAAAGCTAATGAAGTCACTGAAACCCTTAGCAAAGAGTTGTAGTCAGATTTTGGAATCGTTGGCCAGTAATAAAGTGGTCCAGAACATCTCTAAAACTAAGAGCTTTGTATTCGGTACAAATAATTGCCTAAGTACTAGACATCTGCGGAATCTGGTCATGAATGGTGTGGCTGTTGAACAAGTTGCGGAACCAACATTATTTGGTGTACCTTAGATTGTAAACTGTTGTGGTCAAAACATAAAGATTTAATCTCTCTTGGCTAAGAGTTGAGGAAAGACCGACTGTATCACTTCTTGTTTTTATAAGTAACATTAATGTGTTGGAAATTCCAAAATGGTTTGCATAGTCAACTTACATACAGCACACACACACACACACACACACACACACACACACACACACACACACACACACACACACACACACACACACACACACACACACACACACACACACACACACCCATAAATGTATGTAAAGTGTTTTGTCTATTATGTCTTTTTCGTTATGTGTTGGACCCCAGTAAGACCAGCTGTTGTCATTAGCATTGGCTAATGGGGATCCTAATAAATACAAAATTAAAATACATTGTTTTCAACTAGCTATCAATGTCTTTAGCATTGCTAGTTGTAGCATGTGAGAGTGAGCACTGCGATACAATGTGACCCAGGTTCGATAACAGGTCATATAAACATCCATGGAATTGTTTGACGTTAGCCGGATATCCAACTTTACGTTATACAAACAAACACATACTTTTTAGAGGAAATTCCTGAACCTACAGACTCAGAGGAAGCTGTGTGCTCTAATGTTGAACCCTCAACCTCAGAGCCCTGCACCCCCAGACACCCAGGGTCCATTGACAGAAACAATGCTCCTGCAACCACTAAGCCCTGCACCCCAAGGCACCAAAGGTCCATTCTCAGTTGGTAAACAGTTCAATGTCAATTGATTCAATTAATCATATTCTGACCCAGGACCTTTATTATTTGCCTCATTGTTGTACCTGATTGGTATATATGGTTGGACCAACACTGGCCTTTGCTGGATAATATTTAATAACATTGATCAGACAATACATGGTTGGCGAACAAAACAGCACTCACACTGGCTGTCCTCAAGTTTGATATGGAGTCTGTACCTTATTTTTCCTGTACTGTACATGTCATTACTTCTGCCAATATATTTTATCAGGAAAGAGAAAACACTGCAATCACAACCAGCAAATACCTGAACTTCATGATGGAGACCGAGGCCTCATACCCGGAGACACTTGAGGCCCAGCATCAGCAGCAGGATCAACATTTCAATCAGCTGTGTGAAGATGAGGCAGCAGCCGATGCAGCAGACAGGGAAGCCAGGGCGGCTGAGATGGTCCAGACGGCCTTGTTTAACAACAGCTTCATAGTTGTATTTGGACAGTTTGTACAGGCCATAAAAGGACATCAGACATCAGCAGCAGACATGTCACTAGACTAAACTGCACTAAACTAGCTGAAGTTTTTGTGTACATTTGCGCTACACAAAAAGCACTGTGAATGTGGCTTGTAAATCTGAAAATAGCACACCCAAATACCACATTCCCATATTGTTACTTATTCGCTTGCTCTTTTGCACCCCAGTATCTCTACTTGCACATCTTCATCTGCACATCTATCACTCCAGTGTTAATGGTCAATTGTAATTATTTCGCCTCTATGACCTAGTTATTGCCTTACCTCACTACTCTTCTACATTTGCACACACTGTATATAGATTTTTCTATTGTGTTATTGGCTGTACGTTTGTTTGTGTAACTCTGTGTTGTTGTTTTTGTCACACTGCTTTTCTTTATCTTGGCCAGGTCACAGTATTAAATGAGAACTTGTTCTCAACCGGCCTACCCAATTAAATAAAGGTTAAAAATAAATAAATAAATGGCATCTCTTCGGTAGTCTCCCTAACATTTCTCTTGAATGTGGCTAGACTGACTGCTTTGACGGCAGAGCAAATAGTGACTCTACGGCTGCACCTATCGAGAGTAGCGCCCCGACAAATAGTTTTTCTCGCCTGGGCTCTGCTAGTTCTGACTGGGCGACTGTGAACTTTTGGAGTTGGGTCAACATATGGACAGTGTCTAGCTGGACGTGCTTAACTGCATGGGTGGTCCAGTAAGCCCAGGTCCAACTCGAATGCAACGCAGGTGGAATGTGTTCGCGGTACACATTCTCTGCTTCTAGGGGGACGTACACCCTCTGTGTTTGTACTCTGCAGTTGGTTATAAGGAGTCCTGGATCATTGCGGGAAATGATTCCCTTAGCGGCCCGCTCGTGAGCACATCTGTTGGGTTGTTTCTGACCAGGGCGCAGAGTGTCAGGATCAGCCAAAGGAACTCCCTCCTACAAAAATGTGTAATTTGAGATATTGTTTGATTATTTCAGTTATTAATTTTTGTAAACAAAAATGTTTTGACGCAAACACAAAATTACAGAAAATGATATCATGGCTTTAGAAGCTTCTGATTTGGCTAATTGACATCATTTGAGTCAATTATTATTACTACTATTATTTTGACATTTCACAGTCTGAAAATAAAGTGGTGATCCTAACTGACCTAAGACAGGGAATGGATTTTTACTAGGATTAAATGTCAGGAATTGTGAAAAACTGAGTTTAAATTTATTTGGCTAAGGTGCGTGTAAACTTCCGACTTCAACTGTATGTAGCATACTACAAAAGTAAAAACCACCACTGACGTCTTGGTTCCAGACAAGCTAAACACCTTCTTTGCCCGCTTTGAGGATAACACAGTGCCACCGCCGTAGCCCGCTACCAAGGTCTGTGGGCTCTCCTTCTCCATGGCCGACGTGAACAAGACATTTAAGCATGTTAACCCTCGCAAGTACTTCCTCTTTCAAAATATTGTTTGGTAAATCATGGGTGACCCCGTCATTTGTAACAAGTTTCAGTAAAAAAAACTGAAGTTAAGGATAGGGCTGACTACTGCCCCCTTTGGAGGAATTGCGTGCCCATAGTAAACAGAAAAAAAATCTGTCCAAAATTGCTAATATATGCATATAATAATTATTATTGAATAGAAAACACTCTAAAGCTTCTAAAACCGTTCAAATGATGTCTGTATGTAAAGCAGAACTCTCAGGGCAGCCATTCTCCCAAACTCTCTCTTGTCATCAGAAAAGTTGGCCCAACTTTGACGTCATCGCCCCCACCCTTCCCAAGCAGCTACAGACCTGGGAACAGTTTCCACGTCTTCAGCGCGATGTCTGCTTTCAATGGGGCTTGTCATTGTGAGAATCGCGCGCCCACGAGACTTTTGGCGGGCTGAAACCTTCGGGTCACGCGAAAAAACATGTACTTTCATACGCGAGGACACTCCAGAGCTCTCTTTCTTCCAGGATTGACCAAACGATGCCGGTGTTTCTGTTCGTGCCAAGGATTGTTTTCCACGTTTATAACATGCTAAAGCTTGATTCTGCATTTAGTTTGACCAGTTTAGTCGACATATAATATGTAATTTTGAAGTTTTGGTGCGCATCCACAAGAATTTTGGCTGCATTTCGACCGGAATTTGTCGCGTTTGATAACCTAAAGACACAGACTTCAAAACCAAACGCTGTTTTTGGTAAGTATGACTCCTTCTAGGTCTTCTGATGGAAGAACATCGAAGGTAAGGGAATATTTATGTGGTAAATTTGGGTTTCTGTGGACTCCAAGATAGAGGAGACGTAATGCTAATTTCTGAGCGCCGTCTCATATTATAGCCTAGTGAACGAATTCTGTAACGTTAAAAATAAATGTAACACAGCGGTTGCATTAAGAAGAAGTGTATCTTTCTATCTATGTGTAGAACATGTATATTTAGTTAAGGTTATGATGTGTATTGCTTGTTATCTTACGTTATCTGACAGAGCTATCATAATTTCTCCGGACATTTGAGTAGCATTTTCTGAACATGGCGTCATTGTAAAAAGAGATTTATGGATATAAATTGCATATTATTGAAAAAAACATAAATGTACTATGTAACATGTTATATTACTGTCATCTGATGAAGATTTTCAAAAGGTTAGTGAATTATTTTTCTTTTAATCCTGCGTTTGTTGATTGCATATTTTGTTCAACTTGGCTATTCAAATTAGCTGTGTCTTCGGTGGTGGTTTGACATAAATATGTGCTATGTTTTCGCCGTAAAAATTTTAGAAATCTGACTTGCTGGGTAGATGAACAAGGTGTTTATCTTTCATTTGAGCTATTGGACTTGTTAATGTGTGGAGGTTAAATATTTCTAAGAATATTTTTGCGTTCCATTGCGGCACGTTCCAGCTGAACGTGGGAGGGTTCGTTCCCAAATGGGTACCATAACCCCCTTCTGGTTAAGAAAAGAATTTGGTGAATTTTTTCCCATATTCCATCCAGTTCACTTTAATTTTATATTATATTGCACTTGATCTTTCTTGAATAAGTTACTCCATTTCTTTTTGTTTTTCCTCTAACTTATTCTGAGCCTTTATGGAACACTTTTTATTGCTATCTATCTGTACCTGCATATATTACCATTAGTATATTACCATAAGTATTTATATATTCCCGCTACCAGTCACCTTTCAGCCCTGTTTACATGTATATCTGCCTATCACTCTCACACAGACATCCACACACTTACACTAACATACACACACTCACCACACACACACACACACACACCCACCCATCACTTATGCTGCTGCTGTACTGTTTATTATTATTATTATTATTAGTGACCGACCCGCTCGATTCGGTCTTATGTAGTAAAATTGTAAATTATGCTTTTTACATTGGGTAAAAGTGGAAAAGTGAAAATGGTATGTCATACACTAGAGTTGAGGAACAATGGGAGAGTAATTGTGCTTTGAAAGTTGATAAACTTGTAACCTCACTTTTGAGAAAATGGTCCCTGAATATTTTGTTACCTACTGGAGAGCTCTTCTTTGTCTACACTCATTCAGCATCGTTCACACCGTCTTAAGCTTTAGCCCAACCCATCTCTTTATGGATTTACATGTGAGGCTATGTACGAAATAACTAAAGATTTCAAACTAAAGGCTGGTTTACACTACTGGTGTGTTCGTCAATTTATTCTGGAGTTCCAGAGTATGCTCTGGGAGTTCGTAAACTCAGAGCGTTGTCAGATTGCTTAACAACACTGCCTCTTGTAAAAAAGAGAGCTTATATTGCTAGCTAGCTACCCTTACAAAACATTATAGTTTTGTAACTGCAATAAAGTTCAGTAACTGCGGTCGACTGTGGTATTTTGGATGCAGTAATTGCAGAATAACTGCAGTGTTATGCAGTTGAACTGCAGTTATATGGCACTCTAAATGCAGTTACACTGCAATATTACTGCAGTAAAAAAAACAGTGTTATTTTGGACGCAGCATTTGCAGCATATTGCAGTTATACTGCACTCTGTCTTCAGTTATAATGCGGAGTACTGCAGTTATAATGCACTCTGACTGTAATAATATTTTTTAGTAAGGGTACCGACAGCAAAACAACTTACCTATTTGTCATTTTCCTCCTGGTTCAGCTAGTCTAGGCTGCTGCTGTCTGCTGATCTATGAGGTTCTGAAGAACGTCTCCAGTGCACCTCTATCCATATGTGAGTCGAAACTTGACCATCTGCAGTGACCGTCTCCAGTAAGAACTGTCCGCGATCGAATTTGTTGCAGCATAAACATTCCTCTTCTGTCAGCATGGCTAGAAAGCACCCGCACCAGTTGGAGTCTGACCGTGGCTCCCTATCGCTGCTTGCTGGTCTCGCAATTCTTGTTCTGGCTGTCTCAACTCCTCTTCAGTGTATTCTGGCTCAAATAAATAAGGCAGTATGTTCCTATGTTAGTTTGTAAAAGAAAATCAAAAACTGTTTTGTCATCAAGTTCTTCTTGGAAAGAGGAATCATCAGAAGCAGCCATTGTAATTATTTAGCCAGCTCAGATAGACAGTGCATTGTAACTTATCTCCCGTGAACCTGTAGAAATGAATGCTGGCCCGTTTTGAAAAGCCTGCTTTCGAGTGTGGGAAAACAATTGGACAGGGAAGTAGGGCTCCCATCATGCTGTAGTCTTTACAAAGCCAGGGGAAATGAGTCAACCTAATATCCTGCAATTTCATGGCAGATAGGAACATCGTTGAGACAAGTCTAAGGAGAACCATATCAACTCGCTTACTAGCGTGATCGTGCAATCGGCGAAACTCAAAGGCCACAATAATTGCTACAAAACTTGACCCTTCATTTTTTAAGCAGACAGTAGGCTTAATCAACCAAAGAACATGTCCCAAAAGCTCTGGAAATGCAAATGCACTACGCTAAATGCAAATAGTATTAGTTAAAACTCAAAAGTTCATTAAAATAGGTGAAGACATACAGGGTATCGAATTAAAGCTACACTACTTGTGAATCCAGGCAACAAGTCAATTTTTAAAATGCTTTGAAACGAAAGCATGAGAAGCTATTATCTGATAGCATGCAACACCCCAAAAGACCCACAGGGGACGTAAACAAAATAATTAGCATTTGTGCGTTACACAAACCGCACAATAAAATAGAAAACATTCATTACCTTTCACCATCTTTTTTGTTGGCACTCCTAGATGTCCCATAAACACTATTTGGGTCTTTATTTCGATTAAATCGGTCCATATAAAGCCTAGATATCGTTATATGTAGACTGTGTGATAAATGAGAGAAAAAAACATAGTTTCAAAACGTAACGTCATTTTTTAAAATTCAAAAAGTCGACGATAAACTTTCACAAAACACTTCAAATACGTTTGTAATGCAACTTTAGGTATTAGTAAACGTTAACCCAAGTCTTAAAATTCATCAGGAGGCAATGTAAAGATCATTAGCTGTCCGTCTGGAAAAATGTCCGGCTAGAAACTCAACGAAAATATCCGGTCCTAGACCTAAGGAAATACGGTGCCCTGCATGTGTTTGACCAAGAAAAACTCGAAGGAAATGACAAGACTCTAGACACCGTGTGGCTGTAGGTACTGCAACCTCAGTCAATTAATTGTGGTTCACCTTTATCAATGGGTTCAAGTAGCGCATGGATATATTTTCCCATTTTCAGTGATCATTTTTTCCTGTGCTTTTCAGATGTAAATGCCGTTCAGAACAAAGTCACAGCAGTGATTTAACCAGTTTTTTTTTAAACGTCTGAGTGTTTTCTATCCACACAGACTAAGCAAATGCATATACTATATTCCTGGCATGAGTAGCAGGGCGCTGAAATGTTGCGCGATTTTTAACAGAATGTTCAAAAAAGTAGAGGGTCGACTTAAGAGGTTCATCAACCAAAGAACATGCTAAAATACCTCTATGGTGCACAATTATGTCTGAAACACCTCATCACTCAAATAGTGTCGAGAGGTGAAGTTTCCCTTAAAGCATTTCACTGTACTTGTGCATGTAACAAATAAAACTTGAAACTGCAGAGGGCGTGCCATGCCTGAAATCAGACAGCAGGTTGTTTGTGTGTGTGTGTGTGTGTGTGTGTGTGTGTGTGTGTGTGTGTGTGTGTGTGTGTGTGTGTGTGTGTGTGTGTGTGTGTGTGTGTGTGTGTGTGTGTGTGTGTGTGTGTGCGTCCAAATCAATTCCTGAGGGGTAAAATGGAGAGACCGAGACAGACCTAATGAGAGACACAGGTAAATTTTACTGAATGATAGCTAATTAAACACATACGAGGACACATGCACACGCAAAGACGCAGACACACACACACAGTGCACGGGCCGTACACAGAATGTATGGAATATCAAGAGTGAGCTAACCCAAGTCTTAAGATCTCACACAAAGTTAGTCAACAGGCGAACGTGGTTTCGGGTTGCTATGCTGCGGTGTGTTTATGAACATTATCATCTGACACACGCACACACACATGGTTTTTACTCCAGAAGGCACTGAGTGAACATTGCCATTGGAAACGGATGAATGGCTGTGTGAAGTTATGGTCATCTGAATATGCAGGATTCCAGTCTCGTTGTGAATATAAATCAACACATGCTGTGTCCTATAGGGTGCCATTTGAGAGTGTTCCAAACGATTCAGACAGAGTTATTACAGAACAAATCCACATTAATTTTGTTTTATTTGATCTGAATCATCATACTCGGTTCCTCTCTCTCAAAAAAGCATGACTGCATCTCATATGGAACCCAATATCCCTGTTTCTGACACTGCAGCACCAATGGGAATTTGAAAACTATTCCTGTTGGTCTCCTAACCAAATGACCCATTTTCAAATGACACTTGGTTTGTCGTTTAAGTAACATAGGGGGGGGCTTCAATTTATCAGAGCCAGAATTTACTGGGAGGAAAGAGTGTTGTTTTCAAAGGCAGAGGGAATTATATTCCCTTGTGTTATCATACACATCAATTTAAGACTGACCTAATTCTAGTCCTCTCAGTAAAGAAAGATTGGAATTTGAGGAATATTATATACATCTGAAGTCGGAAGTTTACATACACCTTGCCAAAATACATTTAAACACCGTTTTCCTCAATTTCTGAAATGTAATCCTAGTAAAAAGTCCCTGTCTTAGGTCAGTTAGGATCACCACTTTATGTTAACTTCTTATGGCTGGGGGCAGTATTGAGTAGCTTGGATGAATAAGGTGCCCAGAGGTGCCCAGAGTAAACTGCCTGCTCCTCAGTCCCAGTTGCTAATATATGCATATTATTATATTTGGATAGAAAACACTCCAAAGTTTCTAAAACTGTTTGAATGATGTCTGTGAGTATAACAGAACTCATATGGCAGGCAAAAACCTGAGAAAAAAATCCAACCAGGAAGTGGGAAATCTGAGGTTGGTCGATTTCCAACTCCTCCCCTATTGAAGACACAGTGGGATATTGGTAATCTTGCCCTTCCCAAGGCTTACACTAAATGTCAACCGTCTTTAGAAACTTGTTTGAGGATTCTACTGTGAAGGGGGGCTGAATGAGAGGGGAATGAGTCAGAGGTCTGCCAGCAGCTATGAGCTGGTCATGCGCATTCACGTGAGAAGCAGCTCTCGTTCCTTTGCTTTTCTGAAGACAAAGGAATTCTCCGGTTGGAACATTATTGAAGTTTTATGTTAAAAACATCCTAAAGATTGATTCTATACATCGTCTGACATGTTTCTACGGACTGTAACGGAACTTTTTGACATTTCGTCTGCAACTAGTGAACGTGCTTCTTGAGTTTTGATTTGTTTACCAAATGCGGTAACAAAAGTAGCTATTTGGACATAAATGATGGACATTATCGAGCAAACATTTCTTGTGGAACTGGGATTCCTTTCATTCATATGAAGATCACCAAAGGTAAGTGAATATTTATAATGTTATTTCTGACTTCTGTTGACTGCACAATATGACGGATATCTTTTGGGCTTGTTGGGTCTCTGAGCGCCGTACTCAGATTATTGCATGGTTTGCTTTTTCCGTAAAGCTTTTTTGAAATCTGACACAGTGGTTGCATTAAGGAGAAGAGTATCTAAAGTTCCATGCATAACAGTTGTACCGTGCTTCTACACCTGCATTGCTTGCTGTTTGGGGTTTTAGGCTGGGTTTCTGTACAGCACTTTGAGATATCAGCTGATGTACGGAGGGCTATATAAATACATTTGATTTGATTTTTTGATTTGATTTGATTTATCAATATTTATTATGAGTATTTCTGTAAATTGATGTGGCTCTCTGCAAAATCACAGGATGTTTTTGGAACTACTGAACATAACGCGCCAATGTATACTGAGATTTTTTTAATATAAATATGAACTTTATTGAACAAAACATACATGTATTCTGTAACATGAAGTTATATGAGTGTCATCTGATGAAGATCATCAAAGGTTAGTGATTAAATCTATCTGGATTTCTGATTTTTGTGACTCCTCTCTTTAGCTTGAAAAATGGCTGTGTTTTTCTGTGATATTGCTCTGACCTAACATAATCGTTTGTGGTGCTTTCGCTGTAAAGCCTATTTGAAATCGGACACTGTGGTGGCATTAACAACAAGATTACCTTTAAAATGGTATGAGATACTTGTATGTTTGAGGAATTTTAATTATGATATTTCTTTTGTTTTGAATTTGGCACCCTGTACTTTTACTGGGTGTTGTCATATCGATCCCGATAACGGGATCTCAGCCCTAAGAAGTTTAAGAACGTGAAATGTCAGAATAATAGTATAGTATAATTTATTTCAGCTTTTATTTATTTCATCACATTCCCAGTGGGTCAGAAGTTTACATACACTCAATTATTATTTGGTAGCATTGCCTTTAAATTGTTTAACTTGGGTCAAACGTTTCAGGTAGCCTTCCACAAGCTTCCCACAAAAAGTTGGGAGAATTTTGGCCCATTCATCCTGACAGAGCTGGTGTATCCGAGTCAGGTTTGTAGGCCTCCTTGCTCGCACATGCTTTTTCAGTTCTGCCACCAATTTTCTATAGGATTGAGGTCAGGGCTTTGTGATGGCCACTCCAATACCTGGACGTTGTTGTCCTTAAGCCATTTTGCCACAACTTTGGAAGTATGCTTGTCCATTTGGAAGAACCATTTGCGATCAAGCTTTAACTTCCTGACTGATGTCTTGAGATGCTGCTTCAATATATCCACATAATTTTCCATCCTCATGATGCCATGTATTTTGTGAAGTGCACCAGTCCCTCCTACAGCAAAGCACCCTCACAACATGATGCTGCCCCCCCCTGGCTTCACTGTTGTGATGGTGTTCTTCAGCTTGCAAACCTTCCCCTTTTTCCTCCAAACATAACAATGGTCATTAAGGCCAAACAGTTTCTCCAAAAAGTATGATCTTTGTCCCCAGGTGCAGTTGCAAACCGTAGTCTGGGTTTTTTATGGTGGTTTTGGAGCAGTGGCTTCTTCCTTGCTGAGCGGCCTTTCAGGTTATGTCGATATAGGACTCGTTTACTGTGGATATGGATACTTTTGTACATGTTTCCTCCAGCATCTTCACAGGGTCCTTTGCTGTTGTTCTGGGATTTATTTGAACTTTTTGCACCAAAGTACGTTCATCTCTAGGAGACAGAACGCGTCTCCTTCCTGAGTGGTATGACGGCTGCGTGGTCCCATGGTGTTTATACTTGCGTACTATTGTTTGTACAGATCAACGTGGTGCAATCAGACGTTTGGAAATTGTTCCCAAGGATGAACCAGACTTGTGGAGGTCTACAATTTTTTTCTGAGGTCTTGAATGAATTCTGTTGATTTTCCCATGATGTCAAGCAAAGAGGCACTGAGTTTGAAGGTAGGCCTTGAAATACATCCACAGGTATACCTCCAATTGACTCAAATTATGTCAGTTCGCCTGTCAGAAGCTTCTAAAGCCATGACATAATTTTCTGGAATTTTCCAAGCTGTTTAAATGCACAGTCAACTTAGTGTATGCAAACTCTTGACCCCCTGGAATTGTGATGCAGTGAATTATAAGTGAAATAATGTGTCTGTAAACAATTGTTGGAAAAATTACTTTTGTCATGCACAAGGTATATGTCCTAAATGACTTGCCAAAACTATAGTTTTTTTAACAAGAAAATTGTGGAGTGGTTGAAAAACTAGCTTTAATGAGTTTTAATTACTCCAACCTAGGAGTATGTAAACTTTCGACTTCAACTGTACAGTATATTGCCATTTCAACAAAGAGGACATTTGTTTCATTTCATAGGAATGTGGTGTGTTGATTAGATGCTGGGTACAATTGCACGTATACTTTTAGTCAGCTAAGTCCAATACATCAATGCTTGTGTCCCAAATGCACCCTATTCCCTTTACTGTGCACTTATTTTGACAATAGTCTACAATAGATGTTAAACTTATTCAGTTTCACCTCATTCTTATTCTTTAAATTCTCGGGAGTCCCATGTCAGAAACATGTAAGTATCCTTTACAAAAGTAATCCTAAGAGCATATAGAAAAAAAATTGTGAAAAATGTTTTCCCTGACGTGGCATACAAAATGTTATTTGAAATATTGATATTGCTTTTAAATTCACCTCAATGCACATCACCCAACACTGCTTTCAACAAATGGATATCAAAAGTAACGTTTTTCAAGCGATCAGCAATCTCTCCTCTACTTCCATTATTCCAAAAATAAGCTGTACCAATCTACATGTATATAGTCTTAATACCATGAACAATGATACAATGATTCAACAATGATTCAACAACTTCTGCATATTTGACAAGACTAATATGACTAATAAGACTAATATACCATGTTGAATATGGTCAAATACAAACCTCAGAACAACACTCAGATAAGAGAATGATTCCATACGAAGCCAGTACAAAAAACATTGTGTGTGTGTGTGGGGGGGGGGGGGGTTCATGCAATTTTGTCCATAGAATTGCCCTTGTTAAAATTATTGTTGACATATATTTGTCATTTGCATTTAAAAGCATAATTGAGCATAAAGCAAAATCAAAGTTGGAATTTTTATGAAATTATGGCTTTAGATACAAATGTCAAGTATATGTCAGCAATACTTCATCCAAAGGATCATTCTATAGATTCAATTCCGTGAACCTCCCCCAAATCATGGTCTTATTTTGTCCTGGTTTCATATGGCATCACTCAAGACCTTCAATGGTTCAATGTACAGTGCATTCGGAAAGTGATCAGACCTCTTGACTTCTTCCACATTTCGTTACATTACAGCCTTATTCTGAAATAGTTTTTTTTCCCTCATCAATCTACACACAATACCATATAATAACGAAGCAAAAACATTTTCATATATATTTTTTGTTAATTTATAAAAAATGTTCAACTGAAATATCACATTTACGTAAATATTCAGACCCTTTACTCTGTACTTTGTTGAAGCTCCTTTGGCAGAGATTACAGCTTGGATTCGTCTTGCGTATGACAAGGTCCTGAGCGCTCTGGAGCAGTTTATTTTAATCAAGGATCTCTCTATTCTTTGCTCCGTTCATCTTTCCCTCGATCCTGACTAGTCTCCCAGTCCATGCCACTGAAAAACATCCCCACAGCATGATACTGCCACCACCATGCTTAAACATAGGGATGGTGCCAGGTTTCCTCCAGACATGATGCTTGGTATTCAGGCCAAAGTGTTCTTCTTGGTTTCCTCAGACCTGAGAATCTTGTTTCTCATCATCTGGGAGTCCTTTAGGTGCCTTTAGACAAACTCCAAGTGGGCTCTCGTGCCTTTTACTGAGGAGTGTCTTCCGTCTGGCTACTCTACCATAATGGCCTGGTTGGTGGAGCGCTGCAGAGATGGTTGTCCTTCTGGAAGGTTCTCCCATCTCCACAGAGGAACTCTGGAGCTCTGTAAGACTGACCATCAGGTTCTGGGTCACCTCCCTGTCCTAGGCCCTTCTCCCTGATTGCTCAGTTTGGCCGGGCGGCCAGCTCTAGGGAGAGTCTTGGTTGTTCAAAACTTCTTCCATTTAAGAATGATGGAGGCCACTGTGTTCTTGGTGACCTTCAAGGCCGCAGACATTTTTCGGTATCCTTCCCCAGATCTGTGCCTCAACACAATCCTGTCTCGGAGCTCTTCGGACAATTCCTTCAACCTCATGGCTTGGTTTTTGCACATGCACTGTCAACTGTGGGAGATTATATAGACGTGTGCTTTTCCAAATCATGTCCAATCAATGGAATTTACCACAAGTGGACTCCAAACAATTTGCAGAAACATCTCAAGGATGATCAATGGAAACAGGATGCACCTGAGCTTAATTTTGAGTCTCATAGCAAATGGTCTGAACATTCAAGGCAAAGGAGATGATGTGGACTACAGGAAAAGGAGGACCGCGCACGACCCCATTCTCATCGACGGGGATGCAGTGGAGCAGGTTGAGTGCTTCAAGTCCACATCAACAACAAACCAACATAGTCCAAGCACACCAAGACAGTCATGAAGAGGGCACGACAAAACCTATTCCCCGTCAGGAGGAAAAAAGATTTGGCATGGGTCCTCAGATCCTCAAAAGGTTCTACAGCTGCACCATCGAGAGCATCCTGACTGTTTGCATCACTGCCTGGTATGGCAACTGCTAGGCCTCCAACCGCAAGGCACTACAGAGGGTAGTGTGAACATCACTGGGGCCAAGCTTCCTGCCATCCAGGACCTCCATATCAGGCGGTGTCAGAGGAAGGCCCTAAAAATTGTCAAAGACTCCAGCCACCCTAGTCATAGACGGTTCACTCTACTACTGCACGGCAAGTGGTACCGAAGCTCCAAGTCTAGGTCCAAGAGGCTTCTAAACAGCTTCTACCCCCAAGCTGTAAGACTCCTGAACATCTAATCAAATGGCTACCCAGACTATTTGCATTGTCTCCCCCCTCTCTTTTACACCACTGCTACTCTCTGTTGTTATCATCTATGCATAGTCACTTTAATAACTCTACCTACATGTACATATTACCTCAACTAACTGGTGCCCCCGCACATTGACTGTTGTATTCGGGACGCATGTGACTAATCTGATTTGATTTTTGATCATATATTTCTGTTTTTATTTGTAAAAAATGTGCAAACATTTCTAAAAAAAAATCTTTTGCTCTGTTATTTTGGGGTATTGTGTGTATTTTGATGTAGAATTTTTTGGGGAATCCATTTTAGAATAATGCTGTAACGTAACAAAATGTGGAAAAAGGGATGGGGTGTGAACTTTTCCGAATGCACTGTATAGGTGATCAACCACACACATACACACACACACACGCACATGCCACAGACCATTTTTTGGAGAAAAAGACAAAGATCACAATGTTCTTCATTGTTATGACCGCTTTATGTTTCCTTCTCGCCTGTGAGTTCTGCTGCCTGCCTGCTGACAAAAGATGCATCCTAAATAGAAAAGTAGTGCACTTTATAAGGAATAGTGCCATTTGGGATGCACATATTCTCCACTAGCTCTCCCTGCTGTGGTTCCCATTGAGACAGAACAGGGCTGTGGCATGGATTTGACAAACTACCTCCATATACAGTATACACCCTCCTTGTGCCCCACCGCCCCCCATCGTCCCTCGACAACACCATCAATTATCTCCTGCCATGAACAAGGACTGGCTCCACTAAACAACACACATCCACTTATCCACCCAACATTTATTTCCCCCCTTCTCTTCGTCTCTTTCTTTTCTCTCTCATTCTATCCCATTCTCTCACCTCTTACAATCTTACAGATTACTGGCACTACCTTTATTGTTTCACTCCACCACTCCATCCCTTCACCCAAAATGTGGAAGAATGGGTCTGAATACTTTACGAATGCACTTTATCTGTTTAGAGGTGAGTAAAGAACTCCCTCTAGTGCAGGGCTGCCCAACCCTTTTCCTGGAGATCTACCATCCTGTGTGTTTTCAGTCCAACACTAATTTAACACACTTTATTCTACTAATTAGCTGCTCAACAAGTCGTTAACTAGCTGAATCAGAACTGCTAAATTAGGGTTGGACTGAAAACCTGCAGGACAGTAGATCTCCAGGAAGAGGGCTGGGCAGCCCTGCTCTAGTGGAACTTGAGGTATTTTCATAAAACATTCTTTCAAATAGGTGGCCAGCTGAGGCTGTTCAGAGCAAGACATCTATTTTTCAAATGTCTGAAGGACTGCCAGAGGTAGAATAAGTCAATCTAGCCTTAAGTTTATTTTATGAAATCTTTAAGACAATTCATAGGTTACCTTTAATATTTTATATGGGGCATGCTTATCTGAAACAGAGTTAGTTAGAGAGGTCAAATATTTAAGGGCCTGATCTGAATAGAGGACACACTCTCCCAAACATACACCCCAAGGTCATACAGGAAATGTTGCTCATTGAAAGTTCAAAAATGTATCTTTGTAATAATGTACAGATGCTATTTAGATAGCTTAGTATCTCTAATGCAGGCAAATGGACAATGGTCACTGAGCTCATTAGCAAAGATTCCATTGGCTGTTTACTTATGAGGAGTGTTTGTCAGAATGATATCCAAAAGAGTAGATTTTTCATGGTGTTTTGTGTTGGTGGGTTGGTATAGTTATCAGTTGAGTAAAATTTAGCTTAGTACAAATATCTTTCAGTTTCTCTGATACTGGCACCAACCAATCCAGGTTAAAATCACCCAATATTAATCATTCAAATTTAGCATTGTTAGACATCAAGTCAGAAATTTGCTGAGAGCAATTGGGAGGGGCGACAAACAAGGCCCACATTTAGGACAAGGGATTTAAATTGCTTGGGGACAGAGGTGGTAATACACACAGCAACATTCAAGTTGTTCTTTATGAATATGGTGACAACCCCACCTCTGCAAGCTATGTCCGATCTATAAACATTATGTCCATTCAGAGACACATCAGAGTCTGACACAGGCATTTTGTTTTTACTATCAAAATGCCCATGATGGTTTGAGAAGACAGAATGACAAATAACATCATTTTTTAAATTCAAACTTTATACATTTACATAAATCAGTCCAAGGCCGCAGCTGCAGGATTTCAGATCCGATGGAGTCTCTAACACAAACATGCTATGACCAGTAGTTAAGCCTCTATATGAAATAGCCATGGGCTTGGCTTGAAATGGCATGGATATAAAATTGCTTAGAACTGTGCCATTTGATCAATGAGGGTTACCTGTTGTGGGCAAGGACTGATATCCCATCACTTTTTTTGTATATATGGGAGCACTTATCATCCAAGCTCTTCTCCTGTTCGGGTTCTGGCCATCCCTTTTTAGGACCTGTGTCGCTCCGAAAACAGAGTGTAATTGTCAATAAAAATCCAATGCTTTTTCAGAGCACCATGTGTTTGATGTATTTGATACCATTCACTCATTCTGCTCCATGAACCAGTTCTCTCCAATTAAGATGCCACCATCCTTCTGTGGTCTCTCCCTCTCTTTCTCGCTCCCCCTCCCCAGCTGTCTTTTCCCCCCTTCTTTTTGCATCTCTTGCTCTCTCTCTGAGGTAAAGAGCTGTTTTAATGGAACAGAGGTAGGTAGTTAATTACCTTCCTGACAGAATATCAATAAATATTTGATGTGAAATGAACAGAAAGGGAAGGGATGTGAGGGGAAACATGCTACACAGATAGGCCTACGTTTACATGTATTGATTATATTCAAAAGGAAAGGCGGTTGGTTGAAATATAAACCGACCAAATAATAGTTTCATTGGAGAAGCTTAAGCTGCCTATCAATCATTGTTTTGTGACCAGTTAGTGAAACGTATGCTTGAGTGATTCTTATGTTGGGTGTCTTATGTTAGGTGTTCATACAATTGTTCATAAAGAAACAACTAAATTGGATGTTCTGAGTCCATGTCAATACTTAAATTCTTAAATGGAAGAACGGAAGAAAACTAACACATTTAGACTTTTGGGTGTAATTTCCTTTTAATTGCCCATATAATGAGGAATGTGCCCTTCTGATGAGCTGATCTCATTTCATGGCAAGGTTTTCAATAAACAAATGAAAGATAGAAATTGTCTTCTTACTAATGATATACTTCTGCCAGGTAAGCCTACTTTACAGTTAACATTTATTTGAGAAGGTTTTGGGGAAAGTACCTGCTATACACAAAGTGATAATCAAACGTGCGCACCACACAGACAGAGAGAGGCAAAAGTGTTGGGAATAATTGGCAGATATTGTGGTAGGTTTGGCTTTTTAAGCCAATAGTCGTTAACCAGGTACGAAATCATGTCAATGTTGCCTTGATTAAATAGTAGCTAGGAGCTTGCGGCGTCTGATACTTGTGAGATTTGTTTCTGACAGTTTGCAGAGGAAAACGTGAAAATTGCCATGTACTTTTAGAATTGTTTGGCAAGCTACTCGTAGGTGGGCTGCGAACAACTAGTAGCTCGCGATCGACCTGTTGGATAACCATACTACTTTCTGTTCAGTTTGAGAAGGAGAGAGCGAAGATGGGGAGGACCGGAGGTCAATTTTGATAGCTTGCTACTAATATAATTGATTTTATTAAAAACAATACTTTTCTTGCCCATGATGTATTTTTCAGAGTTATTGACCCCACAATAACCCAGATTATAGTCATTTACATTGTTGTGCTGAAATTGGAAGCAGCAGCTGTGGCACAATCAATCTGAAATGGACAGCTCATGGTGGTATAAGTAATTTAAATCATTTTCATTTTAATTAGACTTCACTAATAACAAGAGGGCTTTGTGTTGGAGCCTGTTTCTTCCTATTTAAGAAATAAGAGGTCGGCCTGCCTACCTGTTTGACTGACAAAACAAGGCTATAGGCTGCTATATTCTTAGATGTGTCGGTCAATTTCTTCACCCACCACTCTCTCTTGAAATATGCTACCTCTGTGTCAGCGAAGGGCTGTTAAGTTAAAACCAAGACTTAATTTAAAAAATAAAAGGTATTATTTATTTAACTAGGCAGGTCAGTTATGAATAAATTATTATTTACAATGACAGTTTACTCCGGGAAAATCCATACAACTCTGGGCGAATTGTGCGCCGCACTATAGGCGCATCACAGCCGGATGTGATACAGCCTGGATTCGAACCAGGCACTATAGTGACACCTCTTGCACTGAGATGCCTTGGAGGTGCCTTGGACCGCTGTGCCACTCGGGAACCAAATTGAGGGAGTATGGGAGGGTATGCCATGGGTCTCCCTTTTACTTAAGAAAATGGCAAAAAGCACCAGCCTAACCCTTGCTATTTTAAGATTTTACAGAAAATAAAACGCATCCGATTATATAAAGTGATCTATAAAAACGCTTTGGTCTTTGATGCTTTATGTAAGAAACAAGCTGCAAAATCCTTTGTTTCTTTGGCATTCAGAGGCTGACTTTGCTTGGGAAGGAATCTAATTCTGTCACTACCAATTAATTAAGCTATTCACTTTCTGTACAATAGATGTTTAAACCCAGACAGCTTTTAGGGAAACACTCTCATTGGGTTAATCCATTGAAAAAGAGTAGCCAGCTGTTGAAACTTACGTTTTTCTGTGTCGGCAGACCTACTCTGTCTGGGCTGATACGACGCGACAATAGATTCATGCAGTCATTTTATTATAATGGAGATCTTTCCACCCGTACTCTTGTCCACGGTGATTTGCGAACTCGCAACTTTCTGGCCCTTAGCCCTGTGTGTTATTGATATTTCTAATTTGCAATGTAATGCTTCCGGGACGATGAACAGTTTCTAAAATTGCATATCTAAAGCTCTGGTCTGTCGAAGAAGTGAGGGTAAATGGTAGACATGTTCTCTGCCATCCACTTTGTTTTCGGGCGGTGTTCGGCAGTCAATGTCACCGACCTTCTAGCCATCACTGATCCATTTTTCATTTTCCATTGGTTTTGTCTTGTCTTCCTTCACACCTGGTTCTAAATCCCATCAATTACATATTGTGTATTTAACCCTCTGTTTCCCCTCATGTCCTTGTCGGAGATTGTTTGATTGTATGTTTTGTGCAAGTCATGTGTCAGTGTGCGACGGGTTTTGTACCCACTTTTATTATTTTTTGTATATTTTGTTTTTAGTTTAGTTTTATGAACACTTATTAAACGACTCCCTTTATACCAAGTTCGTTCTCCTGCACCGGACTTCCCTTCCACCAATACGCACCTATTACAGGCCATCCATTTTCATTTCAAAGAGGGATGATTTTCTCAATGTAACCCTTATTCTAAATAACGTTCACTCCCATATTACATTTACTATAATGACTATACTATTTCCAATCACCATTATGTTTGTTTATTTTTTCATATCTCGTTTTGAGGTCTATTTACGTGGATGCTCAGGAGATTCTCAATTGTGCAACAGCCTGTCCTGTCCTCTACTCCTCCATCCTCCTCTCCTCTGTGACCATTTAACAGGTAAGTGTTTGTTGAGAGGTCGAGGAGAGTGTCAATTCGTTAATAGATGAACAGAGAAGTGTACTCCACTCCTGTGTAGCCTCCTCTCACCGAAGATACTCATGAGTATCCTTTCACCGGCTTCCGGCTAGAGCTGAAGTTTTTTTTTAAAGTCTGCCACCCCCCTTAGAATCAGCTGTTTTCTCTAAGGAGAAAATAATATACATATTTAAAAACAATGTGCTACTTTTGCTTTTATCTATAAAACAACTAGCTAAATTAGTTATCACTAATATACTGTATTTTGTGATTCCTCTTCTGTAAACGTCAACCCAATTTAGATTCTCCCCTCCTGTAGTCTAGTTAGGCCATTTTCGGTTTCAAGCTATGTTCGGTTTCAAGCTATGTATGAGGTTCTGGCCACATGGTCGAGAGGGCTGGACAGTATAGACAATGTTCTGCTGTTGCTTTATCTCTGTTTATGTAGTATTTTGGCATTCTGTCTTTGTAGCCATTAAATAAAAAAATAAACATAAAAAATAAAATATATATATATATATATATATATATATATATATATATATATGTCACATGCTCCGAATACAACTGGTGTACACTTTACTGTGAAATGTTTGCTTACGAGCCCTGCCTAACGATGCAGAGTTTAAAAATAATAATACTATTTAAATTGTAACACAAGAGAAACAAAATTAAATACACAAGAATCGGGCTATGTGCAGGAAGTGCCCGTACCAGATCAATATGCAAATATGAGGTATTTGAGGTAGATATGTACATGAAGGCAGGGTACAGTGACTAGGCATCAGGATAGATAATATGAGTAAAATAAAGAACAGAGTAGCAAGACCAAATTATGTGTAAAAGTGTGTGTGTGTGTGTGTGTGTGTGTGTGTGTGTGTGTGTGTGTGTGTGTGTGTGTGTGTGTGTGTGTGTGTGTGTGTGTGTGTGTGTGTGTGTGTGTGTGTGTGCGTGTGTGCATACAGTGCATTCGGAAGTATGCATACCCCTTGACATTTTCCACATTTTGTTACATTACAGCTTTATTCTAAAATTGTTTAAATGAATGTTTTTCCTCATCAAACAACACACAATACCCCATTACGATAAAGCAAAAACTGTTTTAAAAATATTTTTCCACATTTATGAACATTTTAAAAACGGAAATATCTTATTTACATAAGTATCCAGACCCTTTGCTATGAGACTCTAAATTTTGCTCAGGTGCGTCCTGTTTCCAGTGATCATCCTTGAGATGTTTCTACAACTTGATGGAAGTCCACCTGTGGTAAATTATAATTGATTGGACACTATTTGGAAAGGCACACACCTGTCTATATAAGGTCCCACAGTTGACAGTGCATGTTCCTCTGAGGAGATGGGAAAACCTCCCAGAAGGACAACCATCTCTGCAGCACTCCACCAATCAGGCCTTTATGGTAGAGTGGCCAGACGGAAGCCACTCCTCAGTAAAAGGCACATGACAGCCCATGAGAAACAAGATTCTCTGCTCTGATGAAACCAAGATGGAACTCTTTGGCCTCAATACCAGGCGTCACGTCTGGAGGAGACATGGCACAATCCCTAAGATGAAGCATGGTGGTGGCAGCATTATGCTGGGGGAATGTTTTTCAGCGGCAAGGAGTGGAAGACTAGTCAGGATTGAGGGAAAGATGACTCGAGGCTGAAATCGCTGTCAAAGATGCTTCAACAAATTGCTAAGTAAAGGGTCTGAATACTTATGTAATTGGGTTACTTCAGTTTTATTATCAAGACATTTTCAAAAATGTTTGCTTTGTCATTATGGGGCATTGTGTGTAGATTGATGAGGGGGAAAAAAACGATAATACACTTTAGAATAAGGCTGTGTAGTAACAAAATGTGATAAAGTCAAGGGGTCTGAATACTTTCCAAATGCACTTTATGTAGTATATGTAAATGATTTTTGGATTTGTGTGGGAATGTCAATGTCATGTGTGTGAGTGTGGGTGTGTATACACGGTATATAGTCTAGTGAGTCTGCACATGGTCAGTGCAGATAGTATGGGTACCATTAATTTACTATTTAGCAGTCTAGTTACTTAGCAGTCTTATGGCTTGGGGGTTGAAGCTGTCTCGGAGCCTACTGGTCAGAGAGCCGATGCTACGGTACCGTTTGCCGGATGCTAGCAGAGTGAACAGTCTATGGCTTGGGTGGCTGGTGTCTTTGTTGGGCCTTCCTCTTGACACCACCTGATATAGAGGTCCTGTATGGCACGGAGTTCAGCCCCAGCGATGTACTGGGCTGTCCACTCCACCTTTTGTAGTGCTTTTCCATACCAAGCAGTCCAGATGCTCTCGATAGTGCAGCTGTTGGGGCGGTATGTGAATTGGAGTGGGTCTAGGGTGTCTGGGATGATGGTGTTGATGTGTGTCATGACCAGCCGTTCAAAGCATTTCATAATTACAGATGTGAGTGCTATAGGGCGATAGTTAATTAGGCAGGTTACCTTGTAGCTATTGGGAACAGGGACAATGGTGGTGCGTAGAAACATGTTAGGATTACAGACTGGGACAAGGAGAGATTGTCAGTTAAGACACTTGCCAACTGGTCTGTGCATGCTTTGAGAATGTACCCTGGTATTCCGTCTGATTGTTAACCTTTTTAAACTTTTGCTCACATTTGTCACGGAGAGTGAGATCACACAGTCATCTGGAAAAACAGGGGCTTTCACGCAAGGCACAGTGTTATATTCCTTGAAGTGAGTATAACAGGCATTTTGCTCATTTGAGGGTTACCCTTTGTAATCTGTTATCGTCTGCAAGCCCTGTAACATACGACGAGCGTCGGAGCCAGTGTAATAGGATTGCAGCTTCTCCTACATTGTCCTTTTACAAGTTTGATGTCTCGTTGGAGGTAGTAGTGGGCTTTCTTGTATGCATCCATGTCCTTGTCCTGTTCCTTGTAGGCAGTAGTTCTAGCCTTTAGCCCAGTGAGGATGTTGCCTGTTATCCATGGTTTTTGATTTGGATATGTTCTTATAGTCACTGTGGGGATGACATTGTCTATATACTTCTTGATGAAGCCCATGACTGTTGTGGTAAGTTCCTCAATGCTATCGGATGAATCCCGGAACATATCCCAGTGTGTACTAGCAAAACAGTCTTGTAGCCTTACGTCTGCTTCATCTGACCGCTTCCGTATTGAGCAAATGACTGGTGCTTACTGTTAAAGCTTTTGTTTGTAAACAGGAAGCAGGAGAATGGTGTCATTGGTCAGATTTGCCGAAAGGAGGACAACGGAGGGCCTTTTATGCGTTTCTGTGGGTACGATAAAAGTTGTCTAGAGTTTAAGCGCCCTTAGTGGCGCAGGAGACATGATGGTAGAAATGAGGTAGGACGGTTTTAAGTCTCCCAGCGTTAAAGTCTCCGTCCACCAGAAACGCTGTCACTGGGTGAGTTTCTTGTTTGTTTATGGCCCCATACAGTTTGTTGAGGGCCAGAGTGGTGTTGGCTTGTGGAGGGATGTAGACAGCCATGATAATTATGGATTAGAACTGTTTTTGAAGATAAAAGGATCTGCAGCTTACCATGAGGTTTTCTATATCAGGTGAGCAAAAGTTTGAGATTTCCTTCCCCCTTGAAGCTGCACACCAGTTGTTATATATAAAAAACACACTCATCCTTTCCACAACCCCGAATCCAGCGTCTGATTCTGCCACTGCATGGAGAATCCACGGTGTACTACGTGCATAGCGTCATCTTCCAGCCACATTTCAGTAAGACATACAATATTTCAGATTTTCAAGTCTCACTGATAGCAGACTCTCAAACGAAGCTCATCCATTTTATTCTCGAGTGACTGAACATTTGCCAAAAGAACAGAGGGGAGCCCCATTTCTCTTCGCCTCAATTTCACCAGGATTCCATCTCGTCTCCTGCGTCTATGCCTGCAGCGTTTCGGTAGCCCATTGAACAAATGAATAAGGCCCGAGTATGAACAGCGGAACAGCCGAGTCGGAGTTGAAGTCGTATTTGAAGTCGAAATTGAGGTTAGTAGCTGTCGATCTGATTTCCAGAGTGCTTGGCGATCATATGTGAAAATAATATGAACTTTCTGTACAAAAAAAGTAAAGATAAACATGATAAATGTCACTAAATAGCTAAGTTGAGATGTAACATTTCGCCCATCATCTTTTTGTATGCTAGTCTTTCGCATTTGCTAGTCATTTTTGTTAGGTTGCTACAGTAAGTAGCCTAGTCTTTGTAGCCTATTGCCCTGTCTGTTTGTCAATGTCTGTTTGTCAAAACTTTTATCAACCTTTATTTAACTCTTCAAGTCAGTTAAGAACACATGCTTTGGGGACATTTAACAGAATGTGACTGGCAGAATGGGTGTTATATGTGGAGAATGAAGGCTGCAGTAGATATCTCAGATAGGGGGGAGTGAGGCCTAAGAGGGCTTTATAAATGAGCATTAACCAGTGGGTCTTGCGTTGGGTATACAGAGATCACCAGTTTACAGAAGAGTATAGAGTTCAGTGATGTGTCCTATAAGGAACATTGGTGGCAAATTTGATGGCCAAATGGTAAAGAACATCTAGCCGCTCGAGAGCACCCTTACCTGCCGATCTATAAATTATGTCTTCATAATCTAGCATGGATAGGATGTTCATCTGAATCAGTGTTAGTTTGGTAGCTGGGGTGAAAGAGGAGAAATTACGATAGACGAAACCAAGTCGAGATTTAACTTTAGCCTGCAGCTTTGATATGTGCCGAGAGAAGGACAGTGTACCGTCTAGCCATACTCCCAAGTACTTGTATATGGTGACTACCTCAAGCTCTAAATCCTCAGAGGTAGTAATCACACCTGTGGGGAGAGGGGCATTTGTCTTACCAAACCACATGACCTTTGTTTTGGAGGTTTCAGAACAAGGTTAAGGGCAGAGAAAGCTTGTTAAACACCAAGAAAGCTTTGTCGTAGAATATTTAACACAACATCTGAGGGAGGGGCCAGCTGAGTATAAAACTGTTTAATCTGCATATAAATTGATGAGAGAGCTTCCTACTGCCTGAGCTATGTTGTTGATGTAAGTTGAGAAGAGTGTGGGGCCTAGGATCGAGCCTTCTGGTACACCCTTGGTGACAGGCAGTGGCTGAGACAGCAGATGTTCTGACATTATATACTGCACTCTTTGAGAGAGGTAGTTAGCAAACTTGACCTTCAACTATTTATTTTGCCTTGAATACCTAGACTGAAAATGCCTTCACCATCAAATTTGCACTGTGGGCTTTTACAAGCACTGTAAGTAAAACCATAATATTTCTTCACGCTTCTATGTCTGCTGTTCAACTCTGTGCCCCAAAACCCAACTAACTAGGCTGCTGGGCCTGTTATTCTTAAGAGTATTAATTGATTTAAAATAACAAATAGTTGTTGAAAAAATAAATAAGACAAAAGAGTGCTGGTTAATTTCACAGGTTTATTTAATAGATCACTGAAACAGCTGTGTTTTTCTGTCAACCCGGACACAAACAGAAACTACTATAGGAAATGTACATCACTGATTGACAAACACACAAGCAGACTGACAACCCTAAGTCTCCTTCCCTCTCTCATAATCATACAGTACAGGTGTTCTAGGGATAGAAAGGTGAGAAAATGTATCCATCGTTGGGTCCTAATTGGCACCCTCTTCCCTATTTAGTGCACTACTTTTGACCAGGGTTCATAGTGCTCTGGTCAAAGGTAGTGCACTATATAAGAAATAGGGTGCCATTTGGGACACACATCCTACTCAGGGACGCAGTCCAAAAATCCCCACTCTAATGCTTCATCAAACATTGTGTACAGACACCTTTTATAACTACACTGCTCAAAAAAATAAAGGGAACACTTAAACAACACAATGTAACTCCAAGTCAATCACACTTCTGTGAAATCAAACTGTCCACTTAGGAAGCAAAACTGATTGACAATAAATTTCACATGCTGTTGTGCAAATGGAATAGACAACAGGTGGACATTATAGGCAATTAGCAAGACACCCCCAATAAAGGAGTGGTTCTGCAGGTGGTGACCACAGACCACTTCTCAGTTCCTATGCTTCCTGGCTGATGTTTTGGTCACTGTTGAATGCTGGCGGTGCTTTCACTCTAGTGGTAGCGTAGTGTCCAGAGCATGGAGGCGCTACCAGGAGACAGGCTAGTACATCAGGAGATGTGGAGGAGGCCGTAGGAGGGCAGCAACCCAGCAGCAGGACCGCTACCTCCGCCTTTGTGCAAGGAGGAGCACTGCCAGAGCCCTGCAAAATTACCTCCAGCAGGCCACAAATGTGCATGTGTCTGCTCAAACGGTCAGAAACAGACTCCATGAGGGTGGTATGAGGGCCCGACGTCCACAGGTGGGGGTTGTGCTTACAGCCCAACACCGTGCAGGACGTTTGGCATTTGCCAGAGAACACCAAGATTGGCAAATTCGCCACTGGCGCCCTGTGCTCTTCACAGATGAAAGCAGGTTCACACTGAGCACATGTGACAGACGTGACGGTCTGGAGACGCCGTGGAGAACGTTCTGCTGCCTGCAACATCCTCCAGCATGACCGGTTTGGCGGTGGGTCAGTCATGGTGTGGGGTGGCATTTCTTTGGGGGCGCACAGCCCTCCATGTGCTCGCAAGAGGTAGCCTGACTGCCATTAGGTACCGAGATGAGATCCTCAGACCCCTTGTGAGACCATATGCTGGTGCGGTTGGCCCTGGGTTCCTCCTAATGCAAGACAATGCTAGACCTCATGTGGCTGGAGTGTGTCAGCAGTTCCTGCAAGAGGTAGGCATTGATGCTATGGACTGACCCCAGACATGAATCCAATTGAGCACATCTGGGACATCATGTCTCGCTCCATCCACCAATGTTGCACAACAGATTGTCAAGGAGTTGGCGGATGCTTTAGTCCAGGTCTGGGAGGAGATCCCTCAGGAGACCATCCGCCACCTCATCAGGAGCAAGCCCAGGCGTTGTAGGGAGGTCATACAGGCACTTGGAGGCCACACACACTACTGAGCCTCATTTTGACTTGTTTAAGGACATTACATCAGTTGGATCAGCCTGTAGTGTGGTTTTCCACTTTAATTTTGAGTGTGACTCCAAATCCAGACCTCCATGGCTTGATAAATTTGATTTCCATTGATCATTTTTGTGTGATTTTGTTGTCAGCACATTCAACTATGTAAAGAAAAAAGTATTTAATAAGAATATTTCATTCATTCAGATCTAGGATGTGTTATTTTAGTGTTCCCTTTATTTTTTTGAGCAGTGTATATTATTTGACATTCCTCTTTACCTTCATTTGCATATGAGACCCCAACCTCTACTAACTCCATCCAAGCATCATGCATTGCATCTTTTAACAATGGATCTATTGGCAGTACAACATGGATTTCCAACACATTGAGTCCATTGGTTCAAGTCATTTTACTGGCTGTATGTATTATTACATCAAACAACACTGATCTAAAGCAGTGGTGGCTGGTGCCACTTTAAACCCGACGACGGGCCCATTGTAATGGCTGAAATGGAATACATGGAAAGGTAACTTTCCATTCCAATTTATGAGCCATCCTCCCCTCAACAGCCACCACTGACCTAAAGAAATTCTTTGGCCATTAGACCTTCAGATAAGAGGCTAGCTATGATGGAGACATTTACATTTACATTTAAGTCATTTAGCAGTAGCAATTTGGGAACCAAACCAAAGCCTGGCTGGGTGTGAGGCCTTGAGTTGTGTCCATATTAGTTCAACATCTAGTTTTGATTTACATTTGGTAAATTCAATGTGAAATCAACAAAAAATGTCACCAGGCCATTGGATTTAGGTTAAAAGTTGGATGAATCTTTTTTTTTTTTTTAAGTATTTTTTTCAAATCAAATCAGTTTTACACGTTGATTCAAATAACATCGATTCAACTAGTATATGCCCAGTGGGTACTGTTTATGCTGTTTACTGCGGTATCTATCTACAGACAATGTAACTAGTGTAACTAATGTAACTAGTCTGGTTTACTGGCACCATACATTTACAGCATATTCAATACATCTTCAGTGTTTGTCTAATATAACAATACTCAGGGCGGCTTATGTATCATTAGATAAGTTAATCAATAGCTGACAATCAATTGCCCCTTTGCTGACCTATATGCACCACCTCAAAATGTCTGTTACGATAAGTGAAAAAAAAGTTGTCAGCTATTGAGCCACCACTTACTGCGTATCGCAGGGAGATGCCAGGGCCACCAACGGCCATGATGGAACCTCTGCATGACCTCTATGCCTGCATCCCAAATGGCACCATATCCCCTATATAGTGCACGTTGGGGCCCTGGAAAAAGTAGTGCACTTTAAATGGAATAGGGTGCCATTTGGCACATAGGCTTTCTCTATCCTTCCCCTCTAAACATCAAACAGAAATCCTGGGCTGCTACTATGTTTGGCACTAATGTAACTCCATATTGGACTCCTTAAAAAGCCAGTCAGTAAGTGAGATGGCACAATCTCAGTTTAATAGCTAGCCTAGAAACCCAGTGCAATTATCCCTAGGTAAGAGCTAAACAGCTAATCCCACAACAACTGAAATCTCTCATTTCTACAACCTCCTCCTCTTTCTCTGGCTGTGATTGGTTCCAACCAGGATTTCTGGAAAAATTGGGAAAGTTACTGGAATTTTGGAAACCTAACAAGGTGCCTAAATAACCCACTGTCTTTAGCACTGATTTTAGACCAGTCCAACCACATCTTTACAAAACACTGTCCACCAAGGGTTCTAACCTGCTGCAACAAGAGTTGATTCTAGACCAGGCTACTATTACAGACAGACAGAAGTAAACATGTAGAACACAAATAGAAAATAGGACAACAAGGATAAATACAATCATTCTGTACATGGCTGCTATACAAAATAGTTCACCCTGTTTGTTTGTTGGTGTTTACACTCAATTGCTTTAATACAGTAGAAACTGGATCACAATCATTTTGGCAACAACAACAAAGACATGGGATGTGTCCCACATTGCACCCTATTCCCTACATAGTGCACTACTTTGACCAGGGCACTACCGGCCCCGGTTGAAAGTAGTGCACTATACAGGGAATGGTATGCCATTTGAAACACAGAAGAAGAGAAACACCGGCATAGAAGAGAAAGTATTTAAAACGGTTCAGAAATCAATGCAATTAGCATTAAGATGGGGACTCCCCACCCGCCCACTCCTAACCCCTCCCAGCACCCACACTCCACCTCACTGTGAACCAACACCCCCCATACAAACATCAAATATAGTATTAACCTAAAGGGAGATTGATAGTAGAGATAGAGTGTATGGGCACTCGTGATAACCAGGTCAAAGTCATAGGATGCATCCTAAATGGCACCCCGTTCCCTATATAGTGCACTACCTTTGACTGGTCAAAAGTAGTGCACTATATAGGGAAGAGGGTGCCATTTGGGACTTAGGGAGAGAGTTCAATATTAAAAGCAATGACCATCTGTTCTCAGTGAAGGGTATCGGGGTTAGGCAATTCATTGTAATACTCAACAGTAACTTAATCATTATTACTTTAGGCTGGCTGGCTACTGAATACATGTAGTGTGTGCTTTCTGTCAAATATAGGCTGGTTTATATGTATATAGCACAACACACAATCACATATTTCCCTGTTTTTGTGTTTAACACATTATTGATCAAAATACAAACACATACATACATACATACATACAGTACTGCATTACATATTGGAGCAACAGTAAGTAAACACTGTTTTCAGAACGTTAGAGTGATTCTGAGAAAATAAGAAACACAGGCTTGCTTCCCAAATGGCACCCTATTCCCAATATCAAATAAAAAAACACAGATTTGCAGATGTTATCTAAGATGCAGCGAAATACTTGTTTTTCAAGTGCACTATGTTTGACCAGAGCCCTATAGGCCCTGGTCAAAATAGAGAACTATATGAGGAATAGGGTTCCATTTGGGACACAAACACAGTGAACCACCACCACCAGTATTGATTGTTCAGTCCCTTTATGCAGTCCCTTTATGAGCAACGGTGGTTTGGTGGACTGTACATAGCTAATTTATACACTGCTAAATCGCAGCAAAGACAAAAGCAGCCTAGAAGCAGATCTGGGTTTCAATTACTTGAAAAATCAATTTAAAATACATCTGTGCCCGTTTAAACTTTCCCGGCTTAATAAACCAATAGAAAAGTCCCAAAAATGCCAAACCCTGCCCACCTGTCACTCCAGACAGACTCAAGCAATCCCTTAAAGGTTTTGAAAAGATTGTTAAAGTATTTGATCCCAGGTCTGCCAAAAGGTCCTAACACTGTATATTGCAGCTCCAGCTGGAGATATGTACTCAGTACTGACACTTAGCTAAACAACATGATCACTGACTGAAGTAACTCTACTGACCACAGAAAGAAACAGACCAGGACAGATCGGCCATGGTGAATTACCATTGGCCCCAGGTCCATAGGGTACCCCAAATCAGAGGGAGAGAGTATTTGTATCCAGAATAACTCCAAGTCAACAATTGGAGGCAAGATTCTTTCCCTAGTTTGTTCGCGGTTGTCCTGGTTGTCTCACTCTCTGTGTGTCTGTCGGCAGTTTCCTTGGCCACCCCTGATATGTGTAAAATCCCTTATTCTCGTCATAGTCCTGGCTGAGGAGGGGTGGAGCCACATTAGGGGGTGGGAGAGGCATGTTAATTGACATGCCTTCTGGCCCCTCCCTTCAGCCGCAGGAGATGACAGTAAAGCGTTTAGAGATACAGGACATGTTGTGGAGCACGATTCCCAGGAGAAAGAGCAGGACGCAGGCTACCAGGATCACTGTACACACCCCGGACCACGTGGAGCCCTTCCCCCCTCCACCACCACCTCCCCCGACTCCCCTTCTCTCTGTCTCCTCCAGGCCTTCGAGACTCATCCCCAGACCCAGGGGCTGCAACTCAGGCATAGCCACCACCGCCACATCCACCTTCTGCTGCCCACTGCCACCTGGCAAGAACCGGCAGCCCAGTTCGCCGGGTAACAGTGCCCTGTCCTTGGCGACAGGCAGGGGAAGCATGTAGCAGCCGTTGCTAGGCAGGCGGATAAAGACCGGCGTGTGCTCGGAGGCGTGCGGAATGGCGATAACGGTGATGATGTCGGGGTCGTCGGGGAGCTGGGATACGGAAAAGCCGGCGGGGAGTTTGGTGACGCCGCGGCACCAGGGGCATCGGATCTCTTTCTGGCTGGACCTCATCTGGGTCAGGCACACGGAGCAGCACGTGTGTCTGCAGTCCAGCAGCTTGGGCCTCCGCCGCGGGCTGTAGTAGTTAAAACAGATCTGACACTCCAAGATGGAGTCCTGCGAGAGAGACAGAGTCTCCATTTTGTTATGGACTGTTATTATGGGTCCTCGATAGCCTGGCCGAGCAGACTGACCGTTTCGTTTCACTTACTATAAACAGAATAGGCTGGCTTCACAAGGCTAGTTTCAGAAGAAGGTGAGAACGTGCTCAACTCTTATCCTCTTGCATAAACAAATGAAAAGGTGCTTGGGACCCTTTGTTGTAAAATGCTGGTGTTTTTGACTACTGCAACACAAACCAAGATGACAAAGAAGAACGTCTCTTATTATTTGACTGTATTAGCAGAAAGCCAAACGGTATCAAGATCCTCTACAAGGGGCTTGAATCCTCCTCACAGCAAAGCTGCGCTGTTTAAGTATGTAGCCTCTCCTGTGCTCTCCTCTCGGTGCTCTGCTCTGCGTCCCTCCGTGTGTGTCCTTCCACCCACCCGCCGTCTCAGTGTCGGTGTGATGTCACAGGAAGATCAAGGTCACATGGTGGTTCATCTGTGAAACAAGAGAGAAGACAGCAGCATTAATGGCTGAAGAGGACCACGAGTCAGAGAGGGTTTAGCTGTTAATCATCAGCTGTTAGAGCAGCTTACCGATCAATGTACCTGTACACAGCCAATCTGTAAATAGCACACCCAACTACCTCATCCCCATATTGGTATTTATCTTCTTGCTCTTTTGCACCCCTGTATCTCTACTTGAACATCATCATCTGCACATCTATCACTCCAGTGATAATGCTAAATTGTAATTATTTCGCCTCTATGGCCTATTTATTGCCTTACCTCCCTAATCTTCTACATTTGCACAACTGTACATAGATTTTTCTATTGTGTTATTGACTGTATGTTTGTTTATGTGTGTTGTTTTTGTCGCACTGCTTTGCTTTATCTTGGCCAGGTCCCAGTTGTAAATGAGAACTTGTTCTCAACTGGCCTACCTTGTCAAATAAAGGTGAAATAAAAAAATCTAATAAAAGTGTGCGTGTTTAGAAGTGGGCATCACTTCTAAGAGCAGGAGCATGTTGGCTTTGTGTGTCCCCCAAATAGCACCCTATTCCAAATATAGTGCACTACTTTTGACCAGAGACTTATGGGGGAATAGGGTGCCATTTAACAGGCAGCCTTTGTCTCCCTCATTTCCCCCTGGGTAGCGCCACACACACACACACACACACACACCACACACGCCACACACAACACTGGGTGAATTGTTATTAGGACTCCCAATCATGGCTGGTTGTGATACCGACTTGATTCAAACCAGGGTGATGTAGTGATGCATCAAGCACTGAGATGCAGTGCCTTAGACCACTGTGCCACCCGGAGCCCGGGTCAGCAAGCCATGACACCCACCATCTCAGATTGTTCTGAAATCGTTCCTGTACTTAGAAACAGGTACATTTCTGAAACATTATTTTGTTTACATTTGAATTAATTTCAGGGAAATATAGCTAATTGATTGCACCCAAATTGGCCATTTTAGTTTACAGGATTCAGATAATATTAAATAAATATAGTACCCAACATCGGATATGGAACAGACTTCATCCTACCAATGAGTAAGGCATGAGGAATACAAAACATTTGTCAAAAGTAACCCACAGATCCCCCAAGCCCCACGGCAATCCCACCTCAACAACCAGTATACAGTGTCAGTTCTCTATGCTTGACAAGTATTATAAAGATGCAGCTTGGAGAACTGCTACTTTATACTATGTAATGTATTCCCTGTGAATCTGATGTTTTTTCCCCCACTGTTCAGAGAAATGAGTCATTGAAGTCGTCTGCATTATGTACCAAAAATAAGTCTCAGTTTCTGATCACTAGATGCCGCTGTTGCTGCTATACCACCACTTTTTCATCCATTTTGCTTGGGCCCTTAAGTGTCTATTAAAGAGATCACAACATTTCTTTGCAACTTTGGATTGAAAACCAATAGATTTTGCTCATGGTGAAAATAATTTGTGTGGTCATCCTCAGAATTCAAGCCAGTCCTCCATGAAAGCAAATGAGTTTGTCCTTCTCTTTAGCAGCCTGCATTCATGGAGGACTTGAAATGTGAAGGTGAACGCCCAAAGTTGCAAAGGAAATGTTGTGATCTGTTTAATACCCCATTAGTTTGCACAGGCTCTGTGAAAGTTTATTTTGGTTTTTCTTACTCCCACACTTCATCTTGCATAATCATATCAGCCATGTTAGTTAATCCATGTACATTGCAGATAGATGATTAGGTTCTGTCAAAATATTGCTGTTAAAATGCTAATGAGGATCTCTTCCTACGCTTTATTTTCCTGTGAGTTGGGAGTGTGAAATGAGGTTTGGACTCAACGTAAATTGAGATTTGTCTTTCCTCTTCCATCTCTAAGCCTTATAGGGACACTGCAGCTTGTACGGTATTAGCCACATGTCTTAGTAACTTAGATAGTGTCTACACTTGAGCCTTACATGTAACTTCTGCTATCAGAAAACAAATATTGCATTGAAAAGAAGGGTCTAGATGCACAAACATCGCTTTGTGGTCTGATTGTGTTCAGATCTGGCTGACCACTTCATGAGATGGTCAGGGATGTATTGTGCTCGGACTCCTCAGTCTGGACACAATCAGGTTCCTGAAAGCACATACAGCGGGAGACTTCATCAGCACTCCTCCCACAAGTCTCCAGAAAACTTGTGGTTTGGGACCGAGAGGCACCTTTTCATTATAACGTTGGAGGAAATACGTTCCTATCGTGTTAGGAATGAAAACCTACAGGATGGTAGCTGTCCAGGAATGAGGTTGGAGAGCTCTACAATCATGTCAACAGTATTGGCAAATTAGATCTTGTCAAGTTAAACCCCTCAGCTTGTCAAGTTAAACCCCTCAGCTCTTACACCTGTTTGTTCCCACGTTGTAATGGACTTGCAGCCATTGTGAAGACGTCCATGTGGAAAAGACCGTTGTGTCCCAAATGGCATCCCATTCACTATGGGCCCTGGTCAAAAGTAGTGCACTAGTTAGGGAATAGGGTTCCATTTGGGATACAAAGGTGTCTGACTTGTTAGGTTGCTAAATCCATTGTTAACACAACCCATTTGGAGTGGTTAGCATCCCCCCTCTCTTTTCCTCTCTCCCTTCCCAGGCAAAATGCATCTTTCTGAGTTGGTCTTGACGCGATACCCGCTTCTCTCCTCACTATCCGCGTGACCTAGTTTCTCTAAATCATTCTGCGTTCTCTACCACCATGTCAAAGTCAAGTCAAATGCAGAAAAATCTGTAATTTTAAAGTTGAAGGGGATGAGAGAGCGGGCGGAGAGACTGATGGAGAAGAAGAGAGAAAGATAAAGAAAGCCCTGCCTTTGAGGGGTAAGACAGCCAGGGGTATTAGTAAAAACCCTTCCTAAAATAAGGATTAGCTTTGATCTGGCAGAAATTCTTTGTGATTCAATATTCCTATACACCCACTCTTCCACTCTTCTCTCTTTACCTCCTTCATCCACTTCTCCCCTCTATTCTCTGTTATTTACCCTCGCTCTCGCTCCCTTTCTCTGACATTATAGTTCTGTGACTCATTTTCACATTACACCTAGTGTGGGAGAGAACACACTTCACTGTCAAACATCCTCTAGAAAACCCTCAAAAGCAACTGTGAATGAATTTTAAAAAGTCTTAGTATCAGTCAAGGTTTGGTCCATCATATCATATGACTGTGCAAGGAAGGGAATATGATTTAGTAATGATGGTGAGTGCCCTACTCGTGCACCCTGTCCCTTCTTCACAGCCCTTCTGGGCCCCTGGGACCATCTGCAAGGACAGACACACTCCCTCAGCTGAGAGGGGCTGTAACACACAAACACACTCTCTGTCCCTCCAGTCTCCCCTGTCTCGCTCCACAGCAAGGACAATCAGCAGAGGGAGAACATTCACTCCTCCTCACTGACAGCTGCTGAAAATAACCAGGGACACACACACACACACACACACACATTCTCAAAAATGATAAACTTGTTGGAGCAAGTCAGAGAGGGAGGTGAGGAATGTAGCAGGGGAGGAAGACAAAAGAAGAGAGGAGAGGATGGAAAAAGAAACCCAGGTTAACGCCTATTACCTTCAGAAAGAGAGGACGTTTGAATCGAAAATGGCACACTATTTCCCTATTTCCCTTATTCGTCAAATGCTTCGTAAACAACAGGTGTAGACTAACAGTGAAACGCTTACTTACGGGCCCTCCTAACAATGCAGAGAGAAAGAAAATTGCGAAATAGAAAAGTAGAACACGTAACAATGAATACAAAATGAATAACAATAACTTAGCTATATACGCAGGGTACCCGTACTGAGTTGATGTGCAGGGGTACGAGGTAATTGAGGTACATTTATACAGTACATATAACTAGGAATAAAGTGACAGATAATAACCAGTAGCAGCAGCGTATGAGACAAAAAAACGGTGCAAAAAAAAGGACGATCAATGCAGATGGTTAAATAGTCTGGGTAGCTATTTGGTTAACAAAAATAGAAACGCAACATGCGACAATTTCAAGATTTCACTGAGTTACAGTTGATATAAGGAAATCAGTCAGTTTAAATAAATGCCTTTGGCACTAATCTATGGATTTCACATGACAGAGCAGGGGCACAGCCAATGTTGGGCCTGGGAGGGCATAGGACCACCCACTTGGGAGCCAGGCCCGGCCAATCAGAATGGGTTTTTACCCACAAAAGGGCTTTATTACAGACATAAATGCTCCTCAGTTTCATCAGTTGTCTGGTCTCATACGATCCTGCAGGTGAATAAGCCAGATGTGAAGGTCCTGGGCTGGTGTGGTTACATGTGGTCTGCGGTTTTTAGTCCGGTTGGATGTAATGCTAAATTCTCTAAAATGACGCTGGATGCAGCTTATGGTAAAGAATTTAACTTTCAGTTATCTGGCAACAGCTCTGGTGAACATTCCTGCAGTCAGCATTACAATTGCACACTCCCACAAACTTGAGACATCGGTGGCATTGTGTTGTGTGACAAAACTGCACATTATAGAGTGGCCTTTTATTTTTACTCAGCACAAAGTGTACCTCTGTAATGTTCATGCTGTTTAATTAGCTTCTTGATATGCCACACCTGTCTGGTGGATAGATTATCTTGGCAAAGTAAAAAATCCTCACTAACAAGGATGTAAACAAATTTGTGCAGAACATTTGAGAGAAATATGTTTTTTGTGTGTATGGAACATTTCTGGGATCTTTTATATCAGCTCATAAAACATGGGACCAACACTTTATATTTTGTTCAGTATATTTAGCAGTCTTATGGCTTGGGTTTAAAAGCTGTTCAGGGTCCTGTTGGTTCCAGACGTGCATCGGTACCGCTTTCTGTCAGGTAGCAGAGAGAACAGTCTATGACTTGGGTGGCTGGAGTCTGTCAATTTTTAGGGCCGCCTTCTGACACCGCCTGGTATAGAGGTCCTGGATGGCAGGGAGCTTGGCCCCATATGTGTAAAGTGCCTTGAGGTGTGAACGACTTAACACACGAGTGGCCACTTACTTACAGGTACAAAGATTAAAAACTCTGCCTGAGATTCACAAGCTCTTACTCTCTGTACATTGAAACTAGGAGGTTAGTTGACATTACATGGCATGAGGCTAGGTCTAGGACAAACCCTTGTCTGAGTTATCAAGCACTTTTACGCTCCACACTCACTCCTATGTTAATCCTCCACTCAACAATTAATCTCAATTCCACTCCATTTTTCTTAGACATCACATGCAGGCGAAACAGAGAAGAGGCATCGAAGGAGGCATCTCGATTATGAAAAGTGTGTGTGTGTTTGTGTGTGTCCAGGACAGATGGAATCCCTGATAGAGGCCTGTGCAGCAGACCGCTGTAGGACACATTATGCCAATTTCCAGCTTGAGGAGCCAGTCTCCATCAGCACACACACACACACACACACACACACACACACACACACACACACACACACACACACACAGAGTCTCCATCAGCAGTACGAGAGCCTGCCAGGCATCGATACTATATGGGCTCTGGCCCACACACCCACATGAGTGTGACCAATACATACACACTCCACTACCTCTGGGATACATCAGTGAAACAGCTGAAGAGGCAGAGGAGTATGTGTGTGTGTCCTGGAGAGGGAGGTGATCATAAATCTCTTGAGGAGCTTGCATCTCCTCCAACGCCAATATTTGACAACTTTCTTGGCTACCTTTCCTTTCTTATGAACACACCCCGGTGGAAAACTGGACAGACTAGACATAACAATAGAGCCATACTTATTAATTGAATGTCTCAGCTGGCTAAATTTCCATAGAAATGTCCATAGAAAAATAAGAAATAATGTGGCGTTAATCATTTGAGAAAGTGGTCTTTCTGAGGATAAACAATTTTATCATAATAGTGCTGTCCACACAAAGGAAATGCTTACCTTGTAATGTATAAATACTGTAGTGTTTTTGCGGAATTTACTGTAGTATTCACTGTAGTGTTTTTGTGGACTAAAGACAGGAATTCATGTATTGTTTAGTGTTGTATTGTGTAGTGGCTTTTTTTGAACCTTTATTTAACTAGGCAAGATCAGTTAAGAACAAATTCTTATTTTCAATGACGGCCGGTTACTAGTCCAGTGGGTTAACTGCCTGTTCAGGGGCAGAACGACAGATTTGTACCTTGTCAGCTCGGGGGTTACATACATGAAACTTAATTTATTTCGCTCCAACAAGATTTACAGGCTAAAATCACCGCTGTTCTATTGTCAGTACTACACATGATCGAGGGATAATATAGTGTGTATTATAATATTCTACAGTATACTACAGTTTAATTCTATAGTAAGTACTGTAGTATTGTATTGTAAACTGTAGTATATTTTCATGTAGGAATTTCCAATTGAGCGGATATTAGCTGAGCTATTAGTGCTTTTTGAGGTCGATTCGATTTGAAAAAAAAAAGAAAGAAGAATGACATTACAATGATTTTAGAGCTTTTTGATGGAAATTCTACAGCTGAAAATTGCCAACATTCAATTGCCATTGAACATTGAAAATATTCCATTGTCAGATGGAATTTTCCACAGAAAAATAGGAATAATAAAATATTTTAGTTGTGTATATTCGTTTTTATTTGATTACTTTATTATTTTTAATTCCTTAACCTTTAACTGCAGTGGGCTAAATCAGGGTCACACAGAGTGTTCCTTGGTAGTCTTAATTAAACAAATCTACTTTGAAATAAAAGTATACACCTCACAAACATGGTTACGGGTTTAAAGAAAATACACCTGTACCATGTATTACATGTTGCGTTTGCCTCCCAATATTACACTTTAAATAGATCACATAAGACAGAAATATAACAAAACCATTTGACATAGAAACACCAGAATTTCATTGGTTAAAAATAAATCATGTTTATTAATTATGAAATTATGAAAAATATTAATAATATGCCACCCATGAGGACACTAGAGGGCACTTTAGTCATTCTGCAGGAAAGGGCTTCAGTCATCATCTCATCTCTGCTCAGGCAGTAGCAGCCAGCCAGACCATCTAAAGTTATCTCTGTGCTCCCTATAATGTACTGTCTTTAGTCATCCTATTTAGCTAGGCTAGCCTGGCTAAGTATGCCTCAGGGCTGTCTGACAAACGTATTTTACTAGTTCTTCAAAGGAGATAAGGCATACTTCCATGAACTGTCTCTATCCTTCCCGTCGTTGTGTTGTATACATGTCTCTCTAATGCGTTCTATACAGTCTGTGTGTACTTAACCTAACGTAGCAGGCGTAGAAGTGTAACTGGAGCCGGGACAGAAACAAAACCAAGTTGTTGTTCAGTAACCCCCCCCGAAAAATGAAATTGTAGTTAATCGCTCAGCACTAGCGGATGTATGCATGCGGTCTCCATAACCATGGGAACATTGTCTTTAACAGGTGTATAGCTGTTCGATTGAATCCGGCCTTAATGTTGTTAACTCAATGTGAAATAAGAAGCTTATATCCACCTATCCAGGTTTAGTATCCTTTGCTTGATGTCAGCCATGGCTTGCAAGCAAATAATATTATAGTAATATCAATATTATAGTAATATCAATATTATAGTAATATCTAACCAGATCCAACTGATGATACAATGTCTCTATCTTCTATATTCAATGGCATCAACCCATTCTATAATTAAATACAATTTAGTAAAAGACAAGCCTGGCTAACCAGACTCATTGCTCTGGCCAAACTCCACGCTCACAAATGTTTGTTTCTTCTATGCAATGAGTCTGGATTTGACTCCCTTCCTTGCCCTTCTAGAATGCACCACCAGGGTCTCCCGGGTGGCACAGTGGTTAAGGGCGCTGTCCTGCAGCGCCAGTTCTGTCACCAGAGACTCTAGGTTCGCGCCCAGTCCGTAACCGGCCACGACCGGGAGGTCCGTGGGGCAACGCACAATTGGCCTAGCGTCGTCCGGGTTAGGGAGGGGTTGGCCGGTAGGGATATCCTTGTCTCATCGCGCACCAGCGACTCCTGTGGCGGGCCGGGTGCAGTGCGTGCTAACCAAGGTTGCCAGGTGCACGGTGTTTCCTCTGACACATTGGTGCGGCTGGCTTCTGGGTTGGATGCGCGCTGTGTTAAGAAGCAGTGCGGCTTGGTTGGGTTCTGTATCGGAGGACGCATGACTTTCAACCTTCGTCTCTCCTGAGCCCGTACGGGAGTTGTAGCGATCAGACAAGATAGTAGCTACCACCAGGGTCTCTAGTGGTCTCCCGGGTGGCGCGGTAGTCTAGTGCCCTAGACCACTGCGCCACCCGGGAGGCCTGACATCATTTATTTTAGGCAGGTCTAAAGAAACATTATGATATGAAGACAATGTATTTCAGAAGAACAGAATATGCGTTGGCCTACTGTATGTTATTGGGCTATGCGCCATGCCACAGGCTGGCTTGTTCATTTAGCAGAAAAGATGTGTATAAGCCCAGTGCCATTATTTTATATTAAATTACTAAACAACAACTTGGTTTTGTTTTTGTCCCGGCTCCGGTTACACTTTTACGCCTGCTACGTTAGAAATCAAAACATATATGAGCTGAATTATGATTTGAGAAAGTTGCAAAAAAAGATTGCGCTCTGTTCCTTTCCTCAGGCTGCACACGCTGTTTCTCATCAAGTGATCATAAACTCAGCAAAAAAAGAAATGTCCTCTCACTGTCAACTGCAATTATTTTCAGCAAACGTAACATGTGTAAATATTTGTATGAACATAACAAAATTCAACAACTGAGACAAAAACTGAACAAGTTCCACAGACATGCGACTACCAGATATGGAATAATGTGTCCCTGAACAATGGGGGGTCAAAATCAAAACAGTCAGTATCTGGTGTGACCACCAGCTGCATTATCCTCCAGATGGCCGAGCGGCGGGAGAACGACTATTCCATCTTCGGCAGGAGAAAAGGAGCGCCCAGGATTACGCGTTGGAGTTCCGTACCTTGGCAGCAGGATCCGGGTGGAACGACAGGGCCCTTATCAACCACTACAGGTGTAGTCTCCGGGAGGACGTCCGCAGGGAGCTAGCATGTCGGGACACCGCTCTTTCATTGGATGAGCTAATTGACATGTCCATCCGACTGGACAATCTGCTGGCTGCCCGCGGGCGTTTGGAGAGGGTCCTGTGTGTTCCACCACCCAGCACCTCCACTCCTGTTCCGATGGAGTTGGGAGGGGCTTTGCCGAGGGGTACCGGAGGAGGAGGCTCCCTCTGCACCAACTGTGGTCGGAGAGGACACACGGCCGATCGGTGCTGGGGGGGTCCGTCTGGGAGTCGAGATGGCAGGCGGAACATTTCTCGATCACCCCAGGTGAGTCCGCACCAAACTCACCCAGAACCCCCTGTTGGTCACATGTTTGTCTTGATTTTTTTTCTTAAATTTTTTCCCTCTTCCCAGCATAGGGCGCTAGTCGATTCAGGCGCAGCTGGGAACTTTATGGATCGCGGACTTGCTATTAAATTAGGTGTTCCGCTTGTGCCGATAGATTCTCCCTTTCCCCGTGCACTCCCTAGATAGCCGGCCATTAGGGTCAGGGATGGTCAGGGAGACCACGATCCCACTGGACATGGTAACGCAGGGGAATCATAGGGAGCGTATCAGTCTCTATATTATTGATTCGCCTGCGTTTCCAGTGGTGTTAGGGATTCCCTGGCTGGCCCGGCACAATCCTAACATTTTGTGGAAACAGGGGGTTCTCCAGGGGTGGTCAGAGGAGTGTTCTGGAAGGTGTCTGGGAGTTTCCGTCGGTGCCACCTCGGTGGAAAGTCCAGACCAGGGTCCCACAGTGTGCATTCCCCCCGAGTATGCCGATTTGGCAATCGCTTTTAGTAAAAAGAAGGCGACTAAATTACCACCACATCGACCGGGACGGGATTGTGCGATAGATCTCAGGGTAACGCTGCGCTTCCCAAGAGTCACGTGTACCCATTGTCCCAAGAGGAGACGTTGGCTATGGAGACATATATCACGGAATCTCTGGGACAGGGGTACATTCGGTCCTCCATTTCACCCGTCTCCTCGAGTTTCTTTTTGTGAAGAAGAAGGAGGGAGGATTGCGTCCGTGTATTGATTATAGAGGTCTAAATGCCATCACAGTGGGGTTCAGCTACCCACTACCTCTCATTGCTACGGCAGTGGAATCCTTTCAGGGAGCGCAGTTCTTCACAAAATTGGATCTCAGGAGCGCGTATAGCCTGGTGCGTATTCGGAAGGGAGACGAGTGGAAAACCGCATTTAGTACCACATCGGGCCACTATGAGTACTGCGTCATGCCGTATGGGTTAAAAAATGCTCCAGCCATTTTTCAATCCTTTGTAGACGATATTCTCAGGGACCTGCACGGGCAGGGAGTGGTTGTTTATATCGATGACATTCTGATCTACTCAGCCACTCACGCCGCGCATGTGTCTCTGGTACGCAAGGTGCTTGGTAGACTGCTGGAGCATGACCTATATGTCAAGGCTGAGAAGTGTGTGTTCTCCAAACGAGCCGTCTCCTTTCTGGGTTATCGCATTTCCACCTCGGGGTGGAGATGGAGGGTGACCGCAGTAAGGCCGTGCGTAATTGGCCGACTCCAACCACGGTAAAAGAGGTGCAGCGGTTTTTGGGTTTTGCCAACTACTACCGGAGGTTTATCCGGGGTTTTGGCCAGGTAGCGGCTCCAATTACCTCACTGCTAAAGGGGGGCCCGGTGCGGTTGCTATGGTCAGCAGAGGCGGACAGAGCTTTCAACAGGTTGAGGGCGCTGTTCACGGATGCACCCGTGTTGGCGCATCCGGACCCCTCTCTAGCATTCATAGTGGAGGTGGACGCGTCCGAGGCTGGGGTGGGTGCCGTGCTATCACAGCGCTCGGGTACGCCACCAAAACTCCGCCCCTGCGCTTTCTTCTCGAGTAAGCTCAGCCCAGCGGAGCGTAACTATGATGTGGGGGACCGGGAGTTGTTAGCGGTGGTCAGGGCTCTGAATGTGTGGAGACACTGGCTTGAGGGGGCTAAGCACCCCTTTCTCATCTGGACCGACCACCAAAATCTGGAGTATATTCGGGCAGCTAGGAGACTGAACCCGCGGCAGGCAAGGTGGGCCATGTTTTTCACTCGATTCCGGTTCACTTTATCATATAGACCGGGCTCCCAGAACGTGAAGGCGGACGCACTGTCCCGCTACGACACGGAGGATAGGTCCACCGAACCTACTCCCATCCTTCCGGCCTCAAAGCTGATGGCACCGGTGGTATGGGAGGTGGACTCGGACATCGAGCGGGCGTTACGAGCTGAACCCGCGCCTCCTCAGTGTCCGGCGGGGCGGAGGTACGTGCCGCTTGGTGTTCGGGACCAACTGATTCGGTGGGCTCACGTCCTACCCTCCTCAGGTCACCCTGGGGTGAGGAGGACAGTGGGGAGCCTTCGGGGGAGGTATTGGTGGCCTACCTTGGCTAGGGACGTTAAGGTTTATGTCTCCTCCTGTTCGGTATGCGCCCAGAGTAAGGCTCCTTAGGCACCTTCCTAGAGGGAAGTTACAACCCCTCCCCGTTCCACAACGGCCATGGTCACATCTATCCGTAGATTTCCTGACCGACCTTCCCCCGTCTCAGGGCAACACCACAGTTCTGGTGATTGTGGATCGGTTCTCTAAGTCCTGCCGTCTCCTCCCGTTGCCCGGTATCCCAACAGCCCTACAGACTGCGGAGGCATTATTCACCCACGTCTTCCGGCACTACGGGGTGCCGGAGGACATCGTCTCTGATCGGGGTCCCCAGTTCACGTCCCGGGTATGGAGGGCGTTCATGGAGCGTCTGGGGGTCTCGGTCAGCCTGACCTCCAGTTATCACCCCGAAAGTAATGGGCAGGTGGAGAGAGTAAACCAGGAGGTGGGTAGGTTTCTGCGGTCGTACTGCCAGGACCGGCCAGGGGAGTGGGCGAGATACATCCCCTGGGCTGAAATGGCCCAGAATTCACTACGCCACTCCTCTACTAATGTGTCCCCCTTTCAGTGTGTGTTGGGGTACCAGCCGGTCCTGGCACCGTGGCATCCGAGCCAGACCGAGGCTCCTGCGGTGGAGGAATGGGTGCAGCGCTCCAAAGAGACCTGGAGGGCCGTCCAGGAATCCCTTCAACAGGCTAGTGGACGGCAGAAAAGGAGTGCTGACCGCCACCGCAGTGAGGCCCCCGTGTTTGTACCAGGGGACAGGGTCTGGCTCTCGACCCGAAACCTACCCCTCCGCGTGCCCTGCCGGAAGCTTGGGCCGCAGTGTGTAGGGCCGTTCAAAGTCCTGAGGAGAATAAACGAGGTGTGTTATCGATTACAACTCCCTTCCTATTATCGTATTAACCCCTCGTTTCATGTGTCTCTCCTCAGGCCGGTGATAGCTGGTCCCCTACAGGACGATGGGTAGTGGAGGTCCTTCCTCCCCCTCTGGACATCGAGGGGTCCCCGGCGTATACGATACGGGCCATTCTGGACTCGAGACGCCGGGTGAGGGGCCTGCAGTACCTCGTGGACTGGGAGGGGTACGGTCCGGAGGAGAGGTGCTGGGTACCCACCAGGGACATTTTGGATCCGTCAATGTTGAGGGATTTCCATCGCCTCCATCCGGATCGCCCTGCGCCTCGTCCTCCGGGTCGACCTCGAGGCCGGTGTCGGCGCTGCGGGAGCCACGCGTCAAGGGGGGTACTGTCACGACTCCGACCGAAGGACACTCCCCTTCCCGTTCGGGTGGCGCTCGGCGGTCGCGTCGCCGGCCTACTAGCTGCTACTGATTATTTCCTCCCCCTCCTTATGTGTTGATTGAGTGCACCTGTTTTGAATTAGGTAGTAGGCTTTATTAGTCAGCCGGCCCGCAGAGTTCCTTGTGCGGGATTAATTATTGTGACCATCTGTTTTAGTGCACTTGTGTGCACGTCTATAGGTTTTGTGTTTTTCCCATTTTGTGGGTTTTCCCTGGACCGTTTAAGTCCCGCTGTTTGGGGGCATTTGTTTGCTCATTACGCCCTGTGTGTTCGTGAGGGTTTGCTTATGTTCGCCGTTTGTTCGGTGCATTAAAATAGCACTCACCTGAACTCTCTGCTTCCTGCGCTTGACTCCTCACCCACTACACTCAGATCGTTACATTTACTAATATGTCAAATTAGTTTTGATTCAGAATGGCCCATTTTCAAATGGGCAGGAACAGAAAAAATGTGTCATCGAAAGCCACTTTCCCTCCGGTTCTCATGCCATGTAGCTCCTCCGGTTATCTCACTCCACACATCAACCACTGTTTTACATTTAAGTCATTTTACATTTAAGTCATTTAGCAGACGCTCTTATCCAGAGCGACTTACAAATTGGTAAACATTTCAACTGTATTAAAATGACTTTCTTTCAGTTCCACAAAACATGCACACCTATCATTTAAAAAAAGAAGAAAGAAGTGATCTTCCTCCTCTTTCTTGTGACGCAAGTGTCAGGACAGTGCGTTAAATCCCAGATTAAGCTTCAGCATTCTTATAGATTCAATTGAAAGACATTGTGCACATTTCAGCCATTTACCGGGGTGTGTTTGACAGGTCATTACGAACATTTACGCGGTCATGACATTTAATGGGGAGAAGAGAAAAAAAAAGGACACAAGATAGAGTCTCAGAAGTAAAAATGAAAGCAATCCACCCAGGAAGATTTAAGAGAAGAGTAGATTCTGCACGCCTCAAACACAGGAAAAAGAGGTCTGGAAAAGACAGATCCTCAGATGGGCGGGACATGTGCGTTGCTAAAGACGTTCATACGGAATATGTACCTACGCACGGCCTGTACAATGCGAACAAACACAGGAGCATGCATCCTCTTGATGCACAACTGGTGATATTACAGCCAAACTCTGCATGCCATGGTCTGTCCAACCCTGTTCCTGCAGCTTACCCAGTGATTACTTTTGGAAACCAAGTGAAATCTGGTCAGGGAACATCGATAGTAAGATGTTTTCACAACAAAACATATCGGACAGCCCCTCTCTCTGCGCTCTTGAGAAAGTAATGAAGGAGAGAGGGGAGGAGGTGGAAACACATGGTGGAGAGATATTCTGTAGCTAAAAGGTAATGTGTCAGCCTATTCATGATGACAATATAAAAAAATGCCCTCTTACTAGGCTATTTGAAATGAAAAACAAATTCACTATAATTGTAGGCCAACTCTGTATGCCGCCCTGCGCAATCAATTGCATTGCCTAGGCCCTAGGCGCATACCTTATACCAGACTCATGGATAAAACGTTTGGAGCTTAGTATAAGGTAACCAGTCTATTCAGTATGCATAATAATACAGTCCACATTCAATGGTAATTAATATAACTTGTTCAACTTTGGAGTTTAAGCTAGACCAATTAACAATGTTAAATCAGATTTGTAATGTTCTTCTGCCATGCATAATATGCGGTAGGCTACGTTTTGTATAATAGCACAATCATTATTTTAATTCAGTTTTTTTTGTTGGGGGGGGGGTGGCTTGGGCTCAAAATGGACAACGCTTTCTAAGGCGATGATTCATTCAAAACACCCATATGCTTAGGCCGATATAGTAGTCTGAAATGGGGCATTGAATTTGAATGGTTTAAATATACATTTCTGAATATTAATTTTTCAAATCCATTAAAAAGTCTAACTGAAAAATATTCTACTGTCTCCTTATTTCTCCTGGTTAGCCTACTGTTGCAAAGGTTGTTACATTGTCATTACCAAGTAAGTTAAGTTAACTTAAGTTAATTGCTCCTGGTTAAGTACATTGTAAATACATGTACAGTATATCCCTTGTAACAACATTGTAATTACAAAGTTGGTTGTTGAAGAGTAGTACATTGTAAGTACAATGTACCTAAAATGGTTACACCTAATGTTCTCCTGTCTCCCAATTTCTCCTGGTTAGCCTATTGTCTGCAAAGTCAATAGGCTAACATTGCAACTACATAGTGGTTTCACTTTACATTAAGTTACTTGCTCCTGGGTAGATATATGAGAATTACAAGTAAATTCTATGTAACTACATTGTTCTTACATTACACTTCATTCATAACATAGAAATACACAAATTGAAAATGACCTGTTAAAATGACTGGGTGTGCCTTGTTATAATTGTAGTTACCAGACCCTAGCCTGTTTATTAACCCTGGTATTACAGGTTAGCGTTATTGAAATGGTAATTCACAGGTGACTTTCAAACGTGTAATTACAAAACATTAGTTACATATTGGAACAAAAAAATGTGTAATAACATTAGTAGTTACACACGTGGAATAACCTTCAGCAAGTGAATGTGTAATTACACATTCCTTGTTCCAATTGTGTAATAACTGAATCCGCAACAACCCTATTGCCATGTAATTATATAGTGTAACTACTATGTTGTTAACTCAGTATTCACTGTGTTAATTGCATACTAATAGGGGCAACTTAATGTAAAGTGTTACCAATAAATGTCATTTGTAGTAAAAAAAAAAGAAAATTAAAAAAGATTTTACAGGGCGCCCCTTAGAGTTGTTGACGAACCAATACATATCGTACAGCAATAACCTGGGGATGAATTGCAGGGGAGAGAAGAACGTGCCTATTTGAAATAACACATGCTGCTGCTAACCAGCTGGTACTTTACACACACCACTCGGGACTGAGAATGAGATCATTCACACATCGACAGGTAACGCAGCAGGAGTGTGTGTGTGTGTTTTTTGTACATGTTTTCCTACATTATCAGGACCAGAATGTCCTGACAAGTCCCCGGAATGTCAGTGTGTGCACATGCAAACTTGCACACACTGAAAGAGACAGCTTGACCTTCTTCACTCGAGCAGCACAGCACTACAGCGTGAGAGGACTTGTAACACTTGATGTTCTACTAACGCTTATACACACACACACACTTTATATTCTACTAAAACTTGATCTATCCATTTATTTTTGATGGTCGCCGCCATTAGACGGTCTTCAAACACACACGCCTTTAAAACTTATTTACTTTTAACACACTAGATTCTACACTACCGAAAGGCAAAGCTTTCCTCACTCCATCAGTCAAACTGATGATATCTAGAAACAGAGGGAGGCAAGCGGGGATCTAACATTGGAAGATACTTGAGTGTCGTCACAAATGTTGCTTGGTGTTCTTGTAAAGGAATAGAGATATATGCGAGAGAGAGAGAATATATCAGAGAATATTGTTCATTTGACTTGCCAGCCCTGAAACTGTTTCTTTTCACCTTCTCAAGATCAACACCAGATACTTTGTCATTATAACCACAGTAACAGTAACACATCTGTAACACAACTCTTAAGCCTTCGAGTACCTCTCCAGTGTAAAGCTCTCAGTGGGTCAAACTGGTTTGCTGTTGAAAATAATCTTTGAAATAACATGCCAGAGGTATCAAGCTTATTCAACACGTATGATGAAAGTAGAGGATGTTCGCTACAACAATCAGGTCAAATACATTGCCTTCAGAAAGTATTCACACCCCCTTTTTCAAGGATCTACACAAAATACTCTGTCATGTAAAACATTTATGAAAAATAAAACACTAACATATCTTGATTACATTAGTATTCAACCCCCTGACTCAATACATGTTAATCACTAGTGATTACAACTGTGAGTCTTTCTGGAGAAGTCTGTAAGAGCTTTTCACTCCTGGATTGTACAATATTTTCACAGTACGTAAATACATTAATGTTTTCTTACTTCAAATGGGGGGTGGTTTGTGTGCAAAGTATATTATTATGTGAGAATAGTTTCTAAAATGTATCAATGATAAGTATCTCTTTCTGTTTTTCTCTCTCTCTCCATATCATTGTGTAAAAAGCCACCATATTTTGTCAGTACGCTAGGAACCTTTTCCTCATGTATTAAGTGTGTGTTTATTCTGTGTTATATTTTAGTTAGCTAGTAAATAAATAATTAAACCAATTTGTGTAGTACTGAAACATAAGTAAGGCTGGGATTTTTGCAGTTCCAAGAAGGTTGTGACTGTTCAGAATGATGATATTATAAGAGGTTATGATTTAACCTTGACTGTTTTATGGGTGTGATAGGTAAAGACCTTTAGAGTTTAATTCGGGAGATGGTAAAATCTCTAAACAACCGCTCTCGTGGTGCCCCAAAATCCTAATGAGTTAATTATTACATGATTCATTTAAATCAGGTAACAAATAAAAACATAGTTAGTTGATTCAATAAATTACTTTCATTAATCTGATGACTGTTAAGTCAAGACAACTCTCAGACCATGAGAAACAAGATTCTGTGGTCTAATGAAATCAAAATTGAACTCATTGGCCTGATTGCCAAGTGTCACGTCTGGAGGAAACCTGGCACCATCCCTACGGTGAAGCATGGTGGTGGCAGCATCATGCTGTGGGGATGTTTTTAAGAGGCAGGGACTGGGAGACTAGTCAGGATCGAGGGAAAGATGAATGTCCTTGAGTGGCCCAGCAAGAGCCCGGACTTGAACCCCATTGAACACCTGTGAAGAGACCTGAAAATAGCTGTGCCGCGACGCTCCCCACCCAACCTGACAGAGATTGAGAGGATCTGCAGAGAAAAATGGGACAAACTCCCCAAATACAGGTGTGCCAAGCTTAAAGCATCATACCTAAGAAGACTCGAGGCTGTAATCACTGCCAAACGTGCTTCAACAAAGTACTGAGTAAAGGCTCTGAATACTTATGTAAATGTGATATTTCAGTAGTTTGTTTATTACCTTTGCAAAAAAAAAAAAACTGTTTTTATGGGGTAGTGTGTGTAGATTGGGGGGGGGAAACAATTGAATACATTTTTAGAATAAGGCTGTAATGTAACAAGATGTGGAAAAAGTCAAGAGGTCTGAATACTTTCCGAATGCACTGTATCTAGCAGAATTTGAGATGGAGATTTTTTTTTCATTGGATAAAAGTAGAGACTTACAAAATGCTATATCATACACTCTAGTTGAGGAACAATGGGAAAGAAATTCTGCTTTGAAAGTTGCTAAACTTGAAACCCGACTTTTGAGAAAATTGCCTTTGAATGTTTTGGTACACCTACCGGAGAGCTCTTTTTTGTCTTCACCTTTTCAGCATCGTTCACACCTTAGCCTTAGCCCCACCCATCTCTGTCACGTTCGTCGTATTGATGAGACCAAGGCACAGCGTGATATGAATACATTATTCTTTATTAAACAAAGAATACTAAACAAAATAACAAAACGAACAAGAATCTATATAACATGACTGCTGACATACAACTACACACAGACAATAACCCACAAAACCAAAATGGCAAATGGCAACCTAAATAGGATTCCCAATGAGAGACAACGATAAACAGCTTTCTCTGATTGGGAACCAATTCACGCCACCATAGACCTACATATACCTAGAAATACCAAAACCCCAAAGAATTACAAAAAACCCTAGACAAGACAAAAACACACATACCACCCTCGTCACAACCTGACATAACCAAAATAATAAAGAAAAACAAAGCTAAGGTCAGGGCGTGACACTCTCTAGGAATTCACATGTGAAGCCATTTGATAAACAGCGTGAGTAAGGTAGTGTAGTAAAAAAAACAACGATTAAGAGTAACAGCGGTTTAAGTAGTAGCCTACAATAAGGGAAAAAACAAACTTTATATTGTCCTTGGCCTATATTTATTTATTTATAAATTTGTATTTTATTTCACCTTTATTTAACCAGGTAGGCAAGTTGAGAACAAGTTCTCATTTATAATTTTGACCTGGCCAAGATAAAGCAAAGCAGTTCGACACACAACAACACAGAGTTACACATGGAGTAAAACAAACATACAGTCAGTAATACAGTAGAAAAATAAGTTTATATACAATGTGAACAAATGAGGTGAGATAAGGGAGGTAAAGGCAAAAAAAGGCCATGGTGGCGAAGTAAATACAATATAGCAAATAAAACACTGGAATGGTAGATTTGCAATGGAAGAATGTGCAAAGTAGAAATATAAATAATGGGGTGCAAAGGAGCAAAATAAATAAATAAATAAATAAATGCAGTAGGGAAATAGGTAGTTGTATGGGCTAAATTATAGATGGGCTATGTACAGGTGCAGTAATCTGTGAGCTGCTCTGACAGCTGGTGCTTAAAGCTAGTCAGGGAGATGTGTTTCCAGTTTCAGAGATTTTTGTAGTTCGTTCCAGTCATTGGCAGCAGAGAACTGGAAGGAGAGGCGGCCAAAGGAGGAATTGGTTTTGGGGGTTACCAGAGAGATATACCTGCTGGAGCGCGTGCTACAGGTGGGTGCTGCTATGGTGCCCAGCGAGCTGAGATAAGGGGGGACTTTACCTAGCAGGTGACCTGGAGCCAGTGGGTTTGGCGACGAGTATGAAGCAAGGGCCAGCCAACGAGAGCGTACAGGTCGCAGTGGTGGGTAGTATATGGGGCTTTGGTGACAAAACAGATGGCACTGTAACAGACTGCATCCAATTTATTGAATAGGGTATTGGAGGCTATATTGTAAATGACATCGCCGAAGTCAACGATCGGTAGGATGGTCAGTTTTACAAGGGTATGTTTGGCAGCATGAGTGAAGGATGCTTTGTTGCAAAATAGGAAGCCAATTCTAGATTTAACTTTGGAATGGAGATGTGAGATGTGAGTCTGGAAGGAGAGTTTACAGTCTACCCAGACACCTAGGTATTTGTAGTTGTCCCCTATATCCTGATCTGACTTTGAAAGTATCCAGATAAAAATATATTTTATAATTATTAGATGCTTACCCAGACAGTTGTCTAAATTGATGGGTCACGTGAAAGTTGAATAGTTTACAGACAGATTATTTCACTCATAATTCACTGTATCACAATTCCAGTGGGACAGAAGTGTACATACACTAAGTTGACTGTGCCTTTAAACAGCTTGAAAAATGCCAGAAAATGGGTCAATTTCAAGGCCTACCTTCAAACTCAGTGCCTCTTTGCTTGACATTATGGGAAAATCAAAAGAAATCAAACAAGACCTCAGAAAAAAAATTGTAGACCTCCGCAAGTCTGGTTTATCCTTGGGAGCAATTTCCAAATGACTGAAGGTACCACGTTCATCTGGTACCTTCTAACAATAGTACCCAAGTTTAAACAACATGGGACCAAACAGCCGTCATACACCTCAGGAAGGAGACGCATTCTGTCTCCTAGAGATGAACATACTTTGGTGCGAAAAGTGCAAATCAATCCCAGAACAACAGCAAAGGACCTTGTGAAATTGCTGGAGGAAACAGGTACAAAAGTATCTATATCCACAATAAAATGAGTCCTGTATCGACATAACATGAAAGGCCGCTCAGCAAGGAAGAAGCTACTGCTCCAAATCCGCCATTAAAAAGCCAGACTACGGATTGCTTATGAACATGGGGACAAAGACCGTACTTTTTGGAGAAATGTCCCCTGGTCTGATGAAACAAAAATAGAACTGTTTGTCCATAATGACCATCGTTATGTTTGGAGGAAAAAGGGGGATGCTTGCAAGCCGAAGAACACCACCCCAACCGTGAAGCACGGGGTGGCAGCATCATGTTGTGGTGGTGCTTTGGTGCAAGAGGGACTGGTGCACTTCACAAAATAGATGGCATCATGAGGTAGGAAAATTATGTGGATATATTGAAGCAACATCTCAAGACATCATCAGTCAGGAAGTTAAAGCTTGGTCGCAAATGGATCTTCCAAATGGACAATGACCTCAAGCATACTTCCAAAGTTGTATCAAAATGGCTTAAGGACAACAAAATCAAGGTTTTGGTGTGGCCATCACAAAGCCCTGACCTCAATCCTATAGAATATTTTTGGGAAGAACTGAAAAAGTGCATGCGAGCAAGGAGGCCTATAAACCTGACTCAGTTACACCAGCTCTGTCAAGAGGAATGGGACAAAATTCAACTTATTGTGGGAAGCTTGTGGAAGGCTACCCGAAATGTTTGATCCAAGTTAAACAATTTAAAGGCAATGCTACCTAATACTAATTGAGTGAATGTAAACTTCTGACCCACTGGAAATGTGATGAAATAAATAAAAGCTGAAATATATCAGTCTCTACTATTATTCTGACCTTCCACATTCTTAAAATAAAGTGGTTATCTTAACTGACCTAAGACAGGGAATTTTTGCTAGGATTAAATGTCAGGAATTGTGAAAAACTGAGTTTAACTGAGTCTTAGGTGTATGTAAACTTTCGACTTCAACTGGATATCCTATATAGTGCACTACTTTTGACAAGGGCCCATAGGGGTCCGGTCAAAAGTGGTGCAGTATAGGTCAGGGTTTAATATGATTTATTTATGGGAATTTTCATTGTTGGATATAAAATACTGTAAAAACATCAGGAAATTAGATCCAAGTGATTCACAAGTATTCTTAAGCAATGAGACGTGATCATGATCGTCTACAAATGTAAGAAAGGTTTGGAATGATTATGTGTTTGTCAAATATTAATTCTGTTTGGGTTTCTTGAGATAATTATGCAGTCTACAAATTATTTGTAATTATGTTCCAGCCCCTGACCATCCGCTCAAAAATAAAATTGTCCCATGGCTGAATCTAGTTGATGATCCTTGACAGAGAATATGGTTGCAGACAATTTGGGACGCAGACAAAGTATTGTTTGAGCCCATATAGCAAAACACAATGGGAGGCTACAGCTATAGCTTAAGGTTACTTGCGTAATCCCAGTTTTCTAATATTATGAGTGAGATATCTCACGAATCTCAGAAGCTCGAAGAAAACCAATCAAACACGTCTGTCGGAGAGACCGGTCGAGTGGCAAATAAGGTAAGTCCCTCCATTCATCATTCTCGCGCATGCCGAACATCCTCACACTCTTGCCAGTAGGGGAATGCAGTGAGATATCTCACTTATCTCACTTACTCACTTATCTCTCTTACATCAGTGGCTTGCGAAAGTATTCACCCGCCTGGCATTTTTCCTATTTTGATGTCTTTACAACCTGGAATTAAAATAGATTTTTGTGGTGTTTGTATCATTTGATTTACACAACACGCCTCCACTTTGAAGTTGCAAAATACGTTTTATTGTGAAAAACACATGAAATAATACAAGAAAACGGAAAACTTGAGTGTGCATAACTATTCACCCCCCCAAAGTCAATACTTTGTTGAGCCACCTTTTGAAGCAATTACAGCTGCAAGTCTCTTGGGGTGTCTCTATAAGCTTGGCACATCTAGCCACTGGGTGGAGGCTACACATCTGCAATTCTTCAAGGCAAAACCATCCCAGCCTGAAATCTCTGAAAGATTGAAACAGGTTTCCCTCAAGAATCTCCCTGTATTTAGCGTCAATTCTGTCCAGTTTCCCAGTACCTGCTGAAGAAAAACATGGTGTTCTCAGGGTGATGAGATGTGTTGGGTTTGCGCCAGACATAGCGTTTTCCTTGATGGCCAAAAAGCTACATTTTAGTCTCATCTGACCAGAGTACCTTCTTCCATATATTTGGGGAGTCTCCCACATGTCTTTTGGCTAACACCAAACATGTTTCTGTATTTCTTTCTTTCAGCAAAGTATTTTTTTCTGGCCACTCTTCTGTAAAGCCCAGTTCTGTGGAGTATACGGATGAAAGTGGTCCTATGGACAGATACTCTTTGCCTGGTCTGTGAGTTTTGGTGGGTGGCCATCTCTTGACAGGTTTGTTGTGGTGCCATGTTCTTTCCATTTTTTAATAATGGATTTCATGGTGCACCGTGGGATGTTCAAAGTTTCTGGGGCATTTCAGAACAGGTGTATATATACTGAGATCACGTGACAGCTCATGTAACACTTAGATTGCACACAATGGGACTTTATTTAACAAATGATGTGACTTCTGAATGTAATTGGTTGCACCAGATCTTATTTACGGGCTTCATAGCAAAGGGGGTGAATACGTATGCACACACCACTTTTCTGTTTTTTATTTTGTAGAATGATTGAAACATGTTATTTTTTCATTTCACTTCACCAATTTGGATTATTTTGTGTATGTCCATTGCACAAAATCCAAATAAAAATCAATTTAAATTACATGTTGTAATGCCAAAAAATTGGAAAAATGCCAAGGGGGATGAAATATTTTGTAAGAGACTGTATCAGAGAACCGTGGTTACGGAAGTAACCTTAAGTTCTTTTTCAATTATACCTTTCAATATCTCACATTCGGGATATGGCCAACTCCCATATGGCAGCATGCTCTCCTAAGCCAGGTAGTCTAACTGTATCAGAGGCCCCAACACTCCAGGCTGTAATCACTCCCAACACACAAAGTAGGCACAGTGATGTCTAGCTGGTAGAATCTCATAAGAGGGGATGCCCAAAAAGCTGCATCACAAATCTCCTGCAAGGAGATGCCATTAAATAGTGCCCAAGAAGTAGCTAAACCTCTGGAGTGAGCTCTCAGGCCTTCCGAAGGCTGTAACCTCTTGCTATAGTAGGCCAATATAATAGCTTCCACAATTCAATGTGATAACCGCTGACAAGATTGGGACCTCCCCTAGTACCACAATACTTGATACCACCACAATACTCGATAACATGGCAAATAAATAAGGCGTATTTGCCAAAGTCACAGAATGGCACTTGATCCATGTTAGATTTTTGAATGTATGCATTAATGAATCAATTACAGTATGCAATCAATTAGACTACATAACATAATGCTAAGACTTTATTTGAATGGTAAATCTGTAGTCTATTGATAAACTGGGTAAATCAAGACGTAGCCTAGGCATATTCAATATGAGTATGTGCATTAATTTAGTTATTGAGCTCTTTTGGCTGATTTCAACAACATTTGCATAAAATAAGCAGTATCTTAATTGATAAAGCTGTGCGCTGTCTCTTTGAGACCCATGACATCATTCACAGACTTCAAAGATCAAATATGATCTTGACTGGGAGAGAGGTGAGGATCGGGAGACAAAGTGAGTGAATAAAGTTTTTGGTGACAATCAGCTTTGAAATCAGCAATATTTTGAGGTATTATCACAAACAAGGTACTAGGGTAGTGAATTGATTATTTTTTTATTTTAATTTTACCTTTATTTAACCAGGCAAGTCAGTTAAGAACACATTCTTATTTTCAATGACGGCCTGGGAACAGTGGGTTAACTGCCTGTTCAGGAGCAGAACGACAGATTTGTACCTTGTCAGCTCGGGGGTTTGAACTCGCAACCTTCCAGAGTCAATGTGCGGAGGCATCCATTAGTTGAGGTAATTGAGATAATATGTATCGGTACTGCTTGCTGTGCGGGGGCAGAGAGAACAGTCTATGACTAGGGTGGCTGGAGTCTTTGACAATTTTTAGGGCCTTCCTCTGACACCGCCTGGTATAGAGGTCCTGGATGGCAGGAAGCTTGGCCCCAGTGATGTACTGGGCCGTACGCACTACCCTCTGTAGTGCCTTGCGGTCGGAGGCCGAGCAGTTGCCATACCAGGCAGTGGTGCAAACAGTCAGGATGCTCTCGATGGTGCAGCTGTAGAACCTTTTGAGTATCTGAGGACCCATGCCAAATCTTTTCATTCTCCGACGGGGAATAGGCTTTGTCGTGCCCTCTTCACGACTGTCTTGGTGTGTTTGGACAATGATAGTTTGTTGTTGATGTGGACACCAAGGAACTTGAAGCTCTCAACCTGCTCTACTACAGCCCCATTGATGAGAATGGGAACGTGCTTGCTCCTCCTTTTCCTGTAGACCACAATCATCTCCTTTGTCTTGATCACGTTGAGGAAGAGGTTGTTATCCTGGCACCACACAGCCAGGTCCCCTCCCTATAGGCTGTCTCATCATTGTCGGTGACACTGTTGTGTCACCTGCAAACTTAATGATGGCGTTGGAGTCGTGAATGGCCATGCAGTCATGAGTGAACAGGGAGTACAGGAGGGGACTGAGCATGCCCCCGTGTTGAGGATCAGTTTGGCGGATGTGTTGTTACCTACCCTTACCACCTGGGGGTGGCCCGTCAGGAAGTCCAGGATCCAGTTACAGAGGGAGGGGTTTAATCCCAGGGTCCTTAGCTTAGTGATGAGCTTTGAGAGCACTATGGTGTTGAACGCTGACCTGTAGTCAATGAATAGCATTCTCACATAGGTGTTCCTTCTTCCTTTTGGAAAAGGGCAGTGTGGAGCGCAATAGAGATTGCATCATCTGTGGATCTGTTTGGGCAGTATGCAAATTGGAGTGGTATAGGGTTTCTGGTATGGTGTTGATGTGAGCCATGACCAGCCTTTCAAAGCACTTCATGGCTACAGACATGTTAGTGCTCTTGGGCACAGGGACTATGGTGGTCTGCTTGAAGCATGTTGGTATTACAGACTCAGTCAGGGACAGGTTGCAAATGTCAGTGAAGGCACTTGGTCAGTTGGTCAGCGCATGCGCGGAGTACACATCTTGGTAATCCGTTGGGCCCTGCAGCCTTGTGAGCATAGAAGTAATTTAGGTCGTCTGGGAGGCTCGTGTCACTGGGCAGCTCGTGGCTTTGCTTCCCTTTGTAGTCTGTAATAGTTTGCAAGCCCTGCCACATCTGACATGCGTCAGAGCCAGTGTAGTACGATTCAATCTTAGTCCTGTATTGACACTTTGTTTAATGGTTCGTCGGAGGGCATAGCAGGATTTCTTATAACCTTTCGGGTTAGAGTCCCGCTCCTTGAAAGCGGCAGATCTACACTTTAGCTCAGTGCGGATGTTGCCTGTAATCCATGGCTTCTGGTTGGGGTATGTACTAGTAATGCACTGATATGACCGATACAGATATCTGATACTTTCCTTGCTAAAACACGATACCGCTACTCAATTTTTAAAATGTTTGGCATTTTAAGCATTCTAGTAGTTAAATAGTTAACACACACACATGGACACAGCGGTCTAAGGAACTGCATCTCAGTACAAGAGGTGTCACTACAGTCCCCGGTTTGAATCCAGACTGTATCACTTCCGGCCGTGATTGGGAGTCCCATAGGACGGTGCACAATTGGCCCAGTGTCGTTCGGGCCGTCATTGTAAATAATCATTTGTTCTTAACTGACTTGCCTCGTTAAATAAAGGTTACACACACACACACACACACACACACACACACACACACACACACCACACTGACCAAAAACAAATTTTGTAGGCATTTATTTATATCCCGATTACCAGCAAAACATAATCAAAACCTATTTCCTTCACTTGCTGTGCTGTTTTCCTGTTCATTTGTTCAGTCGTTTCATTCTCAACCAGGATTCCTATGGAACGCCATTTGGGTCTTTGCGAGTCAAAAAAGATACATGTCAAATAACACTATTTGACGTGTCAAATAACACAACATAATCTGTTTCAGTAGATATAGTTAGCTAGCTAACTATATAGCTAGGTGTCATCATAACCCCAATTTATAAGACAGTTCTTATTTGATTAATGGTGGTCGGACCCATCTATGTGAAGATAGCCACAATAAGGATTAGCCACGATAGTGGACTTTTCGGTTAACCTTCAAAATAAAAGTATGACATAATTCTACTATTTGTATTCATTTTCATCACTGTCAATGACATACTTTTATTTTGAAGGCAAACCGCAAATTCCACTATTGTGCCTAATTCTTTATTGTGGCTAGCTTCACAACACATAATCCGGTCCAGTCGAGCCTCACTAGTCAGATGAAGCTAGCTGGCTGCTTATAACGTTAGCTTTGGGCAACAGGGTTAAGTAGCTGGCTAGATATTTATTTTCATGAACTGAAGTTCAATTTCAATAGGCAAACAACAAGTGGCAACCTAGTTAATACTTACTCACAAGGATTCCTAAATAATTCCTAAGAATAATGAAAATGACTGCAGTTTCTTCTGGTCATTGTTTTCAGGTGCTAGCTAGGTACCAAGCTAAAGCTAGCTACCCCAGAAGTTACGAACGAACTAATGATGCGTTATTACCAACGCAGTATTTTAAACAAGTTGTTTGTGGTGGTGTTTGCAGACTTTTTAGTACAGCTTTGACAGTGCTACTGTATCTTTTTTGACACGCAAATACCCAAACGGCATTTCATGGTATATATGTCATGAAGCTAATAGCGGTGACGCTATTACTGTGTAACTCCAGTAGGGCAACATCTGAAAAATAGCACACTTGGTAGTGTGTGCCGATGCTCGACCAGTCGGCGAAAACCAACATAGACCACGACAGAAAACGGTTGATTGTCAAGGGCAATGAATTCCATCATCTTGGCTTCAATGGATTTAGCCTTTGAGTTGTCTCGCTGAAATTTTCTTACTCTTTCAAATGACTGCTCAACTTGTTGACTGCTCGATCCACACAGCAGACATTGTGTGGGCTAGGTTAGGAATATTGTGTTGCACATGTAGCGCAACATTTTACGTGGCATTATTACATCATGTTATATAGGTATGCACGGTAGCTTTGACATCAGTTTTTAAAATCGCCGTTAAACTAGATATCGGGCCGATACCGATGTTGGTATTTTTAGCTATGTTCACCGATATATTGTGCATCCCTAGTATGTACGTACAGTCACTGTGGGGACAACATCATTGATGCACTTATTGATGAAGCTAGTGACTGATGTGTTGTACTCCTCAATACCATCGGAAGATAAATATAATTGTGTAGTCTAGAGCGATTTCCTAGGTTAGCTAGCCAGCTATTGTCGTTCTTTTAACGCAACGTAACGTAATCAACACTGCTAGCTAGCCAGCTAGCCCCGAATAGCAGCACAGTAGAAACTATTACACTCAACGGAACGACTTGATTAGTGTAGTGTCAACAACGCAGCCACTGCCAGCTAGCCTACATAGTCAACAACGCAGCCTCTGTCAGCTAGCCTACTTCAGCAGTACTGTATCATTTTAATAATTTTAGTCAATAAGATTCTTGCTACGTAAGCTTAACTTTCTGAACACTCGAGACGTGTAGTCCACTTGTCATTCCAATCTCCTTTGCATTAGCGTAGCCTCTTGTGTAGCCTGTCAACTATGTGTCTGTCTATCCCTGTTCTCTCCTCTCTGCACAGACCATACAAACGCTCCACACCGCGTGGCCGCGGCCACCCTAATCTGGTGGTCCCAGCGCGCACGACCCACGTGGAGTTCCAGGTCTCCGGTAGCCTCTGGAACTGCCGATCTGCGGCCAACAAGGCAGAGTTCATCTCAGCCTATGCATCCCTCCAGTCCCTCGACTTCTTGGCACTGACGGAAACATGGATCACCACAGACAACACTGCTACTCCTACTGCTCTCTCTTCGTCTGCCCACGTGTTCTCGCACACCCCGAGAGCTTCTGGTCAGCGGGGTGGTGGCACCGGGATCCTCATCTCTACCAAGTGGTCATTCTCTCTTTCTCCGCTTACCCATCTGTCTATCGCCTCCTTTGAATTCCATGCTGTCACAGTTACCAGCCCTTTCAAGCTTAACATCCTTATCATTTATCGCCCTCCAGGTTCCCTCGGAGAGTTCATCAATGAGCTTGATGCCTTGATAAGCTCCTTTCCTGAGGACGGCTCACCTCTCACAGTTCTGGGCGACTTTAACCTCCCCACGTCTACCTTTGACTCATTCCTCTCTGCCTCCTTCTTTCCACTCCTCTCCTCTTTTGACCTCACCCTCTCACCTTCCCCCTACTCACAAGGCAGGAAATACGCTCGACCTCATCTTTACTAGATGCTGTTCTTCCACTAACCTCATTGCAACTCCCTCCAAGTCTCCGACCACTACCTTGTATCCTTTTCCCTCTCGCTCTCATCCAACACTTCCCACACTCCCCTACTCGGATGGTATCGCGCCGTCCCAACCTTCGCTCTCTCTCCCCGCTACTCTCTCCTCTTCCATCCTATCATCTCTTCCCTCTGCTCAAACCTTCTCCAACCTATCTCCTGATTCTGCCTCCTCAACCCTCCTCTCCTCCCTTTCTGCATCCTTTGACTCTCTATGTCCCCTATCCTCCAGGCCGGCTCGGTCCTCCCCTCCCGCTCCGTGGCTCGACGACTCATTGCAAGCTCACAGAACAGGGCTCCGGGCAGCCGAGCGGAAATGGAGGAAAACTCGCCTCCCTGCGGACCTGGCATCCTTTCACTCCCTCCTCTCTACATTTTCCTCTTCTCTCTCTGCTGCTAAAGCCACTTTCTACCACTCTAAATTCCAAGCATCTGCCTCTAACCCTAGGAAGCTCTTTGTCACCTTCTCCTCCCTCCTGAATCCCCCCCCTCCTCCCTCTCTGCAGATGACTTCGTCAACCATTTTGAAAAGAAGGTCGACGACATCCGATCCTCGTTTGCTAAGTCAAACGACACCGCTGGTTCTGCTCACACCTCTTTCTCCCCTCTCTCTCCAGATGAAATCTCGCGTCTTGTGACGGCCGGCCGCCCACCAACCTGCCCGCTTGACCCTATCCTCTCCTCTCTTCTCCAGACCATTTCCGGAGACCTTCTCCCTTACCTCACCTCGCTCATCAACTCATCCCTGACCGCTGGCTACGTCCCTTCCATCTTCAAGAGAGCGAGAGTTGCACCCCTTCTGAAAAAACCTACACTCGATCCCTCCGATGTCAACAACTACAGACCAGTATCCCTTCTTTCTTTTCTCTCCAAAACTCTTGAACGTGCCGTCCTTGGCCAGCTCTCCCGCTATGTCTCTCAGAATGACCTTCTTGATCCATATCAGTCAGGTTTCAAGACTAGTCATTCAACTGAGACTGCTCTTCTCTGTATCACGGAGGCGCTCCGCACTGCTAAAGCTAACTCTCTCTCCTCTGCTCTCATCCTTCTAGACCTATCGGCTGCCTTCGATACTGTGAACCATCAGATCCTCCTCTCCACCCTCTCCGAGTTGGGCAATTCCGGCGCGGCCCACGCTTGGATTGCGTCCTACCTGACAGGTCGCTCCTACCAGGTGGCGTGGCGAGAATCCGTCTCCACACCACGTGCTCTCACCACTGGTGTCCCCCAGGGCTCTGTTCTAGGCCCTCTCCTATTCTCGCTATACACCAAGTCACTTGGCTCTGTCATAACCTCACATGGTCTCTCCTATCATTGCTATGCAGACGACACACAATTAATCTTCTCCTTTCCCCCTTCTGATGACCAGGTGGCGAATCGCATCTCTGCATGTCTGCAGACATATCAGTGTGGATGACGGATCACTACCTCAAGCTGAACCTCGGCAAGACGGAGCTGCTCTTCCTCCCGGGGAAGGACTGCCCGTTCCATGATCTCGCCATCACGGTTGACAACTCCATTGTGTCCTCCTCCCAGAGCGCTAAGAACCTTGGCGTGATCCTGGACAACACCCTGTCGTTCTCAACTAACATCAAGGCGGTGGCCCGTTCCTGTAGGTTCATGCTCTACAACATCCGCAGAGTACGACCCTGCCTCACACAGGAAGCGGCGCAGGTCCTAATCCAGGCACTTGTCATCTCCCGTCTGGATTACTGCAACTCGCTGTTGGCTGGGCTCCCTGCCTGTGCCATTAAACCCCTACAACTCATCCAGAACGCCGCAGCCCGTCTGGTGTTCAACCTTCCCAAGTTCTCTCACGTCACCCCGCTCCTCCGCTCTCTCCACTGGCTTCCAGTTGAAGCTCGCATCCGCTACAAGACCATGGTGCTTGCCTACGGAGCTGTGAGGGGAACGGCACCTCAGTACCTCCAGGCTCTGATCAGGCCCTACACCCAAACAAGGGCACTGCGTTCATCCACCTCTGGCCTGCTCGCCTCCCTACCACTGAGGAAGTACAGTTCCCGCTCAGCCCAGTCAAAACTGTTCACTGCTCTGGCCCCCCAATGGTGGAACAAACTCCCTCACGACGCCAGGACAGCGGAGTCAATCACCACCTTCCGGAGACACCTGAAACCCCACCTCTTTAAGGAATACCTAGGATAGGATAAAGTAATCCCTCTCACCCCCCTTAAAAGATTTAGATGCACTACTGTTCCACTGGATGTCATAAGGTGAATGCACCAATTTGTAAGTCGCTCTGGATGAGAGCGTCTGCTAAATGACTTAAATGTAATGTAATGTAAATGGAAGAATCCCGGAACATATTCCAGTCTGTGCTAGCAAAATAGTCCTGTAGCTTAGCATCTGCTTCATCTGATCAGTTTTTTAATGACTGAGTCACTGGTACTTCCTGCTTTAGTTTTTGCTTGTAAGCAGGAATCAGGAGGATATAATTATGGTCAGATTTGCCAAATGGAGGGCAAGGTAGAGCTTTACGTACGTGTCTCTGTGTGTGGAGTAAAGGTGGTCTAGAGTTTTTTCTGTTCTATCCTGCCGATGCAGCGTAAAACCTGCTGTATGTTATTCATGTCGTTGTTCAGCCACGACTTGGTGAAACATAAGATATTACAGTTTTTAATGTCCCGTTGGTAGGATATACGTGATGTAGTTTGCCTATTTCATTATCCAATGAACATACGTTGGCTAATTGGACCGATGGTAAAGGCAGATTACTCACTCGTCATCCGATCCTTACAAGGCACCCCGACCTACGTCCCTGATATCTCCGTCTCTTTCTACTACGAATGACGGGATGAGGGCCTTGTCGGGTGTCTGAAGTAAATCCTGAAGTAAGTCCGACTCGTTAAAGAAAAAATCTTACTCCAGTACTAGGTGAGTAATCACTGTCCTGATATCTGGAAGCTCTTTTCGGTCATAAGAGACGGTGGTAGAAACATTATGTACAAAATAAATTGAGAATGAGAAAAAAACACACAATAGCACAATCTTCTTGACTCTAACCCAGGCTACAAGACGTGTCACGGAGGCTCTCCGGACTGCCAAAACTGACTCGCTCTCTCCTCTGTTCTCATCCTCCTACAGCTATCGCTGCCTTCGACACCGTGAACCATCATATCCTCCTCTCCACCCTCTCAGGGCCTAGCTTCTCAATCTCTTCACATTCTTGGATTGTAACCTACCTTGCAGGCCACTCCAACCAGTTGACGTGGAGAGGATCTGTTTCTGCAGAAGGTACTCTCAATACTGGTGTCCCCCAGTTCATGGTTCTTTTCCTTTTCTCTCTATACAAATAGTTACTCAGCTCTGTCATATTCTCACATGGTCTCTCCCCTCATTGCTATGCAAATGACACTCAACTGCTTTTCTCCTTACCCCCTTCCGACACCCAGGTGGCGACACGCATCTCAACGTGCCTGCCAGATATCTCAACTTGGATGTTGGAACACCACCTCAAGCTCAACCTCGACAAGCCGGAACTGCTCTTCCTCCCGGGGAAGGCTTGCCCGCTCAAAGATCTCTCCATCAAGGTTGACAACTACACAGTGTCGCCCTCCCTTAGTGCAAAGAACATTGGCGTGACCCTCAACAACACCCTGTCATTCTCTGCAAACATCAAACAGTGGCACGCTGCTGCAAGTTCATGCTCTACAACAGTGGTTCCCAAACATTTTATAGTCCCGTACTCCTTCAAATATTCAACCTCCAGCTGCGGACACCCTCTAGCACCAGGGTCATTGTAAGCCTGCCACACACACACACTAGAAGATACATTTATTAAACATAAGAATGAGTGTAAGTTTTTGGCACAACCCGGCTCGTGGGAAGTGATAAAGAGCTCTTATAGGACCATGGCACAAATAATATGAATCAATAATTTTGCTCTTTATTTAACCATCTTACATATAAAACCTTATTTGTTCATCAAAAATGGTGAATAACTTACCGCAGGTTAATAAGAAGGGTGTGCTTGAAAGGATGCACATAACTTTGCAACGTTGGATTATATTAGAGAGTCTCAGTCTTAAATAATTTTCCACACACAGCCTGTGCCTATATTTAGTTTTCATGCTAGTGAGGGCAGAGAATCCACTCTCACATAGGTACGTGGTTAAAGGCTATCAGTGTCATAACAGCGCCATTTGCCAAGGCAGGATACTCTTGAGCGCAGCCAAATCCAGAAATCTGGCAGTAGCTTCTGATTAAATTAAATTTTCACAGAGCCGCTTGTTGCAATTTCGATGAGGCTCTCTTGTTCAGATATCGGTAGGTAAGTAGATGGACTGGAGGCAGGGCATGAAAGGGATAACGAATCCAGTTCTTGGTGTTATCTGTTTCGGGAAAGTACCTGCGTAATTGTGCACTCAACTCACTCAGGTGCTTTGCTATATCACATTTGACATTGTCCGTAAACTTCAGTTCATTTGCACACAAAAAAATCATACAATGAGGGAAAGACCTGGGTGTTGTCCTTGTCACTGCAGACAGAGAAGAGCTTCAACTTCTTAATCATAGCCTCAATTTTGTACCACATATTAAATTAATTTGCGGAGAGTCCCTGTAATCCTGGACTCAGATTATTCAGGCGAGAAAAAACATCACAGATAGGCCAGTCAGACAAGTGAAAATTATGGTCAGTAATGAAACCTTTAAGCTCGTCTCTCAATTTTTAAAAAACGGGTCAATACTTTGCCCCTTGATAATCAGCCCACTTCTGTATGTTGTAAAAGCGTTACATGGTCGCTAACTATTTGACTAGGCTACCTGTATTTGATATTGTGTTGTTATTTCGCTGAACACTAGATGGTTTAATAACATTTTCGGCAGTGAAACAAGGCTACTTAGGCGAGAAAGAAATCTCACCCAAATCTATATCCCCGTTGGAAAATGTAAATCGACTGTTTGAAAATGTGATTATTTATTTAAATGAATTACATATTTATTTGGCGTACCCCCAACGGCATTGTGCATACCCCAGTTTGGGAATACCTTCTCTACAACTTCCGTATGGTACAACTGTACCTCGCACATGACGCGGCGCAGGTCATAATCCAGGTAATTGTCCTCTCCCGTCTGACCTACTGCAACTCGCTGTTCGCTGGGCTCCCTGCTTGTGCCATTAAACCCCTGCAACTTATCCAGAACGCTGCAGCACGCCTGGTTTTCACCCTTCCTAAGTTTTCTCATGTCTCCCAGATCCTCTGCACACTCCACTGGCTTCCAGTTGAAGCTCGCATCCACTACAAGACCATGGTGCTTACCTACGGAACAACAAGAGGAACTGACCCTCTCTTCCTTCAGGCTATACTCAAACCCTACAACCCAACCCGAGCACTCCATTCTGCCACCTCAGGTCTCTTGGCCTTCCATTCCTATGTGTGGGCTGCTCCTGCTCAGCCCAGTCCAAGCTCTTCTCAGTCCTGGCACCCCAATGGTGGAACCAGCTTCCCCCTGAAGCTAAGACAGCAGAATTCCTGCCCATCTTCCAAAAACATCTGAAACCTTTTCAAACATTATCTTAAATAATCCTCCTCACCTCACCCTCCCCCATAAAAAATGTTACTAAATAAAATACAGCACTTACACTTGACCCTCCCCCCCAGCTCTGACTCTACGTTATTGAGGGGAAATGCACTTTCTATGCCTGTGATGTGGTTGTTCCATCTAGTTATCTTAAGAAGAATGCACTAACTCTAAGTTGCTCTGGATAAGAGCGTCTGCTAAATGACTCAAATGTTAAAATTTCAAATCTAGGATACTGTAGTTAACTGTAATATAAATACTGTAGTAGAACTGTAGTATATACTATAGTGATTAATGTAGTGTTTTGCAGATGGTAGTACAGTGTAGTATTGATTGTAGTATTTCTGAGGACAGTAGTATAATGTAGTATTTACTGTAGTGTTTTTGCAGACATTAATGTAGTATTTACTATAGTGTTTCTAGTTTATTATCTTTGACATAGAAGTGGAGGAATTCTCCTGAAAGAAACATACTGGAGAAATACTAAAAGAGCACATTTTCTATAACCTGTGAACATTATATGGTCTATACATGGCCTGAAGGTTTCTTTCTTATGGGTGGCATATGGGGAATGGGAAGGGTATATGCAAATTAAATACTGTAGTATTTGCTATAGTTTAAAAAGTGTTGTTTTTTGCGGACATTACTGTAGTATTTATTACAGTGTTTTTTTGCAGATAATAGTGTACTATTTACTTCGATAGTATTGAAGGATACCAGTGTGTAGTATAGTATTCTACAGTATACTACATTTTACTACAGTATACCATTCTATATAGTAAATACTGTAGTAAACTGTAGTCTTTTTTTCATGTGGGCAGTGTCAATGACTCGGCGAGGCAGGACTGTCGCATCCAGATTTAACCTCTCAATGGTCAGGCACAGAGGGCCATATTGTCCGGATGAGGGTGGAAATTCTCTCCGTTCACTTGGGTCAGAAAATCCCTGCGTAACGGGAGTTGACAGGGCTCGTCGTACCCGAGGAGAATGATCTACATTATCCAGAGCTTGTCTGGCCATCGAGGGTCTACCAAGATGAGGGAGGAGCCTTCTTCACTCTTCTTCACCCTCGGCCAAGGGTGTGCCAGTGAGTCCACCCCCAGTGGTCCATGTCCTGCTAGCGTAAAGAATAACAGACCGTGTTCGTTTTCTTGCGATGAGAATAGATCTACGGATGCTTGACAGTATCTCTCCCAGATCTGTTTCACCACTTCCCTTTGGAGGGGATTCTCCCTGGACAATAAGTCCGCTCCTACGTTCACTATGCCTGGAACATGAGTCACGTGTAGTGACATTAGGTGTTGTCTGCTACACTGAATAATCCCGATGGAAAGTCTGGGTAAGCGCATGGATCGAGTGATACCCTGGCAGTTGATGTAAGCCACAACAAATGTATTGTCCATTCTGATCAAAACGTTAGAATTACAAAGGGAAGGATGAAAGTGTCTTAGAGAGAGAGAAACTCACCATTTAGAGGTAATTTGTGTGAGCAATACACAGTTGTGAGGTCCATTTATTGCATTCAACCTCATGAACTGCGCCTCAGCCTGTGAGTGATGCATCGGTCATCACCATTTTCCTTGTTGCCACTACACCCTAGAGGAGTGCCAAGAATGAAGATTGAGGGGCTCTTCCTGTGATGGAGAGCCGAGAGCCAGGTGGAGGTCACCTTTATTTGAAGATTGAGGTTATGCTGTGTACACAGATGTTGGCCAAACACCCAACGTTGGGCAAACACCAAGTGCTAGAAGTTTCTCATCCTCAGTAGGCCAAGAGGAACTACTGAGATGGTGGACGCCAACAACCCCCAGGTCTCGGCGGCACGTCCTAAACGTGATCAAGCGCCCACTGTGGAACAGGGAGAGGCACTGTCGGAAAGACACAATGCAGTCATCCAATCGTGTTGCCTGATGAGAGAATCCAGCACTATGCCTAGATAGTCTGTGTGGTCACCAAACAACTTTTTTTCCTGATTTATCTTGAACCCTAGCTCAGCGAAGTGGGATACAAGGGAAGTCGTCTCTTGTACCGCTTGGAGAGGAAAGCAGGTAATCGTCGATGTACAGTTGAAGTCGGAAGTTTACATACACCTTAGCCAAATACATTAAAACTCAGTTTTTCACAATTCCTGACATTTAATCAGAGTAAACATTCCCTGTCTTAGGTCAATTAAGATCACCACTTAATTTTAAGAATGTGAAATGTCAGAATAATAGTAGAGAGAATGATTTATTTCAGCTTTTATTTCTTTCATCACAATCCCAGTGGGTTAGAAGTTTACATTCACTCAATTAGTATTTGGTAGCATTGCCTTTAAATTGTTTAACTTGGGTCAAACGTTTTGAGTCGCCTTCCACAAGCTTTCCACAATAAGTTGGGTGAAATTTGGCCCATTCCCCACGACAGAGCTGGTATAACTGAGTCAGGATTATAGGCCTCCTTGCTCGCACACGCTTTTTCAGTTCTTCCCACAAATGTTCTACAGGATTGAGGTCAGAGCTTTGTGATGGTCTATCCAATACCTTGACTTTGTTGTCCTTAAGCCCTTTTGCCACAACTTTGGAAGTATGCTTGTGGTCATGGTCCATTTGGAAGACCCATTTGTCACCAAACTGTATCTTCCTGACTGATGCCTTGAGATGTAACTTCAATATATTCACATAATTGTCATTCCTCGTGATGCCATGTATTTTGTGAAGTGCACCCCCACAACATGATGCTGCCACCCCCGGGCTTCTAGGTTGGGATGGTGTTCTTTGGCTTGCAAGCCTCCCCCTTTTTCCTCCAAACATAACGATGGTCATTATGGCCAAACAGTTCAATTTTGTTTCATCCGACCAGAGGACATTTCTCCAAAAAGTATGATCTTTGTCTCCATGTGCAGTTGCAAACCGTAGTCTGACTTTTTATGGTGGTTTTGGAGCAGTGGCTCCTTCCTTGCTGGGCGGCCTTTCAAGTTATGTCCATATAGGACTCGTTTTACTGTGGATTTTGATACTTTTGTACCTGTTCCCTCCAGCTTCTTCACAAGGTCCTTTGCTGTTGTTCTGGGATTGATTTGCACTTTTCGCACCAAAGTACGTACATATCTAGGAGACAGAACTCGCCTCCTTCCAGAGCGGTATTTAATTTTAATTTTATTTAACCAGGCAAGTCAGTTAAGAACACATTCTTATTTTCAATGACGGCCTAGGAACAATGGGTTAACTGCCTGTTCAGGGGAAGAACGACAGATTTGTACCTTGTCAGCTCGGGGGTTTGAACTTGCAACCTTCCGGTTACTAGTCCAACGCTCTAACCACTAGGCTACGCTGCCGGTATGACGGCTGCGTGGTCCCATGGTGTTTATACTTGCGTACTATTGTTTGTACAGATGAACGTGATACCTTCAGGCATTTGGAAATTGCTCCCAAGGATGAACCAGACATGTTTTTGACTGATTTCTTTTGATTTTCCCATGATGTCAAGCAAAGAGGCACTGAGTTTGAAGGTAGGCCTTGAAATACATCCACAGGTACACCTCCAATTCACTCAAATGATGTCAATTAGCCTATCAGAAGCTTCTAAAGCCATGACATCATTTTCTGGAATTTTCCAAGCTGTTTAAAGGCACAGTCAACTTAGTGTATGTAAACTTCTGACCCACTGGAATTTTGATACAGTGAATTATAAGTGAAATAATCTGTCTGTAAACAATTGTTGAAAAAATTACTTGTGTCATGCACAAAGTAGATGTCCTAACTGACTTACCAAAACTATAGTTTGTGTCTACAAGACATTTTTGGAGTGGTTTAAAAATGAGTTTTAATGACTCCAACCTAAGTGTATGTAAACTTCTGACTTCAACTGTAGGCGGAGACTATCAGGGGTGTTTCTCAGGGTTGTGAGAGCTGCCTCTACACATTTGTTGAATGGTCGGGGAGCAAGCACTAGGCCGAATGGAACAGCGAGGTAATCGTAGGCTGTGCCTGTGAAAAGCAAACCTTAGAAACATCCTGTAGACTGACAGGGTGCTTATGTGAATATAAGTGTCCTGCAGGTAGACTGAGGTGAACCAGTCAACTCGTCTAATAGAGCGAGACACCACATTGAACGTAAGCATATGGAATGTGAACTTCTTCAGATAGTTGTTAAGGATCCATAGGTCCAGAATGGGCCATAATCCTCCCCCTTTTTTGAGAACCAGGGCGTACTGAGAGTAGAAGCCGAGGTGGCTCTCTGCCACTGGTATTTCCCTGATAGTGAAGTGAAATTCAAAAATAACATGTTTCAAAAAATTCAAAACGGAAAAGTGGTGTGTGCATATGTATTCACCCGCTTTCCTATGAAGCACCTAAATAAGATCTGGTGCAACCAATTACCTTCAGAAGTCACATAGTTCTTAAAAAGTAAACCTGTTTGCAATCAAGGTGTCACATGATCTGTCTCATGATCCCAGTTAGGCTCAGAATCTTGAGGGTACGGTGCTGTCTCAGACCACATTTTGGCTGCATACAGGCCGCTTTCAGCAGGCACATAAAACAGATAGGGACTTCTCATTAGTATCTGGGTCATTCAGGTAGGTGTCTAGGGTATAGGGTTGTGGACCGTTCCATCAATATAGGACCATAAATAAATACATTTCATGTATAATTTATTTTTAATATGTAGGTCCCCATGATAAATAATAAATAAATAAAATACATGTATAATTTATATTAAAAAGCAGTTCCACCATGATAGGACAATACATAAATAAATAAATAAATACGATGTATAATTAATTCTAAAATGTATATCCTTCATCTGCACAAATCGAAAGCTCTCACATCCCCTGCTCACAGACATACATTGGATCTGGGATATGCAACCATTTCCTTTCTCACTCACTCACACACACCACACCATCCATTTCAATACAGCCACACATACCCACATCCTGTGCCTTTGTCTGCTGTGTTTTTATCTCCACCATGTTGAATTACTGCTTTTGTGTTCCAAGTAGTTATATTTGAAGATAGATAGAGAAGCAATTTTTTGTATTATTACAATCTATACCATGGCTAGTATTGTGTGTTTCATTATTTGCCACCTCTATGAGAACTTCGTAATTTTTAGAGTAGTCTTTGTGTCTCTAAACAATTGGTTATCAATATACAATTTATCGACTACGAGGCCTATGCGTTTCCCTTTCAATCTATTTTCCTTGAAAATTAGAAGGAAATTACAGAACGGCTCTTTCGGGAACAGATCATTCAGGCCTATTTTCATGCGAGCAAGACTTTTACCCATGCTTTTTACCACTATTTTATCTTTAAAGAAAGCAAATTTGGCAACGATTGGTTCATACCTCTGCCCTCTCTGTCCGAAGCGGTTTACACGTTCGAGTTGAATTTAGTCGATAGCTTCACGTGGGATCTGAAGCACTGTAAGGAGAAACTCTCTAACTAGAGATTCAGGAACTTTTTTCTTTCTCTTGGATACCTGTAAGTACCAGATTCTCTCTCATGGATCTAGTCTGTATGTCAAGTAAGGTTTCTCTCAGAACGATGTTCTCCTTTTTAAGTTCATTAACTTTGGTTTCAATCTTATTGACTGTCCCTTTTAGCTTGTTTGTGTCTTTCTCCAATGTCGCAGCATTTTCGTCATTCATCTCGAGGCTTGCCTTCAACTCTTTTTTTATCCTTACTGACTAGTTCAAGTATGCCCCGTTTGTCATTTATTGATTTTAACAGATCGGTTCCGACCTTTACCATTCCCGGTTGTGAAAATATTAAATTGTCTGTGAAGAGAAGAGTCACGTTTTCATTTTGAGATAGGTTCCCCTGTCATACTCGCCATCATGTTTGGGTGTTGCTTGTTTTTGTAATATTTGTCAATACATTTCTCTAGTCTTATGATTTGTTTTGTGTTGTTATCTAGATTGAAGGTTATTACCTGCCAGATTATGAAGTGCTAATATTTAGTCTAATTTACCGATATTGAATAAAATGTTTTTATCTTGAGGTGATCTACATTGCTGTGTTCAGTCCGCCATCTTGGTGGGGGGGGGTCTTGTTTAGAAGTACCATCTCCTGAATTAAACTCTAAAGGTCTATACCTATCACATCCATAAAACAGTTAACATATTAATCATTATCTCTTATCATATCATCATTCTGAACAGTCGTAACCTTATGCATCTGCAAAAACCCCAGCCTTACTCATGATTCAGTACAACACCAATTGGTTTATTTATTTATTAGCTAATTAAATAATAACAGAATAAACATACACACTTACTACATGAGACAAAGGTCCCTAGCAGACTGGCACAATATGGCTTTTTAAACAACGACGTGGAGAGGGAGAAAGAGGGACACTTATCGTCAATAAATTTTAAAACTATTCTCACATTAATCATATACTTTGCACACGAACCACTGTCCGTTTGGAATAAGAAAGCATAAATATATTTACGTGCGAGTGCCTTTGTTTGCCGTTTCTCTCTGTCGGAACCAGGCCTTCTTAGGAAGGATGTGGATCGGCCTTTCAGTGGCACGCCTGTAAGGCTCTGATTGTCCGAAAGTGTCAGGACCTGTCTCTTCTACTTTTGTTCACTCTGAAAGATAGCTAGCCAGCCGTGTCGATGGTTCCAATTGGTGATGAGCATAGTAGGACAGTCTCACTTAGATTCTCTTTTGACTCAACACAGCTGTCTCAGTGATTTTCTGAGAGGGGAGTTTGTTCTCCGCCTTGTGTTGGAATTCAGGATTCGGACCACGATGTACATGAGCTGCAGCTCGCCGTCTCTCTAGTCTGTAGGAAGGTGAGTTTATTTCTTCACCTTGTGTTGAGGTTCAAAGTTCCAACCATTTAAAATGTGTAGCTCCCGCCTCCCGTTTCCTGGTCTCGGAGATTCAGCGCTTAACCTGTTGGTACTAGGGGGCAGAATTTTCATTTTTGGAAAAAAAACTTTCCTGTTTTAAACGGGATATTTTGTTAGGACAAGATGCTAGAATATGCATATAATTGACAGCTTTGGATAGAAAACACTAACGTTTCCAAAACTGTAAAGATATTGTCTGTGAGTATAACAGAACTAATGTTACAGGCGAATGCCTGAGAAAAATCCAATCCGTAAGTGCCCCAGGTTTTGAAAGGGCTGCGTTCCAATGAGTCCCTATTGAGCTGTGAATGTGCCATCAACGAGCTTACGCTTTCTACGTATTCCCCAAGGTGTCTACAGCATTGTGATGTAGTTTTACGCATTTATGTTGAAGAATATCCGTAGGCGGCTACATTGCGTAAGTGGTCACATGGTGGCTCCGAGAGAGATTCTCGCATAAAATACAGAGGTAGCCATTACTCCAATCGGTCCTACTGAAAAACAAATTGTCCCGACGGATATATTATCGAATAGATATTAGAAAAACACCTTGAGGATTGATTATAAACAACATTTGCCATGTTTCTGTCGATATTATGGAGCTAATTTGGAATATTCATCGCCATTTCGTGACTGCAATTTCCGGGCGATTTCTCAGCCAAACGTGAAGAACAAACGGAGCTATTTCGCCTACAAAAATAATATTTTGGGAAAAGATTGGGAGTCTCGTGAGTGAAAACATCCGAAGTTCATCAAAGGTAAACGATTTAACTTGATTGCTTTTATGATTTTTGTGACAAGGTTGCCTGCTGCTAGCAAGGCATAATGCTATGCTAGTCTATGATAAACTTACACAAATGCTTGTCTAGCTTTGGCTGTAAAGCATATTTTGAAAATCTGAGATGACAGGGTGATTAACAAAAGGCTAAGCTGTGTTCCAATATATTTCACTTGTGATTTTCATGAATAGGAAGATTTTCTAGGAAGATTTATGTCCGTTGCGTTATGCTAATTAGTGTCAGGCGATGATTACGCTTCCGGACCCGGGTTTGAGAGTCACAAGAAGTTAAACCACTTTAGACATGGTCTAATGTTAATCTAATACTTTCATGCCCTCTGGCCAAAGGGGACAGTTCCGTCAGTCTGAGACACTCTTTGACCACACTCGGGGCGGGGTTACTTACTATGCAGAGCTTATAGGGGATAGATTATCTTATACCTCCTATAATCACATTCCTATCTTATCATACATACTTTCATCTTATTTCATATACAACATTCATTCATATACAATATTTTCAAGTTACAGTATTTCCTTCATAACCTTTTTAATGACATCACAAAATCAAAACCAATTTAACATTAGTTTTCTATAGCTCCCCATTGACCATTCCCCACATTCTTATGTTAGAATTATTGTTCCAGTATCCACTTTTGACTTTTTGACTATAGTTTTGGTGGGAAAAGCCTTTTAACAAAGTGATTACTATGGGGGATTTTACTGGAGGAGGAGAAAGAGCCCGCTTCTCCTGTAATTTTCAACATGGTGTGAACTGTCAAACCGGCCCAGTTCCCTCCTCGCCTCTTCTGTTGGTGACAGATGGTCTGGTTATTGTCAATCATTGCCAAGCTGAACTGACCCATTGTGATCCTCAAAGGGCAGTTATTACAACAGAGAGTAGATTTCTTGCTCTAGTATGTGAGCCAGAGTCACCAGTCACTACGGTTTCCAAAATTCCATTGAAAATGTGTGGTCTCAGCGCGAACTGCAGTCTGTAATCCTTCGTAACCGTGAACCTAAGACCTAAGGCTGGACTGCGCATGCGTGCCAGTTCCCTGCTCTAGTGGCGAGTAGCATACAGGTCGGTAGACTATTGCTCACCATTGGTGCAAGGGCATCCTCCGGTGGCGATGGAGCAATTTGCCCTTTCATTGTATTTTTGCTCTTTGTGCTTGGCATGACACCTGGATACAGCAGACCCTGAGAGCGAACATATGAGAATGGGTCGCTGCACAAAGGGAAGGGTTCTAGGAGCACAGATGTGCCTCTCCCCCATTGTGGTGGGGCAGAACACAAGGTGACCTGTTGGCTGCCCCGCTCTGCCACAGGGGGCATATCCCTAGTTCGGGTGCCATTGCTCTCCCGCAGGGAATCAGATGGGCAGGCCCTCGATGTGGCTGCAGTACAGGCCCATTTTCCCCAGTCGGCCCCTGATTAGGGAGTTGTACTGTGGGGTCAGTGCCCACTGCATCGCTGGGGGCTTTGCGCGGGAAACCCCTTGTGCCAGTGAATTGCACTCTTCCTGCTGCCATGCCTTGGTCCATGGAGGGGTAAGCCGGGTAGACACAATTCCTTGGTCTACGGCGCAGGCAGAAGTTGAAAGCTTCGACTTTGGAGACAGCCGGACCAAAACAGTTCCTTCGACTCGACAGGAGCATCAAGGAAATCTGCTTTCTCTTTGTCTGACAGGCTGTAAAGTTGAGCCAAAAGGCTCCCTTCACCACCACTGCAAGGCTCATAGCACGGCCAGCCTCTGGAGGCTCGGAGGTTGAAGTCTGTGACGACACAGCTCTCATCCCAAAGGTCTGGGTTAGAATTGCCGATGGCTAGAAGATTATGCATCTCTAGCATCAAATTGGCCTGGTAAACCAGCAGTAGGGACATAACGTCCAGCACCCATACAGAACATGTGGCAGCCACGCAGACCTTTTGGTTGATTGATGCAGAAAAGCGGTCCGTCTTACCAGGGAGGAAAGTGCCTGTCAGCGACGATGCACTGGGGTTGAGGTGGTTGGCCAGTGACGGCTCAACCACCGGAGGCTTGGCGAGGCCCAGCTCCTCGATGTCCTTGACATTCATGTGGGCAAAAAGTCTAGTTTAGACTTTGCCGGTCAAGTTTTCCCCAAATTACATTCGGCTTCCGCCACACAAGCTGGCATGAGTTGCTTTTCTAGGACAGTGCAAGAGGGGAGTTTCCTCCAGTCGTACCAGTCCCTTTGTGCTGCCATCCCCCACCAGTGTGTAACCTTGTGGCACACCTTTGTACAGTTCAACAGGAAAAGAGATCAAGTCACACTGAGGAATGCTTACAGTAGTGTGAATGATCACAGGGTGAGAGAGTGGCTTTTTATGATGAGGGGAGGGGCTCATCTCATTTGCCTCTTGATCGATCTGTCTGACAGTGTGATTGATTCTACAAGCTGCTGAGATTCAGGTGAATCCCTCATGTGAGATAACAAAACAAATAATTGAAAAGATAACCCCTGTCATTAATTACTAAGGAAGGGCCTTACTGTGGACATAAGGATGTGTCCCAAATGGCACCCTATTACTAGATCAGTTTTAACTTTCTGACTCGAAAGCTGTGCGGTGGTTGTCCTCAATTGGAACAAAAGAAAGGCATGTACAATCAGTGTGTGACAGAATAAGCCTGATCTGAGCTATACAAAAACAAAGGAATGGGCCAAATTCTCAACCCATACTGTCAGAGCCAGTAGTCATGACAACTGCTACCCTAGGGTTCACTGACACTGGAGGGATGACTGTCCTGTCATCTGTTGGCTATTTTCATATCCCCTCTCTCTTTTTTTCTCCCTTTCGCTTTCTTGCTCTCCCGCTCCTCGTGTCTTTAAGCGCAAAAGAAAAGGTTGGTGTGAAGAAGGGGGTGATATTTCAGGAGATATTTCATCTGACTGGTTGGCGTCAGTGTGGTGGTGGACACCTCTGGCTGGTGAAAACACAAACGGATCGATGAAATGATTGGCACTACACCACACCCCGGCCCTGGGCCAGCCAAGAAACTGCCTGCATCCCAAATGGCATCCCTCTGTAGAAGCTTACTTTTGACCAAAGCCCTATGGGAATAGGGTGCCGTTTGGGACGCATTGAATCCCTTGAAATTAAACCATCAATATTAGACACACTCATGTCTCATTCTCACCCTTTCTCATCTCAATCACCCACAGAGACATCTGTAAGTTGGCATACTCACACACCCTCCTAGGTCCTTTGTATTCCCCTTACACATGAAAATACAGCGATTAAAGCTAATAAAAACACTTCTTTCTTTCTTTCCAGGGGACATATTTTGGAAAAAGGGTAACTGATATAAAGTGACAACTGGTTTAAATTCTCCACCCTCTAGAACCCTGCAGCTATTATTTCCTTTTTAATGACAGTCGCCTTTCAAATGTTTTTATTCCCACTGCAAACACCACCAGATGTTGGCAAATCAACAGCCTTTGATATTCCTCCTTTCCCTCATCCGCCCTCATACCCCCTCGTTCCTGGCAAATGCTGGAAAATGAGCGCAGTCTCTTCTGACAGATGAGGGGGCATCTGTGATACTTATGTGAGGCCTCCAAACGACAACGAAAAACACGCGACAACAAGCAGAGAGCAGCAACATGAAAGCAATGCGTTTTCTGATAGATATCCGAACAAAACTCTGAAGGATTAACAACTGAAACGGATAAGTGAAGTTAAGAGTTCTATTCCTCTCTGTTTTATGCAAAAATAAGGTCACGGATTATGTAAAAAAAATGCTATTCACGAATGATGACTTGTTGCTCAAGTGTGAAAGCAAGAGGAACCCACTCACACCTTAGCGGCATGCAAAGAGCTACAGTATACAGTAGACCCATATCAAATGGTCTTATGATATATGGGGTAGTTTAGTGTTCGAACAGTTAGGCATCACTACCAGGATACACTTCCACACTCCATCCCCTGGTGGCAGCACCAACCGGGTCAAGGGCTGTGCTCTGCCAGGAAGCCTGGATAAAGTTGACAGCTGTGAGCAATCAGGATGATTGGCAATTTGTTACCGGAGGCCTCCCGGCCTGCCAGTGTTTGGTGTTGTTTTGTGTAACCTCATTAGTTTAACCCTGCCTCTTTGTGGTATTATTTCTGTATATATTTATTTTAGGTCACCACTGAATTAATACTTATCTGCTTGGACTGGCTGGAAAAGAGGTCATGACTAGAGCCCAACTGATACATCGGTTCATCAGTTATTATTGGTCCATATTAGCCTTTCACAGAAATATTTGTATTGGTCTTTATTCCACAGATAAAGCACAGATATTATATATATAAATAGAATAAACATATGTCTGCACATTTGCGGTCATTTTCAATGGTTGCCTGAAGAGAGGGTGCTCTATGAGCTGCTCATTGAACATAATTCACAGAGCGAGAGAGTAGGTATGGTTGTTTGATGGTGAGGAGCTTTCCACAGCCAGCGTATTTGAGTAAGTAAATAATCAAAAGTACATTTCACCAAGCAAGCAGCCCTGTCCTAGTCACATTCTCACTTAGTTCATGTTAGCTGGCTAGCTAGCCAACAAGGTGGATAGCTTAGCTAGCTAGCAAGCAATCTGTGCTACTTGTGTGCCAAGACTGGACTGGCGCCAAAGTGAACACTTGTCCTTGACACAAAAACACTGTTACTCTCTGGTTCTGTTATATTAGCAGGTAGGCTTATTTAGTTTGTTTTCCTGCAAAAAGCAAGACAGTTGGCACAGATAAATCATTCAGGCCATGTGCTTGCAGTCATGATGAGATATGTAGCTAACTAGCTAAATTATTACATGTGACTAAAACGGGTGGGGCAAGCGTTTGCCTGAATAAATGTTTTCAGTCATCAGCGCATGCCATGTGCAGTTGAAATGTATAGCCAATACATTTTCCATTGAGTAACAGTGTAACGTAAGAAGACATTGTCGTAATGAACAGCTAGCTTGTGCTTGTCATAACCACTGAGGTATAGGTCATAATGAACTCTCATTGCAAGGTTGCCATAAAGTGTTTACATGACCTTAGACTGTTGTAAACACTGTAGTAAATCTACTTAAGACAAATGCTAACGCTTACACCTAGTGGTGACATTACGAAAGGCATGTTACTGCATTTCAGTGCTTATTTGTGAACTTGTGAACATGAGACAAAGTTTCATTCATTCTACCAACCACCCCTTGTGGTGGTTTAGCACAAACACTTGTGCATACTTCTTATCCACTGCCATAGATAGCACATATTTAAGTTGTCCCAAAGAAGGTAAACTAAACAAGTTGTACTGTCTTATTTATAGAGGATATAGTTGGTTTTTGGTGGATATACTGTAAACTACGAATAAAATGTTCTTAAATAATGTTAATCCTTTGTATCTGCTAATCATTTGGAGCACAATGTGTAAAAAAAAAAAAAGTGTGTTTTTCATTCCACCTCTAAAAAACAATATATTGACAGATATATCGCTAAATCGATGACTTTTTCCTCCCTCAAATTGTATCAGACCCCAAAATCCCAAATCAGTCGGGCTCTAATCCTGGTAAATTTAGGGGCGGCAGGTAGCCTAGGGGTTAAAGCGCTGGGCCAGTAACCGAAAAGTTGCTCGATCAAATCCCAGACCGACAAGTTAAAAATGTCTTTCTGCCGCTGAACAAGGCAGTTAACCCACTGTTCCTAGGGCGTCATTGTAAATAAGAATTTGTTTAACTGACTTGCCTAGTTAAATAAAGGTTAAATAATTAAAAAATACAGCAAGATCCTCATATGCTGATTTCTCACATACTGTAGATGCACGTGTTTAATCAGGTTTAATCAGGTTACAGACCAGTTAACTTAGTGAGTGCAACAATATTAGCAGGCTAGTTAATTGGTTTCATAACAATGAAGGTAGAAATTGATCTAAAATGAGTTAATGTCACTGACTTGCCAGGTTAAATAAATACAATTTAAGAGGAGAGGGGAACATGATGGGTGTACAAAACCAGCTCTTTGTAGGAATTTGCAGGGATTCAATTGTAAATGGGCTATTGGTGTAAAGTAGGGCTAGGCAGCATATCATATTTGACTAAATACCGATATTGATCCATACACCGGTGTGGATTTTTATTGGATGTTCTCCAACGGAATTGTCATGTTTAATTTGTTACATTAAATAATTCAGTAATGACTCAATATAATTTCCGCTGAGAACTGCTTGCTAACTTACAAGCACAAGTCAACTTCAGGAGAGCAAGCTTGCCAAGTAGAGACCCTGGGAAATTGCCCGACTCACTACTCTAGTGGCTAACGTAAGACCTGAAATTACATGGTATAATAATTATTCTGATAAAGGATTTTTTTTTTTACGGAATAGAGGTATTACTACGACAAAAAAAATGTGACATCGTTTGTAAATGATAACAAATTAGTGCAGGAAATCAAGAAATGTATGAAAATGAATGCTGTGCAATGCAAATGGCAAACATTGGTCAAGTACCAGAGTGAGGCAACAAAAGAGGATTTTGATTCCTATGTCATGTTCTACAAATAATATTAAAAACAGTCAGTTTTGTCCCATTATTTTTGTTTGAACAGTATTTACATTTACATTTAAGTCATTTAGCAGACGCTCTTATCCAGAGCGACTTACAAATTGGTGCTTTTACCTTAAGACATCCAGTGGAACAGCCACTTTACAATAGTGCATCTAAATCTTTTAAGGGGGTGAGAAGGATTACTTTATCCTATCCTAGGTATTCCTGAAAGAGGTGGGGTTTCAGGTGTCTCCGGAAGGTGGTGATTGACTCCGCTGTCCTGGCGTCGTGAGGGAGTTTGTTCCACCATTGGGGGGCCAGAGCAGCGAACAGTTTTGACTGGGCTGCGCGGGAACTGTACTTCCTCAGTGGTAGGGAGGCGAGCAGGCCAGAGGTGGATGAACGCAGTGCCCTTGTTTGGGTGTAGGGCCTGATCAGAGCCTGGAGGTACTGAGGTGCCGTTCCCCTCACAGCTCCGTAGGCAAGCACCATGGTCTTGTAGCGGATGCGAGCTTCAACTGGAAGCCAGTGGAGAGAGCGGAGGAGCGGGGTGACGTGAGAGAACTTGGGAAGGTTGAACACCAGACGGGCTGCGGCGTTCTGGATGAGTTGTAGGGGTTTAAATATATAAAGTATAAAGCCATTTGAATGGAGAAAGCCCATTAAAACAACTTAGAATGTATTTGTTGCAATCCTAGGGTCATGCACTACCTATAAAGAATATTTAGAACTTTTATTTTTCAGAAACCTCAAATAACGTCATAAATGAGAATTTGGAATCTAGTGTCAGGTCTAGTCTGGTGGTCTGACTTCTGTAGCTAAGTAGGAAGATGTTCATTATGCTGAGATTGTTAGGCCATGCATCCCAAATGGCAACCTATTCAATATCAGCGGTGTACTACTTTCGACCAGAGCACTATGGTCTTTGGTCAAAAGTAGTATACTACAAGGGAAAAATGGCGCCAACAGAGAGGGCTTCCATGCTCCTAGCTCTTAGGAAACTTTGCAGTATTTCATTTTTTATGTATAATTTCTTAAATTATTATTTCAGAATTTTTGGGGTGTTATTACATACAGCCGGGAAGAACTATTGGATATCAGAGCAGTGGTAACTCACCAGCACTACCAGCATTACGACTAAGAATGCGACTTTCCTGAAGTGGATTCTTTGTTTGCACCCCCCAGAGCAATTTAACTGATTCCAGAGCCCGACTCAAAACACCCCTGGCGGAGGAGAGGTACTCGGATTGGTCTTCTAGTCCGACTTAGGAGGCATGCACACCACTTGTTGTTTTGATTGTTTTGATCACGCAGACTGGGATATGTTCCGAGTATCTTTCGAGAATATTATTGATCAATATACTGATACGGTGACTGAGTTTATCAGGAAGTGTATAGGAGATGTACTCACTGTGACTATTAAAACCTACCCTAGCCAGAAACTGTGGATAGATGGCAGCATTCGCGCAAAACTGAAAGTGCGAACCACCGCATTAAACCAGGGCAAGATGACTGGGAATCGAACAGGCATGACGTCAGTATAGAGAATCAAAGTGGAGTAGCAATTCAACGGCTCAAACGTGAGACGTATGTGGCAGGGTCTACAGACAACCATAGTTCAGCATTCAAAACCATAGTACCCTCCAAGCTCATCATTAAGCTTGAGGCCATGGGTGTGAACCCCACCCTGTGCAACTGGGTCCTGGATTTCCTGGATTTCCTGTCATTGATTACCAACAATGACGAGACAGCCTACAGGGAGGAGGTGAGGGCTCTGAGTGTGGTGCCAGGAAAATAACCTCTCACTCAACGGCAACAAAACAAAAGGAGATGATCGTGAATTTCAGGAAACAGCAGCGGGAGCACCCCCTAGCCACATCGATGGGACCGCAGTGGAGATGGTGGAAAGCTTAAAGTTCCTCGGCGTACACATCACTGACAAACTGAAATGATCCACCCACACAGACAGTGTGGTAAAGGAACAACAGCGCCTTCTGGAGGCTGAATAAATTTGGCTTGGCACCTAAAACCCTCACACTTTTAGAATGCTCTCAATTGTGCATCTGTGTAAGGCTGTATCACCACCTGGTATGGCAACTATACCACCCGCAACTGCAGAGCTCTCCAGAGGGTGGTGCAGTCTGCCCAACGCATAACCGGGGGCATACTACCTGCCCTCAAGGACATCTACAGCACCCGATGTCACAGGAAGGCCAAAAAGATCATCAAGGACAACAACCACCTGAGCCACTGCCTGTTCATCCCACTATCATCCAGAAGGGAAGGTCAATACAGTTGCATCAAAGCTGGGACCGAGAGGATGAAAAACAGTTTCTATCAAGGCCATCAGACTGTTAAATAGCCATCACTAGCAGATTAGATGCTGCTGCCTATAGACATAGGACTTGAAATCACTGGCCACTTTAATAAATGGAACACTAGTCACTTTAATACTGTTTACATATTTTGCATTACTCATCTCATATGTATATACTGTATTCTAATCTACTGTATTCTAATCTACTGTATCTTAGTCATGCTGCGCTGACGTTACTCATCCATATTTATATATTCTTAATTCCATTCCCTAACTTAGATTTGTGTGTATTGGGTATATGTTGTGAAACTGCTAGATATTACTTGTTAGATTTTACTGCACTGTCGGAGCTAGAAACACAAGCATTTTGCTTCACCCGCAATAACATCTGCTAAACATTTTTTTATCTCCCAACCTCAGTACCATATGGGCCTGTCTGTCTGACAGATAGCTAGACAGATACACCAACAGGTACAGGAGTAGGGACAAGGGACAGGGGAAGAGGCAGGGGAGATGGGACATGGCCAGGGGGGCAGGGGTAAAGGCAGCAGGGGAAGAGGAATGACAGGGGGAGAAGGGGAGGCAGAGACAGGGAAAGTGGGCAGAGGGAGGATGATCTGATATATCCTGTATGATCAGGGGTCGATCCCATACTTACATTAAGTATGGGATCGACCCCCCTGACCATGATATATAAACACACTCCTTGACGAGGTGTTATTATTGCTCTCTCTGTCTGTCTCTTCCACCACTTTGTTTTTATTTCTCTTTCTGTCCATCTCTCCATTCCACTTTGAACCTCTCTCTTTTCATGTCTCCACACAAATAATACCCAACAGCCCAGGGGAGGGAGAAGGGAAGTGGTGGGGGAGTGGGGTAATCAAAAGGTCAGACACAAAACAAATAAACACACAAAAAATGCAGACATGCACACATACGCAAACATACTGTAAACACATACACACGCTCTTTGTCTCTTCCACATAAAGTCAACATGAGCCAGGTATGTTGAGATTGCATATTTTCATGTAATATTTTCCTTTTGGTATGCATCTATTTAGCACTTCCTCCTACAAAGTTTGACACACAAAGTCTGAGGGTTTTGTTTAAACCTCCTTCACAATCTCTACCGACACAATCAGATGAAAGCTCTTGGAACAGCAGCACAGCAGTGCAACAGATATACTAACACCGTATTCTTGAAAGGAGAACAGCTTGACATTTGGCAAAAGGAGACACTCACTAATCATAAGATTGTTTGGTTTAGGACTACATTTGAATTATTGGAAGAGTAGAGCGATGGCCACATGTTTGCAGATGAGAAAAGGGTAAGTATCAGTTTATTAGAAGTACAGTCGTGGCCAAAATTTTTGAGAATGACACAAATATTAATTTCCACAAAGTTTGCTGCTTCAGTGTCTTTAGATATTTTTGTATGATGTTACTTTGGAATACTGAAGTATAATTACAATTACATGAAGTTGATGCAAAGAGTCAATATTTGCCGTGTTGACCCTTCTTTTTCAAGACCTCTACAATCCGTCCTGGCATGCTGTCAATAAACTTGGGCCACATCCTGACTGATGGCAGCCCACTCTTGCATAATCAATGCTTGGAGTTTGTCAGATTTTGTGGGTTTTTGTTTGTCCACCTGCCTCTTGAGGATTGACCACAAATTCTCAATGGGATTAAGGTCTGGCGAGTTTCCTGGCCATGGACCCAAAATATCAATGTTTTGGTCCCCAAGCTACTTAGTCACTTTTGCCTTATGGCAAGGTGCTCCATCATCCTGGAAAAGGCATTGTTCATCACCAAACTGTTCCTGGATGGTTGGGAGAAGTTGCTCTCGGAGGATGTGTTGGTACCATTCTTTATTCATGGATGTGTTCTTAGGCAAATTTGTGACTGAGCCCACTCCCTTGGCTGAGAAGCAACCCCACACATGAATGGTCTCAGGATGCTTTACTGTTGGCATGACACAGGACTGATGGTAGCGCTCACCAATTAATCTGATCACTCTTCATAACATTCTGGAGTATATGCAAATTGCCATCACACAAACTGAGGCAGCAGACTTTGTGAAAATTTATATTTGTGTCATTCTCAAAACTTTTGGCCACGGCTGTAGACTAGAGCATTAAGTAAAAATTTAAATTGCTCAACATCATATTCCATATGTAGAACAGTTTGTGGTTTGAAGCTATAAGAACTTGTGATTCATCCTTTCACACATTGTCTCCTCAAGTACCGTGAAGTTGAATGCAGTGGTTAAAACCTCTTGATGCACTCATCCCGTTAGCGGGATCATTTTCGTCAACCACTGCTGAATTGCAGAGCGTGCGCCCAATTCAAATTAAATTACTAAAAATATTTCATTTTCATGAAATGTCAAGTGCAATATAGCAAAACACAGCTTAGCTTGTTGTTAATCCACCTGGCGTGTCAGATTTCAATAAAGCTTTTCGGCGAAAGCATACCAAGCGTTTATGTAAGGACATCTCTCTCAGTAGACAAAATATGAAACAGCTAGCAGCCAAGTAGATTGGTCACGAAAGTCGGAAAAGCAATAAATTAAATTGCTTACATTTGATGATCTTCGGATGTTTGCACTCACAGTTACACAATAAATGTTCCTTTTTGTTCCATAAAGATTATTTTTATATCCAAAATACCTCCATTTGGTTGGCGCGTTATGTTCAGAAATCCACAGGTTCGAGCAGTCACGACGGGGCAGACGAAAATTCCAAATAGTATCCGTAAAGATCGCATAAGCATGTCAAACGTTTTTTATAATCAATCCTCAGGTTGTTTTTACAATATATAATTGATAATATATCAACAGGGACTGTAGCTTCTTCAATAGGAGAGAGAGAGAGAAATGGCTGCTCCAAGCTGTTGCTCATACAAAAGCTGCTGGCACCCAGCCATACAATGACGCGATGTGATCTTTCTCGCTCATTTTTCAAAATAAAAGCATGAAACTATGTCTAAAGATGGTTCACACCATGGGGAAGCCATAGGAAAAGGAATCTGGTTGATAATCCTTTAAATGGAGCGAAGGCACGCTATGGAACATGGAGCTTTCAAAATAGAAGCCACTTCCGTGTTGGATTTTCCTCCGGCTTTCGCCTGCAATATCAGTTCTGTTATACTCACAGACAATATTTTGACAGTTTTGGAAACTTTAGAGAGTTTTCTATCCGAATCTGACAATGATATGCATATTCTAGATTCTGGGCCTGAGAAATAGGCAGTTTAATTTGGGTACGTTTTTCATCCAAACATCAAAATACTGCCCCCTACACTCAACAGGTTAAAGGCCACTTAGACTAACACACACTGTGCTACCTCTTAACACATCTCTCCAAAGTCCCTAGTCCATAACAATGACTGCATATACTGTGTGAATGGACAAAGCCATCAATCTATTGATACTATTCATACCTACAGTGGGGCAAAAAAGTATTTAGTCAGCCACCAATTGTGCATGTTCTCCCACTTAAAAAGATGAGAGAGGCCTTTAATTTTCATCATAGGTACACTTCAACTATGAAAGACAAAATGAGAAACAAAAATCCAGAAAATCACATTATAGGATTTTTAATGAATTTATTTGCAAATTATGGTGGAAAACAAGTATTTGGTCAATAACAAGAGTTTATCTCAATACTTTGTTATATACCCTTTGTGAGCAATAACAGAGGTCAAACGTTTTCTGTAAGTCTTCACAAGGTTTTCACACACTGTTGCTGGTATTTTGGCCCATTCCTCCATGCAGATCTCATCTAGAGCAGTGATGTTTTGGAGCTGTTGCTGGGCTACACAGACTTTCAACTCCCTCCAAAGATGTTCTATGGGGTTGAGATCTGGAGACTGGCTAGGCCACTCCAGGACCTTGAAATGCTTCTTACGAAGCCACTCCTTCGTTGCCCGGGCGGTGTGTTTGGGATCATTGTCATGCTGAAAGACCCAGCCACGTTTCATCTTCAATGCCCTTGCTGATGGAAGGAGGTTTTCCAAATCTCACGATACATGGCCCCATTCATTCTTTCCTTTACACGGATCAGTCATCCTGGTCCCTTTGCAGAAAAACAGCCCCAAAGCATGATGTTTCCACCCCCATGCTTCACAGTAGGTAGGGTGTTCTTTGGATGCAACTCAGCATTCTTTGTCCTCCAAACACGACGAGTTGAGTTTTTACGAAAAAGTTATATTTTGGTTTCATCTGACCATATGACATTCTCCCAATCTTCTTCTGGATCATCCAAATGCTCTCTAGCAAACTTCAGACGGGCCTGGGCATGTACTGGCTTAAGCAGGGGGACACGTCTGGCACTGCAGGATTTGAGTCCCTGGTGGCGTAGTGTGTTACTGATGGTAGGCTTTGTTACTTTGGTCCCAGCTCTCTGCAGGTCATTCACTAGGTCCCTCCGTGTGATCATTTTGAGCCCCAGATCGAGGGAGATTCAGTGGTCTTGTATGTCTTCCATTTCCTAATAATTGCTCCCACAGTTGATTTCTTCAAACCAAGCTGCTTACCTATTGCAGATTCAGTCTTCCCAGCCTGGTGCAGGTCTACAATTTTGTTTCTGGTGTCCTTTGACAGCTCTTTGGTCTTGGCCATAGTGGAGTTGGAGTGTGACTGTTTGAGGTTGTGGACAGGTGTCTTTTATACTGATAACAAGTTCAAACAGGTGCCATTAATACAGGTAACGAGTGGAGGACAGAGGAGCCTCTTAAAGAAGAAGTTACAGGTCTGTGAGAGCCAGAAATCTTGCTTGTTTGTAGGTGACCAAATACTTATTTTCCACCATAATTTGCAAATAAATTCATTACAAATCCTACAATGTGATTTTATGGATTCTTTTTTCTCATTTTGTCTGTCATAGTTGAAGTGTACCTATGATGAAAATTACAGGCCTCTCTCATCTTTTTAAGTGGGAGAACTTGCACAATTGGTGGCTGACTAAATACGTTTTTGCCCCACTGTATGTTGGTTAAGATGGCGCCTCGAGTGTGAGATTTATGTAGACGTACAGTTGAAGTCGGAAGTTTGCATACACTTAGTTTGGAGTCATTTAACCCTGTTTTTCAACCACTCCACAAATGTCTTGTTAACAAACTATAGTTTTGGTAAGGACATCTACTTTGTGCATGACACAAGTAGTTTTTCCCAAAAAATTTGCCAGACAGATGATTTCACTTATAATGCACTGTATCACAATTCCAGTGGGTCAGAAGGTTACATACACTAAGTTGACTGTGCCCTTAAACAGCTTGGAAGATTCCAGAAAATGATGTCATGGCTTTAGAACTTTCTGATAGGCTATTTGACATCATTTGAGTCAATTGGAGGTGTACCTGTGGATGTATTTCAAGGCCTAACTTCAAACTCAGTGCCTTCTTGCTTGACATCATGGGGAAATCAAAAGAATTCAGCCAAGACCGCATAAAATAATTGTAGACCTCCACAAGTCTGGTTCATCCTTGGGAGCAATTTCCAAACGCCTGAAGGTACCACGTTCATCTGTACAAACAATAGTATGCAAGTATAAACACCATGGGACCACGCACCCGTCATACTGCTCAGGAAGGAGACGAGTTCAGTCTCTTAGAGATTAATGTACTTTGGTGCGAAAAGTACAAATCAATCCCAGAACAACAGCAATGGACCTTGTGAAGATGGAGGAAACGGGTACAAAAGTATCTATATCCACAGTAAAACAAGTACTATATCGACATAACCTGAAAGGCCGCTCAGCAAGGAAGAAGCCACTGCTCCAAAACCACCATAAAAAAAGCCAGACTACGGTTTACAACTGGACATGGGGACAAAGATCATACTTTTTGAGAAATGTCCTCTAGTCTGATGAAACAAAAATTGAACTGTTTGGCCATAATGATCATAATTATGTTTGGAGGAAAAAGGGGGAGGCTTGCAAGCCGAATAACACCATCCCAACCATGAAGCACGGGGGTGGCATAATCATGTTGTGGGGGTGCTTTGCTGCAGGAAGGACTGGTGCACTTCACAAAATAGATGGCCAATAATGTGGATATATTGAAGCAACATCTCAAGACATCTCAAGACATCAGTCAAGAAGTTAAAGATTGGTTGCTATGAGTCTTCCAAATGGACAATTACCTCAAGCATACTTCCAAAGTTGTGTCAAAATTGCTTAAGGACAACAAAGTCAAGGTATTGGAGTGGCCATCACAAAGCCCTGACCTCAATCCTATAGAAAATGTGTGAGCAGAACTGAAAAAGTGTGTGTGAGCAAGGAGGCCTACAAACCTGACTCAGTTACACCAGCTCTGTCAGGAGGAATGGGCCAAAATTCACCCAACTTGTTGTGGGAAGCTTGTGGAAGGCTACAAAAAATGTTTGACCCAAGATAAAAAAATTTAAAGGCAATGCTACCAAATACTAATTGAGTTTATGTAAACTTCTGACCCACTGGGAATGTGATGAAAGAAATAACAGCTGAAATATATAATTATCTCTACTATTATTCTGACATTTCACATTCTTGAAATAAAGTGTTGATCCAAACTGGCCTAAGACAGCAAATTTTTACCCCTTGGGTTGTGCCGTGGCGGAGATCTTTGTGGGCTATACTCAGCCTTGTCTCAGGATGGTAAGTTGGTGGTTGAAGATATCCCTCTAGTGGTGTGGGGGCTGTGCTTGGCAAAGTGGGTGGGGTTATATCCTTCCTGTTTGGCCCTGTCCGGGGGTGTCCTCGGATGGGGCCACAGTGTCTCCTGACCCCTCCTGTCTCAGCCTCCAGTATTTATGCTGCAGTAGTTTATGTGTCTGGGGCTGGGGTCAGTTTGTTATATCTGGAGTACTTCTCCTGTCCTATTCGGTGTCCTGTGTGAATCTAAGTGGCGTTCTCTAATTACATTTACATTTACATTTAAGTCATTTAGCAGACGCTCTTATCCAGAGCGACTTACAAATTGGTGCATTCACCTTATGACATCCAGTGGAACAATTCTCTCCTTCTCTCTTTCTTTCTCTCTCTCGGAGGACCTGAGCCCTAGGACCATGCCCCAGGACTACCTGACATGATGACTCCTTGCTGTCCCCAGTCTACCTGGCCATGCTGCTGCTCCAGTTTCAACTGACCTGAGCCCTAGGACCATGCCCCAGGACTACCTGACATGATGACTCCTTGCTGTCCCCAGTCCACCTGGCCATGCTGCTGCTCCAGTTTCAACTGTTCTGCCTTACTACTATTCGACCATGCTGGTCATTTATGAACATTTGAACATCTTGGCCATGTTCTGTTATAATCTCCACCCGGCACAGCCAGAAGAGGACTGGCCACCCCACATATGCTCTCTCTAATTCTCTCTTTCTTTCTCTCTCTCGGAGGACCTGAGCCCTAGGACCGTGCCCCAGGACTACCTGACATGATGACACCTTGCTGTCCCCAGTCCACCTGACTGTGCTGCTGCTCCAGTTTCAACTGTTCTGCCTTATTATTATTCGACCATGCTGGTTATTTATGAACATTTGAACATCTTGGCCATGTTCTGTTATAATCTCCACCTGGCACAGCCAGAAGAGGACTGGCCACCCCACATAGCCTGGTTCCTCTCTAGGTTTCTTCCTAGGTTTTGGCCTTTCTAGGGAGTTTTTCCTAGCCACCGTGCTTCTACACCTGCATTGCTTGCTGTTTGGGGTTTTAGGCTGGGTTTCTGTACAGCACTTTGAGATATCAGCTGATGTACGAAGGGCTATATAAATACATTTGATTTGATTTGATTTACTCTGATTAAATGTCAAGAATTGTGAAACTGAGTTTTAATGTGTTTGGCTAAGGTCTATGTAAACTTCTGACTTCAACTGTAACATGCGCAGTTTGAGCTACTCAAGGAAGTGAGGTTGCAAGCTAGCTCAGTGCTGCCACCTCTTGAGTATCTTAGGTTGCAGGCCGACCGGGGTATTGCAGGCTGCCATTAGCTACTAAATGATCCTTAACGTCTGTGTGTGATTTAACATAATCAGTTCAAGGACATCTGGCGTAATACAAGTAATTATTGGTACCATGATTGTCTTCTAAATTGTTATTTATTTACAGGATGATTGCCATTTTCCACTTCACTATAATTGGGTATCCTGTTTTTTGCAAATAATTCCTGAAGTGCCGTGATCAACCTTGAACTTCGTGGCTTCAATGAGTGAGGGTTCTACCCTGGTTAATACCACATCCATTTAGTGACGATCTTCACACAAAAGCCCTATTGTTTGAAAGTATGTCCCAAATTGCACCCCATCTCCTCCATAGTGCACTACTTTTAACCACATGGGGCCTGGTCAAAAGTAGGGCACTATGATGGGAATATGGTGCCATTTGGGACTCACTCACACAACAGCATCAGTCTGAATGGAACCTAATGACTGTAAAGTGCTAACACCTGGTGTTCTTTTTCCACTGTACACAACCCTTCACACACACACACACTTCAGCAGTGTGAGACTGAAATCAGCACAGTAACAAAAGCCTTAAGAGGATCACCACCAGAGAACCAATCGATGGGAATGACACACTATGAGCTGGTCGTTAAGAACCAGGCAAACACATACATTAAGAGAGGAGTCAATGAAACACACACACACATATAAAGTCAATGAATAACACACCACAGCCTAAACACAGTCAATGAAAGACACATAAAGAGGACCTATACAATGCACAGTCAGCAAAGCCAGTCAATGTGGAGCAGCAGGACACATCCAGAAAGAGGGAAGTCATACTGTGTTGATGAGAGGTACACATACTGTACACTCACACGTCACACATTCTAAGCCAGCTGCTAGTCATCATAGTAGAAACATGGGTAACACTTTATTTGGATAGTCCCAAGTAGATGGTTTGTAGATGTTCAACTAACTGTCAACAACAGTTCAACAAACTATGCACTAACCCTAACCTTAATCCTTACCGTATCTCCAACCCTAACATTTACCCTTATTCTAAACCTAACCCTAATTGTAACCTTAGCAAGCAGTTGCTTATCAACATATGGTGTGTTAATAGTATGACCATCTGTAGATCATGTATATGGGCAGCCTGGTCTCATAGACCAGACGTAACAAAGTAAAAGTAAATCCGGCTCAATCAAATTAGTATGATCCTGTATGTTACGTTTAGTATGGTGACATGAGGCAGAAGGTTACTTAAGTCAAAAACAAACAAAAAAGGAGGGTGGTTGGTCCAGGTGGATGGATGGATGGGCGACGAGAGTATAACAAACATTCAACAACCCAAAGGTTGTGTGTTTGAATCTTGTCAAGGACAACTTTAGCATTTGAGCAACTTTGCAACTTCTTACTACTTAGCTTACCCATTCACTAACCCTAACCTTTTAACCTAACTCCTAACCTTAACTCTAACCCTAGCTAATGTTAGTCACCTAGCTAATGTTAGCCACCTAGCTAACTTTAGCATTAGCCACCTAGGTAACGTTAGCCACAACAAATTGGAATTCGTAACACATTATACATATTGCAAATTTGAAACATATAATACAAATTGCAATTCGTAACATATTATACAAATTGTATTTCGTAAAATAACATACAAAATTGATGATGAACCTGAGTCCAGGTTGATATGGGACTTTATAAATAAAGTGTGACCGAAACATAACCTATCCTACTTTAAAGATGTTTCTCTTGTTAAACGCAGGAGAAATACTGGATATTTATATATTATTAATCAGTGGTTAACCTAAATGTATCCCATCCTTTGGAGCAGCCATTGTCATGGTAACAAGACACCAAAATAGAAAGAATTATAAATTCTACTTCTTCTTAACTGAAATAAAATAGGTTTAGGTGTTAGGGACTGTGGGACCCATTTTCAATGTTTACTAAAAGAAAATGATACAATTAATTATTTTTTCAACCTGAGACTTTACATGAAGAACACATTTTCATTGAGTGCACACTCCTACATATTTATGTGACATATGTGGTGTTTGGGTCTACTGGACCCGATGGTAATAAGTGTGTGTAGGTGAAAACAAGTAAAAATGAAACAAAAAGGTTTGCTGTGTGCCTCCACTCTGTCTTCTTCCTCTCTGGGCCTGCTGTTTCAACAAGGCACCAATAACCTGTTTGTCTCCCTGCCTGTCTGCCTCTCCCGCTTTTCTCGCACTGTTTACCCTTTGTAGTGTGTATAACAACACAATGTCATTACTATATATGATTTTGATACATTATTTCAATACAAATTCAGTATTTTCCCACACTCTACCCAGCCAGGTGAAAATGGGGGAGGGATACAACAAATAATAGCTTTGCATTTGTGGCTCCTTACCACAATCAATCAATATGGCAAAAATAATCTCTGCTCAGAGGGCCTTAGACTTTTTTTTGCAGAGAGAGAAACTAGTGTGGAAGGAACATCTTCCACTTTGGAAGATTAAGAATTTTCTGAGTATGAAAATTCAGAGTCTGACAGTGAGTTGGAAGAAGATGAGATTGACCCTCAACCAGCCCCAGGACCAGCCCGTCAGCAACCAGTTCATCAACAGCCTGCAGGAGAAGAAATGTGTATGTCCAAAAATTGTTCTTGCCCAAAGAATGAGCCACCCCCGCATGACTGCCAATGTGATAAGGATGCAACCAGGGCCGAATCGGATGGTGGTTACTCATGTGCAGGACATAGTCTTCTTTTGAGCTGTTCATCCCAGACACCATCCAGAAAATGTGTTTTTGGAGAAAGATGGACCAAACTCATTTACATGCATAATTCAGCGTTCTTATCCTTGGTGTTAAAATCAAATTTTATTTGTCACTTGTGCCAAACACAACAGGTGTAAGGTGAAATGCTTACTTACAAGCCCTTAATAACCAACAATGCAGTTAAGAAAAATAAGTGTTAAGTAAAAAATAGATAAGCAAAAAATGTATTAAAGAGCAGCAATAAAATAACTGTAGCGAGGCTATATACGGGGGGTACCGGTACAGAGGATAGTCAAGGTAATATGTACATGTAGGTAGCGTTAAAGTGACTATGCATAGATGTTACCAGAGAGTAGCAGCAGCGTAAAAGACATCCAATGGGGAATCCACAGAATCCCTGTGGGATGCAGAAACTGGCAGAGAACTTTTCCGTGCAAAAATGTGTCTGGAAAACTTCCACATTAATTCCAGGATTATCCGCTTTGATAATTGAGACACCAGACCAGCTCAGCAGTGGAGAGACAAGCTAGCTGCAATCAGGTCAGTTTGGGACAAGTGGTTGGACCGCCTTCCCTGGTTTTACCACCCGACGCCCAACGTTGCTGTTGATGTGCAGCGTATGCCATTTATGTGCTGCTGCCCCTTCCTGCAGTACATGCAGTCTAAACCCGCAAAATATGGAGTCAAGATCTGGGCTGCCTGTGATGCTGCCTGTGATGCTCATATGTGTGGAACTTGCAAGTGTATATGGGGAAGCCAGATGGAGGAGCCCCTGAGAAGAACCAAGGGGTGTGGGTTGTCCTAGATATGACACAGGGACTCTGTGGGCACAACATCACAAGCGATAACTATTTTTACTCCGCAAAAGCTGGGACAGGAGCTCCTCAAGAGGCAGCTGACGATGGTAGGAACAGTAAGAAAAAACAAGCCAGAGAACCCACATCAGGAGTTGAATAAACGGAACAGGCCAATCAATTCTCTCGAAGTTTGTGTTCACGGCCGACACGTCCCTAGTGACCTACGTGCCAAAGAAAGACAAAATGTGGTACTCATGAGTACGCTGCATAGGGATCGAAGACTCTGTGGCCAGGAATATAAAAAAAACAGAAATCATAATGGATTACAATGCCACAAAAGGAGGGGTGGACAATTTAGACAAGCTGGTGACTGGCTACAGCTGCAGAAGAAGAACCCTACGTTGGCCACTTGTGATATTCTTCAACATCTCGTCATGCAACGCATTTGTCATCTGGATAGCGTTGAACCCAGATTGGAACAGAGGGAAGCTCCAGAAGAGACTGATCTTTCTCAAGGACCAGGACAAGGCATTGGTAAGACCTCAAATCCAGAGGAGGCAACATATCCCAAGGATCCTAGCTTCTGCAGCCATCGTGAGGAGGATGCTGATGTACCATCTGCCCGAACCACAGAACCATCAAATCCACTACCCGAAGTAAGTGTAAGTGATGTTGTTGCATGTATGTGTGTGTGTGTGTGTGTGTGTGTGTGTGTGTGTGTGTGTGTGTGTGTGTGTGTGTGTGTCTGACTCTCCTACCACGGCCTGATGTACAGTTGAAGTCGGAAGTTTATATACACCTTAGCCAAATACATTTAAACTCAGTTTCACAATTCCTGACATTTAATCCTTGTAAAAAATCCCTGTTTTAGGTCAGTTAGGATCACCACTTTATTTTAAGAATGTGAAATGTCAGAATAATAGTAGAGAGAATGATTTTTCAGCTTTTATTCTTTCATCACATTCCCAGTGGGTCAGAAGTTTACATACACTCAATTAGTATTTGCTAGTATTGCCTTTAAAATTGTTTAATTTCCCAAAACAGGTTGGGAGAATTTTGGCCCATTCCTCCTGACAGAGCTCGTGTAACTGAGTCAGGGTTGTATAGGCCTTGCTCGCACACGCTTTCTCAGTTTTGCCCATATATTTTCTAGAGGATTGAGGTCAGGGCTTTGTGATGGCCACTCCAATGCCTTGACTTTGTTGTCCTTAAGCCATTTTGCCACAACTTTGGAAGTATGCTTGGGGTCATTGTCTGTTTGGAAGACCCATTTGCGATCAAGCTTTAACTTCCTGACTGATGTCTTGAGATGTTGCTTCAATATATCCACATAAATGTCCTGCCTCATGATGCCATCTATTTTGTGAAGTGCACCAGTGCCTCCTGCAGCAAAGCACCCCCACAACATGATTCTGCCACCCCCGTGCTTCACGGATGGGATGGTGTTCTTCAGCTTGCAAGCCTCCCCATTTTTCCTCCAAACATAATGATGGTCATTATGGCCAAGCAGTTTCTGTTTGGCCACATTTCTCCAAAAAGTATGATCTCTGTCCCCATGTGCAGTTGCAAACCATAGTCTGGCTTTTTTATGGCGGATTTGGAGCAGTGACTTCTTCCTGACTGAGCGGCCGTTCAGGTTATGTCGATATAGAACTCGTTTTACTGTGGATATAGATACTCCGATGTGTGTAGATCCAAGAAGGACAGGAAGACACAGTACACATGCATCAAGTGCACAAAATACATTTGCAACACACACACTGTAAAACTCTGTCCCTCATGTGGTGCGTAGACCAGCCTTAAGATGTGCTCAATGGGACTCATTTATAATTTTCCTAAAATACTGTTTGTAAAATGTGTCCTTCCAATTTGTTCAGTTCAAAGCAATAAACATCAAAAATGATAACCTTGAATCTGCAAAATATGTCTCTCTCTCTCGACAGAAAGCAGATGGTTATCTGTAGATTTTGTCAGTGGTCAGCTACAACCGCAGATAGAGCAGCCTGTTTAAACCAGTCTTATTGGACTAAAACACAATAGTAATGGAAATATACTGCATCGGGAAAATGATATGTGTGTTATGCTTTGTGACACAAAAAGTGTGTCTGAAAGTGGAATAGAGAAATGTTTCTCCTCTGAGTTATGCTGACTGGTGAGCTGGAGGGACATGCGTGTGTTTAGGCTGTCATTATTACTAGCCTATGTTGCGAAACCTTGAGTTACACTGTACCTCGGGGCAGGGAACAAATCTCCTTCACAGTTTTCCATTCTTTTTAAAACACATACTCTCACGCCATCTTTCTCTACCCCCACTCCTCCCTCTCCCTTTTCTTCTTCTTCTCCATATGCTCCACCCCCCTTTCTCCCTAGTCCCTTTTACATAAATCCTACATTTGTATTTATTAAGGAGCCCCATGCTGCCTTGGCAGCAGCTACTCTTCCTAGGGTCCAGCAACATTAATACAATTTTAAACATTACATGACATTACATTTCATAACACTTTTTACAACACATTGTGGTCCCTCAGGCCACTACTCTACTATTACATATCTACAAAATCCATGTGTACGTGTTTGAACTGCAAAACCAAATCAACTGCATGATGTCCAATAAGAAAGCAAGAATTACAGGACAATCCGGCGATGGAGCCAATCCTGTTTGTCCTAAATGATACAGGTGTGCTCTTCTTGCATGATCACTTTTATTTTATTTGTGTCGAGTGCGTGTGTTATCATATCTATGTGTGTGTGTGTGTGTGTCTCCACAGTCCCAATTGTTCCATAAAAATACACCTTATCTGTTTTTAAATCTTATTCTACTGATTCTAATGCTAGTACCGTGCGCCTCCCCTAGTTTTCTTGATTTGGGGATTGTGGAGGCATGTCTTTGGTGGCATGTCTTGTGGGGTATGCATGGGTGTCCAAGCTATGTGCTAGTAGTTTAAAACAGACACCTAAGGGCATTAAGCATGTCAACACTTCCTACAAAAACAAGTTTTTGGTCACTCTCCTCCACTTGAGAGATTGACATGCATATTATTAATGCTAGCTCTCTGTTTACATTTAAGGGCCAGCCATGCTGCCCTGTCCTGAGCCAATTGTACTTCCCGAGGTCCCTCTTTGTGGCACCTGACCACACGACTGAACAGTAGTCCAGGTGTGACAAAAATAGACACTGTAGGACCTGCCTTGTAGATAATGTTGTTAAAAAGGCAGAGTAGCGCTTTGTTATGGACACACTTCTCCCCATCTTAGCTACTGTTGTATCAACATGTTTTGACCATGACAGTTTACAATCTGGGGTTACTACAAGCAGTTTAGTCCCCTCAACTTGCACAATTTCCACATTTTTCATTACAAGATTTAGTTGAGGTTTAGGGTTTAATGAATGATTTGTCCCAAATACAATGCTTTTAGTTTTTAAATATTTAAGACTAACTTATTCCTTGCCACCCATTCTGAAAATAATTGCAGCTCTTTGTTAAGTGTTGCAGTGATTTCACTCGCTTTAGTAGCTGACGTGTATAGTGTTGACACATCCGCATACATGGACACACTGGCTTGTAAAGATTGAGAAAGGTAAGGGGCCTAGACAGCTGCCCTGGGGAATTTATTATTATACCTGGATTATGTTGGAGAGGCTTCCATTAAAAAACACCCTCTGTGTTCTGTTAGACAGGTAACTCTTTATCCACAATATAGCAAGTGGTGTAAAGCCATAACACATAATGTCAAAAGCCACACTGAAGTCTAACAAAAGAGCTCCCACAATATTTGTATAATCAATATCTCTCAGATAAACATCAGTCATTTGTGATGTGCTTGTTAAATGTCCTTCCCTGTAAGCGTGCTGAAAGTCTGTTGTCAATTTGTTTACAGTAAAATGGCATTGTAGGTGGGTAAACAAACAAAAAATATCCAAAAGTTTACTAAGGGTTTGTACTGATAGTGAGCCGGTAAAGGGGTCTTTACTATTCTTGGGTAGCGGAATTACTTTTGCTTCCCTCCAGCCCTGAGGGCACACACTTTCTAGTTGGCTTAGATTGAAGTTATGGCAAATAGCAGTGGCAAAATTGTTGTCATTGTTGATAGACAATGAATGATGGAGAAGAGTTTTCCTTTTTGCCCAAAATTTCATTAGTGTTTCAAAGCTTTTTGATATTCTTTATATAATTTATCTTTGGTTCATAGTAGTTTTTTCTTCTTTTATCTTTTTATTCAGTTTAGTTACATGGTTTCTACATTTGCCAATTGTTTGTACAGCCGGACATATTTGCCATTCCTTTTGCCTAATCTTTCTCAAACATACAATTTTTCAATTCCTCATCAATCCACGGGGATTTAACAGTTTTGCAGTAATTTTCTTAGTGGGTGCATGCTTATTATTAACTGGGATAAGCAATTTCATAAATGTGTCAAGTGAAGCGTCTGGTTGCTCCTCATTACACAACAAATATTTTTTTACATCAACAAAATAGGAACCACTACAAAACGTATTGTATGACCTCTTATACACTATATTAAACACAGCCTTTGGAACTCCTAGATATCAAATCAAATGTTATTTGTCACATACACATGGTTAGCAGATGTTAATGCGAGTGTAGCGAAATGCTTGTGCTTCTAGTTCCGACAATGCAGTAATAACCAACGAGTAATCTAACCTAACAATTCCACATCTACTACCTTATACACACAAGTGTAAAGGGATAAGGAATATGTACATAAAGATATATGAATGAGTGATGGTACAGAACGGCATAGGCAAGATGCAGTAGATGGTATCGAGAACAGTATATACATATGAGATGAGTAATGTAGGGTATGTAAACAAAGTGGCATAGTTTAAAGTGGCTAGTGATACATGTATTACATAAAGATGCAGGAGATGCTATAGAGTACAGTATATACATATGAGATGAGTAATGTAGGGTATATAAACAGTGGCATAGTTTAAAGTGGCTAGTGATACATGTATTACATAAAGATGCAGTAGATGATATAGAGTACAGTATATACATATGAGATGGGTAATGTAGGGTATGTAAACATTATATTAAGAGGCATTGTTTAATGTGGCGAGTGATACATTTTTTACATCAATTTCCATTATTAAAGTGGCTGGAGTTGAGTCAGTATGTTGGCAGCAGCCATTCAATGTTAGTGGTGGCTGTTTAACAGTCTGATGGCCTTGAGATAGAAGCTGTTTTTCAGTCTCTCGGTCCCTGCTTTGATGCACCTGTACTGACCTCGCCTTCTGGATGATAGTGGGGTGAACAGGCAGTGGCTCGGGTGGTTGTTGTCCTTGATGATCTTTATGGCCTTCCGGTGGTGTAGGTGTCCTGGAGGGCAGGTAGTTTGCCCCCGGTGATGCGTTGTGCAGACCTCACTACCCTCTGGAGAGCCTTACAGCTGTGGGTGGAGCAGTTGCCGTACCAGGCGGCGATACAGCCCGACAGGATGCTCTCGATTGTGCATCTGTAGAAGTTTGTGAGTGCTTTTGGTGACAAGCCAAATTTCTTCATTCTCCTGAGGTTGAAGAGGCGCTGCTGCGCCTTCTTCACAACGCTGGCTGTGTGGGTGGACCAATTCAGTTTGTCCATGATGTGTACGCCGAGGAACTTAAAACTTACTACCCTCTCCACTACTGTCCCGTCGATGTGGATAGGGGGGTGCTCCCTCTGCTGTTTCCTGAAGTCCACAATCATCTCCTTTGTTTTGTTGACGTTGAGTGTGAGGTTATTTTCCTGGCTACTATATTGTGATCACTACATCCAATGGATGTAGAAAGCAAATTTCTGCAGCATTAGTAAAAATGTGATCAATACATTTTGATTATTTAATTCCCGTGCTGTTTGTAACTACCCTGGTAGGTTGACTGATAACCTGAATCAGGATGCAGGCACTGTTTACAGTTTGAAGCTTTTTCTTGAGTGGGCTGCTTGATGAAAGCCAGTCAATATTTAAAATCAGCCTGAAAATATACCTCTGTTGATATCACATACATTATCAAGCACTTCACACATGTTATCCAGATACTGACTGTTCGCACTTGGTGGTCTGAAGCAGCTTCCCGCAAGAATGAGCTTTATGTGAGGCATATGAGCAATCTTTACCATTGCGTCGTCTTTATACCATATTTTCGTTATATCTGAAAGATGTAGGTGGTAACAAATGTTGCACAGTAAAACCCACCAACAGAGGTAGTCATGATTGCGGTACCTTCTTTAAAGATTCTGCCTACCACTCTCAAAACCGAGCCATAAAACATCTCCTGAATTTGGGACTACTTAATCACCTGAGGAAGTGAAACTCAAAACACAGTAGCTAGATTACTATTAGTAGCCATGTACTAACAGTAAATTTATAAGAGTTTATAAATACAAATGATACCTACAGAAATCTGGGACCATCTTCTCTTCTATAGCTGTGTTTCCCTGTAAATTCAGAACACATTTTTCTCTCCCAGAGGGCAGATGGGACTGAGATTGGCTAGCTCATCTCAGAAGCAGGCTCCAGCAAAACCGGCACAGGGGCTGGGCAATCACTTTCATCTTTTTAGCCAAATGACAGGAAATTTTGATTGAGGTGACCTGTTTAGAAAGTGCAGCTTGCACCGATGCGACCAATACATATTTTTACTCGCACAGCCAAGTCAAACAGTCACAAAATTTGACTAAATGGTCTCAGTCTGGAACCCTCTATCAGACTATCAACAGTCAATTATGGATATGATTACGAATACAAGCAGGCTATGGCCACATTGGCACACCCCCTACTCTCATCCCGCCGCGATGCAGGCTACACTGGGGTGTATATAAATTATACCTGCAAGAAAGTGGCAAATAAAGGACTGTTTGAAAGGGGTCATATATACATTGCCTTCTTTTTTACAGAAAACACTGTAAATTCTGTCTGAAATAGGTATCTCTCACTGTCTTTCTCTGTCGCTCTCACTCCTCACTTCCCCCTCTCAGTCTATAAACCCTGATCTCTGGAGCCCCATATCTCACAGAAGCTGGATGTGTTTTAGTTATGTCTGTGCTGTCAGCTCATATGATGTCCAGGCGTCTGGCTGCTGATTGAAACGTGGCTCGGCTGTCTCTGTCTCCCATTGTGAGGGAATGCTGGGAGGTACACACTACCAGCCAAACCACCCATTTATCACCATTCATTACAGCCCACTGATGACACACAGTACCTCCCCTTACAGCTCTATTCAGTGGCTATTAGCATTGTGTGGGTGTGTATGCTCACATGTGTGTGAGGTAAGCTGCGGTAAAACGAAACTGTGACAAACCACAAAAAGTAACACTGTGGACACCTGTAGGCCATTGTTACGTTTGAGTCAGTGTTGTGTTTGAGCTAGCTGTCACCACCGGCACTCCTGCAAGGCACCTGGGGGAAATTAGCATCTTCTAAACAAATTAGCTGGGGGAAAACTGCTGAGGCCTTAATCTCCTAATTACATCAAGTTAAAACCAAATTATAGGCCAACTCTACTCTACTGTGTGTAATAACTAATACATCAACCTGCCCATGGGTGGATTGGCCATCTGGCAAATGACAGAAGGGCCGGACCATGTTATATATATATATAGATAGTAAAGAACATCAAATTGATCAGAAATACAGTGTAGACATTGTTAATGTTGTAAATTACTATTGTAGCTGGAAACTGAATTTTACGGAATATCTACATAAGCGTACAGAGGCCTATTATCAGCAACTATCACTCCTGTGTTCCAATGGCACGTTGTGTTAGCTAATCCAAGTTTATAATTTTAAAAGGCTAATTTATCATTAGAAAACCCTTTTGCAATTACAGTAGGTTAGCACAACTGAAAACTGTTGTTCTGATTAAAGAAGCAACTGGCAACTGGCCTTCTTTAGAGTAGTTGAGTGTCTGGAGCATCAGCATTTGTGGGTTCGATTCCAGGCTCAAAATGGCCAGAAACAAAAACCTTTCTTCCGAAACTCGTCAGTCTATTCTTGTTCTGAGAAATGAAGGCTATTCCATGCGAGAAATTGCCAAGAAACTGAAAATCTTGTACAAAGCTGTGTACTACTCCCTTCACAGAACAGTGCACTGGCTCTAACCGGAATAGAAAGAGGAGTGGTAGGCCCCGGTGCACAACTGAGCAAGAGGACAAGTACGTCAGAGTGTCTAGTTTGAGAAACAGACGCCTCACAAGTCCTAAACTGTTAGCTTAATTAAATAGTACCAGCAAAACACCAGTCTCAACATCAACAGTGAAGAGGTGACTCTAGGATGCTGGCCTTCTAGGCAGAGTTCCTCTGCTCAGTGTCTGTGTTCTTTAACACATCTTAATATTTTATTTTTGGAAAATCCATTTGGAAGAACCATTTGCGACCAAGCTTTACCTTCCTGACTGATATATCCACAGAACTTTCCATCATCACGATGCCATGTATTTTGTGAAGTGCACCAGTCCCTCCTGCAGCAAAGCACCCCCACAACATGATGCTGCCACCCCCGTGCTTCTTGGTTGGGATGGTGTTCTTCGGCTTGCAAGCCTCCCCCTTTTTCCTCCAAACATAACGAGGGTTATTATGGCCAAACAGTTACATTTTTGTTTCATCAGACCAGAGCACATTCTCCAAAAAGTACAATCTTTGTTCCGGTTTGGAGTTGCAAACCGTAGTCTGGCTTTTTAATGGTGGTTTTGGAGCAGTGGCTTCTTCCTTGCTGTGCGGCCTTTCAGGTTATGTCGATATAGGACTCGTTTTACTGTGGATATAGATACTTTTGTACCTGTTTCCTCCAGCACAAGGTCCTTTACTGTTGTTCTGGGATTGATTTGCACTTTTTGCACCAAAGTACATTCATCTCTAGGAGACCGAACGCATCTCCTTCTTGAGTGTTGTGATGGCTGCGTGGTCCCATTGTGTTCATACTGGCGTACTATTCTTTGTACGGACGAACGTAGTACCTTCAGGTGTTTGGAAATTACTCCCGAGGATGAACCAGACTTGTGGAGGTCTACAATTTTTTTTTCTGAGGTCTTGGCTGATTTCTTTTGATTTTCCCATGATATCAAGCAAAGAGGCACTGAGTTTGAAGGTAGGCCTTGAAATACATCCACAGGTACACCTCCAATTGACTCAAATGATGACAATTAGCTTATCAAAAGCTTCTAAAGCCATTACATAATTTTCTGGAATTTTCCAAGCTGTTTAAAGGCACAGTCAACTTAGTGCATGTAAACTTCTGACCCACTGGAATTGTGACACAGTAAATTATAAATAAAATAATCTGTCTTTAAACAATTGTTGAAAAGATTACTTGTTTTATGCACAAAGTAGATCTCCTAACCAACTTAAGAAAACTATAGTTTGTTAACAAGAAATGTGTGGATTGGTTGAAAAACAAGTTTTAATGACTTACACTTAGGTTTATGTAAACTTCTGACTTGAACTGTATCTTGCTGATAATTATGAAGTAAAATTTTTGCTTTGTGTATGTCTTGTTTTGTCTCTATTGTTGCCATTGTCCTGGCTGGAAGACGTTTCAGAGAATGGGGAGATGCAGCGCGAGGTAATACAGTAGGGGGAGAGCAGATGTTTCTTAAATGTTTTATGCATTCTCCACACTCTCGTCCTGACAAAAACATAGTCAAGAGAATGTCCACAGAGATTCTACTTGGAGCATGAGAGTGTGGAGCACGGTAGTATGCATATTGAGAAACACCCAGAGTGACAGCGAGAGAGCGAAATGTACAGTACTGTCAGTTTATTGATATTTTGGTTCTATATTATATTTGTAATATTAATTAACCCTTAGGATACGGGGGGGCATGTATGACAGCCAGGCACTTATATTTGCAATATAATGTAAGTAGTTAGGCTTTCATAACGTATTATGAGCCAATGGTAATCTCTTAGGCATTTATTCTATAAACTTTCTTCTTTATCTAATACATGTGTTTATTCATTCACAACTGGGATGTTGATGGGCCCAGCACAGGCAGTGTGATTCCCTGGTCTTCTAGTACAAGTTCTGTGGGAAAGGATGCTAGGCTTAGCAGAGACCGCTCAGAGGTGAGTGCAGTGGAGGTCGGAAGAAAGCAGAGGGATAGATGTACTGCCTTAATACATTGGCTTGCGAAAGTATTCACCCCCCTTGGCATTTTTCCTATTGTGTTACCTTACAACCTGGAATAAAAATTTAATTTGGGGGGTTTGTATCATTTGATTTACACAACATGCCTACCACTTTGAAGATGCGAAGAAACATGGTGGTGCTTGCACAGCAAGATGCTAGCACCATCATGCTTCACTGTGGGGATGGTATTCTCAGGGTGATGAGAGGTGTTGTGTTTGCGCCAGACACAGCGTTTTCCTTGATGGCCAAAAAGCTAATTTTTAGTCTCAACTGACCAGCGTACCTTCATCCATATGTTTTGGGAGTCTCTCACATGCCTTTTGGCGAACACCAAACGTGTTTGCTTACTTTTTTCTTTAAGCAACAGCTTTTTTTCTGGCTACTCGTCCATAAAGCCCAGCTCTGTGGAGTTTACGGCTTAAAGTGGTCCTATGCTTTGCAGCTCCTTCAGGGTTATCTTTGGTCTCTTTGTTGCCTCTGATTAATGCCCTCCTTGCCTGGTCTGTGAGTTTTGGTGGGCGGCCCTCTCTTAGCAGGTTTGTTGGAGTGCCATATTCTTTCCATTTTTTTATAATGGATTTAATGGTGCTCCAATGGGTGTTCAAAGTTTCTGATAATTTTTTTTAACCCAACCCTGATCTTTACTTCTCCACAACTTTGTCCCTGACCTGTTTGAAGAGCTCCTTGGTCTTCATGGTGCCGCTTGCTTGGTGGTGTTGCAGACTCTGGGGCCTATCAGAACAGGTGTATATATACACTGAGATCATGTGACAGATCATGTGACACTTAGATTGAACACAGGTGGAATTTATTTTAACAAATGATGTGACTTCTGAATGTAATTGTTTGCACCAGATCTTATTTAGGGGCTTCATAGCAAAGGGGGTGAATACATATGCACACACCACTTTTCTGTTTTTAATTTTTTTTAATAGTTTTTTTCATTTCACTTCACCAATTTGGACTATTTTGTGTATGTCAATTTCATGAAATCGAAATAAAAATCAATTTAAAATTACAGGTTGCAATGCAACAAAATAGGAAAAATGCCAAGGGGGATAAATACTTTTGCAAGGCACTGTATGTTGGCTCTATATGTAACAGCAATTAACACTTAGGAGTGACAACAGAAGAGCACAAGGAGAAGCAAAGACAGACAGATGGACCGGGTGACAGACGGACAGACAGAGAGAGAGAGTGACAGCAGATAATATGCAGAAACAGACTGCATTAACAGGGAGGCAACGATATACTGGTGAGTTGTATCTCCAGTGGTGCTTTTAGATGTTGTATTTGTCTTAAACTTGAGCTGGTTAAAAAAGAGCTGGCTAAAAAAGGAGGAGGACTATGGTACAGTCACTGGTACAGAGAAATGCTGTACTATAAAGTTGCATATGTTATGTGCTAGTAGCATTACCTGCTGTGTGTGTAAGTAGTTTCTCTCTCCCTATCCCCTCCTCTCATGTCACTCTTTCCTCCTTTCTTCCTCTCCCCCCCTCTCCCCTTTGCTCTCCCTCTCTCCTTCTCCACACCTTTCCTCCATCAGTAGTCTAGATCGTTTAAAACCCAGGGATTTATCCCCGGGGAGACAGAGAGAAATGTCAAGACAAGCCAGACAACTTATTCTCTGTCCCTGGCTTTTTTCTTTCCACCACTCACTCTCCCTTTCTCTCAGCTCTTCTTTTCTGCTGCTCTATTTCTCCTTCATTCATTCATTCTTTCTATCTTGTCATCTGCATCATCTTACGTAGCTTTGGTTCTACAGCCCAGCTTTCTGTAGTAATTAGGGGGAATGGAAAAGGAGGGAGAATAAGCGTGCAGGCAGGCAGACAGACAGGACTGTTGTCTGTAGCATAATGATTGTTGGATTTGGGATCTGTGGGAAGGAACTAAGGTAGATTTGATTTCCCTAGCCTGCTATATCTATTTGTGCCTCAGCCAACTCATTAATCGTAAATTGTCATTACATGGCTACATGTTTGGCATAACAACCAACACCAGAATTGTTGGCTAAACCAGACAGATCTGGCTAGATTGGCTCTAACATTTCCCTGCTCTTCCTAATTACAGCTCTATTATTTCACAAAAGCCAGCTGCAATTTCAGAATTTCATAATCTCCTACTGCTCATCTCTTTGGAGGTAGAGAAAGAGAGGTAGAGAGAGAGCCAGAGCAAGCAAGAAAATGAGAAAGAGACAGAAAGAAGGACAAGGCACACACCTTGTACAAGTCTAATTGTTAATCTCCAGAACCATTACAGTGCTGTCCAGGCATTAAAGCAATTAATTACTGATTACCTCGCTAGTTGCTGCCTGCTGCACAATAAATGCTTTCCTCATTACCAGGTACACACTGTCATAGGCTGCGTTTCAAATGGGACCCTATTCCCTATGTAGTGCACTTATTTTGACCGGGGCCCATAGGGCTCCGATTAAAGTTAACTACAGTTGAAGTCGGAAGTTTACATACACCTTAGCAAAATAAATTTAAACTCAGTTTTTCACAATTCCTGACATTTAATCATCGTAAAAATTCCCTGCCTTAGATCAGTTAGGATCACCACTTTATTTTAAGATTGTGGAATGTCAGAATAATAGTAGAGTGATTTATTTCAGCATTTATTTCTTTCATCACATTCCCAGTGGGTCAGAAGTTTACATACACTCAATTAGTATTTGGTAGCATTGCCTTCAAATTGTTTAACTTTATTTGTGTTTTGTCCCATTCCTCCTGACAGAGCTGGTGTAACTGAGTCAGGTTTGTAGGCTTTCTTGCTCGCACACACTTTCTCAGTTCTGCCCACACATTTTCTATAGGATTGAGGTCAGGGCTTTGTGATGGCCACTCCATTACCTTGACTTTGTTGTCCTTAAGCCTATATGGACCTATTAAGACCTATTTGCCTCTTAAGACCTATTTGCCATCAAGCTTTAACTTCCTGACTGGTGTCTTGAGATGTTGCTTCAATATATCCACGTAATTTTCCATCCTCATGATGCCATGTATTTTGTGAAGTGCACTTGTCCCTCCTGCAGCAAAGCACCCCCATGCTTCACGGTTGGGATGGTGTTCTTCGGCTTGCAAGCATCCCCCTTTTTCCTCCAAACATAACAATGATCATTACAGCCAAACAGTTCTATATTTGTTTCATCAGACCAGAGGACATTTCTCCAAAAAGTACGATCTTTGTCTCCATGTGCAGTTGCAAACCGTAGTCTGGCTTTTTTATGGCGGTTTTGGAGCAGTGGCTTCTTCCTTGCTGAGCGGCCTTTCAGGTTATGTCGATATAGGACTCATTTTACTGTGGATATAGATACTTTTGTACCCGTTTCCTCCAACATCTTCACAGGGTCCTTTGATGTTGTTCTGAGATTCATTTAAACTTTTCACACCAAAGTACGTTCATCTGTAGGAGACAGAATGCGTCTCCTTCCTGAGCGGTATGACGGCTGCATGGTCCCATGGTGTTCATACTTGCATACTATTCTTTGTACAGACGAACGTAGTACCTTCAGGTGTTTGGAAATTACTCCCGAGGATGAACCAGACTTGTGGAGGTCTACATTTTTTTTCTGTGATCTTGGCTGATTTCTTTTGATTTTCCCATGATGTCAAGCAAAGAGGCACTGAGTTTGAAGGTAGGCCTTAAAATACATCCACAGGGACAATTCCAAATGACTCAAATTATATAAATTAGCCATAAATCAGAAGCTTCTAAAGTCAGGACATCATTTTCTGGAATTTTCCAAGCTGTTTAAATATCTGTAAACAATTGTTGGACAAATGACTTGTGTCATGCACAAAGTAGATGTCCTAACCGACTTGCCAAAACCGTAGTTTGCTTAACAAGACATTTTTGGAGTGGTTGAAAAACAAGTTTTTCCAACCTAAGTGTATTTAAACTTCCAACTTCAACTGTATGTAAGATAAGATATCATGTCCATAATAGATAGGAATTTGCCTTCTGCTTTTTTCCCTAACCTATCGTAAATACAGTACCCACGCATATACACACATTAGGTTGGAGAGGCTGGAGCAGAGGGAAGCTGCAGTGCAGGACCCAGTGAGCAGTTTATAGAGAGAGGGAACATGGTGTCATTTGGGGAGCAGACACTGTTCTTCACCAGGTAGGGAAGGATTTTAATAACAATTAGTATTCAGAATAAACTGTTGTATATATGCACCCATATCCAGAATGCCAGTGTTTACATCTCAAATGGCACCCTATTTCATATGTAGCGTATTACTTTTGAACAGAGCCCTGGTCAAACGTAGTGCACTTCATAGGGAATAGTGTGCTATTTGAGATGCAGAGGTTTGAAAAACTCTGTGGTAGGTATTAGATTACAGTCCAATTAATTCAAATTGTACAACACGTATAGATGCTCACAAGCCTCACATAAGAAAATAAACAGCATCTCATCTTGGAAAAGTTCAACATCAACATGAGCCTGGCTGGAATGGTTTAGCTGGTTTGATATAGTGAAGGACCATTAAAAGGTTTCAGCCCCAGGCTCTCTGCTCAACTATGCCTTCAAATCTCATTGCAAATCCACACACTTCCTTCCAGGGACAGACTGGGACCAGAAATCAGCATTCCTAATACACCCAACCATTTTTTTTTCTCGGTCGCACACCAGCCCATTTTTTCTTTGAGGCCCCCATTATTAGCCTAATAATTATCATTCTGTACCAAAACCCCAAATTTAGACCGGCCCACTAGGCTAAAGATGGACAAGCCCATCTGCCATTGCCAGAACTGCCCTATTGCTCCCTTCGCCCATTAGAACCCCAACCCCTGATTCCATCCTTCACCAGGGGCTAAGTGAGCCAAGATCTTTTTTGCAAATTCACGAGCTAACGCTAGCTTTTCAACACTTCTAGAACATGGTAATATATTGTTAATTATTAGCTAGGTAGATAATTAGTTTTCTTGGTCTATTTAAATGTCCGGTAGCCCACTGTGTCTGTGGCGCAAGAAAACGTTAATGGTGACAAAAGTATACATTCCTCACAAGACAAGAGTTTAGCTGTCCTAAAGTTAAGTACATTTCCAAGAAGAAATCATAGAACATTATTCTCAAGAATCACATTTCTTCTTTCTAAGGAAGAAACATAGGAAAATAATTTCCACTTTATTGAGGAATAGCAAATTTGCTTAAGTGTATATTTAAGGAAATGATGGCAGTTAAGAAGACATTTCTTTTTAAGAAGGTTTCGTGAATCCGGCCCCTGGAGTATATCACCAGCAGCTAGAATAACATCTGTCGACAGGCAGTACAGCCAGAGGGAGGTCACAGGGTTCAGACTAGGGGACACACATGTGACCGTGGCCATCCACCATCTACTGTCCACCTCCCCTCTGGCAAGGTGCTGGCAGAGCACCACAGCCTAATGTAAGGGCTGCCATGGAGACACTCTGGAGTGAAGTGAACACATAATGTGCAGGATGATTTAGTTTACAACTTTATGAGCAAATAGAGGGAAATCATTGATGTCATAGTTCCAGTAAAGTTGAAAAAGCCAACATCCAATCGGAGAGCCCCTTGGATGAGTGAGGAAACTAATCAATTAAAAGTGGAATTGCAGAAAGGCAGAGCGGAAGTGGATAAAGTCACAGTTGCAGGTCCATTATGATATTCTGAGAGAGCAACTTGGAATATATAACAAGGCAATTAGAAATACCAGACAGGCTCATTTTTCTAACATGATCACTATTAAATCAGAATACTTAGAGTGCTCTTCTCGAACATTGATGGCCTGATAGGTTTTTGGGGGTAGGATTTATGTGAACATCCCTCGACATCTAAATGTGATGAGTTTGCGGCATATTTCAAAGATAACCAACATTAGGCTCGGTATCAAGCAAGACAGTGACAGTGCATACATACCCCAACCAGAAGCCATGGATTATAGGCAATATCCGCACTGAGCTAAAGGCTAGAGCTGCCGCTTTCAAGGACTGTCATCCGGAAGCTTATGAGCAGTCCTGCTATGCCCTCCGACTAACCATCAAACAGGCAAAGCTTCAATACAGTACTAAGATCAAATCATTATACACCGGCGCCGACGCTTGTCGGATGTGGCAGGGCTTGCAAACCATTACAAACTACAAAAGGAAGCACAGCCGAGAGCTGCCCAGTGACACGAGCCTACCAGAGGAACTAAACTACTTCTATGCTCGCTTAGAGGCAAATAACGCTGAAACATGCATGAGAGCACTAGCTGTTCCGGACGTCTGTGTGACCACGCTCTCTGCAGCCAATGTGAGAAAGACCTTTAAACAGTTGAACATTCACAAAGCCGCAGGGCCAGACGAATTACCAGGATGTGTACCGCAGCATGCGCTGACCAACTGGCAAGTGTCTTCACTGACATTTTCAACCTCTCCCTGTCCGAGTCTGTAATAACATGTTTTAAGCAGACCACCATAGTCCCTGTGCACAAGAACACTAAGGTAATAGCACTCACGTCTGTAGCCATAAAGTACTTTGAAAGGCTGGTCATGGCTCACATCAACACCATTATCCCAGAAACCCTAGACCTAACCCAACTTGCATACTGCCCTAACAGATTCACAGATGATGCAGTCCACACTTCCCTTTCCCACCTAGAAAAAAAGGAACACATATGTGAGAATGCTATTCATTGACTACAGCTCAGCGTTCAACACCATAGTGCCCTCAAAGCTCATCACTAAGCTAAGGACCCTGGGACTAAACACCTCCCTCTGCAACTGGATCCTGGACTTCCTGACGGGTCACCCCCAGGTGGTAAAGGTAGGTAACAACATACCCGTCACGCTGATTCTCAACATGGGGGCCCCTCAGTGGTGCATGCTTAGTCCCCTTATGTACTCCCTCTTTGCTCATGATGGCACAGCCAGGCATGACTCCAACACCATCATTTAGTTTGCAGATGACACAAAAGGTGGTAGGCCTGATCACCGACAACGACGAGACAGCCTATAGGGAGAGGTCAGACACCTGGCCATGTGGTGCCAGGACAATAACCTCTCCCTCAATGTGATCAAGACAAAGGAGATGATTGTGGACTATAGGAAAAGGAGGGCCGAGCAAGCCCCCATTCTCACCGACGGGACTGTAGTGGACCAGGTTGAGTGCTTCAAGTTCCTTGGCGTCCACATCCCCAACAAACTAACATGGTCTAAGCACACCAAGACAGTCGTGAAGATGGCACGACAAAACCTATTCCCCCTCAGGAGACTGACAAGATTTGGCATGGGTCCTCAGATACTCAAAAGGTTCTACAGCTGCACCATCGAGAGCATCTTGACTGGTTGCATCACTGCCTGGTATGGCAACTGCTCGGCCTCCAACCGCAAGGCACTACAGAGTATAGTGCGTACGGCCCAGTACATCACTGGGGCCAAGCTTCCTGCCATTCAGGACCTCTATCAGGTGGTGTCAGAGGAAGGCCCTAAAAATTGTCAAAGACTCCAGCCACCCTAGTCATAGACTGTTCTCTCTGCTACCGCACGGCAAGCGGTACCGGGAGCCAAGTCTAGACCCAAGAGGCTTCTAAACAGCTTCTACCCTAAGCCATAAGACTCCTGAACATCTAATCAAATGACTACCCAGACTATTTGCATTGCCGCCCCCCCCCCTCTTTTACGCCACTGCTACTCTGTTATTATCTATACATAGTCACTTTAATAACTCTGCCTACATGTACATGTTACCTCAATTACCCGGTTTCCCCTGCACATTGACTCTGTACCACCTGGATATAGTATCGCTATTGTTATTTTACTGCAGCTCTTTAATTACTTGTTCCATTTATTTCCTTTCTTATTTGAATTTTTTTAACTGCATTTTTGGTTAGGGGCTTATAAGTAAGGGTCTACACCTAATACAATTTCATTTGATTTTGATTTGATGAGAAGTTTGATGAAACAGTTTGTTTTTACACTGCTGTTTATAATGTATGCATAGTCACTTTACAAATGACCTCGACTAACCTGTACCCCAGCACACTGACTCAATACCGGTACCCCGCGTATATAGCCTTGTTATTGTTATGTCCTCTTATTGTTACTTTTTGATATATAAAACTCAGCAAAAAAATAAATGTCCTCTCAGTGTCAACTGCGTTTATTTTCAGCAAACTTAACATATGTAAATATTTATATGAACATAACAAGATTCAACAACTGAGACATAAACTGAACAAGTTCTACAGACATGTGACTTACAGATATTGAATAATGTGTCCCTGAACAAAGAGGGGGGGTCAAAATCAAAAGTAACAGTTAGTATATGGTGTGGCCACCAGCTGCATTAAGTACCACAGTGCAACTCCTCCTCATGGACTGCGCCAGTTCTTGCTGTGAGATGTTAACACACTCTTCCACCAAGGCACCTGCAAGTTCCCGGACATTTCTGGGGGGGAATGCCCCTATCCCTCACCCTCCGATTCAACAGGTCCCAGGCGTACTCAATGGGATTGAGATCCGGGCTCTTCGCTGGCAATGGCAGAACACTGACATCCCTGTCTTGCAGGAAATCACACACAGAACGAGCAGTATGGCTGGTTGCATTGTCATGATGGAGGGTCATGTCAGGATGAGCCTGCAGGAAGGGTACCACCTGAGAGAGGAGGATGTCTTCCCTGTAATGCACAGCGTTGAGATTGCCTGCAATAACAACAGCTCAGTCCGATGATGCTGTGACACACCTCCCCAGACCATGACGGACCCTCCACCTCCAAATCGATCCCGCTCCAGAGTACAGGCCTCGGTATAACGCTCCTTTGACGATAAACGCGAATCCGACCATCACCCCTGGTGAGACAAAGCCACGACTCGTCAATGAAGAGCACTTTTTGCCAGTCCTGTCTGGTCCAGCGGCGGTGGGTTTGTGACCATAGGCGACATTGTTGCCGGTGATGTCTGGTGAGGACCTGCCTTAAAACAAGCCTACAAGCCCTCAGTCCAGCCTCCCTTAGCCTATTGCGGACAGTCTGTGCACTGATGTAGGATTGTGTATTCCTGGTGTAACTCGGGCAGTTGTTGTTACCATCCTGGTCCTGTCCCGCAGGTGTGATGTTAGGATGTTCAGATCCTGTGCAGGTGTTGTTCCACATGGTCTGCCACTGCGAAGACAATCAGCTTTCCTTCCTGTCTCCCTGTAGCACTGTCTTAGGCGTCTCACAGTACGGACATCGCAATTTATTTCCCTGGCTACATCTGCAGTCCTCATGTCTCCTTGCAGCATGCCTAAGGCATGTTCACACAGATGAGCAGGGACCACTAGAAAGGCCTCTTTTAGTGTCCTAATTTTTCATAACTTTTTTAGCTGAGTTAATTTTTTTCCTTTCGTTTATTTAGTATATATTTTCGGAACTTTTTCTTGAACGGCATTGTTGGTTAAGGGCTTGTAAGTAAGCATTTCACTGTAAGGTCTACAAGCTGTTGTATTCGACGCATGTGACAAATAAAATTAGATTTGATATCACAACTTAAGCCTTCTATCTGCCTTCTCGATCCTATCCCCACCCCCTTCAAAAAAATGTCATTTCATATCTGAAAAAGTGCAAGCTATTGTTAATCTCTCCCTGTTCACAGGCACTTTCCCCATTGCACTAAAAACTGCTATGGTGAAACCCCTTCTGAATGAAAGTAATCTAGATTCTTCAGCTCTTAGCAATTTTCGAACAACCTTCAATCTTCTATTATAAGCACAATTCTGGAGAAATTGGTGTTTAAATAGCTAAATGATTTTCAAAGTGTCAAATGTATTTTTGAAAAATTCCAATCTGGTTTTCGTACCCACCACAGCACAAAGACAGCCTTAAATAAAGTGGTAAAAGATGCCAAACAGCTCTCTGTTGTTCTCTTAGATTTAAGTGCTGCATTCAACACTATTGACCATGATGTCCTTCTGGACAGACTGGAGAAGTGGGTCTGCCTCTCCAGTCCATATCTAAATTGGTTTAATACCTATTTAACCTGGCAAGAGTTTGTCACCCTTGGTGAACATGACTCAGAGAAAATACATATCACGTGTGGCATTCCACAAGGTTAGACTTTGGGACCGGTACTTTTCAGTTTATATATGTTACCCTCGGCAGCATTATCAGAAAGCACAGCATTGATTTTCACTTCTACGCAGATGATACACAACTTTACATTTGTGTCACCAGAGGATTTTACCTCCACAGATAAATTATTACTTTATTAGTGATTTAAATACTTGGATGGCTCACAACCCTCCAGCTAAATCAAGACCGAGGTACATATTGTTGGAGCCAAAGCACAGAGAGAGAATCTAGCCGCACATTTTAATTCATGGGCAATAAAGATAAAACACCAGTTAAAAAAAACGAAGTGTTATTTTAGATTCTGAACTACATAAGGAATGTGATAAAAATTGTTTTTTTACCACCGAAGGAACATTGCCAAGGTGCGGCCATTTCTCTCTCAGGCTGATGGGGAGACTCATCCATGCGTTTATTACATGCAGGCTTGACTATTGTAATGCTCTCCTGTCTGGTCTACCCAAGAAAGCCAAGAAAGTCAATTGCGAAACATACAGAATGGTGCAGCACGGGTACTAAACAAAACCAAAGAGAGCACACATTACACCGGTTTTAAGATCTCTGCATTGGCTGCCTGTGAGTTTAAGCTTCTTCTATTGGTTTTTAAATCAATCCAAAATTGTGCTCCCCAATACATGTCAGACATGCTTTTAAGTTATGTACCCAGTAGGTCATCAGGTCCTCTGGCACTGGTCTTTAAACTATCCCAAAGCCTATGACCAATAGGCATGGAGAGGCAGCCTTTAGTTATTATGCCCCCAGCCTCTGGAATAGCCTGCCAGAGAACCTGAGGGTTGCCAAAACTGTGGACATATTTAAAAAGAGATCTTAAAAACACATTTTTAGCTTTTCCTTAGTTGTTCAGTTGGTGTCATTCTTTTGTATTTATCTTAACTTTGTGTATTAAATATTTCAGCTTTTATTCTCATTGTTTTGTCAGAGTTTTTTCCTGTAAAGCACATTGGGTTGCATTCCATGTCTGAAATGTGCTATATAAATAATTTGATTTGATGATCAATTATCACGGTAGCCAGATTGGCCTGTTTGTCATACTGTTAGCAGTTTAAGCAAATAAAGAAAGATAGGTAAAGTCAATGAGGCATTCTGTCTGTGTGTATATGAATTAATGAATCAAGAGCATACCCACACACACACACACACACACACACACCTACTACTGTACAACATACAGCAACAGTCAAGTATGGCATTATCCATGTTAGACAGATCCCATACAAAAGCTAACATCTATCGCCTATATCTACCGACATTAGTGTGTAAAACACAGCCAAGATCAGGCTGCAACTGCCAAGCACATAAGTAAGATTGTGAGTCTAAATTGGAAAGACTGCACAGTGTAACAAACACACACACACACACACACACACACACACACACACAACACAGAATCATCATTGTGGTAGTAAGAGAAATTAAAAAGGGGATAAAGAGAGCGAAAGCGTGGCAGTACACTAAAGTCTGTCTAAACTGACTGAGATGGTTTGAAAATATGAAAGTATAACAGACTTGAAAAAGCATCCTCTGTGTAAAGCTACTGTGATTTGACTCTGCCTCTTGCTCTCTCCCTCATTCTCCTTTTTTAGATCATTGGCAAGGTTTCACTGAGAAGCAGCCCTATGGGAGATGTTTGTTTCTACATTCCAAATAGCAACCTATTCCCTACATAGTGCACTACTTTGTCTAGATCCCTATGGGCCCTGATCGAAAGTAGTGCCCTTATGTAGGGAATATGGTGCAACTTGAGACACATGCTCTGTGCCCTTACGGAACCAGGAAATAAATCCACAATCTGGAGCTCCACAGGCGTATGCGTTTCAACGACTCCACCCCAGCAGAATCAACACAGTTGGGCGGCCGTTTCAACAAACACTCACACACTTCCCCTCCAGGGATAATAACCTATTAAAGATTCCCCTAAAGCCCCTTCCCTCCTTTCCAGCAGCCCAGTCTCTCCCAGTAAGTCCTACCCAGCAAAAAAAACGACCCTGTTGACTGCAGCTGAACCTAGATATCACTACAGCAAGGCAATTCTTCAGTAGGGGAATTAACATTCTGATTCAATCCCGAGTCAAATCTGAAAGTAAAATGATATGCCTATGGCTAGGCAGGCAGAGAGGGAGCAAAAATAGAGGGAGAATAAAATATCCAGCTACCTGGTCAGTGAACAGAAGGGAGAAATGAAACAAAACCCCACTTACATACCAAGCACAAGATCGGTTACGTCCTAAATGACACCCGATTTTTGACAAGGGCTCTAGTAAAATTGTAGTGCACTGTTCAGGGAATAGGGTGGCATTTGGGATAGGCCCCTAACCTCCAGGACTGAGTCAGGAATCAAGTACAGGGAGTGAGTATTTTTATAAATAAACAGAACAATAAACACAAACAACGCACCGACATGAGTCAGTGACAGATACAGTTGAAGTCGAAAGTTTACATACACCTGAGCCAAATACATTTTAACTCAGTTTTTCACAATTCCTGACATTTAATCCTAGTAAAAAAGTCCCTGTCTTAGGTCAGTTAGGATCACCGCTTTATTTTAAGAATGTGAAATGTCAGAATAATAGTAGAGAGTGATTTATTTAAGCTATTACTCTTTCATCACATCCCCAGTGGGTCAGACATTACCATACACTCAATTAGTATTTGGTAGCATTGCCTTTAAATTGTTTAACTTGGGACGTTTCAGGAAGCCTCCCACAACAAGTTGGGTGAATTCCTCCTGGGTGAATTCCGTTGGGTGAATTCCGCCCATTCCTCCTGACAGAGCTGGTGTAACTGAGTCAGGTTTGTAGGCCTCCCTGTTCGCACACGCGTTTTCAGTTCTGCCCACAAATGTTCTATAGGATTGAGGTCAGGGCTTTGTGATGGCCACTCCAATGCCTTGCCTTTGTTGTCCTTAAGCCATTTTGCCACAACTTTGGAAGTATGCTTGGGGTCATTGTCCATTTGGAAGACCCATTTGCAACCAAGCTTTAACTTCCTGACTGATGTCTTGAGATGTTGCTGCAATATATCCACATAATTTTTATTCCTCATGATGCCATTTATTTTGTGAAGTGCACCAGTCCCTCCTGCAGCGAAGTACCCCCATGCTTCACGGTTGGGATGGTGTTCTTCGGCTTGCAAGCATCCCCCTTTTCGCACCAAAGTACTTCATTTCTAGGAGACAGAACGTGTCTCCTTCCTGAGCGGTATGACGGCTGCTGTGGTCCCATGGTGTTTATACTTGCGTACTATTGTTTGTACAGATGAACGTGGTACCTTCAGGCGTTTGGAAATTGCTCCCAAGGATGAACCAGACTTGTGGAGGTCTACAATTATTTTTCTGAGGGCTTGGCTGAGTTCTTTTGATTTTCCCATGATGTCAAGCAAAGAGGCACTGAATTCGAAGGTAGGCCTTGAAATACATCCACAGGTACACCTCCGATTGAATCAAATGATGTCAATTAGCCTATCAGAAGCTTCTAAAGCCATGACATGATTTTATGGAATTTTCCAAGCTGTTTAAAGGCACAGTCAACTTAGTGTATGTAAATGTCTGACTCACTGGAATTGTGATACTGTGAATAAGTGAAATCATCTGTCTGTAAACAGTTGTTGGAAAAATTACTTGTGTCATGCACAAAGTAGTTGTTAACAAACTATAGTTCTGGCAAGTTTGTTAGGACAAGACATTTGTGGAGTGGTTGAAAAACAAGTTTTAATGACTCCAACCTAAGTGTATGTAAACTTCCGACTTCAACTGTTTAGGGAAGAAAATCAAAAAGGTTATGGAGTCCAGGTGAGTGTCATGAGGCCCTGGTGCGCTTGGCGATGGTGACATGTGTGGGATAATCAGCAGCCTGATGACCTAGAGGCCAGAGAGGCAGTATACGTTACTGTACACACTCCCCGACGCCGACAAAGGGGACGAACCCGGGGATCAGGAGCAGACCGGTCACCCCTGCCGAAGTGCTTGAACATGGCACGCCGGTTGAGGCGCAGATACCTGTCGAGCTGGCTGGGGCGCGGGAACCTGACAGACTGTCTAAGGCAGGGGAGCCTGGAGAGCCGGTGTAAGAAGAGGAGACTGGCGATGCGGCGGAGGCATGAGAGACTGTAGCGGCTTCCGGACCCGACGTCATTTACACTGACATAAAAAAAACAAAAAAACACTCCCTGATGCTTCCCTTAGGTGAGGTGTTATTCTGTAACGAGTGCACTGAGAGTCATGAAGTAAGTGTTTTTATAAATGAAACACGCACCAACATGAAAACAGAGTCAGTAACACCTCACCTAAGGGAAGCATCGGGGAGTGGTTTTTTTTGTGTTACATTTTTCCAATAATTTATTTAAAATTTTAAAAAGAACAGATCGATCAAAAGCAAATGTACTTGTGTATCGGCGTACTGCCTTCTGTTAGTGTCGTGTTCTTGGTTTTGTTTGATTAAAAACGTTTCACCTGCACCTGCTTCCGACTCACCGCCCCATCATTACAAGGACACTATATGCTTAAGTTACCGTACACTACAATCACAACATTACCACTGTGTTGGTCGTCGTACTGATGTTCCTCATAACGTTTTTATGAGGAGAAATTACCACTGTTTTGTGTCAATTTCCACATTAAATAATGAAGCTGTGAATGTGAGAGCCAGACAGTTGGCATATCAAATGGCACCCTATTCCCATTCTGAAAGTATTCAGACCCCTTGACTATTTCCACATTTTGTTACGTTACAGCCTTCAATTGTTTTCCTCCTCAATCTACACACAATACCCCATAATGACAAAGCCAAAACAGTTTTTTTTTTAAACATTGTTGCAAATGGATAAAAAAATATATATCAAATTTACATAAGTATTCAGACCTATTACTCTACTTTGTTGAAGCACCTTTGACAGAGATTACAGCCTGGGCACACCTGTTTTTGTGGAATTTCTCCCATTCTTCTCTGCAGATCCTCTCAAGATCTGTTAGGTTGGATGGGGAGCGTTGCCGCAAAGCTATTTTCAGGTCTCTCCAGAGAAGTCCGGCCTCTGGCTGACCACTCAGACTTGTACCAAAGCCGCTCCTGCATTGTCTTGGCTGTGTGCTTAGGGTCGTTGTCCCGTTGGAAGGTGAACCTTCACCCCAGTCGGAGGTACTGAGTACTCTGGAGCAGGTTTTCATCAAGGATCTCTCATCTTTCCCTCAATCTTGACTACTCTCCCAGTCCCTGCTGCTAAAAAACATCACCACCGCACAAAGCTGCCATCACCATGCTTCACCGTAGGGATGGTGCCAGGTTTCCTCCAGAAGTGATGTTTGGCATTCAAGACAAAGAGTTTAATCTTGGTTGCATCAGACCAGAGAATCTTGTTTCTCATGGTGTGAGTTCTTTTTAGGTGCCTTTTGGCAAACTCCAAGTGGGCTGTCATGTGCCTTTTACTGGGAAATGGCTTCCGTCTGGCCACTCTACCATAAAGGCCTGATTGGTGGAGTGCTGCAGAGATGGTTATCCTTCTGTTAAGTTCTCCCATCTCTACAGAGGAACTCAGGATCTTTGTTAGAGTCATCTCCCTGACCAAGGCCCTCAGTTTGGCCAGGCGGCAAGCTCTAGGAAGAGTCTTGGTGGTTCCAAACTTCTTCCATATAAGAATGATGGAGGCCACTGTGTTCTTGGGGACCTTTAATGCTGCAGAAATGCTTTGGTACCCTTCCCCAGATCTGTGCCTCGACACAATCCTGTTTCAGAGCTCTACAAACAATTCCGTCGACCTCATGGCTTGGTTTTTGCTCTAACATGCACTGTCAACTGTGGGACCTTAAATGCACAGGTGTGTGCCCTTTCAAATCATGTCCAATCAATTGAATTTACTACAGGTGGATTCCAATCAAGTTATAACAAGGGTTCTGAACACTTATGTAAATAAGGTCATTCTGATTTGTATGTTTTATACATTTGCAAACATTTCTAAAAACATGTTTGTGCTTTGTCATTATGGGGAACTGTGTGTAGGTTGCTGGGGATTCTTGTTTTAAAAATATTTTAGAATAAGGCTGTAAAATACCAAAATGGAAAAAGGAAGTGGTCTGAATACTTTCTGAATGCACTGTTGTGTCTGTCTGGCTGATGATGCTGTTGCTAACTACACAGTAACGTGATGTCAACACAACGATTTCAGAGGCAGACATGGCGTGCGCCCCAAACGGCAACCTTTTCACATTATAATGCACAACTTTTGACCAGGGCCCATATGGAATAGACTGCCATTTGGGACACATTCATGATTAGAATCACAGGATACAATCTTGCAAAATATGTTGATTATGTCTGACAGAAGGGTGGAAAAGAGACAAGTTTCAAGTATTAGTCATATGTACAAGATACGCATTGTATTCACCGTACAACGAAATGCTTACTTACAAGTTCTTTCTTGAAAATGCAACTACAAGCATTAATAAAATAATCCAAACACAGTAAATGGCAGTAGAATATGTTTTCTTTTTGCGTAAGTATAATATATTATTATTATAATTATATTATAATAATTATAGTATGATTCAGGATCATCCGTAATCAAGGTAGCATCCACAATAATTTCCACATTTTTTTGAGCATACAATATACAACCCTAACCTTTTATAAAGGGTGTCAATCATTTCAGACCCCACTGTATATGTGTGGAAGTGTGCATGTGTGGATTAGTGCCTGTGTGCGTGAGTGAGTGCATGTGTACTAAGGTGTGGAGAGTCAGTGCAGGTGGTCAGTCCAGTTCAAGTGTTCAGCAGTCTGATGGCTTGTAAATAGAAACTCTCTCTGAGCCTGTTGGTATCAGACCTCATGCTCTGATACCGTCTGCCCAAAAGTAAGGGAGTGAATTGCTCAAGGCTGGAGTGTGTGGGGTCCTTCATAATGCTGCGTGCCTTCCTCAGGCACTGTTTCTAGTAGATGTTCTTGATGGATGGGAGTACGGTCCCTGTGATGTACTGGGCCATCTTCACCACCCACTGGAGGTCTTTGCAGTCGTGGACGGAGCAACTTCTGTACTAGGCCATGATGCAACCAGTCAAGAAACTCTTGATGATTCAGCGGTGTGTTTGGAGAGGAACCAGGGTGGCATGCCAAATTTATACAGCCGCCTTAGGAAGTAGAGATGCTGTTGCGCCCTCTTGACAAGAGTGGTGGTGGTGTTGGTCCATGTCAAGTCCTCGGTGATGTGGATGCCGAGAAACTGCTGACTCAACTTCAGTCCCGTCAATGTGGATCGGGGCATGTTCTCTGCTTCCTGAAAACAACAATCAATTCCTTTGTTTTGCTCACGTTGAGGAAGAGGTTGTTGTTCACTTACCTCTTCTCTATAGGCTGTCTCGTCATTGTTGGTTATCATGCCTAAAACCCTGGTGTCATCAGCAAAAAAATATGATAGAGTAGGTGTCATATGAAGCCACACAGTCTAGGGTGAACAGGGAGTACAGCAGAGGGCTGAGGAAACACCCCTGGGGGGGACCCTGTGTTAAGAGTCAGTCTGGATCTGCCCATCAGGAAGTCCAGGACACAGTTGCAGAGTATCCAGACCCAGGGCTTTGAGCTTGGTGTCAAGTTTGGAGGGAACAATAAGAGCAGTGTGAATAGCGATGGAAATGGCATCTTCCGTGGATCTGTTGGTGCGGGTTCAGTGTGCCTGGCTTGCTGGCCTTGATGTGGGCTATGAGCAGACTTTTGAGGCACTTCATGATGACCAGAGAGAGAGTGATGGGGCAGCAGTGACTTGGGCTGTCACCTTGTTTTTTGGGGGGGGGGGGGGGGGGCTGGGACGATGGTGCTCTCCTTGAAGCAGCTGGGGACTACAGCCTAGGACAGGGACAGGTTGTTGAAGATGTCAGAGAAGATGTCCCCTGCATTTAAATTTCTCAGATCAGCTTCAGTAAGCGAAAGCAACCTGGTCGTCCTGAGCAGCGAGAGCCTTCCTGGATGGCTTGGTATTGTCAGCCTTGAAGCGAGCATATAATGTGTTAAGCTTGTCTGGGAGGGAGGCTTCGGGGGTCACCTCACAGCTAGATTTGCCTTTGTAGTACATGATAGTCTGTGGTCCTTGCCACATGCGTCACGAGTATGAGTTGTTGAACATCGATTCAAGTTCTTTTTGTGTCCGGAATGGATTTCGGAGCTTGCCTTGCCACCGAGTCATCTGGGTTCGTTCTGCTGACATTGAATGCTGCAGTATGGGCTCTCAGCATGGTACAGATTTCTCTGTATGGAAAATGGAAGAGCCATCTGGTTTTATAGCAAGCCATGTCTCTGTAAAAACAAAGACATAGCATTCCCTGATGTCCTCTCAGAATGAAGCCCTCCTTGGAGTTCAAAGTTTATTTTCCAGTGATTGGACAGTAGCCATCAGGATACCAGGAAGAGGAGGCCGTACAGCCCGTCTTTTCAGACTACCCTTTCCTTCCTCTTCTCCATCACCGGTCATGCCTTTGGTCATCTTGGTCAGCAGCAACAGGGAACCCTGCTGTGCGGGGAACAAAGGAGTGGATGTAGTATTCCAGGTCTGGGAGGCAAGATACGCGCTCTCCTCAGGCCAGCCATTTCAAACTAGAATAGTTTCTTTTCATCCTCTGTTTAATGCAGAAATGCTCAAATGGCTGAATCGCGAGAGAGAGAGAGAGGCCGTTGTTACACTATGATAGATTCGAGGTATAAAACAAATACCTGCAGCTCGACGTATTACTGTAATCTAAGACATGTACGAGATGCATATTATCATGTCTCGTACACCACCTCCGTAGATGGCACACAACAATGTCCCTAGACTTGCCCCCCTCCAGGCACGACAGAGTAAACAGAATTTTGTTGTTGAGCCAAAGTCTCCTACAGTAAAAATCATAATAGCAGAGCAATGTTTGTTGAAACAGCTGAAATGTGTAGACATATGAGACTTGTTTTGAGTTATGTGAAATTGCATTAAAACACCCACACCAGAAGAAATCCACTGTTTCAAGCTGAAAGACGATATTGATTTAAGTCAATTTAGTCATTGTTTTAGTCAAAGTATGATATAGTTGGCTTTGAAGTGACAAATCTGAACTGTCCACTTTGAGCAAATTTGTTTAATTTGCGGTGTCTTTTCCTATGATATGACACTATTTATTTTCAGGGCTGTGTTTTTTATTATATTATGTTGTTACCACCCACCAGCATGGCATTTTTTATTAATCAGAAACACCTACAAAGTTATTCCTCTTCATGACTGAGATGAGCAAAAAAGCCTATTGTCCACATGGCCGAATGAGTCACCAGACAATTTGTCAATTTTCACATTTTCTTTTAGCTAGTCTGTATAATTTTTTTTTTAATATCTGACAATTTTATACAGTGGGGCAAAATAGTATATAGTCAGCCACCAATTGTGCAAGTTCTCCCACTTAAAAAGATGAGAGGCCTGTAATTTTCATCATAGGTACACTTCAACTATGACAGACAAAATGAGGGGGAAAAAATCCAGAAAATCACATTGTAGGATATTTTAGGAATTTATTTGCAAATTATGGTGGAAAATAAGTATTTGGTCAATAACAAAAGTTTCTCAATACTTTGTTATATACCCTTTGTTGGCAATGACAGAGGTCAAACGTTTTCTGTAAGTCTTCACAAGGTTCACACACTGTTGCTGGTATTTTGGCCCATATCTCCATGCAGATCTCCTCTAGAGCAGTGATGTTTTGGGGCTGTAGCTGGGCAACACGGACTTTCAACTCCCTCCAAAGATGTTCTATGGGGTTGAGATCTGGAGACTGACTAGGTCACTCCAGGATCTTGAAATGCTTCTTCTTACGAAGCCACTCCTTCGTTGCCCGGGCGGTGTGGTTAGGATCATTGTCATGCTGAAAGACCCAGCCACGTTTCATCTTCAATTCCCTTGCTGATGGAAGGAGGTTTTCACTCCAAATCTCACGATACATGGCCCCATTCATTCTTTCCTTTACACGGATCAGTCGTCCTGGTCCCTTTGCAGAAGAACAGCCCCAAAGCATGATGTTTCCACCCCTATGCTTCACAGTAGGTATGGTGTTCTTTGGATGCAACTCAGCATTCTTTGTCCTCCAAACACGACGAGTTGAGTTTTTACCAAAAAGTTATATTTTGGTTTCATTTGACCATATGACATTCTCCCAATCTTCTTCTGGATCATCCAAATGCTCTCTAGCACACTTCAGACAGGCCTGGTCATGTACTGGCTTAAGCAGGGGGACACGTCTGGCACTGCAGGATTTGAGTCCCTGGCGGCGTAGTGTGTTACTGATGGTAGGCTTTGTTACTTTGGTCCCAGCTCTCTGCAGGTCATTCACTAGGTCCCCCCGTGTGGTTCTGGGATTTTTGCTCACCGTTCTTGTGATCACCCCACGGGGTGAGATCTTGCGTGGAGCCCCAGATCGAGGGAGATTATCAGTGGTCTTGTATGTCTTCCATTTCCTAATAATTGCTCCCACAGTTGATTTCTTCAAACCAAGCTGCTTACCTATTGCAGATTCAGTCTTCCCAGCCCGGTGCAGGTCTACAATTCTGTTTCTGGTGTCCTTTGACAGCTCTTTGGTCTTGGCCATAGTGGAGTCTGGAGTGTGACTGTTTGAGGTTGTGGACAGGCGTCTTTTACACTGATAACAAGTTCAAACAGGTGCCATTAATACAGGTAACGAGTGGAGGACAGAGGGGCGTCTTAAAGAAGAAGTTACAGGTCTGTGAGAGCCAGAAACCTTGCTTGTTTGTTGGTGACCAAATACTTATTTTCCACCATAATTTGCAAATAAATTCATTAAAAATCCTACAATGTGATTTTCTGGATTTATTTTTCTCATTTTGTCTGTCATAGTTGAAGTGTACCTATGATGAAAATTACAGACCTCTCATCTTTTTAAGTGGGAGAACTTGCACAATTGGTGGCTGTATAAATACTTTTTTGCCCTACTGTAAGTAATTTATTGCTAGAACAGTACTGTTTTTGATGTGTGTGCAGTTTATTAGGTCCTCGCTTTTAATGTGATATGATTATGATGTGATATCAACTGTACATGTATTGTTGTACATGTACAGTTGAAGTCCAACTAAGGTTAGAGTCATTAAAAGTCGTTTTTCTACCACTCCACAAATTTCTTGTTAACAATCTATAGTTTTGGTAAGTCGGTTAGGACATAAACTTTGTGCATGACACAAGTCATTTTTCCAACAATTGTTTACAGACAGATGATTTCACTTATAATTCACTGTATCACAACCCCAGTGTGTCAGATGTATACATACACTAAGTTGACTGTGCCTTTAAACAGCTTGGAAAATTCCAGAAAATTATGTCATGGCTTTAGAAGCTTCCGATAGGCTAATTGACATCCTTTGAGTCAATTGGAGGTGTACCTGTGGATGCATTTCAAGGCCTACCTTCAAACTCAGTGTCTCTTTGCTTGACTTCATGAGACAAATCGAAAGAAATCATCCAAAAAACTCATAAAAAAATAGTAGACCTCCACAAGCCTGGTTCATCCTTGGGAGCAATTTCCAAATGCCTGAAGGTACCACACTAATCTGTAGAAACAATAGAACGCAAGTATAATCACCATGGGACCACGCGGCCGTCATACCACTCAGGAAGGAGACGCATTCTCCTAGAGATGAACGTACTTTGGTGTGAAAAGTTTAAATGAATCCCAGAACAACAGCAAAGGACCTTGTGAAGATGCTGGAGGAAACGGGTACAAAAGTATATATATCCACACTAAAACAAGTCCTATATCGACAGAACCTGAAAGGGCGCTCAGCAAGGAAGAAGCCACTGCTCCAAAACCGCCATAAAAAGCCAGACTACGGTTTGCAACTGCACATGGGGACAAAGATCGTACTTTTTTGGAGAAATGTGGCCAAACAGAAACTGCTTGGCCATAATGACCATCGTTATGTTTGGAGGAAAAAGGGGAAGGCTTGCAAGCCGAAGAATACCAACCGTAAATCATGGGGGTGGCAGCATCATGTTGTGGGGGTGCTTTTCTGCAGGAAGGACTGGTGCACTTCACAAAATCTTGAGGTGAGAAAAGTATGTGGATGGAAGATTATATGGATATATTGATATATATAATCTCAAGACATCAGTTAAAGTCGCAAATGGGTCTTCCAAATGGACAATGACCCCAAGCATACTTCCGAAGTTGTGGCAAAATTGCTTAAGGACAACAAAGTCAAGACATTGGAGTGGCCACCACAAAGCCCTGACCTCAATCCTATAGATAATATGTGGGCAGAACTGAAAAAGCGTGTATGAGCAAGGAGGCCTACAAACCTGACTCAGTTACCCCAGCTTTGTCAGGAGGAACTTGGGTCAAAATTCACCCAACGTATTGTGGGAAGCTTGTGGAAGGCTACCCAAAATGTTTGACCCAAGTTAAACAATTTAAAGGCAATGCTACCAAATACTAATTGAGTGTATGTAAACGTCTGACCCACTGGGAATGTGATGAAAGAAATCAGATCTGAAAGAAATCATTCTCTCTGCTATTATTCTGACATTTCATATTCTTAAAATAAAGTGGTGATCCTAACTGACCTAAGACAGGGAATATTTACAAGGATTAAATGTCAGGAATGGTGAAAAACTAAGTTTAAATATATTTGGCTATGGTGTATGTAAACGTATGACTTCAACTGTATGTTTAGATAGTACATTTCAGTTTTCAATATATCACAAACTGTTTATGCATATTGGTTATGGATTTGGAAATGATAAAACTGTGTTTTGACATTGCGCTATTATCAAAATGTCTTGTCAACAGGAAGCAGCAACACCATCATTATTACATTTTGGGAACATAAATTCAACTTTCAAAATTGTTTTCCATGGAGAACAAACGTGAAGGCTAGGATGTAATAAAAAAATACATTGAAAAGAAAACATTTCTTCGCCAGTCTGCTCTGCAGACGCTCATCCAACCTTCCTCAATCTGAATAAGCAGAAAGAGAGAGAGAATAAGCCACACATCTGAGTGGTAGGAAGTGAACTATGCTAGATTAGTCCATTGGCTGTATATCATTGACTGGATAATAAAAAGGTCATGGGTCATGAGCAGTGTCAGGTCAATGACTGTACCAAGTAAATTACAACATGTGTGTCCCAAATGGCACCCTATTCCCTTTAAAGAGCACTACTTTTAACCAGAGCCTTATGGGTCCGAGTCAAAAGAGTGAACTATGAAGGGATAAGGGTGCCATTTGGGACGCACTAATGACACACTTAGGGGTCATATCGCTGTTCTCTGTCTCTACATCATTATATAGTTTGTATAGGGTTAGACATTCACAGCTCAGGGATATTACACTGCAACTATCAATGTTACTGTGACATCCATTCATCGCAATCTCTATGTTTCTCTCTCAAATTCAAATTGCTTTATTTGCCTGAAAAACATTGAGTTAATATTGCCAAAGCATCAATGTTACAACTGAATTGACCCAGCACATGACACAATAGAGGCTGGTGAGGGTAAGATGGCTAATAGTAGTGGCTGGAATGTAATTAATTGAACAGTATCAAACCGTGCCATTCATTCACCACTGTCACTGCAGTGTCCCCAACCTCCCACACACACTGGCCAGTACACTACCTACTAACGTACAGTACGTACGTACGCAAATCAACAAGGTCTGTTCAGAACAAAACAAAATGTAACAGAAGACCACCTGTGCTGTGAAGCCATGGTGTGCACTGAAACTGTTCTCTGACAACAACTGTTAGTGTGGTAATTTCTTTCAGCTTTCAATGTTGTGAAGGGTTAGCTACAGCACACAGTACAACAAAATAACCACTACCACCGCTGCAGATGCTAAAATAATCACTGCCACCACGGCAGATGCTACCTCTCTACCTTACCCCTGTCTTAGTAGCACGCTGGAAGCAGAGTAAATTAATTTGATCTGACAACAATGGACGCATTTGCTGTTGCCCACTGTGCCCCAAATTGCACCCTATTCCCCATGTAGTGATCTACTTTTTATCAGCTCCAATTGGGTTCCCATAGCGCTCTGGTCAAAAGTAGAGCACTATGTAGGGCATATGGTGCCATTTGGGACGCAGACCAAGTTTACAATACATCCAGGAAGCTAGAAATAACAGTAATAATTAACAAGAAGATGTCTAAAACAAGAACACCTTAGAGATGGTGATTGATTACATTTGGAGACATTGCAGCAAAACTAGTAGGTGAGAAAGAAAGAAAAACAGTATTTATTAAATACCGGAGCTCAAGAAAGGCCTCGGAAATGCATTTAATATTGTCATTAAGGATAAGTCAGTGGGTGAGTAAATCCAAAATGGCAACCTATTTCCCTATACAGTGCACTACGTTTTTTTGTCCAAACACCCGCTTCGAGGGCATTGTGTTCTATACAACGGGTTGCCAACATATTCAAAGAATGATTGACATTGTAATTAAAAATGTTATTGATTAATTTATTCATACAATTTCATCCTTCCACAAGATATAGTCCCGACACAAATATAGGGTCGCTTGAGACAAGAGCCAGTCTTTTTGTTCTGTATCTATGGACGCGTTCTAAATGTTGCATTGCCATACTGACTGGCAATGTTCTTATTCCTTGCTTGCTACTGTAGTTAGCCAACTACAGCTAATTAACAGTCACGTCAAAAAGTAACGCCAGAATAACAGCAAAGTAGCTTAATTTGCATTTTTTTAAAGCTGTTTTCTAGTGACATTTATTTGGGTACATCCATAAAAATGAGCTAAT